>NW_027206155.1:0-693663 GCF_024711535.1 Dipodomys merriami
AGGAGCGTTTCACTGCTTTCAGGGCTTCTTAGGAAGAATTCCGGAATCTTGCTGCCGGCAGGCCTCCGGATGTTCCGGGTGAACATCTCCTTGTAAATCCTCTGTCGTTTCTTGTACACCCTGAAATTTGGCCAGGTTATGCAATTTGCATTGCTGCACAATTGCGCTTGCCAAGCTCTGCCACGGTTGCAAATATTCAGGCGTGGCAACCAGGTAGGCTGGTCCCCGTAGGACACTGCCAGCGGACTGGGTATATCTGCTTCCCGTTCTTCTCACCTGAGTGCTACTGATTCCAGCTTTGACGGCTACACTCTACTCAACCGGAACAGTAAGTTGAACCTCAACTTGTGGCACTTTGTGAAAGTTTTGAGAACTAGAGCTCAGTTGTTTGGCACGCAACCACTGTCCATCCAGCACTATGGACGGCAGTGCCTACATCTGGCTATAATTAGTTCACGGTTCTATTCAACCAAATGACCTCTGCCGGGAACAATCAGAATGAGGTTCTGAGTTATTGCAACATAGGAGCGTTTCACTGCTTTCAAGGCTTCTTAGGAAGAATTCCGGAATCTTGCTGCCGGCAGGCCTCCGGATGTTCCGGGTGAACATCTCCTTGTAAATCCCCCGTGTTTTCTTGTACACCCGTGAAATTTGGCCAGGTAATACATTTTGCATTGCTGCACAATTGCGCCTGCCTAGCTCTGCCGAGGTTGCAAACATTCAGGCGTGGCAGCCAGATAGGCTGGTTCCCGTAGGACACTGACAGCGGACATGGTATATCTGCTTCTCGTTCTTCTCACCTGAGTGCTACTGATTACAGCTTTGATGGCTACACTCTACCAAACCGGAGCAGTAAGTTGAACCTGAATTTATTGCACTTCGTGAAAGTTTTGAGAACTGGAGCTCAGTTGATTGGCACGCCACCACTGTCCATCCAGCACTATGGACGGCACTGTCTACATCTGGCTCTAATTAGTCCACGGTTGTGTTCAGCCGAATGACCTGTGCCGGGAACACTCAGAATGAGGTTCTGAGTTATTGCTACCTAGGAGCGTTTCACTGTTTTCTAGGCTTCTTAGGAAGGATTCCGGAATCTTGCTGCCGGCCGGCCTCTGGCTTTTCCGGGTGAACATCTCCTTGTAAATCCTTGGTCGTTTCTTGTACACTCGTGAAATTTGGCCAGGTTATGCAATTTGCATTGCTGCACAATTGCACTTGCCAAGCTCTGCCACGGTTGCAAACATTCAGGCGTAGCAGCCAGATAGGCTGGTCCCCGTAGGACACTGCCAGCGGACTGGGTATATCTGATTCCCGTTCTTCTTACCTGAGTGCTACTGATTCCAGCTTTCACGGCTACACTCTACTCAACCGGAGCAGTAAGTTGAACCTCAAGTTGTGGCACTTTGTGAAAGTTTTGAGAACTAGAGCTCAGTTGTTTGGCACACAACCACTCTCCATCCAGCACTATGGACGGCACTGCCTACATCTGGCTATAGGTAGTCCACGGTTCTATTCAGCCAAATGACCTCTGCCGGGAACACTCAGAATGAGGTTCTGAGTTATTGCAACATACGAGCGTTTCACTGCTTTCAAGGCTTCTTAGGAAGAATTCCGGAATCTTGCTGCCGGCAGGCCTCCGGCTGTTCCAGGTGAACATCTCCTTGGAAATCCCCCGTTTTTTCTTTTTCTTTTTTTAATTTTATTTTATTTTATTTGAGAGCATACTGTACAGAGGGGTTACAATTACATTGGTAGGATAATGCAAACATTTCTTACCAAGCATTTCAGCCTCCTCCTTTGTTTACCTTTCACTTCCCTTCCCAGCCTTCCTCCTCCCCCCCACCCACTCATACCCCCCTCCCTCCCCCACACCGACATTGTAAAGCTTGCTTTGACATGACATTTTTTAATTCTCCTTGTTGCAACAGGTCCACCTGAATCCTTAAACGACTTGTTTGTCCCCATCTCCTCCACATATTTTACTGACATCAAATAAAGTGAAAGCGGGGGTTACACTGTGGGGGAGGGACATACATAGCAACAAAGAAATAATCTTATAAATGCGTTAGAAACACATGCATGAAAGAAACGAAAACATTAAAATACATATTTAAGGGTTCGTTTTCCTAACATCATATTATCTGACCTTTTCCACTTGACTCATACCTATACTAGATACTGCAAATAAGGGAAACCATGGGACCTATGCTTCTTTGGGCCTGGCTTACTTCACTTAATATAATTTTTTCCAAGCCTTTTCCATTTCCTAACAAATGGGGAAATGTCATTCTTTCTGATGGAGGCATAGAATTCCATTGTGTATATATACCACATTTTCTTGATCCATTCATCTACTGAGGGGCTTCTGGGTTGGTTCCATATCTTAGCTATGGTAAATAATGCTGCAATAAACATAGTTGTGCTGGTAGCTTTAGTGTGGTCTTGTTTGTGCATTTGGGTAAATGCCCAAAAGTGCGATTGCTGGATCATAGGGGAGATCTATGTGAAGTCTTTTGAGGAACCTCCATACTGCTTACCAAAGTGGTTGAACAAGTTTACATTCCCACCAACAATGAAGTAAGGTTCCTTTCTGTCCACATCCCCTCCAGCATCTGTTGTTGTTAGAGTTCTTGATTTTTGCTGTTCTAACTGGAGTGAGGTGATATCTCAATGTTGTTTTGATTTGCATTTCTTTTATGGCTAGGGATGTTGAACATTTCTTCATGTGTCTATTGGCCATCCTTCTTTCTTCTTCCGAGAAGCTTCTCTTTAAGTCTTTCGCCCACTTATTTATTGGACAGTTGTTTCTTTGAGGATTTGTTGTTGGGTGGTTTAATTTTTTGAGTTCCAAGTATATTTTAGATATGAGACCCTTGTCCGTTGTATGGCTAGTAAAGATCTTCTCCCATGTCATTTGCCCTGCAGAAGCTCTGCAATCTTATGCAATCCCATTTGTCCAACCTTTCTTTGATTTGTTGTGCTTCCCGGTCTCTATTCAGAAAATTTCGGCCTGAGCCAAGGAGACCTAGGGTTTCTCCTATTCCATCCTGTAATGTTTTCAGAGTGTCTGCTTTGAGTTCAAGGTCTTTGATCCATTTGGAGCTGATTCTGGTGCAGGGTGATATATAAGGATCTAGCTTTAGTTTTCTACATGTAGTTAACCAATTTTGCCAGCACCATTTACTGAAGAGGCTGTCTTTCTTCCATTCTATTGTTTTAGCTTCTTTATCGAAGATTAGATGGCTATAGGTCTGTAGGTTCATTTCTGGGTTTTCAATTCTATTCCATTGGTCCTGAGGTCTGTTCTTATGCCAATACCAAGCTGTTTTGATTACTATGGCTTTATAGTAGAGTTTGAAATTTGGTATTGATATTCCTCCAGCAGTGTTCTTTCCGTTGAGGAGCGTTTTTGCTATTCGGGGTCTTTTATTGTTCCATATGAATTTTTGGATTGCCTCTTCTATTTCCTTGAAGAATGAGGGTGGAATTTTGATAGGTATCGCGTTGAATTTGTAGATAGCCTTGGGAAGTATTGCCATTTTCACGATGTTAATCTTGCCAATCCAGGAGCATGGGAGGTTTTGCCATTTTTTAAGTTCTGTGTTGATTTCCTTTTTCAAGATTTTAAAGTTTTCATCATAGAGGTCCTTCACTTCTTTGGTTAAGTTAATTCCTAGGTATTTTATTTTTTGTGGGGCTATTACAAATGGAGTTGCTTTCCTAATTTCAGCCACACTTTTCTCATTGTTGGCATATAGAAAAGCCATTGATTTTTGGAGGTTAATTTTATAACCTGCTACTTTGCCAAAGTTTTGAATCAGCTTGAGTAATTTGGGAGTGGAGTCTATGGGATTCTTTAAATACAAGATCATGTCATCTGCAAAGAGGGAGAGTTTTATTTCTTCTTTCCCTATTTGGATCCCCTTTATGTCTGCATCTTGTCTTATTGCTGTAGCTAGGCATTCTAATACTAGATTGAAGAGAAGTGGAGAGAGTGGGCATCCTTGTCTTGTTCCTGAGTTAAGAGGAAATGGCTTTAGTTTTTCACCATTGAGTATAATGCTGGCTGTAGGTTTGTCATATACAGCCTTTATTGTATTGAGGAATGTTCCATGGATTCCTAATTTTTCCAGAACCTTCATCATAAAGGGGTGTTGGATCTTGTCAAATGCTTTTTCTGCATCTATTGAGATAACCATGTGGTTCTTATTCTTGCTCCTGTTGATGTGATGAATAATATTAATTGATTTGCGTATATTGAACCAGCTTTGCATCCCTGAAATGAATCCTGTTTGATCATGGTGTATGATTTTTTGGATGAATTGTTGAAGTCGATTGGCCAAAATTTTGTTGAGAAGTTTTGCATCAATGTTAATCAAAGAAATGGGTCTATAGTTCTCTTTCTTTGATGAGTCCCTGCCTGGTTTTGGGATGAGGGTTATGATGGCTTCATAGAATGTGTTCGGTGGTGAGCTTTCTCTTTCAATTTCATTGAAGAGTTGGAGGAGTATTGGTGTGAGCTCTGCTTTGAAGGCCTTGTAAAATTCCGCTGTAAAACCATCTGGTCCTGGACTTTTCTTAGCTGGGAGGTCTCTTATTGCTGTTTCTATTTCAATGCTTGATATGGGCCTGTTAAGCTGGTTTAACTCATCTTGGTTTAGTTTTGGCATGTCAATATTTGCTAGGAAAAGGTCCATTTCTGTCAAGTTCTCAAACTTATTAGCATAAAGTTTTGAGAAGTATTCCCTTATAATGTTCTGAATCTTGGTTGTTTCTGTGGTGATGTTTCCATTCTCAACTCTGAGTTTATTAATTTGGGTGTGTTCTCTCCTTTTTCTGATAAGGTTTGCTAAGGGTCTGTCAATTTTGTTAAGTTTTTCGAAGAACCAACTCTTTGTTTTGTTGATTCTTTCTATAGTTTTTTTGGATTCTAATTCATTTAATTCTGATTTAATTTTGATTATTTCTTTCCGTCTACTGGATTGGGGTTTATCTTGCTGCTCTTTTTCAAGGAGGTTTAGATGTGTCATTAAATTGTTAGTTTCAGATCTCTCCAATTTGTTGATGTAGGAGCTCAGAGCTATAAACTTGCCTCTGAGTACTGCCTTTGCTGTGTCCCAGAGGAGCTGGTAATTTGTGTGTTCATTTTTGTTGAATAGCATGAACATTTGAATTTCCTTTCTAATCTCTTCCATGACCCACTCATGATTCAGCAGTGTGTTGTTCAGCCTCCATGTGATACCGGACTTTCTTTGGTGGCTTTTGGTGTTGAGTTCTAATTTTATTCCCTTGTGGTCAGAGAGAATGCAAGGTATAACTTCAATGTTTCTGAATTTAGACAAGTTTGCTTTGTGGCCTAAAATGTGGTCTATTTTAGAAAACGTTCCATGTGCTGCTGAGAAGAACGTGTATTCTGATGCTGCTGGGTGAAATGTTCGGTAAATGTCTGTTAAGTCTAGTTGATCTATGCAGCTGTTTAGATCTGCGGTTTCTCTGTTGAGTTTTTGCCGAGTTGATCTATCTAGTGGGGAGAGTGGTGTGTTAAAATCCCCAACAATTAATGTCTTTGGATCTATATGGGATTTGAGGGAAAGTAGTGTTTCTTTGATAAATTTGGGTGCTCCATTGTTTGGCGAATAGATATTTAGAATTGTAATATCCTCCTGAAGGAGAGATCCTTTAATTAGTATGTAGTGACCTTCTTTATCTCTTCTCACGAATTTTAGTTTGAAGTCTATTTTATCTGATATTAGGATTGCAACTCCCGCCTGTTTATGAGGGCCGTTTGCTTGGTAGATTTTGTTCCAGCCTTTAACATTGAAGATGTGTTTGTTTTTATGGGCAAGATGTTACTCCTGCAGGCAGCAGATAGAAGGGTCTTGTTTTTTAATCCAACTAGACAGTCTATGTCGCTTAATTGGAGAGTTCAGTCCGTTAACGTTAAGAGATAGGACTGAGAGGTATTTGGGAGTTCCTGCCATGTTATCCACCTTCTTGGGGGCTGCGAAAACTGGGTTCTTCCTAAGGTTCTTGGATTCTCAGTTTGGGTGCAGTTTCTTGGCCTTTGTTGCGGTCTTGTTGGTTTTCTATGTGTAGGACATCTTTAAGAATCTTTTGTAGGGCTGGTTTGGTGGAGATGTATTGTTTCAATTTTTCTTTGCTATGGAAGGTTTTTATTTGGCCTTCAGTTATGAAGGAGAGTTTAGCTGGGTACAGTATTCTTGGTTGATAGTTGTTTGTTTTTAGGGCATGGCATATGTCATTCCAGGCTCTTCTTGCTTTGATTGTCTCTGCTGAGAAATCTGAGGTAATTCTAATTGGTTTCCCTTTATAGGTGATTACCCTTTTCTCCCTGACAGCTTTAAGGATCTTTTCCTTGGTCTGGGTTGATCCTGTGTGGATTATAATGTGACGGTGGGATGTCCTATTCTGGTCTGGTCTATTTGGGGTTCTAAAAGCTTCTTGTATCTGAATAGGCCTATCTTTTTGTATGTTTGGGAAGTTCTCTGCTAGGATCCTGTTAAACAAATTTCCTAGACCATTAACTTCTGTTTCTAGGTGCTCCTCTACACCCATTATCCTTAGATTGGGCCTTCTGATGGTGTCTTCCAGGTGTTGGATAGACCTATCATATTTCTTGGACTTGTCTTGGATGGTTGTATGTTCTTTCTCTATAATATCTAGGCTGTCTTCAATCCCTGAGATTCGATCTTCTGCATGGTCTAACCTGCTGTCAAGACTCTCTACTTTGTTTTTTATCGCTTTTCCTTCTAATTGGTCAGCTTTGATGGCTTCAAGTTCTTTGTTGAAGCTCTGTTTTAGGTCTTGTATGAATTTCTTTACTTCCTTAATTTGGTGTTCAGCGTTTGTTCTCAAATCACTTAGTTGATTGGTTATGGTTTCTTTGGACTCCCATTCCTTCTGTTGGGTTCCATTCAGCATTCCCTTTGTGGTCTCCCTGACTTCCTTCAGCTCTTTGTTAATGGATTCCATGAATGCCTTTAGTGATCTTTGTGTATTCTCTACCTGGTCTCTCAATTCCTGAATTACTCTTTGATTAGCTTCCTCCCGTCTGTGGGATTCCTGCAGTTCTCTTTCTTCCCGTTCGTGGGATTCCTGCAGTTCTCTTTGAGTGTTCTCTGCCTGCTCACGCCATTCCTCCCTTTCTCTTTGAATATTCTCAAGTTGTTCACGCAAATCCTGTATCAGTTTTTGAGTAGCTTCCTCACGCTTATGATATTCCTGTATAAACTTCTGGGATGCCTCCTCTCTCTCCCTATCACGCTCATAGAGAGTCCTTTGTACATTGTCAAACTTCTCATTTATCATGTTTGCTATTAGTGTTTGTAGAGCTATTTGGGAACTCTCCTCTGCATTATTCTTTGTCTGTTCTAATCCCTGATTATCAAGGTTGGGAATTGAGATACCGAATTTGCCATTTTTCTTGTGTTTTTCCGGCTTACTCGGCCCATTTGAGGTGAAGATTGCACCAGTTTTGTGCTAGAACACTATCTTAAGGCAACCATCAACCAAAGTTTGCGTTTGTACAGTCAATAGTCTACAGATACAATCTAGTTCAACAGATACATTTATTCAACATCAAACAACTATATGTTAAAGGACTTCGAACTGCAGAAAATAATTTGGAAAACCAGAAATTATTAGGATTAGGGAGAGATGTGGGTAAAAAATAGGAATAGATTGGTGTGGGGAGGCACAGGGAGAGTTAACTATGTCCTAATCACAATGCAGGAAATGGGTTGGGTAGGATGCAAGTAGAGAGAGAGAAAAAAAGAAGAGACGGAAAGGGGAATGAAGAGAGAACAGAAAAAAAATAGAAACGTAAAAATTAATGTTATTATAGAGGTTAAAAGACTGTCTATTTAGAGAGGAATGTGAATATGTTCAGAGAACGGGGGGGACATAGAGGAGATGTGAAAAACGTTAAGGATGGGAAAGGGAGAAGAAAAGATCAGAAGTTCAGTAGAGCTAGACAAAAAACAAAAAGATAATTAAGAAAGAAAGAAAAAGAGAAAGAAGACAAGAAAAGGAAGGAAAACGCTCATTCACATATTCCTAAAATAAAAATTATAAGATGAGAAAAAAAAGTTACTGGAAAACAATTATTTTTTCAGAAGAGGCAAAAATTAAAGATTAATAAAAGCTTTAGAAGGGAAAAAAATTTATATATATATATATATATATATATATAAGGTAACAAAAAACAAAAAACAAGCAAAAAAAAGAAAAGAAGAAGAAGAAGAAAAAAATAAAAAAAGAAAAAAAAAGTCTTTTGATTTTTTTTTTGGGGGGGGGGAGGAGTGGGAAGAATCCTGTATCTCCCTTTTGTCTGTAACCAGTCTCTTGTTGGAGTCTCTGGTCAGCTTGAGGTCCTGTGGCTTGATTGGTTTCTTAAGTCGGTTGGTTGGAAGAGGCAGAAAAATGCTCTGCTTTACCCAAGATTTTGAGATCCCCCTCCCAGGTTAGTTTTCTGGGAGGGTGATCTGCTTTGAGAATCACAAAAGAGGGGGATGTGGTGATGAGGCTAGGTTCTGGGTAGAGTTGAGGCCTTTCAACAAACAGTAGCTTTTCCCTGGGGCTATTTTGTGATAAATCTCACAGCGCCCAGCCTGGAGCCATTCTCAGGGTTTCTGTTTTTCAATTGATTGTGGTGGCTGCTAGAGGGAGGGGCAGCCTCTGGCTCTGGTTACCCAGTGAGGCAAGGCACTCCAATGGCTGGCGCCTGAGCTGGGTGACTTTTCCCTTGATGGAGCTGAGTCTGGCAGGTGACTTCGCCGTTAAGTTCTTGTGACCTGCTAAATGACTCGATTTATTCCAAGGCCTGAGCTGGAGCTAGCAGCTCCTCCAAGCATTGTCGGTATCCAAGATGGAGATCACCGGTGCTGGGGGGGAGGGGTGGCCTTCCCTCCTCTGCTCCCTGAGAAGGAGTGAGGACGTCGGGCTTGTACTCACGCCAAGTCTTGGATCCTGGGTCGTCTCTAGTCTGCAAAGAGCAGGATGAAGATGTCCGCTCCTTGTCGGTTCCTGTTGGTGTTGAGTAGAATCCGCTCGTCCGCTGCGTCTGCCTCCTTCCTCCCGGACTCTCTGTGTCTCAGGTATGACCCCACGGCGGTGGTCGCCGCCGCGACCCTGCCGCCGCAGCGGCAGCTGATGTGTTTCCTTGGATTCCCCTGCTTCTCTAACTCTCTGTCCTGTGATGAAACACTTAGTGTGATTCTCTGGCTTAGGACTGTTCACTGGAACTCTAAAAGTGCTTTCAATGAGAGAGCTTGTTCAGATTCCAGCTTCTTTTCCGCAATCTTCCCAGAAATCCCCCCTGTGGTTTCTTGTACACCGGAGAAATTTGTCCAGGTTATGCAGTTTGCATTGCTGCACAATTGCGCCTGCCTACCTCTGCCGTGGTTGCAAACATTCAGGCGTGGCAGCCAGATAGGCTGGTCCCGTAGGACACTGCCAACAGACTGGGTATATCTGCTTCCCGGTCTTCTCACCTGAGTGCTACTGATAACAGCTTTGACGGCTAAACTCTACTCAACCGGAGCAGTAAGTTGAACCTCCACTTACGGCACTTTGTGAAAGTGTTGAGAACTAGATCTCAGGTGTTTGGCACGCCACCACTGTCCATCCAGCACTATGGAGGGCAGTGCCTACATCTGGCTCTAATTAGTCCACGGATGTGTTCAGCCGAATGACCTCTGCCTGGAACACTCAGAATGAGCTTCTGAGTTATTGCTACATAGGAGGGTTTCACTGCTTTCAAGGCTTCTTAGGAAGGATTCCGGAATCTTGCTGCCGGCAGGCCTCCGGCTGTTCCGGGTGAACATCTCCTTGTAAATCCCCCGTGGTTTCTTGTACACCCGTCAAATTTGGCCAGGTTATGCAGTTTGAATTGCTGCATAATTGCGCCTGCCTAGCTCTGCCGCGTTTGCAAATATTAACGCGTGGCAGCCACATAGGCTGGTCCCCGTAGGACACTGCCAGCGGACTGGGTATATCTGCTTCCCATTCTTCTCACCTGAGTGCTACTGATTCCAGCTTTGACGGCTACACTCTACTCAACGGGAGCAGTAAGTTGAACCTCAACTTATGGCACTTTGTGAAAGTGTTGAGAACTAGAGCTCAGTTGTTTGGCACGCCACCACTGTCCATCCAGCACTATGGACGGCACTGCCTACATCTGGCTCTAATTACTCCGCGGTTGTGTTCAGGGGAATGACCTCGGCCGGGAACACTCAGAATGAGGTTCTGAGTTATTGCAACATAGGAGCGTTTCACTGCTTTCAAGGCTTCACAGGAAGAATTCCGGAATCTTGCTGCCAGAAGGCCTCCGGCTGTTCCGGGGGAACATCTCCTTATAAATCCCCCGTGGTTTCTTGTACACCCGTGAAATTTGGCCAGGTTATGCAGTTTGAATTGCTGCACAATTGCGTCTGCCTAGCTCTGCCGCGGTTGCAAACATTCAGGCATGGCAGCCAGACAGGCTAGTCCCCGTAGGACACTGCCAGCAGACTGGGTATATTTGTTTCCCGGTCTTCTCATCTGAGTGCTACTAATTCCAGCTTTGACGGCTACACTCTACTCAACCGGAGCAGTAAGTTGAACCTCAACTTATGGCACTTTGTGAAAGTATTGAGAACTAGAGCTCAGATGTTTGGCACGCCACAATTGTCCATCCAGCACTATGGACGGCACTGCCTACATCTGGCTCTAATTATTCTGCGGTTGTGTTCAGCTGAATGACCTCTGCCGGGAACACTCAGAATGAGGTTCTGAGTTATTGCAACATAGGAAAGTTTCACTGCTTTCAAGGCTTCTTAAGAAGGATTCCGGAATCTTGCTGCCAGCAGGCCTCCGGCTGTTCCGGGTGATCATCTCCTTGTAAATACCCCGTGGTTTCTTGTACACCCGAGATATTTGGCCAGGTTAGGCAGTTTGCATTGCTGCACAATTGCGCCTGCCTAGCTCTGCCGTGGTTCCAAACATTCAGGCGTGGCAGCCAGGTAGGCTGGTTTCCGTAGGACACTGCCAGCGGACTGGGTATATCTCCTTCCCGTTCTTCTCACCTGAGTGCTACTATTTCCAGCTTTGAAGGCTACACTCTACTCAACCGGAGCAGTAAGTTGAACCTCAATTTATGGCATTTTGTGAAAGTGTTGAGAACTAGAGCTCAGTTGTTTGGCAAGACACCACTGTCCATCCAGCACTATGGACGGCACTGCCTACATCTGGCTCTAATTAGTCCACGGTTGTGTTCACCGAATGACCTCTGCCAGGAACACGCGGAAGGAGATTCTGAGTTACTGCAACATAGGAGCGTTTCACTGCTTTCAATGCTTCTTAGGAGGAATTCCGCAATCTTGCTGTTGGCAGGCCTCCGGCTGTTCCGGGTGAACATCTCCTTGTAAATCCCCCGTGTTTTCTTGTACACGCTTGAAATTTGGCCAGGTTATGCAGTTTGCCTTGCTGCACAATTGCGCCTGCCTAGCTCTGCCGCGGTTGCAAACATTCAGGCGTGGCAGCCAGATACGCTGGTCCCCGTAGGACACTGCCAGCCCACTGGGTATATCTGCTTCCCGTTCTTCTCACCTGAGTGCTACAGATTCCAGCTTTGACGGATTGACGGCTACACTCTAGTCAACCGGAGCAGTAAGTTAAACATCAACTTATGGCACTTTGTGAAAGTATTGAGAACTAGAGCTCGGTAGTTTGGCACGCAACTACTGTCCATCCAGCACTATGGACGGCACTGCCTACATCTGGCTCTAATTAGTCCACGGTTGTGTTCAGCCAAATGAACTCTGCCAGGTACACTCAGAATGAGGTTCTGAGTTATTGCAACATAGGAGCGTATCACTGCTTTCAAGGCTTCACAGGAAGAATTCCGGAATCTGGCTGTCGGAAGGCCTCCGGCTCTTCCGGGTGAATTTCTCCTTGTAAATCCCCCGTGGTTTCGTACACGCGTGAAATTTGGCCAGTTTATGCAGTTTGCATTGCTGCACAATTGCGGCTGCCTAACTCTGCCGCGCTTGCAAACATTCAGGCGTGGCAGCCAGATAGGCTGGTCCCTGTAGGACACTGCCAGCGGACTGGGTATATCTGCTTCCCGTTCTTCTCACCTGAGTGCTACTGATTCCAGCTTTGATGGCTACACTCTACTCAACCGGAGCAGTAAGCTGAACCTCAATTCATGGCAATTTGTTAAAGTGTTGAGAACTAGAGCTCAGTTGTTTGGCATGCCACAACTGTCCATCCAGCACTATGGATGGCACTGCCTACAACTGGCTCTAAATAGTCCACGGTTGTGTTCAGCCGAATGACCTCTGCTGGGAACACTCAGAATGAGGTTCTGAGTTACTACAACATAGGAGCGTTTCACTGCTTTCAAGGCTTCTTAGGAAGGATTCCGGAATCTTGCTGCCGGCAGAGCTCCGGCTGTTCCCAGTGAACATCTCCTTGTAAATCCCCCGTGGTTTCTTGTACACACGAGAAATTTGGCCACGTTATGCAGTTTGCATTGCTGCACAATTGCACCTGCCTAGCTCTGCCGTGGTTACAAACATTAAGGCGTGGCAGCCAGATAGGCTGGTCCCCGTAGGACACTGCCAGCGGACTGGGTATATCTGCTTCCCGTTCTTCTCACCTGAGTGCTACTGATTCCAGGTTTGACGGCTACACTCTACTCAACCGGAGCAGTAAGTTGAACCTCAACGTATGGTACTTTGTGAAAGTGTTGAGAACTAGAGCTCAGGTGTTTGGCACGCCACCACTGTCCATCCAGCACTATGGACGGCACTGCATACCTCTGGCTCTAATTAGTCCACGGTTGTGTTCAGCCGAATGACCTCTGCCGGGAACACTCAGAATGAGGTTCTGAGTTACTACAACATAGGAGCGTTTCACTGCTTTTAAGGCTTCTCAGGAAGGATTCTAGAATCTTGCTGCCGGCAGACCTCCAGCTGTTCCGGGTGAACATCTCCTTGTAAATCCCCCGTGGTTTCTTGTACTCCCGTCAAATTTGGCCAGGTTATGCAGTTTTTATTGCTGCACAATTGCGCCTGCCTAGTTCTGCCGCGGTGGCAAACATTCAGACATGGCAGCCAGATAGGCTGGTCCCCGTAGTACACTGCCAACGGACTGGGTATATCTGGTTCCCGTTCTTCTCACCTGAGTGCTACTGATTCCAGCTTTCACGGCGACACTCTACTCAACGGGAGCAGTAAGTTGAACCTCAACTTATGGCACTTTGTGAAAGTGTTGAGAACTAGAGCTCAGTTGTTTGGCAAACCACCACTGTCCATCCAGCACTATGGACGCCACTGTCTACATCTGGCTCTAATTAGTCCACGCTTGTGTTCAGCCAAATGACCTCTGCAGGGAACACTCAGAATGAGGTTCTGAGTTATTGCAACATAGGAGCGTTTCACTGCTTTCAAGGCTTCTTAGGAAGAATTCCAGAATCTTGTTGCCGGCAGGCATCCGGCAGTTCCGTGTTAATATCTCCTTGTAGATCCCCCGTGGTTTCTTGTACACCCGTGAAATTTGGCCAGGTTATGCAGTTTACATTGCTGCACAATTGCGCCTGCCTAGCTCTGCCGTGGTTGCAAACATTCAGGCGTGGCAGCCAGATAGGCTGGACCCCGTAGGACACTGCCAGCGGACTGGGTATATCTGCTTCCCGTTCTTCTCACCTGAGTGCTACTGATTCCAGCTTTGACGGCTCCACTCTACTCAACCGGAGCAGTAAGTTGAACCTCACCTTATGGCACTTTGTGAAAGTGTTGAGAACTAGAGCTCAGTTGTTTGGCAAGCCACCACTGTCCATCCAGCACTATGGATGACACTGACTACATCTAGCTCTAATTAGTCCAAGGTTGTGTTCATCCGAATGACCTCTGCAGGGAACACTCAGAATGAGGTTCTGAGTTATTGCAACATAGGAGCGTTTCACTGCTTTCAAGGCTTCTTAGGAATAATTCCGGAATCTTGCTGCCGGCAGGCCTCTGGCTGTTCCGGGTGAACATCTCCTTCTACATCCCCCGTGGTTTCATGTACACCCGTGAAATTTGGCCAGGTTATGCAGTTTGAATTGCTGCACAATTGCGCCTGCCTAGCTCTGCCGCGGTTGCAAACATTCAGGCGTGGCAGCCAGATAGGCTGGTCCCCGTCCGACTCTGCCAGCGGACTCGGTATATCTGCTTCTTGTTCCTCTCACCTGAGTGCTACTGATTCCAGCTTTGACGGCTACACTCTACTCAACCGGAGCAGTAAGTTGAACCTCAACTTATGGCACTTTGTGAAAGTGTTGAGAACTAGAGCTCAGTTGTTTGGCACGCCTCCACTGTCCATCCAGCACTATGGACGGCACTGCCTACATCTGGCTCTAATTAGTCCACGGCTGTGTTCAGCCGAATGACCTGTGCCGGGAACACTCAGAATCAGGTTCTGAGTTATTGCAACATAGGAGCGTTTCACTACTTTCAAGGCTTCTTAGGACGAATTCCGGAATCTTGCTGCCGGAAAGCCTCCTGCTGTTCCGGGTGAACATCTCCTTGTAAATCCCCCGTGGTTTTTTGTACCCCCGGGAAATTTGGCCAGCTTATGCAGTTTGCATTACTGCACAATTGCGCCTGCCTAGCTCTACAGGGGTTGCAAACATTCAGGCGTAGCAGCCAGATAGGCTGGTCCCCGTAGGACACTGCCAGTGGACTGGGTATATCTGCATGCCGTTCTTCTCACCTGAGTGCTACTGATTCCAGTTACTGATTCCGGCTACACTCTACTCAACCTGAGCAGGAAGTTGAACATCAATTTATGGCACTTTGTGAAAGTGTTGAGAACTAGAGCTCAGTTGTTTGGCATGCTACCACTCTCCATCCAGCACTGCCTACATCTGGCTCTAATTAGTCCACGGTTGTGTTCAGCCGAATGACCTCTGCCGGGAACACTCAGAATGAGGTGCAGAGTTATTGCAACATAGGAGCGTTTCATAGCTTTAAAGGCTTCACAGGAAGAATTCCGGAATATTGCTGCCGGCAGGCCTCCACCTGTTGCGGGTGAACATCTCCTTGTAAATCCCCGAGGTTTTCTTGTACACCTGTGAAATTTGGCCAGGTTATGCAGTTTGCATTGTTGCACAAATGGGCCTGCCTAGCTCTACCGCGGTTGCAAACATTCAGGCGTTGCAGCCAGATAGATTGGTCCCCGAAGAAGGCTGCCAGCGGAATGGGTATATCTGCTTCCCGTTCTTCTCACCTGAGTGCTACTGATTCTAGCTTTGACGGCTACACTCTATTCAACCGGAGCAGTAAGTTGAACCTCAACTTATGGCACTTTGTGAAAGTGTTGAGAACTAGAGCTCAGTTGTTTGGCATGCCACCACTGTCCATCCAGCACTATGGATGGCACTGCCTACATCTGGCTCTAATTAGTCCACGGTTGTGTTCAGCCGAATGACCTCTGCCGCGAACACTCAGAATGAGGTTCTGAGTTATTGCAACATTGGAGCGTTTATCTGCATTCAAGGCTTCTTAGGAAGAATTCCGGAATCTTGCTGCCGGCAGGCCTCTGGCTGTTCCGGGTGAACATCTCCTTGTACATCCCCCGTGGTTTCTTGTACACCCGTGAAATTTGGCCAGTTTATGCAGTTTGCATTGCAGCATAATTGCGACTGCTTAGCTCTGCCACGGTTGCTAACATTGAGGTGTAGCAGCCAGATAGCCTGGATACCATAGGACACTGCTAGGGGACTGGGTATATCTGATTCCCGTTCTACTCATCTGAGTGCTGCTGATTCTAGCTTTGACGGCTACACTCTACTCAACCTGATCTGTAAGTTGATCCTCAACTTATGGCAATTTGTGAAAGTGTTGCGAACTAGAGCTCAGTTATTTGGCACACCACCACTGTCCAGCCAGCACTCTGGACGGCACTGCATGCATCTGGCTATAGTTAGTCCACGGTTGTGTTCAGCCGAATGACCTCTGACGGGAACACTCACAATGAGGTTCTGAGATATTGCAACATAGGAGCGTTTCACTGCTTTCAAGGCTTCTTAGGAAGAATTCCGGAATCTTGATACCGGCAGGCCTCCGGCAGTTCCGGGTGAACATCTCCTTGTAAATCCCCCGTGGTTTCTTGTACACCCGTGAAATTGGGCCAGATTATGCAGTTTGCATTGCTGCACAATTGCGCCTGCCTAGCTCTGCCATGCTGGCAAACATTCCGGCGTGGCAGCCAGATAGGCTGGTCCCCGTAGGACATTGCCAGCGAACTGGATATATCTGTTTCCCATTCTTCTCACCTGAGTGCTACTGATTCCAGCTTTGACGGCTACACTCTACTCAACCGGAGCAGTAAGTTGAACCTCAACTTATGGCACTTTGTGAAAGTGTTGAGAACTAGAGCTCAGTTGTTTGGCACGCAACCGCTGTCCATACAGCACTATGGACAGCAGTGCCTACATCTGGCTCTAATTAGTCCACGGTTGTGTTCAGCCGAATGACCTCTGCCGGGAACACTCAGAATGAGGTTCTGAAATATTGCAACATATGAGCGTTTCACTTCTTTCAAGGCTTCTTAGGAAGAATTCCGGAATCTTGCTGCCGGCAGGCCTCCGGCTGTTCCAGGTGAACATCTCCTTGTAAATCCCCCAGGGTTTCTTGTACACCTGTGAAATTTGTCCCGGTTATGCAGTTTGCATTGCTGCACAAATGCACCTGCCTAGCTCTGCTGCGCTTGCAAACATTCAGGCGTGGCAGCCAGATAGGCTGGTCCCCGTAGGACACTGCCAGCGGACTGGGTATATCTGCTTTCCGTTCTTCTCACCTGAGTGATACTGATTCCAGCTTTGAAGGCTACACTCTACTCAACCGGAGCAGTAAGTTGAAGCTCAACTTAGGGATCTTTCTGAAAGTGTTGAGAACTAGAGCTCAGTTGTTTGGCATGCGACCACTGTCCATCCAGCACTATGGACCGCACTGCCTACATCTGGCTCTAATTAGTCCACGGTTGTGTTCAGCCGAATGACCTCTGCCGGGAACTCTCAGAATGAGGTTCTGAGTTATTGCAACATAGGATCGTTTCACTACTTTCAAGGTTTCTTAGGAAGAATTCCGGAATCTTGCTGCCGGCAGGCCTCCGGCTGTTCTGGGTAAACATGTCCTTGTAAATCCCCCGTGGTTTCTTGTACACCCGTGAAATTTGGCCTGGTTATGCAGTTTGAATTGCTGCATAATTGCGACTGCTTAGCTCTGCTGCGCTTGCAAACATTGAGGCGTGGCAGCCAGGTAGGCTTATCCCAGTAGGACACTGCCAGCGGACTAGGTATATCTGCTTCCCGTTCTTCTCACCTGAGTGCTTCTGATTCCAGCTTTGACGGCTACACTCTACTCAACCGAAGCAGGAAGTTGAACCTCTACTTATGGCACTCTGTTAATGTTTGGAGAACTAGAGCTAAGTTGTTTGGCACGACACCACTGTCCATCCAGCACTATGGACGTCACTGCCTACATCTGGCTCTAATTAGTCCACAGTTGTGTTCAGCCGAATGACCTCTGCCGGGAACACTCAGAATGAGTTTCTGAGTTATAGCAACATAGGAGCGTTTCACTGCTTTCAAGGCTTCTTAGGAAGAATACCGGAATATTGCTGACTTCAGGCGTCCGGCTGTTCCGGGTGAACATCTCCTGGTTAATCTCCTGTGGTTTCTTGTACACCCGTGAAATTTGGCCAGGTTATGCAGTTTGCATTGCTGCACAATTGCGCCTGCCTAGCTCTGCCGCCGATGCAAACATTCAGGCGTGGCAGCCAGATAGGCTGGTCCCCGTAAGACACTGCCAGCGGACTGGGTATATCTGCTTCTTGTTCTTCTCACCTGAGTGGTACTGATTCCAGCTTTGACGGCTACACTCTACTCAACTGGAGCAGTAAGTTGAACCTCAACTTATGGCACTTTGTGAAAGTGTTGAGAACTAGAGCTCAGTTGTTTGGCACGCCACCACTGTCCATCCCGCACTATGGATGGCACTGCGTACATCTGGCTCTGATTAGTCCACGGTTGTGTTCAGCCGAATGACCTCTGCCGGGAACACTCAGAATGAAGTTCTGAGTTATTTCAACATAGGCGCTTTTCACTGCTTTCAAGGCTTCACATGAAGAATTCCCGAATCTTGCTGCCAGCAGGCCTCCGGCTGTTCCGGGTGAACATCTCCTTGTAAATCCCCCGTTGTTTCTTGTACACCCGTGAAATGTGGCCAGGTTATGCAGTTTGCATTGCTGCACAATTGCGCCTGCCTAGCTCTGCCGCGGTTGCAAACATTCAGGAGTGACAGCCAGATAGGCTGGTCCCCGTAAGACATTGCCAGCAGACTGGGTATATCTGCTTCCCGTTCGTCTCACCTGAGTGCTACTGATTCCAGCTTTGACGGCTACACTCTACTCAATCACAGCAGTAAGTTGGACCTCAACGTATGGCACTTTTTGAAAGTGGTGAGAACTAGGGCTCAGTTGTTTGGCACACCACTACTGTCCATCCTGCACTATGGAGGGCACTGCATACATCAGGCTCTAATTAGTCGACGGTTGTGTTCAGCCGAATGACCTCTGCCGGGAACACTCAGAATGAGGTTCTGAGTTATTGCAACATAAGAGCGTTTCACTGCTTTCAAGGCTTCTTAGGAAGGATTCCAGAATGATGCTGCCGGCAGACCTCCGTCTGTTCCGGGTGAACATCTCCTTGTAAATCCCCGAGGTTTCTTGTACACCCGTCAAATTTGGCCAGATTATGCAGTTTGCATTACTGCACAATTGCGCCTGCCTAGCTTTGCCGCGGTTGCAAACATTCAGGCAAGCAGCCAGATAGGCTGGTCCCCGTAGGACACTGCCAGCGGACTGGGTATATCTGCTTCCCGTTCTTTTCACCTGAGTGCTACTGATTCCAGCTTTGACGGCTACACTCTACTCAACCGGAGCAGTAAGTTGAACCTCAACTTATGGCACTTTGTGAAAGTGTTAAGAACTAGAGCTCAGTTGTTTGGCACTCCACCACTGTCCATCCAGCAGTATGGACGGCACTGCCTACACCTGGCTCTAATTAGTCCACGGTTGTGTTCAGCCCAATGACCTGTGCCGGGAACACTCAGAATGAGTTTCTGAGTTATTGCAACATAGGCGCGTTTCACAGCTTTCAAGGCATCACTAGAAGAATTCCGGAATCTTGCTGCCGGTAGGCCTCCGGTTGTTCCGGGTGATCATGTCCTTGTAAATCCCCCGTGGTTTCTTGTACACCCCTGAAATTTGGGGCGCTTACGCAGTTTGCATTGCTGAACATGTCCTTGTAAATCCCCCGTGGTTTCTTGTACACCCGTGAAATTTGGCCAGGTTATGCAGTTTGAATTGCTGCATAATTGCGACTGCTTAGCTCTGCTGTGGTTGCAAATATTGAGGCGTGGCAGACAGATAGGCTGGACACAGTAGGACACTGCCAGCGGTCTGGGTATATCTGCTTTTCGTTCTTCTCACCTGAGTGCTGCTGATTCTAGCTTTGACGGCTACACTCTACTCAACCAAAGCAGGAAGTAGAACCTCTACTTATGGCACTCTGTTAAAGTTTGGAGAACTAGAGCTCAGTTGTTTGGCACGCCACGACTGTCCATTAAGCACTATGGACGGCACTGCTTACATCTGGCTATAGTTAGTCCACGGTTGTGATCAGCCGAATGAGCTCTGCTGGGAACACTCACAATAAGGTTCTAAGTTATTGCAAAATAGGAGTGTTTCACTTCGTTCAAGGTTTCTTAGGAAGAATTCTGGAATCTTACTTCTGGCAGTCTTCCGGTTGTTCCGAGTGAACATCTCCTTGTAAATCCCGCGTGGTTTCTTGTACACCCGTGAAATTTGGCTAGGTTATGCAGTTTGTATTGCTGCATAATTGCGCCTGCCTAGCTCTGCCGCGGTTGCAAACATTCAGGCGTGGCAGACAGATAGGCTGGTCTGCGTAGGACACTGCCAACAGACTGGGTATATCTGCTTCCAATTCTTCACACCTGAGTGCTTCTGATACCCCCTTTGATGGCTACACTCTACTCAACCGAAGCAGTAAGTTGAACCTCTACTTATGGCACTCTATTAAAGTTTGGAGAACTAGAGCTCAGTAGTTTGGCACGCGACCACTGTCCATCCAGCACTATAGACGAAACTGCCTACATCTGGCTCTAATTAGACCACGGTTCTGTTCAGCCGAATGACCTCTGCCGGGAACACTCAGAATGAGGTTCTGAGTTATTGCAACATAGGAGCGTTTCACTGCGATCAAGGCTTCTTAGGAAGAATTCCGGAATCTTGCTGCGGGCAGGCCTCCGGCTGTTCCGGGTGAACATCTCCTTGTATTTCCTCGTGGTTTCTTGTACACCCGTGAAATTTGGCCAGGTTATGCAGTTTGCATTGCTGCATAATTGCGACTGTCTAGCTCTGTCGCGGTTGCAAACATTCAGTCGTATCAGTCAGATAGGCTGGTTCCTGTAGGACACTGCCAGGGGAGTGGGTATATCTGCTTTTCGTTCTTCTCACCTGAGTGCTACTGATTCCAACTTTGACGGCTACACTCTACTCCACCAGAGCAGTAAGTTGAACCTCAACTTATGGCACTTTGTGAACGTTTGGAGAACTAGAGCTCAGTTGTTTAGCATGCGACCCCTGTCCGCCCAGCACTATGGACGGCACTGCATACATCTGGCTCTAATTAGTCCACGATTGTGTTCAGCCGAATGACCTCTGCCGGGAACACTCAGAATGAGGTTCTGAGTTATTGCCACATAGGAACGTTTCACTGCTTTCAAGGCTTCTTAGGAAGGATTCCAGAATGTTGCTGCCGGCAGGCCTCTGGCTGTTCCGGGTGAACATCTCCTTGTAAATCCGCCGTGGTTTCTCGTACACCCGTGAAATTTGGCCAGGTTATGCAGTTTTCACTGCTGCACAATTGCGCCTCCCTAGCTCTGCCCCGGTTACAAACATTCAGGCGTGGCAGCCAGATAGACTGGTGCCTGTAGGACATTGCCAGCAGACTGGGTATATCTGCTTCCCGTTCTTCTCACCTGAGTGCTACTGATTCCAGCTTTGACGGCTACAATCTACTCAACCGGATCTGTAAGTTGAAGCTCAACTTAGGGCATTTTCTCAAAGTGTTGAGAACTACAGCTCAGTTGTTGGGCATGCGACCACTGTCCATTCAGCACTATGGACGGCACTGCCTACATCTGGCTCTAATTAGTCCATGGTTGTGATCAGCCGAATGACCTCTGCCGGGAACACTCAGAAGGAGGTTCTGAGTTATACCAACATAGGAGAGTTTCACTTCTTTCAAGGCTTCTTAGGAAAAATTCCGGAATCTTGCTGCCGGCAGGCCTCCGGCTGTTCCGGCAAACCATGTCCTGGTAAATCCCCCGTGGTTTCTTGTACATCCGTGAAAATTGGCCAGGTTATGCAGTTTGCATTGCTGCATAATTGCGACTGCTTAGCTCTGCCGCGATTGCAAACATTGAGGCATGGCAGCCAGATAAGCGGGACACCGTAGGACTCTGCCAGCGGACTGGGTATATCTGCTTCCCGTTCTTCTCACCTGAGTGCTGCTGATTCTAGCTTTGACGGCTACACTCTACTCAACCAGAGCAGTAAGTTGATCCTCAACTTATGGCATTTTGTGAAAGTGTTGCGAACTAGAGCTCAGTTGTTTGGCACACCACCACTGTCCAGCCAGCACTATGGATGGCACTGCATGCATCTGGCTATTGTTAGTCCAAGGTTGTGTTCAGCTGAATGAGCTCTGCCGGGAACACTCACAAAGAGGTTCTGACTTATTGCAACATAGGAGTGTTTCACTTCGTTCAAAGTTTCTTAGGAAGAATTCTGGAATCTTGCTGCCGGCAGGCCTCCGGATGTTCCGTGTGAACATCTCGTTGTAAATCCCCCGTGGTTCCTTGTACACGCGTGAAATTTGGCTAGGTTATGCAGTTTGCATTGCTGCATAATTGCCCCTGCCTAGCTCTGCCGCGGTTGCAAACATTCAGGCGTGGCAGCCAGAGAGACTGGTCCCCCTAGGACACTGCAGGCGGACTGGGTATATCTGCTTCACATTCTTCTCACCTGAGTGCTTCTGATTCCCGTTTTGACGGCTACACTCTACTCAACCAGAGCAGTAAGTTGAACCTCAACTCATGGCAATTTGTGAAAGTGTTGAGAACTAGAGCTCAGTTGTTTGGCACGTCACCACTGTTGATCCAGCACTATGGACGGCACTACCTACATCAGGCTCTAATTAGTCCACGATTGTGTTCAGCCGAATGACCTCTGCCGGGAAAACTCAGAATGAGTTTCTGAGTTATTGCAACATAGGTGCGTTTCACTGCTTTCAAGGCTTCACAGGAAGATTTCCAGAATCTTGCTGCGCGCAAGCCTCTGGTTGTTCCGGGTGAACATCGCCTTGTAAATCCCCCGTGGTTTCTTGTAAAACCGTGAAATTTGGCCAGGTTATGCAGTTTGCATTGCTGCACAATTGCGCCTGCCTAGCTCTGCCACGCTTGCAAACATTCAGGTGCGGCAGCCAGATAGGCTGGTCCCCGTAGGACACTGCCAGCGGACTGGGTCTATCTGCTTCCCGTTCTTCTCACCTGAGTGCTACTGATTCCAGCTTTGACGGATACACTCTACTCAACGGGAGCAGTAAGTTGAACCTCAACTCATGGCATTTTGTGAAAGTGTTGAGAACTAGAGCTCAGTTGTTTGGCACGCCACCACTGTCCATCTAGCACTATGGATGGAAATGCCTACATCTGGCTCTAATTAGTCCACTGTTGTGTTCAGCCGAATGACCTCTGCTGGGAACACTCAGAATGAGGATCTGAGTTATTGCAACATAGGAGTGATTCACTGCTTTCAAGGCTTCTTCGGAAAGATTCCGGAATCTTGCTGCCAGCAGGCCACCGCCTGTTCCGGGTGAACATCTCCTTGTAAATCCCCCAGGGTTTCTTGTACACCTGTGAAATTTGTCCCGGTTATGCAGTTTGCATTGCTGCACAAATGCACCTGCCTATCTCTGCTGCGCTTGCAAACATTCAGGCGTGGCAGCCAGATAGGCTGGTCCCCGTAGGACACTGCCAGCGGACTGGGTATATCTGCTTTCCGTTCTTCTCACCTGAGTGATACTGATTCCAGCTTTGAAGGCTACACTCTACTCAACCGGAGCAGTAAGTTGAAGCTCAACTTAGGGATCTTTCTGAAAGTGTTGAGAACTAGAGCTCAGTTGTTTGGCATGCGACCACTGTCCATCCAGCACTATGGACCGCACTGCCTACATCTGGCTCTAATTAGTCCACGGTTGTGTTCAGCCGAATGACCTCTGCCGGGAACTCTCAGAATGAGGTTCTGAGTTATTGCAACATAGGATCGTTTCACTACTTTCAAGGTTTCTTAGGAAGAATTCCGGAATCTTGCTGCCGGCAGGCCTCCGGCTGTTCTGGGTAAACATGTCCTTGTAAATCCCCCGTGGTTTCTTGTACACCCGTGAAATTTGGCCAGGTTATGCAGTTTGAATTGCTGCATAATTGCGACTGCTTAGCTCTGCTGCGCTTGCAAACATTGAGGCGTGGCAGCCAGGTAGGCTTATCCCAGTAGGACACTGCCAGCGGACTAGGTATATCTGCTTCCCGTTCTTCTCACCTGAGTGCTTCTGATTCCAGCTTTGACGGCTACACTCTACTCAACCGAAGCAGGAAGTTGAACCTCTACTTATGGCACTCTGTTAATGTTTGGAGAACTAGAGCTAAGTTGTTTGGCACGACACCACTGTCCATCCAGCACTATGGACGTCACTGCCTACATCTGGCTCTAATTAGTCCACAGTTGTGTTCAGCCGAATGACCTCTGCCGGGAACACTCAGAATGAGTTTCTGAGTTATAGCAACATAGGAGCGTTTCACTGCTTTCAAGGCTTCTTAGGAAGAATACCGGAATATTGCTGACTTCAGGCGTCCGGCTGTTCCGGGTGAACATCTCCTGGTTAATCTCCTGTGGTTTCTTGTACACCCGTGAAATTTGGCCAGGTTATGCAGTTTGCATTGCTGCACAATTGCGCCTGCCTAGCTCTGCCGCCGATGCAAACATTCAGGCGTGGCAGCCAGATAGGCTGGTCCCCGTAAGACACTGCCAGCGGACTGGGTATATCTGCTTCTTGTTCTTCTCACCTGAGTGGTACTGATTCCAGCTTTGACGGCTACACTCTACTCAACTGGAGCAGTAAGTTGAACCTCAACTTATGGCACTTTGTGAAAGTGTTGAGAACTAGAGCTCAGTTGTTTGGCACGCCACCACTGTCCATCCCGCACTATGGATGGCACTGCGTACATCTGGCTCTGATTAGTCCACGGTTGTGTTCAGCCGAATGACCTCTGCCGGGAACACTCAGAATGAAGTTCTGAGTTATTTCAACATAGGCGCTTTTCACTGCTTTCAAGGCTTCACATGAAGAATTCCCGAATCTTGCTGCCAGCAGGCCTCCGGCTGTTCCGGGTGAACATCTCCTTGTAAATCCCCCGTTGTTTCTTGTACACCCGTGAAATGTGGCCAGGTTATGCAGTTTGCATTGCTGCACAATTGCGCCTGCCTAGCTCTGCCGCGGTTGCAAACATTCAGGAGTGACAGCCAGATAGGCTGGTCCCCGTAAGACATTGCCAGCAGACTGGGTATATCTGCTTCCCGTTCGTCTCACCTGAGTGCTACTGATTCCAGCTTTGACGGCTACACTCTACTCAATCACAGCAGTAAGTTGGACCTCAACGTATGGCACTTTTTGAAAGTGGTGAGAACTAGGGCTCAGTTGTTTGGCACACCACTACTGTCCATCCTGCACTATGGAGGGCACTGCATACATCAGGCTCTAATTAGTCGACGGTTGTGTTCAGCCGAATGACCTCTGCCGGGAACACTCAGAATGAGGTTCTGAGTTATTGCAACATAAGAGCGTTTCACTGCTTTCAAGGCTTCTTAGGAAGGATTCCAGAATGATGCTGCCGGCAGACCTCCGTCTGTTCCGGGTGAACATCTCCTTGTAAATCCCCGAGGTTTCTTGTACACCCGTCAAATTTGGCCAGATTATGCAGTTTGCATTACTGCACAATTGCGCCTGCCTAGCTTTGCCACGGTTGCAAACATTCAGGCAAGCAGCCAGATAGGCTGGTCCCCGTAGGACACTGCCAGCGGACTGGGTATATCTGCTTCCCGTTCTTTTCACCTGAGTGCTACTGATTCCAGCTTTGACGGCTACACTCTACTCAACCGGAGCAGTAAGTTGAACCTCAACTTATGGCACTTTGTGAAAGTGTTAAGAACTAGAGCTCAGTTGTTTGGCACTCCACCACTGTCCATCCAGCAGTATGGACGGCACTGCCTACACCTGGCTCTAATTAGTCCACGGTTGTGTTCAGCCCAATGACCTGTGCCGGGAACACTCAGAATGAGTTTCTGAGTTATTGCAACATAGGCGCGTTTCACAGCTTTCAAGGCATCACTAGAAGAATTCCGGAATCTTGCTGCCGGTAGGCCTCCGGTTGTTCCGGGTGATCATGTCCTTGTAAATCCCCCGTGGTTTCTTGTACACCCCTGAAATTTGGGGCGCTTACGCAGTTTGCATTGCTGAACATGTCCTTGTAAATCCCCCGTGGTTTCTTGTACACCCGTGAAATTTGGCCAGGTTATGCAGTTTGAATTGCTGCATAATTGCGACTGCTTAGCTCTGCTGTGGTTGCAAATATTGAGGCGTGGCAGACAGATAGGCTGGACACAGTAGGACACTGCCAGCGGTCTGGGTATATCTGCTTTTCGTTCTTCTCACCTGAGTGCTGCTGATTCTAGCTTTGACGGCTACACTCTACTCAACCAAAGCAGGAAGTAGAACCTCTACTTATGGCACTCTGTTAAAGTTTGGAGAACTAGAGCTCAGTTGTTTGGCACGCCACGACTGTCCATTAAGCACTATGGACGGCACTGCTTACATCTGGCTATAGTTAGTCCACGGTTGTGATCAGCCGAATGAGCTCTGCTGGGAACACTCACAATAAGGTTCTAAGTTATTGCAAAATAGGAGTGTTTCACTTCGTTCAAGGTTTCTTAGGAAGAATTCTGGAATCTTACTTCTGGCAGTCTTCCGGTTGTTCCGAGTGAACATCTCCTTGTAAATCCCGCGTGGTTTCTTGTACACCCGTGAAATTTGGCTAGGTTATGCAGTTTGTATTGCTGCATAATTGCGCCTGCCTAGCTCTGCCGCGGTTGCAAACATTCAGGCGTGGCAGACAGATAGGCTGGTCTGCGTAGGACACTGCCAACAGACTGGGTATATCTGCTTCCAATTCTTCACACCTGAGTGCTTCTGATACCCCCTTTGATGGCTACACTCTACTCAACCGAAGCAGTAAGTTGAACCTCTACTTATGGCACTCTGTTAAAGTTTGGAGAACTAGAGCTCAGTAGTTTGGCACGCGACCACTGTCCATCCAGCACTATAGACGAAACTGCCTACATCTGGCTCTAATTAGACCACGGTTCTGTTCAGCCAAATGACCTCTGCCGGGAACACTCAGAATGAGGTTCTGAGTTATTGCAACATAGGAGCGTTTCACTGCGATCAAGGCTTCTTAGGAAGAATTCCGGAATCTTGCTGCGGGCAGGCCTCCGGCTGTTCCGGGTGAACATCTCCTTGTATTTCCTCGTGGTTTCTTGTACACCCGTGAAATTTGGCCAGGTTATGCAGTTTGCATTGCTGCATAATTGCGACTGTCTAGCTCTGTCGCGGTTGCAAACATTCAGTCGTATCAGTCAGATAGGCTGGTTCCCGTAGGACACTGCCAGGGGAGTGGGTATATCTGCTTTTCGTTCTTCTCACCTGAGTGCTACTGATTCCAACTTTGACGGCTACACTCTACTCCACCAGAGCAGTAAGTTGAACCTCAACTTATGGCACTTTGTGAACGTTTGGAGAACTAGAGCTCAGTTGTTTAGCATGCGACCCCTGTCCGCCCAGCACTATGGACGGCACTGCATACATCTGGCTCTAATTAGTCCACGATTGTGTTCAGCCGAATGACCTCTGCCGGGAACACTCAGAATGAGGTTCTGAGTTATTGCCACATAGGAACGTTTCACTGCTTTCAAGGCTTCTTAGGAAGGATTCCAGAATGTTGCTGCCGGCAGGCCTCTGGCTGTTCCGGGTGAACATCTCCTTGTAAATCCGCCGTGGTTTCTCGTACACCCGTGAAATTTGGCCAGGTTATGCAGTTTTCACTGCTGCACAATTGCGCCTCCCTAGCTCTGCCCCGGTTACAAACATTCAGGCGTGGCAGCCAGATAGACTGGTGCCTGTAGGACATTGCCAGCAGACTGGGTATATCTGCTTCCCGTTCTTCTCACCTGAGTGCTACTGATTCCAGCTTTGACGGCTACAATCTACTCAACCGGATCTGTAAGTTGAAGCTCAACTTAGGGCATTTTCTCAAAGTGTTGAGAACTACAGCTCAGTTGTTGGGCATGCGACCACTGTCCATTCAGCACTATGGACGGCACTGCCTACATCTGGCTCTAATTAGTCCATGGTTGTGATCAGCCGAATGACCTCTGCCGGGAACACTCAGAAGGAGGTTCTGAGTTATACCAACATAGGAGAGTTTCACTTCTTTCAAGGCTTCTTAGGAAAAATTCCGGAATCTTGCTGCCGGCAGGCCTCCGGCTGTTCCGGCAAACCATGTCCTGGTAAATCCCCCGTGGTTTCTTGTACATCCGTGAAATTTGGCCAGGTTATGCAGTTTGCATTGCTGCATAATTGCGACTGCTTAGCTCTGCCGCGATTGCAAACATTGAGGCATGGCAGCCAGATAAGCGGGACACCGTAGGACTCTGCCAGCGGACTGGGTATATCTGCTTCCCGTTCTTCTCACCTGAGTGCTGCTGATTCTAGCTTTGACGGCTACACTCTACTCAACCGGAGCAGTAAGTTGATCCTCAACTTATGGCATTTTGTGAAAGTGTTGCGAACTAGAGCTCAGTTGTTTGGCACACCACCACTGTCCAGCCAGCACTATGGATGGCACTGCATGCATCTGGCTATTGTTAGTCCACGGTTGTGTTCAGCTGAATGAGCTCTGCCGGGAACACTCACAAAGAGGTTCTGACTTATTGCAACATAGGAGTGTTTCACTTCGTTCAAAGTTTCTTAGGAAGAATTCTGGAATCTTGCTGCCGGCAGGCCTCCGGATGTTCCGTGTGAACATCTCGTTGTAAATCCCCCGTGGTTCCTTGTACACGCGTGAAATTTGGCTAGGTTATGCAGTTTGCATTGCTGCATAATTGCCCCTGCCTAGCTCTGCCGCGGTTGCAAACATTCAGGCGTGGCAGCCAGAGAGACTGGTCCCCCTAGGACACTGCAGGCGGACTGGGTATATCTGCTTCACATTCTTCTCACCTGAGTGCTTCTGATTCCCGTTTTGACGGCTACACTCTACTCAACCAGAGCAGTAAGTTGAACCTCAACTCATGGCAATTTGTGAAAGTGTTGAGAACTAGAGCTCAGTTGTTTGGCACGTCACCACTGTCGATCCAGCACTATGGACGGCACTACCTACATCAGGCTCTAATTAGTCCACGATTGTGTTCAGCCGAATGACCTCTGCCGGGAAAACTCAGAATGAGTTTCTGAGTTATTGCAACATAGGTGCGTTTCACTGCTTTCAAGGCTTCACAGGAAGATTTCCAGAATCTTGCTGCGCGCAAGCCTCTGGTTGTTCCGGGTGAACATCGCCTTGTAAATCCCCCGTGGTTTCTTGTAAAACCGTGAAATTTGGCCAGGTTATGCAGTTTGCATTGCTGCACAATTGCGCCTGCCTAGCTCTGCCACGCTTGCAAACATTCAGGTGCGGCAGCCAGATAGGCTGGTCCCCGTAGGACACTGCCAGCGGACTGGGTCTATCTGCTTCCCGTTCTTCTCACCTGAGTGCTACTGATTCCAGCTTTGACGGATACACTCTACTCAACGGGAGCAGTAAGTTGAACCTCAACTCATGGCATTTTGTGAAAGTGTTGAGAACTAGAGCTCAGTTGTTTGGCACGCCACCACTGTCCATCTAGCACTATGGATGGAAATGCCTACATCTGGCTCTAATTAGTCCACTGTTGTGTTCAGCCGAATGACCTCTGCTGGGAACACTCAGAATGAGGATCTGAGTTATTGCAACATAGGAGTGATTCACTGCTTTCAAGGCTTCTTCGGAAAGATTCCGGAATCTTGCTGCCAGCAGGCCACCGCCTGTTCCGGGTGAACATCTTGTAAATCCACTGTGGTTTCTTGTACACCCGTGAAATTAGCCAAGTTATGCAGTTTCCATTGCTGCACAATTGCGCCTGCCTAGCTCTGCCGCAGTGGCAAACATTCAGGCGTGACAGGCAAATAGGCGGGTCCCTGTAGGACTCTGCCAGCGGACTGGGTCTATTTGCTTCCCGTTCTTCTCACCTGAGTGCTACTGATTCCAGGTTTGACGGCTACACTCTACTCAACCGGCGAAGTAAGTTGAACCTCAACCTATGGCAATTTGTAAAAGTCTTGAGAACTAGAGCTCAGTTGTTTGGCACGCCACCACTGTCCATCCAGCACTATGGACGGCACTGCTTACATCTGGCTCTAAGAAGTTCATGGTTGTGTTCAGCCGAATGACCTCTGCCGGGAACACTCAGAATGGGGTTCTGAGTTATGGCAACATAGGAGCATTTCACTGCTTTCAAGGTTTCTTAGGAAGAATTCCGGAATCTTGCTGCCGGCTGGCCTCCAGCTGTTCTGGGTGAACATCTACTTGTAAATCCCCCGTGGTTTCTTGTACACCTGTGAAATTTGGTAAAGTTATGTAGTTTGCATTGCTGCATAATTGCGTCTGCCTATCTCTGCCGGGGTTGCAAACATTCAGGCATGGCAGCCAGATAGGCTGGTCCCCGTAGGACACTGCCAGCAGACTGGGTATATCAGTTTCCCGTTCTTCTCACCTCAGTGCTACTGATTCCAGGTTTGACGGCTACACTCTACTCAACCGGAGCAGTAAGTTGAACCTCAACTTATGGCACTTTGTGCAAGTGTTGAGAACTAGAGCTCAGTTGTTTGGCACGCCATCACTGTCCATCCAGCACTACCGACGGCACTGCCTACATCTGGCTAAAGTTAGTCCACGGTTCTGTTCAGCCGAATGACCTCTGCCGGGAAAACTCAAATGAGGTTCTGAGTTATTGCAACATAGGAGCGTTTCACTGCTTTCAAGGCTTCTTAGGAAGAATTCCAAAATCTTGCTTCCGGCAGGCCTCCTGCTGTTCAGGGAGAACATCTCCTTGTAAATCCCCCGTGGTTTCTTGTACACCCCTGAAATTTAGGGAGGTTATGCAGTTTGCATTGCTGCACAATTGCGCCGGCCTACCCATGACGCGTTTGCAAACATTCAGGCGTGGAAGCCAGATAGGCTGGTCCCAGTAGGACACAGCCAGGGGACTGGGTATATCTGCTTTCTGTTCTTCTCACCTGAGTGCTACTGATTCCAGCATTGACGGCTACAATCTACTCAACGAGAGCAGTAAGTAGAACCTCAACTTATGGCACTTTGTGAAAGTGTTGTGAACTAGATCTCAGGTGTTTGGCACGCCACAAATATCCATCCAGCACTATGGAAGGCACTGCCTATATCAGGCTCTAATTAGTCCACAGTTGTGTTCAGCTGAATGATCTCTGCCGGGAACACGTAGAATGAGGTTCTGAGTTATTGCAACCTAGAAGCGTTTCACTGCTTTCAAGGTTTCACAGGAAGAATTCCGAAATCTTGCTGCCGGCAGGCCTCCGGATGTTCCGAGGGAAATCCCCTTGTAAATGCCCCGTGGTTTCTTGTACACCCGTGAAAATTGTCCAGGTTATGCAGTTTGCATTGCTGCACAATTCCGCCTGCATAGCTCTGCCGCGGTTACAAACATTCAGGCGTGGCAGCCAGTAAGGCTGGTTCCTGTAGGACACTGCCAGCGGACTTGGTCTACCTGCTTCCCGTTCTTCTCACCTGAGTGCTACTGATTCCAGCTTTGTCGGGTATACTCTACTGAATCGGAGGAGTAAGTTGAACCTCAACTTATGGCACTTTGTGAAAGTTTGGAGAACTAAAGCTCAGTTGTTTTCCAATCGAAAACACTGCCTATATCTGGCTCTAATTAGTCCATTGCCTACATCTGGCTCTAATTAGTCCACTGCCTACATCTGGCTCTAATTAGTCCACCGATGAGTTCAGCCGAATGACCTCTGCCGGGAACACTCAGAATGAGGTTCTGAGTTATTGCAACATAGGAGCGTTTCACTGCTTTCAAGGCTTCTTAGGAAGAGTTCCGGAATCTTGCAGCCAGCAGGCCTCCGGTTGTTCCCGGGGAACATCTCCTTGTAAATCCCCCGTGGTTTCTTGTACACCTGTGAAATTTGGCTAGGTTATGAAGTTTGCATTGCTCCATAATTTTGCCTGCTGAGCTCTGCCGCGGTTGCAAACATTCAGGCGTTGCAGCCAGAGAGGCTGGTCCCGGTAGGACACTGCTGACAGACTGGGTTTATCTGCTTCCCATTCTTCTCACCTGAGTGCTTCTGATTCCCGCTTTGACAGCTACAATCTACTCAAACGAAGCAGTAAGTTGAACCTCAACTTATGGCACTTTGTGATAGTGTTGAGAACTAAAGCTCAGTTGTTTGACAGGCCACCACTGTCCATTCAGCACTATGGACGGCACTGTCTGCATCAGGCTCTAATTAGTCCACGGTTGTGTTCAGCCGAATGACCTCTGCCGGAAACACTCAGAATGAGGTTCTGAGTTGTTGCAACATAGGAGCGTTTCACTGCGTTCAAGCCTTCTTAGAAAGAATTCCGGAATCTTGCTGCTGGCAGGCCTCCGGCTGTTCCGGGTTAACATCTGCTTGTAAATCCCCCGTGGTTTCTTGTACACCTGTGAAATTTGGCGAGGTTATGCAGTTTGCATTGCTGCACAATTGCGCCTGCCTAGCTTTGCCACGTTTGCAAACATTCATGCGTGGCAGCCAGAGAGGCTGGTCCCCGTAGGACACTGCCAGAAGACTGGGAATATCTGCTTTCGATCTTCTCACCTGAGTGCTACTGATTCCAGCTTTGACGGCTACACTCTACTCAACCGGAGCAGTAAGTTGAACCTCAACTTATGGCACTTTGTGAAAGTGTTGAGAACTAGAGCTCAGTTGTTTGGCACGCCACCACTGTCCATCCAGCCCTATGGACGGCACTGCATACATCTGGCTCTAAGAAGTTCATGGTTGTGTTCAGCCGAATGACCTCTGCCGGGAACACTCAGAATGGGGTTCTGAGTTATGGCAACATAGGAGCATTTCACTGCTTTCAAGGTTTCTTAGGAAGAATTCCGGAATCTTGCTGCCGGCTGGCCTCCAGCTGTTCCGGGTGAACATCTACTTGTAAATCCCCTGTGGTTTCTTGTACACTCGTGAAATTTGGTAAAGTTATGTAGTTTGCATTGCTGCATAATTGCGTCTGCCTATCTCTGCCGGGGTTGCAAACATTCAGGCATGGCAGCCAGATAGGCTGGTTCCCGTAGGACACTGCCAGCAGACTGGGTATATCAGTTTCCCGTTCTTCTCACCTCAGTGCTACTGATTCCAGGTTTGACGGCTACACTCTACTCAACCGGAGCAGTAAGTTGAACCTCAACTTATGGCACTTTGTGCAAGTGTTGAGAACTAGAGCTCAGTTGTTTGGCACGCCATCACTGTCCATCCAGCACTACCGACGGCACTGCCTACATCTGGCTATAGTTAGTCCACGGTTCTGTTCAGCCGAATGACCTCTGCCGGGAAAACTCAAATGAGGTTCTGAGTTATTGCAACATAGGAGCGTTTCACTGCTTTCAAGGCTTCTTAGGAAGAATTCCAAAATCTTGCTTCCGGCAGGCCTCCTGCTGTTCAGGGAGAACATCTCCTTGTAAATCCCCCGTGGTTTCTTGTACACCCCTGAAATTTAGGGAGGTTATGCAGTTTGCATTGCTGCACAATTGCGCCGGCCTACCCATGACGCGTTTGCAAACATTCAGGCGTGGAAGCCAGATAGGCTGGTCCCAGTAGGACACAGCCAGGGGACTGGGTATATCTGCTTTCTGTTCTTCTCACCTGAGTGCTACTGATTCCAGCATTGACGGCTACAATCTACTCAACGAGAGCAGTAAGTAGAACCTCAACTTATGGCACTTTGTGAAAGTGTTGTGAACTAGATCTCAGGTGTTTGGCACGCCACAAATATCCATCCAGCACTATGGAAGGCACTGCCTATATCAGGCTCTAATTAGTCCACAGTTGTGTTCAGCTGAATGATCTCTGCCAGGAACACGTAGAATGAGGTTCTCAGTTATTGCAACCTAGGAGCGTTTCACTGCTTTCAAGGTTTCACAGGAAGAATTCCAGAATCTTGCTGCCGGCAGGCCTCCGGATGTTCCGAGGGAAATCCCCTTGTAAATGCCCCGTGGTTTCTTGTACACCCGTGAAAATTGTCCAGGTTATGCAGTTTGCATTGCTGCACAATTGCGCCTGCCTAGCTTTGCCGCGGTTGCAAACATTCAGGCAAGCAGCCAGATAGGCTGGTCCCCGTAGGACACTGCCAGCGGACTGGGTCTATCTGCTTCCCGTTCTTCTCACCTGAGTGCTACTGATTCCAGCTTTGACGGCTACACTCTACTCAACCAGAGCAGTAAGTTGAACCTCAACTTATGGCACTTTGTGAAAGTGTTAAGAACTAGAGCTCAGTTGTTTGGCACTCCACCACTGTCCATCCAACAGTATGGACGGCACTGCCTACACCTGGCTCTAATTAGTCCACGGTTGTGTTTAGCCCAATGACCTGTGCCGGGAACAATCAGAATGAGTTTCTGAGTTATTGCAACATAGGCGCGTTTCACAGCTTTCAAGGCTTCACTGGAAGAATTCCGGAATCTTGCTGCCGGTAGGCCTCCTGCTGTTCCGGGTGATCATGTCCTTGTAAATCCCCCGTGGTTTCTTGTACACCCCTGAAATTTGGGGCGCTTACGCAGTTTGCATTGCTGCACAATTGCACCTGCCTACCCCTGCCGCGCTTGCAAACATTCAGGCGTATCAGCCAGATAGGCTGGTCCCCGTAAGACACTTCCAGCAAACTGGGTCTATCTGTTTCCAGTTCTTCTCACCTGAGTGCTACTGATTCCAGCTTTGATGGCTACACTCTTCTCAACCAGACCAATAAGTTGAACGTCAACTTATGGCACTTTGTGAAAGTTTGGAGAACTAAAGCTCAGTTGTTTTCCAATCGAAAACACTGCCTATACCTAGCTCTAATTAGTCCATTGCCTACATCGGGCTCTAATTTTTCCACTGCCTACATCTGGCTCTAATTAGTCCACGGATGAGTTCAGCCGAATGACCTCTGCCGGGAACACTCAGAATGAGGTTCTGAGTTATTGCAACATAGCAGCGTTTCACTGCTTGCAAGGCTTCTTAGGAAGAATTCCGGAATCTTGCTGCCGGCAGGCCTCTGGCTGTTCCGGGTGAACATCTAATTATACATCCCCCGTGGTTTCTTGTACACCCGTGAAATTTGGCCAGTTAATGCAGTTTGCATTGCTGCACAATTGCGCCTGCCTAGCTCTGCCGCGGTTGCAAACATTCAGGCGTGGCAGCCAGAAAGGCTGTTCCACGTAGGACACTGCCAGCAGACTTGGTATATCTGCTTCTCGTTCTTCTCAACTGAGTGCTACTGATTCCAGCGTTGATTGCTACACTCTACTCAACCGAAGCAGTAAGTTGAACCTCAATTTATGGCACGTTGTGCACGTTTGGAGAACTAGAGCTCAGTTGTTTAGCATGCGACCACTGTCCCCCCAGCACTATGGATGGCACTGCCTATATCTGGCTCTAATTAGTCCTCGGTTGTGTTCAGCCGAATGACCTCTGTCGGGAACACTAAAAATGAGGTTCTGAGTTATTGCAACATACGAGCGTTTCACTGCGTTCAAGGTTTCTTAGGAAGATTCCGGAATCTTCCTGCCGGCTGGCCTCCGGATGTTCCGGGTGAACATCTCCTTGTAAATCCCCAGTGGTTTCTTGTACACCTGTGAAATTAGGCCAAGTTATGCAGTTTGCATTGCTGCATAATTGCGACTGCCTATCTCTGCCGGGGTTACAAACATTCAGGCGTGGCAGCCAGTAAGGCTGGTCCCCGTAGGACACTGCCAGCAGACTGGGTATATCTGCTTCCCGTTCTTCTCACCTGAGTGCTACTGATTCCAGCTTTGACGGCTACACTCTACTCAACCGGAGCAGTAAGTTGAACCTCAACTTATGGCACTTTGTGCAAGTGTTGAGAACTAGAGCTCAGTTGTTTGGCACGCCACCACTGTCCATCCAGCACTATGGACGGCACTGCCTACATCTGGCTATAGTTAGTCCACGGTTGTGTTCAGCCGAATGACCTCTGCCGGGAACAGTCAAAATGAGGTTCTGAGATATTGCAACATAGGAGCGTTTCACTGCTTTCAAGGCTTCTTAGGAAGAATTCCAGAATCTTGCTGCCAGCAGGCCTCCTGCTGTTCAGGGTGAACATCTCCTTGTAAATCCCCCGTGGTTTCTTGTACACCCCTGAAATTTGGGGAGGTTATGCAGTTTGCATTGCTGCACAATTGCGCCTGCCTTCCCCTGCCGCGGTTTTAAACATTCAGGCGTGGCAGCCAGATAGGCTGGTCCCCGTAGGGCACTGCTAGGGACTGGTTATATCTGCTTTCCTTTCTTCTCACCTGAGTGCTACTGATTCCAGCTTTGACGGCTACACTCTACTCAACCGGAGCACTAAGTAGAGCCTCAACGTATGGCACTTTGTGAAAGTGTTGTGAACTAGATCTCAGGTGTTTGGCACGCCACCAATATCCATTCAGCACTATGGACGGCACTGCCTATATCTGGCTCTAATTACTCCACAGTTGTGTTCAGCCGAATGATCTCTGCGGGGAACACTCAGAATGAGGTTCTGAGTTATTGCCATCTAGGTGCGTTTCACTGCTTTCAAGGTTTCACAGGAAGAATTCCGGAATCTTGTTGCCGGCAGGCCTCCGGCTCTTCCGGGTGAAATCCCCTTGTATATCCCCCGTGGTTTCTCGTACACCCGTGAAATTTGGCCAGGTTATGCAGTTTGCATTGCTGCACATTTCCGCCTGCATAGCTCTGCCGTGTTTACAAACATTCAGGCGTGGCAGCCAGAAAGGCTGGTCATCGTAGGACACTGCCAGCGGACTGGGTCTACCTGCTTCCCGTTCTACTCAACTCAGTGCTACTGATTCCAGCTTTGACGTGTACACTCTACTCGACCGGAGCAGTAAGTTGAACCTCAACTTATGGCAATTTGAGAAAGTTTGGAGAACTAAAGCTCAGTTGTTTTCCAATCGAATACACTGCCTATATCTGGCTCTAATTAGTCCATTGCCTACATCTGGCTCTAATTAGTCCACTGCCTACATCTGGCTCTAATTAGTCCACGGATGAGTTCACCTGAATAACCTCTGCCGGGAACACTCAGAATGAGGTTCTGAGTTATTGCAACATAGGAGCGTTTCACTGCTTTCAAGGCTTCTTAGGAAGGATTCCGGAATCTTGCTGCCGGGAGGCCTCTGTCTGTTCCGGGTGAACATCTCCTTGTAAATCCGCCGTGGTTTCTTGTACACCCGTCAAATTTGGCCAGGGTATGCAGTTTGCATTGCTGCACAATTGTGCCTGCCTAGCTCTGCCGGGATTGCAAAGATTCAGGCGTGGCAGCCAGATATGCTGGTCCCCGTAGGACACTGCCAGCGAACTGGGTATATATGCTTCCCGTTCTTCTCACCTGAGTGCTACTGATTCCAGCTTTGACGGCTACACTCTACTCAACCGGAGCAGTAAGTTGAACCTCAACTTATGGCACTTTGTGAAAGTGTTGAGAACTAGAACTCAGTTGTTTGACACGCCACAACTGTCCATCCAGCACTATGGAGGCACTGCATACATTTGGCTCTAATTAGTCCACCGTCGTGTTCAGCCGAATGACCTCTTCCAGGAACACTCAGAATGAGGTTCTGAGTTAGTGCAACATAGGAGAGTTTCACTGCTTTCAAGGCTTCTTAGGAAGAAGTCCGGAATATTGCTGCCGGCAGGCCTCTGGCTGTTCCGAGTGATCATCTCCATGTAAATCCCTCGTGGTTTCTTGTACACCCGTGAAATTTGGCCAAGTTATGCAGTTTGCATTGCTGCACAATTGCACCTGCCAAGCTCTGCCACGGTTGCAAACATTCAGGCGTGGCAGCCAGATAGGCTGGTCCCCATAGGACACTGCCAGCGGACTGGGTCTATCTGCTTCCCGTTCTTCTCACCTGAGTGCTACTGATTCCAGCTTTGACGGCTACACTCTACTCAACCGGAGCACTAAGTTGAACCTCAACTTATGGCACTATGTGAAAGTGTTGAGAACTACAGCTCAGTTGTTTGGCACGACACCACTGTCCATCCAGCACTATGGACGGCGCCACATTCATCTAGCTGTAATTGGTCCACGGTTGTGTTCAGCCGAATGACCTCTGCCGTGAACACTCAGAATGAGGTTCTGAGTTATGGCAACATAGGTGCGTTTCACTGCTTTCAAGGCTTCTTCGGAAGGATTCCGGAATCTTGCTGCCGGCAGGCCTCTGTCTGTTCCGGGTGAACATCTCCTTGTAAATCCCCCGTGGTTTCTTGTACACCCGTGAAATTTGGCCAGGTTATGCAGTTTGCATTGCTGCACAATTGCGCCTACCTAGCTCTGCCGCAGTGGCAAACATTCAGGCGTGACAGGCCAATAGGCGGGTCCCCGTAGGACTCTGCCATCAGACTGGGTCTATCTGCTTCCCGTTCTTCTCACCTGAGTGCTACTGATTCCAGCTTTGACGGCTACACTCTACTCAACCGTTGAAGTAGTTGAACCTCAACCTATGGCAATTTGTAAAAGACTTGAGAAATAGAGCTCAGTTGTTTGGCACGCCACAACTCTCCATCCAGCACTATGGACGGAACTGCATACATTTGGCTCTAATAAGTTCTTGGTTGTGTTCAGCCAAATGACCCCTGCCGGGAACACTCAGAATGGGGTTCTGAGTTATGGCAACATAGGAGCATTTCACTGCTTTCAAGGCTTCTTGAGAAGAATTCCGGAATGTTGCTGCCGGCAGTCCTCCGGCTGTTCTGAGTTAACATCTCCATATAAATCCCACGTGGTTTCTTTTACACCCGTGAAATTTGGCCAGGTTATGCAGTTTGCATTGCTGCACAATTGCGCCTGGCTAGCTCTACCACTTTTGCAAACATTCAGGCGTGGCAGCCAGATTTACTGATCCCTGTAGGACACTGCCAGTGGACTGGGTATATCAGCTTCCCGTTCTTCTCACCTGAGTGCTTCTGATTCCAGCTTTGACGGCTACACTCTACTCAACGGGAGCAGTAAGTTGAACCTCAAATTATGGCACTTTGTGAAAGTGTTGAGACCTAGATCTCAGTTGTTTGGCACGACACCACTGTCCATCCAGCACCATGGACGTCACTGCCTACATCTGGCTCTAATTAGTCCACGGTTGTGTTCAGCCGAATGAACTCTGCCAGGTACACTCAGAATGAGGTTCTGAGTTATTGCAACATAGGAGCGTTTCACTGCTTTCCAGGCTTCACAGGAAGAATTCCGGAATGTTGCTGCCGGCAGGCCTCCGGCTGCTCCGGGTGAATATCTCCTTGTAAATCCCCCGTGGTTACTTGTACACCGGTGAAATTTGGCCAGGTTATGCAGTTTGCATTGCTGCACAATTGCGCCTGCCTAGCACTGCCGTGGTTGCAAACATTCAGGCGTGGTAGCCAGAGAGGCTGGACCTCGTAGGACACTACCATCGGACTGGGTATATGTGCTTCCCGTTTTTCTCACCTGAGTGCTACTGATTCCAGCTTTGACGGCTACACTCTACTCAACAGGAGCAGTAAGTTGAACCTCAACTTATGGCACTTTATGAAAGTGTTGAGAACTAGAGCTCCGTTGTTTGGCATGCCACCACGGTCCTTCCATCACTATGGACGGCACTGTGTACATCTGGCTCTAATTAGTCCACGGTTGTCTTCAGCCGAATGCCCTCTGCCAAGAAAACTCAGAATGAGATTCTGAGTTGTTACAACTTAGGAGCATTTCTCTGCTTTCAAGGCTTCTTAGGAAGAATTCCCGAATGTTTTTGCCGGCAGACCTCTGGCTGTTCCGGGTGACCATCTCCTTGAAAATCCCCTGTGGTTTCTTGTACACACGTGAAATTTGGCCAGGATATGCAGTTTGCATTGCTACACAATTGCGCCTGCCTAGCTCTGCCGCGGTTGCAAACATTCAGGCGTGGCAGCCAGATAGGCTGGTCCCCGTAGGACACTGCCAGCGGACTGGTTCTATCTGCTTCCCGTTCTTTTCACCTGAGTGCTACTGATTCCAGCTTTGACGGCTACGCTCTACTCAATCGGAGCAGTAAGTTGAACCTCAATTTATGGCATTTTGTGAAAGTATTGACACCTAGAGCTCAGTTGTTTGGCCCGCCACAACTGTCCATCCAGCACTATGGACGGCACTGCCTATATCTGGCTCTAATTAGTCCAGGGTTGTGTTCAGGCGAATGACCTCTGCGGGGAACACTCAGAATGAGGTTCTGAGTTGTTGCAACATAGGAGCGTTTCACTGCTTTCAAGGCTTCTTAGGAAGCATTCCGGAAACTTGCTGTGGACAGGCCTCCCTCTTTTCCTGGTGAACATCTCCTTGTAAATCCCCCGTGTTTTCTTGTACACCCATGAAATTTGGCGAGGTTATGCAGTTTGCATTGCTGCACAATTGTGCCTGCCTTGCTCTGCCGAGGTTGCAAACATTCAGGCACGGCAGCAAGATAAGTGGTCCCCGTTGAACGCTGCCAGCGGACTTGGTCTATCTGCTTCCTGTTCTTCTCTCCTGAGTGCTACTGATTCCAGCTTTGACGGCTACACTCTACTCAACCGGAGCAGTAAGTTGAACCTCAACTTATGACACTTTGTGAAAGTGTTGAGAACTAGAGCTCAATTGTTTGGCACCCCAACCCCTGTCCATCCAGGTCCATGGACGTCACTGCCTACATCTGGCTCTAATTAGTCCACGGTTGTGTTCAGCCGAATGACCTGTGCCGGGAACACTCAGAATGAGGTTCTGAGTTATTGCAACATAGGAGCGTTTCACTGCTTTCAAGGCTTCTCAGGAAGAATTCCGGAATGTTGCTGCCGGCTGGCCTCCGGCTGTTCCGGGTGAACATCTCCTTGTAAATCCCTCGTGATTTCTTGTACACCCATGAAATTTGGCCAGGTTATGCAGTATGAATTGCTGCATAATTGCGCCTGCCGAGCTCTGGCGTGGTTGCAAACATTCAGGCGTGGTAGCCAGAGAGGCTGTACCTCGTAGGACACTACCATCGGACTGGGTATATGTGCTTCCCGTTCTTCTCACCTGAGTGCTACTGATTCCAGCTTTGACGGCTCCACTGTACTCAACAGGAGCAGTAAGTTGAACCTCAACTTATGGCACTTTATGAAAGTGTTGAGAACTAGAGCTCCGTTGTTTGGCATGCCACCACGGTCCTTCCATCACTATGGACGGCACTGTGTACATCTGGCTCTAATTAGTCCCCGGTTGTCTTCAGCCGAATGCCCTCTGCCGAGAACACTCAGAATGAGATTCTGAGTTGTTGCAACTTAGGAGCATTTCTCTACGTTCAAGGCTTCATAGGAAGAATTCCCGAATGTTTTTGCCGGAAGGCCTCTGGCTATTCCGGGTGACCATCTCCTTGTAAATCCCCTGTGGTTTCTTGTACAACCATGAAATACAGCCAGGTTATGCAGTTTGCATTGCTGCACAATTGTGCCTGCCTAGCTCTGACACGGTTGCACACTTTCAGGCGTGGCAGCCAGATAGGCTGGTCCCCGTAGGAAACTGCCAGCGGACTGGGTATATCTGATTCCCGTTTTTCTCGCCTGAGTGCTACTGATTCCAGCTTTGACGGCTACACTCTACTCAACCGGAGCATTAAGTTCAACCTCAACTTAGGGCACTTTGTGAAAGTGTTGAAAACTAGAGCTAAGTTGTTTGGCATTCCAGCACTGTCCCTCCAGCACTATGGACGGCACTGCCTACATCGGGCTCTAATTAATCCACCTTTGTGTTCAGCCGAATGACCTCTGCCGGGAACACTCAGAATGAGGTTCTGAGTTATTGCAACATAGGAGCGTTTCACTGCTTTCAAGGCTTCTTAGGAAGAATTCCGGAATCTTGCTGGGGGCAGGCCTCCGGCTGTTCCGGGTTAACATGTCCTTGTAAATCCCCCGTGGTTTCTTGTACACCCGTGAAATTTCGCCAGGTTATGAAGTTTGTATTGCTGCACAATTGCGCCTGCCTAGCTCTGCCGCGGTTGCAAATATTCAGGCGTGGCAACCAGATAGGCTGGTCCCTGTAGGACACTGCCAGCGGACTGGGTATATCTGCTTCCCGATCTTCTCACCTGAGTGCTACTGATGCCAGCTTTGACGGCTACACTCTACTCAACCGGAGCAGTAAGTTGAACCTCAACTTATGGCACTTTGTGAAAGTGTTGAGAACTAGAGCTCAGTTGTTTGGCAAGCCACCACTGTCCATCCAGCACTATGGATGGCACTGCCTACATCTTTCTCTAATTAGTCCACGGTTGTGTTCACATAAATGAACTCTGCCAGGAGCACTCAGAATGAGGTTCTGAGTTACTGAAACATAGGAGCGTTTCACTGCTTTCAAGGCTTCTTAGGATGAATTCCGGAATGTTGCTGTGGGCAGGCCTCCGGCTGTTCCGGGTGAACATGTCCTTGTAAATCCCCCGTGGTTTCTTGTACACCCGTGAAATTTGTCCAGGTTATGCAGTTTGAATTGCTGCATGATTGCGACTGCTTAGCTCTGCCGCAGTTGCAAATATTGAGGCGTGGCAGACAGATAGGCTGGACACCGTAGAACACTGCCAGCGGACTGGGTATATCTGCTTCTCGTTCTTCTCACCTCAGTGCTATTGATTCTAGCTTTGACGGCTACACTCTACTCAACCGAAGCAGGAAGTTGAACCTCTACTTATGGCACTCTGTTAAAATTTGGAGAACTAGAGCTCAGTTGTTTGGTACGCTACGACTGTCCATTAAGCACTATGGACGGCACTGCCTACATCTTGCTATAGTTAGTCCACCGTTGTGTTCAGCCGAATGATCTCTGCTGGGAACACTCACAATAAGGTTCTAAGTTTCAGTACGTTCAAGGTTTCTTAGGAAGAATTCTGGAATCTTGCTGCCGGCAGGCCTCCGGTTGTTCAAGTGAACATCTCCTTGTAAATCCCCCGTGGTTTCTTGTACACCCGTGAAATTTGGCTAGGTTATGCTGTTTGCATTGCTGCATAATTTCGCCTGCCTAGCTCTGGCGCGGTTGCAAACATTCAGGCGTGGCAGACAGATAGGCTGGTCCGAGTTGGACACTGCCAGCGGACTGGGTATATCTGCTTCCCATTCTTCTCACCTGAGTGCTTCTGATTCCCGCTTTGACGGCTACACTCTACTCAACCGAAGCAGTAAGTTGAACCTCTACTTATGGCACTCTGTTAAAGTTTGGAGACCTAGAGCTCAGTTGTTTGGCACGCGACCAGTGTCCATCCAGCACTATGGACGGCACTGCCTACATCTGGCTCTAATTAGTCCACGGTTGTGTTCAGCCGAATGACCTCTGCCAGGAACACTCAGAATGACCTGCTGAGTTATTGCAACATAGGAGCGTATCACTGCGTTCAAGGCTTCTTAGGAAGAATTCCGGAATCTTGCTGCCGGCAGGCCTCTGGCTGTTCCGAGTGAACATCTCCTTGTATTTCCTCGTGGTTTCTTGTACACCCGTGAAATTTGGCCAGGTAATGCAGTTTGCATTGCTGCATAATTGCGACTGTCTAGCCCTGTCGCGGTTGCAAACATTCAGGCGTGTCAGCCAGACAGGCTAGTCCCTGTAGGACTCTGCCAGCGGAGTGGGTATATCTGCTTCTCGTTCTTCTCACCTGAGTGCTACTGATTCCAGCTTTGACGGCTACACTCTACTCAACTGGAGCAGTAAGTTGAACCTCAACTTATGGCACTTTGTGAACATTTGGAGAACTAGAGCTCAGTCGTTTAGCATTTGACCCCTGTCCGCCAAGCACTATGAACGGCATTGCCTACATCTGGCTCTAATTAGTCTTCGGTTGTGTTCAGCCGAATGACCTCTGTCGGGAACACTCAAAATGAGGTTCTCAGTTATTGCAACATAGGAGCGTTTCACTTCGTTCAAGGTTTCTTAGGAAGAAATCCGGAAACTTGCTGCCGGCTGGCCTCCAGCTGTTCCGGGTGAACATCTACTTGTAAATCCCCCGTGGTTTCTTGTACACCTTTGAAATTTGGCAAAGTTATGTAGTTTGCATTGCTGCAGAATTGCGACTGCCTATCTCTGCCGGGGTTGCAAACATTCAGGCATGGCAGCCAGATAGGCTTGTCCCCATATATCAGCTTCCCGTTCTTCTCACCTCAGTGCTACTGATTTCAGCTTTGACAGCTACACTCTACTCAACCGGAGCAGTAAGTTGAACCTCAAATTATGGCACTTTGTGCAAGTGTTGAGAACTAGAGCTCAGTTGTTTGGCACGCCACCACTGTCCATCCAGCACTACTGACGGCACTGCCTACATCTGGCTATAGTTAGTCCACGGTTCTGTTCAGCCGAATGACCTCTGCCGGGAACACTCAGAATGAGGTTCTGAGTTATTGCAACATAGGAGCGTTTCACTGCTTTCAAGGCTTCTTAGGAAGAATTCCAGAATCTTGCTTCCGACAGGCCTCCTGCTGTTCAGGGAGAACATCTCCTTGTAAATCCCCCGTGGTTTCTTGTACACCCCTGAAATTTAGGGAGGTTATGCAGTTTGCACTGCTGCACAATTGCGCCAGCCTACCCATGACGCGGTTGCAAACATTCAGGCGTGGAAGCCAGATAGGCTGGTCCCCATAGGACAATGCCAGCGGACTGCGTATAACTGCTTCGGGTTCTTCTCACCTGAGTGTTACTGATTCCAGCTTTGACGGCTGCACTCTACTCAACCGGAGCAGTAAGTTGAACCTCAACTTATGTCACTTTGTGAAAGTGTTGAGAAGTAGAGCTCAGTTGTTTGGCATGCCACCACTCTCCCTCTAGCAGTATGGACAGCACTGCCTACATCTGGCTCTAATTAGTCCACGGTTGTGTTCAGCCGAATGACCTCTTCCGGGAACACTCAGAATGAGGTTCTGAGTTATTGCAACAAAGGAGGTTTCACTGCTTTCAAGGCTTCTTAGGAAGGATTCCGGAAACTTGCTGCAGGCAGGCCTCGGGCTGTTCCGGGTGAACATCTCCTTGTAAATCCACCGTGCTTTCTTGTAAACCCGTGAAATTTTGCCAGGTTATGAAGTTTGTATTGCTGCACAATTGCGCCTGTCTAGCTCTGCCGCGTTTGAAAATATTCAGGCATGGCAATCAGATAGGCTGGTCCCCGTAGGACATTGCCAGCGGACTGGGTATAGCTGCTTCCCCTTCTTCTCACCTGAGTGCTACTGATTCCACCATTGACGGCTACACTCTACACAACCGGAGCAGTAAGTTGAACCTCAACTCATGGCACTTTGTGAAAGTGTTGAGAACTAGAGCTCAATTGTTTGGCACGCCACCACTGTCCATGTAGCACTATGGACGGCACTGCCTACATCTGGCTATAATGAGTCCACGGTTGATTTGAGCCGAATGAGCTCTGCTGCGGACACTCAGAATGAGGTTCTGAGTTATTGCCACATAGGAGCGTTTCACTGCTTTCAAGGCTTCTTAGGAAGGATTCCGGAATGTTGCTGCCGGCAGGCCTCTGGCTGTTTCGTGTGAACATCTCATTGTAAATCCGCCGTGGTTTCTTGTACACCCGTCAAATTTGGCCAGGTTATGCAGTTTGCATTGTTGCACAATTGTGCCTGCAAAGCTCTGCCGCGATTGCAAACATTCAGGCGTGGCAGCCAGATATGCTGGTCCCCGTAGGACACTGCCAGCGGACTGGGTATATCTGCTTCCCGTTCTTCTCACCTGAGTGCTACTGATTCCAGCTTTGACGGCTACACTCTACTCAACCGGAGCAGTAAGTTGAACCTCAACTTATGGCACTTTGTGAAAGTGTTGAGAACTAGAGCTAGGTTGTTTGGCAAGCCACCACTGTCCATCCAGCAATATGGACGGCACTGCCTACATCTTTCTCTAATTAGTCCACGGTTGTGTTCAGCCGAAGGAACTCTGCCGGGAACATTCAGAATGAGGTTCTGAGTTACTGAAACATAGGAGCGTTTCACTGCTTTCAAGGCTTCTTAGGAAGAATTCCGGAATCTCGCTGGGGCCAGGCCTCCGGCTGTTCCGGGTGAACATGTCCTTGTAAATCCACCGTGGTTTCTTGTATACCCGTGAAATTTGGCCAGGTTATGCAGTTTGAATTGCTGCATAATTGCGACTGCTTAGCTCTGCCGTGGTTGCCAATATTGAGGCGTGGCAGACAGATAGGCTGGACACCGTAGGACACTGCCAGCGGACTGGGTATATCTGCTTTTCGTTCTTCTCACCTGAGTGCTGCTGATTCTAGCTTTGACGGCTACACTCTACTCAACCGAAGCAGGAAGTTGAACCTCTACTTATGGCACTCTGTTAAAGTTTGGAGAACTAGAGCTCAGTTGTTTGGCACGCCACGACTGTCCATTAAGCACTATGGACGTCACTGCTTACATCTGGCTATAGTTAGTCCACGGTAGTGATCAGCCGAATGAGCTCTGTTGGGAACACTCACAATACGGTTCTAAGTTATTGCAACATAGGAGTGTTTCACTTCGTTAAAGGTTTCTTAGGAAGAATTCTGGAATCTTGCTGCCCGCAGTCCTCCGGTTGTTCCGAGTGAATATCTCCTTGTAAATCCGCCGTGGTTTCATGTACACCCGTGAAATTTGGCTAGGTTATGCAGTTTGTATTGCTGCATAATTGCGCCTGCCTAGCTCTGGTGCGGTTGCAAACATTCAGGCGTGGCAGACAGATAGGCTGGTCAGCTTAGGACACTGCCAGCGGAATGGGTATATCTGCTTCCAGTTCTTCTCACCTGAGTGCTACTGATTCCAGCTTTGACGGCTACACTCTGCTCAAACGGCGAAGTAAGTGGAACCTCAATCTATGGCAATTTGTAAAAGTCTTGAGAACTAGAGCTCAGTTGTTGGCACGCCATCACTGTCCATCCAGCACTATGGACGGCACTGACTACATCTGGCTCTAATAAGTTCATAGTTGTGTTCAGCCGAATGACCTCTGCCGGAAACACTCAGAATGGGGTTCTGAGTTATGGCAACATAGGAGCATTTCACTGCTTTCAAGGCTTCTTAGGAAGGATTCCGGAATCTTGCTGCCGGCAGGCCTCCGGCTGTTCCGGGTGTATATGTCCTCGTAAATGCGCCGTGGTTTCTTGTACACCCGTGAAATTTGGCCAGGTTATGCAGTTTGCATTGCTGCACAATTGTACCTGCCAAGCTCTGCCACGGTTGCAAACATTCAGGCGTGGCAGCCAGATAGGCTGGTCCCCGTAGGACACTGCCAGCGGACTGGGTCTATCTGCTTCCCGTTCTTCTCACCTGAGTGCTACTGATTCCAGCTTTCACGCCTACACTCTACTCAACCGGAGCAGTAAGTTGAACCTCAACTTATGGCACTTTGTGAAAGTTTGGAGAACTAAATCTCAGTTGTTTTCCAATTTAAAACAATGCCTATATCTGGCTCTAATTAGTCCATTGCCTACATCTGGCTCTAATTATTCTACTGCCTACATCTGGCTCTAATAAGTCCACGGTTGTGTTCAGCCGAATGAACTCTGCCGGAAAAACTCAGAATGAGGTTCTGAGTTATTGCAACATAGGAGCGTTTCACTGCTTTCCAGGCTTCTTAGGAAGAATTCCAGAATCTTGCTGCCAGCAGGCCTCTGGCTGTTCCGGGTGAACATCTCCTTGTACATCCCCCGTGGTTTCTTGTACACCAGTGAAATTTGGCCAGGTTATGCAGTTTGCATTGAGGCACAATTGTGCCTGCCTTGGTCTGTCTCGGTTGCAAACATTCAGGCGTGGCAGCCAAATAGGCTGGTCCCCGTAGGACACTGCCAGCGGACTGGGTATATCTGCTTCCCGTTCTTCTCCCCTGAGTGCTACTGATTCCAGCTTTGACGGCTACACTCTACTCAACCGGAGCAGTAAGTTGAACCTCAACTTATGGCACTTTGTGAAAGTGTTGAGAACTAGAGCTAGGTTGTTTGGCAAGCCACCACTGTCCATCCAGCAATATGGACGGCACTGCCTACATCTTTCTCTAATTAGTCCACGGTTGTGTTCAGCCGAAGGAACTCTGCCGGGAACATTCAGAATGAGGTTCTGAGTTACTGAAACATAGGAGCGTTTCACTGCTTTCAAGGCTTCTTAGGAAGAATTCCGGAATTTTGTTGCCAGCAGGCCTCCGGCTGTTCTGGGTGAACATCTCCTTGTAAATCCCCGTGGTTTCTTGTACACCCGTGAAATTTGGCCAGGTTATGCAGTTTGCATTGCTGCACAATTGCGCCTGGCAAGCTTGCTGCGGTTGCAAACATTCAGGCGTGGCAGCCAGATAGGCTGGTCCCCGAAGGACACTGCCAGCGGACTGGGTATATCTGCTTCCTGTTCTTCTCACCTGAGTGCTACTGATTCCAGCTTTGACGGCTACACTCTACTCAACCGGAGCAGTAATTTGAACCTCAACTTATGGCACTTTGTGAAAGTGCTGAGAATGAGAGCACAGTTGTTTGGCACGCCACCACTGTCCATCCAGCACTATGGACGGCACTGCCTACATCTGGCTCTAAGAAGTTCATGGTTGTGTTCAGCCGAATGACCTCTGCCTGGAACACTCAGAATGACGTGCTGAGTTATTGCAACATAGGAGCGTTTCACTGCGTTCAAGGCTTCTTAGGAAGAATTCCGGAATCTTGCTGCCGGCAGGCCTCCGGCCGTTCCGGGTAAACATCTCCTTGTATTTCCTTCTGGTTTCTTGTACACCCGTGAAATTTGGCCAGGTTATGCAGTTTTCATTGCTGCATAATTGCGACTGTCTAGCTCTGTCGCGGTTGCAAACATTCAGGCGTATCAGCCAGATAGGCTGGTCCCCGTAGGACACTGCCAGCGGATTGGGTATATCTGCTTCTCGTTCTTCTCACCTAAGTACTACTGATTCCAGCTTTGACGGCTACACTCTACTCAACTGGAGCAGTAAGTTGAACCTCAACTTATGGCACTTTGTGAACGTTTGGAGAACTAGAGCTCAGTTGTTTAGCATGTGACCCCAGTCCGCCCAGCACTATCGGCGGCACTGCCTACATCTGGCTCTAATTAGTCTTCGGTTGTGTTCAGCCGAATGACCTCTGTCGGGAACACTCAAAATGAGGTTCTGAGTTATTGCAACATAGGAGCGTTTCACTGCGTTCAAAGTTTCTTAGGAAGAAATCCGGAATCTTGCGGCCGGCTGGCCTCCAGCTGTTCCGGGTGAACATCTCCTTGTAAATCCCCCGAGGTTTCTTGTACACCTGTGAAATTTGGCCAAGTTATGCAGTTTGCATTGCTGCAGAATTGCGACTGCCTATCTCTGCCGGGGTTGCAAACATTCAGGCATGGCAGCCAGATAGGCTGGTCCCCGTAGGACACTGCCAGCAGACTGGGTATATCTCCTTCCCGTTCTTCTTACCTCAGTGCTACTGATTCCAGCTTTGATGGCTACACTCTACTAAACCGGAGCAGTAAGTTAAACCTCAACTTATGGCACTTTGTGCAAGTGTTGAGAACGAGAGCCCAGTTGTTTGGCTAGCCACCACTGTCCATTCAGCAGTATGGACGGCACTGTCTACATCTTGCTCTAAATAGTCCGGGGTTGTGTTCAGCCTCTGACGGGAACACTAAGAATGACGTTCTGAGTTATTGAACATAGGAGCGTTTCACTGCTTTCAAGGCTTCACAGGAAGAATTCCGGAATCTTGCTGCCGTCAAGACTCCGGCAGTTCCAGGTGAACATCTCCTTGAAAATCCCCCGTGGTTTCTTGTACACCCGTGAAATTTGGCCAGGTTATGCAGTTTGCATTGCTGCACAATTGTGCCTGCCTGGCTCTGCCATGGTTGCAAACATTCAGCCGTGGCAGCCAGATAGGCTGGTCCCCATAGGACACTGCCAGCGGACTGGGTCTATCTGCTTCCCGTTCTTCTCACCTGAGTGCTACTGATTCCAGCTTTGACCAGTATACTCTACTCAATCGGAGGAGTAAGTTGAACCTCAACTTATGGCACTTTGTGAAAGTTTGGAGAACTAAAGCTCAGTTGTTTTCCAATCGAAAACACTGCCTATATCTGGCTCTAATTAGTCTATTGCCTACATCTGGCTCTAATTAGTCCACTGCCTACATCTGGCTCTAATTAGTCCACGGATGAGTTCAGCCGAATGACCTCTGCCGGGAACACTCAGAATGAGGTTCTGAGTTATTGCAACATAGGAACGTTTCACTGCTTTCCAGGCTTCTTAGGAAGAATTCCGGAATCTTGCTGCCAGCAGGCCTCTGGCTGTTCCGGGTGAACATCTCCTTGTACATCCCCCGTGGTTCCTGTACACCCGTGAAATTTGGCCAGGTTATGCAGTTTGCATTGAGGCACAATTGTGCCTGCCTTGCTCTGTCTCAGTTGCAAACATTCAGGCGTGGCAGCCAGATAGGCTGGTCCCCGAAGGACACTGCCAGCGGACTGGGTATATCTGCTTCCTGTTCTTCTCACCTGAGTGCTACTGATTCCAGCTTTGATGGCTACACTCTACTAAACCGGCAGTGTCCATCCAGCACTATGTATGGCACTGCCTACATGTGGCTATAATTAGTCCTCGGTTGGGATCAGCCGAATGACCTCTGCCGGGAACACTCATAATGAGGTTCGGAGTTATTGCAATATAGGAGACTTTCACTGCTTTCAAGTCTTCTCAGGAAGGATTCCGGAATGTTGTTCCCCGCAGGCCTCCGGCTGTTCCGAGTGAACATCTCTTTGTAAATCACCCATTGTTTCTTGTACAGCCGTGAAATTTGGCCAGGTTATGCACTTTCCACTGTTGCACAATTGCGCCTGCCTAGCTCAGCCGCGGTGGCAAACATTCAGGCATGGCAGCCAGATAGGCTGGTCCCCGTAGGACACTGCCAGCGGAGTGGGTATATCTGCATCACGTTCTTCTCACCTGAGTGCTAGTGATTGCAGGTTTGACGGCTACACTCTACTCAACCGGAAAAGTAAGTTGAACCTCAAATTATGGCACTTTGTGAAAGTGTTGAGAACTAGAGCTGAGTTGTTTGGCACGCCACCACTGTCGATCTAGCACTATGGCTGGCAATGCCTACATCTGGCTCTAATTAGTCCACTGTTGTGTTCAGCCGAATGACCTCTGCTGGGAACACTCAGAATGAGGTTCTGATTTATTGCAACACAGGAGCGATTCACTGCTTTCAAGGCTTCTTCGGAAGGATTCCGGAATGTTGCTGCCGGCAGGGCTACGGCTGTTCCGGGTGAACATCTCCTTGTAAATTCCCCGTGGTTTCTTGTACACCCGTGAAATTGGGCCAGATTATGCAGGTTGCATTCCTGTACAATTGCGAATGCCTAGCTCTGCCGCGGTGGCATACATTCAGGCGTGGCAGCCAGATAGGCTGGTCCCCGTAAGACATTGCCAGCGAACTGCATATATCTGTTTCCCATTCTTCTCACCTGAGTGCTACTGATTCCAGTTTTGACGGCTACACTCTACCCAACCGGAGCACTAAGTTGAATCTCAACTTATAGCACTTTGTGAAAGTGTTGAGAACTAGAGCTCAATTGTTTGGCACGCCACCACTGTCCATCCAGCAGTATGTACAGCAGAGTCTACATCTGGCTCTAATTAGTCCACGGTTGTGTTCAGCCGAATGACCTCTGCCGGGAACACTCAGAATGAGGTTCTGAGTTATTGCAACATAGGAGCGTTTCACTGCTTTCAAGGATTCACAGGAAGAATTCCGGAATTTTGCTGCCACCAGGCCTCCCGCTCTTCCGGATGAAGATCTCATTGTGAATCCCCCGTGGTTTCTTGGACACCCGTGAAATTTGGCCAGGTTATGCAGTTTGCATTGCTGCACAATTGCGCCTGCCTAGCTCTGCCGCGGTTGCAAACATTCAGGCGTGGCAGCCAGATAGGCTGGTCGCCGTAGGACACTGCCAGCAGACTGGGTATATCTGCTTCCCATTCTTCTCACCTGAGTGCTACTGATTCCTGCTTTGACGGCTACAATCTACTCAACCGGAGCAGTAAGTTGAACCTCAAATTATGGCACTTTGTGAAAGTTTGGAGAACGAAAGCTCAGTTGTTTTCCAATCGAAAACACTGCCGATATCTGGCTCTAATTAGTCCATTGCTACATGTGGCTCTAATTAGTCCACTGCCTACATCTGGCTCTAATTAGTCCACGGTTGTGTTCAGCCGAATGACCTCTGCCGGGAACACTCAGAATGAGGTTCTGAGTTATTGCAACATAGGAGCGTTTCACTGCTTTCAAGGCTTCTCAGGAAGGATTCCGGAATCTTGCTGTCGGTAGGTTTCCGACTGATCTGGGTTAAGATCTCCTTGTAAATCCCGCGTTGTTTCTTGTACACCCGTGAAATTTGGCCAGGTTATGAAGTTTGCTTTGCTGCACAATTGCGCCTGCCTAGCTCTGTCGCGTTGGCAAACATTCAGGCATGGCATCCAGATAGGCTGCTCCCCATAGGACACTGGCAGCGGATTGGGTATATCTGCTTCCCGTTCTTCTGACCTGAGTGCTACTGATTTCAGCTTTGACAGCTTCACTCTAGTCAACCGGAGCAGTAAGTTGAAGCTCAACTTAGTGCACTTTCTGAAAGTGTTGAGAACTAGAACTCAGATGTTGGGCATGTGTCCACAGTCCATCCAGCACTATGGACGGCACTGCCTACATCTGGCTCTAATTAGTCCACGGTTGTGTTCAGCCGAATGACCTCTGCTGGGAACACTCAAAATGAGATTCTGAGTTATTGCAACATAGGAGCGTTTCACTGCTTTCAAGGCTTCTTAGCAAGAATTCCGGAATCTTGCTGCCGGCAGGTCTCCGGCTGTTCCGGGTAAACATGTCCTTGTAAATCTCCCGTGGTTTCTTGCACACCCGTGAAATTTTGCCAGGTTATGCAGTTTGCATTGCTGCACAATTGCGCCTGCCTAGCTCTGCCACGGTTGCAAACATTCCGGCGTGGCATCCACATAGGCTGGTCCCCGTAAGACATTGCCAGCGGACTGGGTATATCTGCTTCCCTTTCTTCTCACCTGAGTGCTACTGATTCCAGCTTTGACGGCTACACTCTACTCAAGCGCAGCAGTAAGTTGAAACTCATCTTATGGCACTTTGTGAAAGTGTTGAAAACTAGAGCTCAGTTGTTTTGCACGCCACCACTGTCCATCCAGGACTACGGACCGTAATGCCTACATCTGACTCTAATTAAACCACGGTTGTGTTCAGCCGAATGACCTCTGCCTGGAACACTCAGAATGAGCTTCTGAGTTATTGCAACATAGGAGCATTTCACTGCTTTCAAGGCTTCTTACCAAGGTTTCCGGAATGTTGCTGCTGGCAGGCCTCCGGATGTCCCGGGTGAACGTCTCCTTGTAAATCCCAAGTGCTTTCTTGCACACCCGTGAAATTTGGCCAGGTTATGCAGTTTGCATTGCTGCACAATTGCGTCTGCCTAGCTCTGCCGCGGTTGCAAACATTCAGGCATGGCAGCCAGATAGGCTGGTCCCCATAGGACACTGCCAGCGGACTGGGTCTATCTGCTTCCCGTTCTTCTCACCTGAGTGCTACTGATTCCAGATTTGCTGCCTCCACTCTACTCAACCGGAGCAAAAAGTTGAACCACAACTTATGGCACTTTGTGAAAGTGTTGAGAACTAGAACTCAGTTGTTTGGCATGCCACCACTGTCCATCCAGCACTATGGACGGCACTGCCTACATCTGGCTCTAAGTAGTCCATGGTTGTGTTCAGCCGAATGACCTCTGCCGGGAACACTCAGAATGAGGTTCTGAGTTATGGCAACATAGGTGCGTTTCACTGCTTTCAAGGCTTCACAGGAAGAATTCCATAATCTGGCTGCGCGCAAGCCTCTGGCTAGCTCTGCCGCGCTTGCAAACATTCAGGAGCGGCAGCCAGATAGGCTGGTCCCCGTAGGACACTGCCAGCGGACTGGGTCTATCTGCTTCCCGTTCTTCTCACCTGAGTGCTACTGATTCCAGCTTTGACTGCTACATTCTACTCAACCGTTGAAGTAGTTGAACCTCAACCTATGGCAATTTGTAAAAGACTTGAGAAATAGAGCTCAGTTGTTTGGCACGCCACCACTGTCCATCCAGCACTATGGACGGAACTGCATACATTTGGCTCTAATAAGTTCTTGGTTGTGTTCAGCCAAATGACCTCTGCCGGGAACACTCAGAATGGGGTTCTGAGTTATGGCAACCTAGGATCATTTCACTGCTTTCAAGGCTTCGTGAGAAGAATTCCGGAATGTTGCTGCCGGCAGGCCTCCGACTGTTCCGAGTTAACATCTCCATATAAATCCCGCGTGGTTTCTTGTACACGCGTGAAATTTGGCCAGGGTATGCAGTTTGCATTGCTGCACAATTGCGCCTGGCTAGCTCTGCCACGTTTGCAAACATTCAGGCGTGGCAGCCAGATTTACTGATCCCTGTAGGACACTGCCAGCGGACTGGTTATATCAGCTTCCCGTTCTTCTCACCTCAGAGCTACTGATTCCAGCTTTGACGGCTACACTCTACTCAACGGGAGCAGTAAGTTGAACCTCAACTTATGGCACTTTGTGAAAGTGTTGAGACTTAGAGCTCAGTTGTTTGGCACGCCACCACTGTCCATCCAGCACCATGGACGTCACTGCTTACATCTGGCTCTAATTAGTCCACGGTTGTGTTCAGCCGAATGACCTGTGCTGGGAACACTCAGAATGAGTTTCTGAGTTATTGCAACATAGGAGCGTTTCACTGCTTTCAAGGCTTCACAGGAAGAATTCCGGAATGTTGCTGCCGGCAGGCCTCCGGCTGCTCCGGGTGAATATCTCCTTGTAAATCCCCCGTGGTTACTTGTACACCGGTGAAATTTGGCCAGGTTATGCAGTTTGCATTGCTGCACAATTGCGCCTGCCTAGCACTGCCGTGGTTACAAACATTCAGGCGTGGTAGCCAGAGAGGCTGGACCTCGTAGGACACTACCATGGGACTCGGTATATGTGCTTCCCGTTCTTCTCACCTGAGTGCTACTTATTCCAGCTTTGACGGCTACACTGTACTCAACAGGAGCAGTAAGTTGAACCTCAACTCATGGCACTTTATGAAAGTGTTGAGAACTAGAGCTCCGTTGTTTGGCATGCCACCACGGTCCTTCCATCAGTATGGACGGCACTGTGTACTTCTGGCTCTAATTAGTCCACGTTTGTCTTCAGCCGAATGCCCTCTGCCAAGAAAACTCAGAATGAGATTCTGAGTTGTTACAACTTAGGAGCATTTCTCTGCTTTCAAGGCTTCTTAGGAAGAATTCCCGAATGTTTTTGCCGGCAGACCACTGGCTGTTCCGGGTGACCATCTCCTTGTAAATCCCCTGTGGTTTCTTGTACACACGTGAAATTTGGCCAGGATATGCAGTGTGCATTGCTGCAGAATTGCGCCTGCCTAGCTCTGCCGCGGTTGCAAACATTCAGGCGTGGCAGCCAGATAGGCTGGTCCCCGTAGGACACTGCCAGCGGACTGGTTCTATCTGCTTCCCGTTCTTTTCACCTGAGTGCTACTGATTCCAGCTTTGACGGCTACACTCTACTCAATCGGAGGAGTAAGTTGAACCTGAACTTATGGCACTTTGTGAAAGTTTGGAGAACTAAAGCTCAGTTGTTTTCCAATCGAAAACACTGCCTATATCTGGCTCTAATTAGTCCATTGCCTACATCTGGCTCTAATTAGTCCACTGCCTACATCTGGCTCTAATTAGTCCACGGATGAGTTCAGCTGAATGACCTCTGCCGGGAACACTCAGAATGAGGTTCTGAGTTATTGCAACATAGGAGCGTTTCACTGCTTTCAAGGCTTCTTAGGAAGAGTTCCGGAATCTTGCAGCCAGCAGGCCTCCGGTTGTTCCCGGGGAACATCTCCTTGTAAATCCCCCGTGGTTTCTTGTACACCTGTGAAATTTGGCTAGGTTATGAAGTTTGCATTGCTCCATAATTTTGCCTGCTGAGCTCTGCCGCGGTTGCAAACATTCAGGCGTTGCAGCCAGAGAAGCTGGTCCCGGTAGGACACTGCTGACAGACTGGGTTTATCTGCTTCCCATTCTTCTCACCTGAGTGCTTCTGATTCCCGCTTTGACAGCTACAATCTACTCAAACGAAGCAGTAAGTTGAACCTCAACTTATGGCACTTTGTGATAGTGTTGAGAACTAAAGCTCAGTTGTTTGACAGGCCACCACTGTCCATTCAGCACTATGGACGGCACTGTCTGCATCAGGCTCTAATTAGTCCACGGTTGTGTTCAGCCGAATGACCTCTGCCGGAAACACTCAGAATGAGGTTCTGAGTTGTTGCAACATAGGAGCGTTTCACTGCGTTCAAGGCTTCTTAGGAAGGATTCCGGAAACTTGCTGCAGGCAGGCCTCGGGCTGTTCCGGGTGAATATCTCCTTGTAAATCCACCGTGCTTTCTTGTAAACCCGTGAAAATTTGCCAGGTTATGAAGTTTGTATTGCTGCACAATTGCGCCTGTCTAGCTCTGCCGCGTTTGAAAATATTCAGGCATGGCAATCAGATAGGCTGGTCCCCGTAGGACATTGCCAGCGGACTGGGTATAGCTGCTTCCCCTTCTTCTCACCTGAGTGCTACTGATTCCACCATTGACGGCTACACTCTACACAACCGGAGCAGTAAGTTGAACCTCAACTCATGGCACTTTGTGAAAGTGTTGAGAACTAGAGCTCAATTGTTTGGCACGCCACCACTGTCCATCCAGCACTATGGACGGCACTGCCTACATCTGGCTATAATGAGTCCACGGTTGGTTTGAGCCGAATGACCTCTGCTGCGGACACTCAGAATGAGGTTCTGAGTTATTGCCACATAGGAGCGTTTCACTGCTTTCAAGGCTTCTTAGGAAGGATTCCGGAATGTTGCTGCCGGCAGGCCTCTGGCTGTTTCGTGTGAACATCTCATTGTAAATCCGCCGTGGTTTCTTGTACACCCGTCAAATTTGGCCAGGTTATGCAGTTTGCATTGTTGCACAATTGTGCCTGCAAAGCTCTGCCGCGATTGCAAACATTCAGGCGTGGCAGCCAGATATGCTGGTCCCCGTAGGACACTGCCAGCGGACTGGGTATATCTGCTTCCCGTTCTTCTCACCTGAGTGCTACTGATTCCAGCTTTGACGGCTACACTCTACTCAACCGGAGCAGTAAGTTGAACCTCAACTTATGGCACTTTGTGAAAGTGTTGAGAACTAGAGCTAGGTTGTTTGGCAAGCCACCACTGTCCATCCAGCAATATGGACGGCACTGCCTACATCTTTCTCTAATTAGTCCACGGTTGTGTTCAGCCGAAGGAACTCTGCCGGGAACATTCAGAATGAGGTTCTGAGTTACTGAAACATAGGAGCGTTTCACTGCTTTCAAGGCTTCTTAGGAAGAATTCCGGAATCTCGCTGGGGCCAGGCCTCCGGCTGTTCCGGGTGAACATGTCCTTGTAAATCCACCGTGGTTTCTTGTATACCCGTGAAATTTGGCCAGGTTATGCAGTTTGAATTGCTGCATAATTGCGACTGCTTAGCTCTGCCGTGGTTGCCAATATTGAGGCGTGGCAGACAGATAGGCTGGACACCGTAGGACACTGCCAGCGGAATGGGTATATCTGCTTTTCGTTCTTCTCACCTGAGTGCTGCTGATTCTAGCTTTGACGGCTACACTCTACTCAACCGAAGCAGGAAGTTGAACCTCTACTTATGGCACTCTGTTAAAGTTTGGAGAACTAGAGCTCAGTTGTTTGGCACGCCACGACTGTCCATTAAGCACTATGGACGTCACTGCTTACATCTGGCTATAGTTAGTCCACGGTAGTGATCAGCCGAATGAGCTCTGTTGGGAACACTCACAATACGGTTCTAAGTTATTGCAACATAGGAGTGTTTCACTTCGTTAAAGGTTTCTTAGGAAGAATTCTGGAATCTTGCTGCCCGCAGTCCTCCGGTTGTTCCGAGTGAATATCTCCTTGTAAATCCGCCGTGGTTTCATGTACACCCGTGAAATTTGGCTAGGTTATGCAGTTTGTATTGCTGCATAATTGCGCCTGCCTAGCTCTGGCGCGGTTGCAAACATTCAGGCGTGGCAGACAGATAGGCTGGTCAGCGTAGGACACTGCCAGCGGACTGGGTATATCTCCTTCCCGTTCTTCTTACCTCAGTGCTACTGATTCCAGCTTTGATGGCTACACTCTACTCAACCGGAGCAGTAAGTTGAACCTCAACTTATGGCACTTTGTGCAAGTGTTGAGAACGAGAGCCCAGTTGTTTGGCTAGCCACCACTGTCCATTCAGCAGTATGGACGGCACTGTCTACATCTTGCTCTAAATAGTCCGGGGTTGTGTTCAGCCTCTGCCGGGAACACTAAGAATGACGTTCTGAGTTATTGAACATAGGAGCGTTTCACTGCTTTCAAGGCTTCACAGGAAGAATTCCAGAATCTTGCTGCCGTCAAGACTCCGGCTGTTCCAGGTGAACATCTCCTTGAAAATCCCCCGTGGTTTCTTGTACACCCGTGAAATTTGGCCAGGTTATGCAGTTTGCATTGCTGCACAATTGTGCCTGCCTGGCTCTGCCATGGTTGCAAACATTCAGCCGTGGCAGCCAGATAGGCTGGTCCCCATAGGACACTGCCAGCGGACTGGGTCTATCTGCTTCCCGTTCTTCTCACCTGAGTGCTACTGATTCCAGCTTTGACCAGTATACTCTACTCAATCGGAGGAGTAAGTTGAACCTCAACTTATGGCACTTTGTGAAAGTTTGGAGAACTAAAGCTCAGTTGTTTTCCAATCGAAAACACTGCCTATATCTGGCTCTAATTAGTCTATTGCCTACATCTGGCTCTAATTAGTCCACTGCCTACATCTGGCTCTAATTAGTCCACGGATGAGTTCAGCCGAATGACCTCTGCCGGGAACACTCAGAATGAGGTTCTGAGTTATTGCAACATAGGAACGTTTCACTGCTTTCCAGGCTTCTTAGGAAGAATTCCGGAATCTTGCTGCCAGCAGGCCTCTGGCTGTTCCGGGTGAACATCTCCTTGTACATCCCCCGTGGTTCCTTGTACACCCGTGAAATTTGGCCAGGTTATGCAGTTTGCATTGAGGCCCAATTGTGCCTGCCTTGCTCTGTCTCAGTTGCAAACATTCAGGCGTGGCAGCCAGATAGGCTGGTCCCCGAAGGACACTGCCAGCGGACTGGGTATATCTGCTTCCTGTTCTTCTCACCTGAGTGCTACTGATTCCAGCTTTGATGGCTACACTCTACTAAACCGGCAGTGTCCATCCAGCACTATGTATGGCACTGCCTACATGTGGCTATAATTAGTCCTCGGTTGGGATCAGCTGAATGACCTCTGCCGGGAACACTCATAATGAGGTTCGGAGTTATTGCAATATAGGAGACTTTCACTGCTTTCAAGTCTTCTCAGGAAGGATTCCGGAATGTTGTTCCCCGCAGGCCTCCGGCTGTTCCGAGTGAACATCTCTTTGTAAATCACCCATTGTTTCTTGTACAGCCGTGAAATTTGGCCAGGTTATGCACTGTGCACTGTTGCACAATTGCGCCTGCCTAGCTCAGCCGCGGTGGCAAACATTCAGGCATGGCAGCCAGATAGGCTGGTCCCCGTAGGACACTGCCAGCCGAGTGGGTATATCTGCATCACGTTCTTCTCACCTGAGTGCTAGTGATTGCAGGTTTGACGGCTACACTCTACTCAACCGGAAAAGTAAGTTGAACCTCAAATTATGGCACTTTGTGAAAGTGTTGAGAACTAGAGCTGAGTTGTTTGGCACGCCACCACTGTCGATCTAGCACTATGGCTGGCAATGCCTACATCTGGCTCTAATTAGTCCACTGTTGTGTTCAGCCGAATGACCTCTGCTGGGAACACTGAGAATGAGGTTCTGATTTATTGCAACACAGGAGCGATTCACTGCTTTCAAGGCTTCTTCGGAAGGATTCCGGAATGTTGCTGCCGGCAGGGCTACGGCTGTTCCGGGTGAACATCTCCTTGTAAATTCCCCGTGGTTTCTTGTACACCCGTGAAATTGGGCCAGATTATGCAGGTTGCATTCCTGTACAATTGCGAATGCCTAGCTCTGCCGCGGTGGCATACATTCAGGCGTGGCAGCCAGATAGGCTGGTCCCCGTAAGACATTGCCAGCGAACTGCATATATCTGTTTCCCATTCTTCTCACCTGAGTGCTACTGATTCCAGTTTTGACGGCTACACTCTACCCAACCGGAGCACTAAGTTGAATCTCAACTTATGGCACTTTGTGAAAGTGTTGAGAACTAGAGCTCAATTGTTTGGCACGCCACCACTGTCCATCCAGCAGTATGGACAGCAGAGTCTACATCTGGCTCTAATTAGTCCACGGTTGTGTTCAGCCGAATGACCTCTGCCGGGAACACTCAGAATGAGGTTCTGAGTTATTGCAACATAGGAGCGTTTCACTGCTTTCAAGGATTCACAGGAAGAATTCCGGAATTTTGCTGCCACCAGGCCTCCCGCTCTTCCGGATGAAGATCTCATTGTGAATCCCCCGTGGTTTCTTGGACACCCGTGAAATTTGGCCAGGTTATGCAGTTTGCATTGCTGCACAATTGCGCCTGCCTAGCACTGCCGTGGTTACAAACATTCAGGCGTGGTAGCCAGAGAGGCTGGACCTCGTAGGACACTACCATGGGACTCGGTATATGTGCTTCCCGTTCTTCTCACCTGAGTGCTACTTATTCCAGCTTTGACGGCTACACTGTACTCAACAGGAGCAGTAAGTTGAACCTCAACTCATGGCACTTTATGAAAGTGTTGAGAACTAGAGCTCCGTTGTTTGGCATGCCACCACGGTCCTTCCATCACTATGGACGGCACTGTGTACATCTGGCTCTAATTAGTCCACGGTTGTCTTCAGCCGAATGCCCTCTGCCAAGAAAACTCAGAATGAGATTCTGAGTTGTTACAACTTAGGAGCATTTCTCTGCTTTCAAGGCTTCTTAGGAAGAATTCCCGAATGTTTTTGCCGGCAGACCACTGGCTGTTCCGGGTGACCATCTCCTTGTAAATCCCCTGTGGTTTCTTGTACACACGTGAAATTTGGCCAGGATATGCAGTTTGCATTGCTACACAATTGCGCCTGCCTAGCTCTGCCGCGGTTGCAAACATTCAGGCGTGGCAGCCAGATAGGCTGGTCCCCGTAGGACACTGCCAGCGGACTGGTTCTATCTGCTTCCCGTTCTTTTCACCTGAGTGCTACTGATTCCAGCTTTGACGGCTACACTCTACTCAATCGGAGGAGTAAGTTGAACCTGAACTTATGGCACTTTGTGAAAGTTTGGAGAACTAAAGCTCAGTTGTTTTCCAATCGAAAACACTGCCTATATCTGGCTCTAATTAGTCCATTGCCTACATCTGGCTCTAATTAGTCCACTGCCTACATCTGGCTCTAATTAGTCCACGGATGAGTTCAGCCGAATGACCTCTGCCGGGAACACTCAGAATGAGGTTCTGAGTTATTGCAACATAGGAGCGTTTCACTGCTTTCAAGGCTTCTTAGGAAGAGTTCCGGAATCTTGCAGCCAGCAGGCCTCCGGTTGTTCCCGGGGAACATCTCCTTGTAAATCCCCCGTGGTTTCTTGTACACCTGTGAAATTTGGCTAGGTTATGAAGTTTGCATTGCTCCATAATTTTGCCTGCTGAGCTCTGCCGCGGTTGCAAACATTCAGGCGTTGCAGCCAGAGAGGCTGGTCCCGGTAGGACACTGCTGACAGACTGGGTTTATCTGCTTCCCATTCTTCTCACCTGAGTGCTTCTGATTCCCGCTTTGACAGCTACAATCTACTCAAACGAAGCAGTAAGTTGAACCTCAACTTATGGCACTTTGTGATAGTGTTGAGAACTAAAGCTCAGTTGTTTGACAGGCCACCACTGTCCATTCAGCACTATGGACGGCACTGTCTGCATCAGGCTCTAATTAGTCCACGGTTGTGTTCAGCCGAATGACCTCTGCCGGAAACACTCAGAATGAGGTTGCAACATAGGAGCGTTTCACTGCGTTCAAGCCTTCTTAGAAAGAATTCCGGAATCTTGCTGCTGGCAGGCCTCCGGCTGTTCCGGGTTAACATCTCCTTGTAAATCCCCCGTGGTTTCTTGTACACCGGTGAAATTTGGCCAGGTTATGCAGTTTGCATTGCTGCACAATTGCGCCTGCCTAGCTTTGCCACGGTTGCAAACATTCAGGCGTGGCAGCCAGAGAGGCTGGTCCCCGTAGGACACTGCCAGAAGACTGGGAATATCTGCTTTCGATCTTCTCACCTGAGTGCTACTGATTCCAGCTTTGACGGCTACACTCTACTCAACCGGAGCAGTAAGTTGAACCTCAACTTATGGCACTTTGTGAAAGTGTTGAGAACTAGAGCTCAGTTGTATGGCACGCCACCACTGTCCATCCAGCACTATGGACGGCACTGCTTACATCTGGCTCTAAGAAGTTCATGGTTGTGTTCAGCCGAATGACCTCTGCCGGGAACACTCAGAATGGGGTTCTGAGTTATGGCAACATAGGAGCATTTCACCGCTTTCAAGGTTTCTTAGGAAGAATTCCGGAATCTTGCTGCCGGCTGGCCTCCAGCTGTTCCGGGTGAACATCTACTTGTAAATCCCCCGTGGTTTCTTGTACACCTGTGAAATTTGGTAAAGTTATGTAGTTTGCATTGCTGCATAATTGCGTCTGCCTATCTCTGCCGGGGTTGCAAACATTCAGGCATGGCAGCCAGATAGGCTGGTCCCCGTAGGACACTGCCAGCATACTGGGTATATCACTTTCCCGTTCTTCTCACCTCAGTGCTACTGATTCCAGGTTTGACGGCTACACTCTACTCAACCGGAGCAGTAAGTTGAACCTCAACTTATGGCACTTTGTGCAAGTGTTGAGAACTAGAGCTCAGTTGTTTGGCACGCCATCACTGTCCATCCAGCACTACCGACGGCACTGCCTACATCTGGCTATAGTTAGTCCACGGTTCTCTTCAGCCGAATGACCTCTGCCGGGAACACTCAGAATGAGGTTCTGAGTTATTGCAACATAGGAGCGTTTCACTGCTTTCAAGGCTTCTTAGGAAGAATTCCAAAATCTTGCTTCCGGCAGGCCTCCTGCTGTTCAGGGAGAACATCTCCTTGTAAATCCCCCGTGGTTTCTTGTACACCCCTGAAATTTAGGGAGGTTATGCAGTTTGCATTGCTGCACAATTGCGCCGGCCTACCCATGACGCGTTTGCAAACATTCAGGCGTGGAAGCCAGATAGGCTGGTCCCAGTAGGACACAGCCAGGGGACTGGGTATATCTGCTTTCTGTTCTTCTCACCTGAGTGCTACTGATTCCAGCATTGACGGCTACAATCTACTCAACGAGAGCAGTAAGTAGAACCTCAACTTATGGCACTTTGTGAAAGTGTTGTGAACTAGATCTCAGGTGTTTGGCACGCCACAAATATCCATCCAGCACTATGGAAGGCACTGCCTATATCAGGCTCTAATTAGTCCACAGTTGTGTTCAGCTGAATGATCTCTGCCAGGAACACGTAGAATGAGGTTCTCAGTTATTGCAACCTAGGAGCGTTTCACTGCTTTCAAGGTTTCACAGGAAGAATTCCGGAATCTTGCTGCCGGCAGGCCTCCGGATGTTCCGAGGGAAATCCCCTTGTAAATGCCCCGTGGTTTCTTGTACACCCGTGAAAATTGTCCAGGTTATGCAGTTTGCATTGCTGCACAATTGCGCCTGCCTAGCTTTGCCGCGGTTGCAAACATTCAGGCAAGCACCCAGATAGGCTGGTCCCCGTAGGACACTGCCAGCGGACTGGGTCTATCTGCTTCCCGTTCTTCTCACCTGAGTGCTACTGATTCCAGCTTTGACGGCTACACTCTACTCAACCAGAGCAGTAAGTTGAACCTCAACTTATGGCACTTTGTGAAAGTGTTAAGAACTAGAGCTCAGTTGTTTGGCACTCCACCACTGTCCATCCAACAGTATGGACGGCACTGCCTACACCTGGCTCTAATTAGTCCACGGTTGTGTTTAGCCCAATGACCTGTGCCGGGAACAATCAGAATGATTTTCTGAGTTATTGCAACATAGGCGCGTTTCACAGCTTTCAAGGCTTCACTGGAAGAATTCCGGAATCTTGCTGCCGGTAGGCCTCCTGCTGTTCCGGGTGATCATGTCCTTGTAAATCCCCCGTGGTTTCTTGTACACCCCTGAAATTTGGGGCGCTTACGCAGTTTGCATTGCTGCACAATTGCACCTGCCTACCCCTGCCGCGCTTGCAAACATTCAGGCGTATCAGCCAGATAGGCTGGTCCCCGTAAGACACTTCCAGCAAACTGGGTCTATCTGTTTCCAGTTCTTCTCACCTGAGTGCTACTGATTCCAGCTTTGATGGCTACACTCTTCTCAACCAGACCAATAAGTTGAACGTCAACTTATGGCACTTTGTGAAAGTTTGGAGAACTAAAGCTCAGTTGTTTTCCAATCGAAAACACTGCCTATACCTAGCTCTAATTAGTCCATTGCCTACATCGGGCTCTAATTTTTCCACTGCCTACATCTGGCTCTAATTAGTCCACGGATGAGTTCAGCCGAATGACCTCTGCCGGGAACACTCAGAATGAGGTTCTGAGTTATTGCAACATAGCAGCGTTTCACTGCTTGCAAGGCTTCTTAGGAAGAATTCCGGAATCTTGCTGCCGGCAGGCCTCTGGCTGTTCCGGGTGAACATCTAATTATACATCCCCCGTGGTTTCTTGTACACCCGTGAAATTTGGCCAGTTAATGCAGTTTGCATTGCTGCACAATTGCGCCTGCCTAGCTCTGCCGCGGTTGCAAACATTCAGGCGTGGCAGCCAGAAAGGCTGTTCCACGTAGGACACTGCCAGCAGACTTGGTATATCTGCTTCTCGTTCTTCTCAACTGAGTGCTACTGATTCCAGCGTTGATTGCTACACTCTACTCAACCGAAGCAGTAAGTTGAACCTCAATTTATGGCACGTTGTGCACGTTTGGAGAACTAGAGCTCAGTTGTTTAGCATGCGACCACTGTCCCCCCAGCACTATGGATGGCACTGCCTATATCTGGCTCTAATTAGTCCTCGGTTGTGTTCAGCCGAATGACCTCTGTCGGGAACACTAAAAATGAGGTTCTGAGTTATTGCAACATACGAGCGTTTCACTGCGTTCAAGGTTTCTTAGGAAGATTCCGGAATCTTGCTGCCGGCTGACCTCCGGATGTTCCGGGTGAACATCTTGTAAATCCCCAGTGGTTTCTTGTACACCTGTGAAATTAGGCCAAGTTATGCAGTTTGCATTGCTGCATAATTGCGACTGCCTATCTCTGCCGGGGTTGCAAACATTCAGGCGTGGCAGCCAGTAAGGCTGGTCCCCGTAGGACACTGCCAGCAGACTGGGTATATCTGCTTCCCGTTCTTCTCACCTGAGTGCTACTGATTCCAGCTTTGACGGCTACACTCTACTCAACCGGAGCAGTAAGTTGAACCTCAACTTATGGCACTTTGTGCAAGTGTTGAGAACTAGAGCTCAGTTGTTTGGCACGCCACCACTGTCCATCCAGCACTATGGACGGCACTGCCTACATCTGGCTATAGTTAGTCCACGGTTGTGTTCAGCCGAATGACCTCTGCCGGGAACAGTCAAAATGAGGTTCTGAGATATTGCAACATAGGAGCGTTTCACTGGTTTCAAGGCTTCTTAGGAAGAATTCCAGAATCTTGCTGCCAGCAGGCCTCCTGCTGTTCAGGGTGAACATCTCCTTGTAAATCCCCCGTGGTTTCTTGTACACCCCTGAAATTTGGGGAGGTTATGCAGTTTGCATTGCTGCACAATTGCGCCTGCCTTCCCCTGCCGCGGTTGCAAACATTCAGGCGTGGCAGCCAGATAGGCTGGTCCCCGTAGGGCACTGCTAGGGACTGGTTATATCTGCTTTCCTTTCTTCTCACCTGAGTGCTACTGATTCCAGCTTTGACGGCTACACTCTACTCAACCGGAGCACTAAGTAGAGCCTCAACGTATGGCACTTTGTGAAAGTGTTGTGAACTAGATCTCAGGTGTTTGGCACGCCACCAATATCCATTCAGCACTATGGACGGCACTGCCTATATCTGGCTCTAATTACTCCACAGTTGTGTTCAGCCGAATGATCTCTGCGGGGAACACTCAGAATGAGGTTCTGAGTTATTGCCACCTAGGTGCGTTTCACTGCTTTCAAGGTTTCACAGGAAGAATTCCGGAATCTTGTTGCCGGCAGGCCTCCGGCTCTTCCGGGTGAAATCCCCTTGTATATCCCCCGTGGTTTCTCGTACACCCGTGAAATTTGGCCAGGTTATGCAGTTTGCATTGCTGCACATTTCCGCCTGCATAGCTCTGCCGTGTTTACAAACATTCAGGCGTGGCAGCCAGAAAGGCTGGTCATCGTAGGACACTGCCAGCGGACTGGGTCTACCTGCTTCCCGTTCTACTCAACTCAGTGCTACTGATTCCAGCTTTGACGTGTACACTCTACTCGACCGGAGCAGTAAGTTGAACCTCAACTTATGGCAATTTGAGAAAGTTTGGAGAACTAAAGCTCAGTTGTTTTCCAATCGAATACACTGCCTATATCTGGCTCTAATTAGTCCATTGCCTACATCTGGCTCTAATTAGTCCACTGCCTACATCTGGCTCTAATTAGTCCACGGATGAGTTCACCTGAATAACCTCTGCCGGGAACACTCAGAATGAGGTTCTGAGTTATTGCAACATAGGAGCGTTTCACTGCTTTCAAGGCTTCTTAGGAAGGATTCCGGAATCTTGCTGCCGGGAGGCCTCTGTCTGTTCCGGGTGAACATCTCCTTGTAAATCCGCCGTGGTTTCTTGTACACCCGTCAAATTTGGCCAGGGTATGCAGTTTGCATTGCTGCACAATTGTGCCTGCCTAGCTCTGCCGGGATTGCAAAGATTCAGGCGTGGCAGCCAGATATGCTGGTCCCCGTAGGACACTGCCAGCGAACTGGGTATATATGCTTCCCGTTCTTCTCACCTGAGTGCTACTGATTCCAGCTTTGACGGCTACACTCTACTCAACCGGAGCAGTAAGTTGAACCTCAACTTATGGCACTTTGTGAAAGTGTTGAGAACTAGAACTCAGTTGTTTGACACGCCACAACTGTCCATCCAGCACTATGGAGGCACTGCATACATTTGGCTCTAATTAGTCCACCGTCGTGTTCAGCCGAATGACCTCTTCCAGGAACACTCAGAATGAGGTTCTGAGTTAGTGCAACATAGGAGAGTTTCACTGCTTTCAAGGCTTCTTAGGAAGAAGTCCGGAATATTGCTGCCGGCAGGCCTCTGGCTGTTCCGAGTGATCATCTCCATGTAAATCCCCCGTGGTTTCTTGTACACCCGTGAAATTTGGCCAGGTTATGCAGTTTGCATTGCTGCACAATTGCACCTGCCAAGCTCTGCCACGGTTGCAAACATTCAGGCGTGGCAGCCAGATAGGCTGGTCCCCATAGGACACTGCCAGCGGACTGGGTCTATCTGCTTCCCGTTCTTCTCACCTGAGTACTACTGATTCCAGCTTTGACGGCTACACTCTACTCAACCGGAGCACTAAGTTAAACCTCAACTTATGGCACTATGTGAAAGTGTTGAGAACTACAGCTCAGTTGTTTGGCACGACACCACTGTCCATCCAGCACTATGGACGGCGCCACATTCATCTAGCTGTAATTGGTCCACGGTTGTGTTCAGCCGAATGACCTCTGCCGTGAACACTCAGAATGAGGTTCTGAGTTATGGCAACATAGGTGCGTTTCACTGCTTTCAAGGCTTCTTCGGAAGGATTCCGGAATCTTGCTGCCGGCAGGCCTCTGTCTGTTCCGGGTGAACATCTCCTTGTAAATCCCCCGTGGTTTCTTGTACACCCGTGAAATTTGGCCAGGTTATGCAGTTTGCATTGCTGCACAATTGCGCCTACCTAGCTCTGCCGCAGTGGCAAACATTCAGGCGTGACAGGCAAATAGGCGGGTCCCCGTAGGACTCTGCCATCAGACTGGGTCTATCTGCTTCCCGTTCTTCTCACCTGAGTGCTACTGATTCCAGCTTTGACGGCTACACTCTACTCAACCGTTGAAGTAGTTGAACCTCAACCTATGGCAATTTGTAAAAGACTTGAGAAATAGAGCTCAGTTGTTTGGCACGCCACAACTGTCCATCCAGCACTATGGACGGAACTGCATACATTTGGCTCTAATAAGTTCTTGGTTGTGTTCAGCCAAATGACCCCTGCCGGGAACACTCAGAATGGGGTTCTGAGTTATGGCAACATAGGAGCATTTCACTGCTTTCAAGGCTTCTTGAGAAGAATTCCGGATTGTTGCTGCCGGCAGGCCTCCGGCTGTTCTGAGTTAACATCTCCATATAAATCCCACGTGGTTTCTTTTACACCCGTGAAATTTGGCCAGGTTATGCAGTTTGCATTGCTGCACAATTGCGCCTGGCTAGCTCTACCACTTTTGCAAACATTCAGGCGTGGCAGCCAGATTTACTGATCCCTGTAGGACACTGCCAGTGGACTGCGTATATCAGCTTCCCGTTCTTCTCACCTGAGTGCTTCTGATTCCAGCTTTGACGGCTACACTCTACTCAACGGGAGCAGTAAGTTGAACCTCAACTTATGACACTTTGTGAAAGTGTTGAGACCTAGATCTCAGTTGTTTGGCACGCCACCACTGTCCATCCAGCACCATGGACGTCACTGCCTACATCTGGCTCTAATTAGTCCACGGTTGTGTTCAGCCGAATGAACTCTGCTGGGAACACTCAAAATGAGATTCTGAGTTATTGCAACATAGGAGCGTTTCACTGCTTTCAAGGCTTCTTAGCAAGAATTCCGGAATCTTGCTGCCGGCAGGTCTCCGGCTGTTCCGGGTAAACATGTCCTTGTAAATCTCCCGTGGTTTCTTGCACACCCGTGAAATTTGGCCAGATAATGCAGTTTGCATTGCTGCATAATTGCGACTGCTTAGCTCTGCCCCGGTTGTAAACATTGAGGCGTGGCAGCCAGTTAGGCTGGACACCGTAGGACACTGCCAACGGACTGGGTATATCTGCTTCCTATTCTCACCTGAGTGCTGCTGATTCTAGCTTTGACGGCTACACTCTACTCAACCAGAGCAGTAAGTTGATCCTCAACTTATGGCACTTTGTGAAAGTGTTGAGAACTAGAGCTCACTTGTTTGGCACACCATCATTGTCCAGCCAGCACTATGGACGGCACTGCATGCATCTGGCTATAGTTAGTCCACGGTTGTGTTCAGCCGAATGAGCCCTGCCGGGAACACTCACAATGAGGTTCTGAGTTATTGCAACATAGGAGCGTTTCACTGCTTTCAAGGCTTCTCAGGAAGGATTCCGGAATGTTACTGCCGGAAGGCCTCCGGCTGTTCCCGGTTAACATCTCCTTGTAAATCCCCCGTGGTTTCTTGTACACCCGTGAAATTTGGCCAGGTTATGCAGTTTGCATTGCTGCACAATTGCGTCTGTCTAGCTCTGCCGCGGTTGCAAACATTCAGGCGTGGCAGCCAGATAGGCTGGTCCCTGTAGGACACTGCCAGCAGACTGGGTCTATCTGCTTCCCGTTCTTCTCACCTGAGTGCTACTGATTCCAGATTTGTTGCCTACAATCTACTCAACCGGAGCAAAAAGTTGAACCACAACTTATGGCACTTTATTTAAGTGTTGAGAACTAGAGCTCAGTTGTTTGGCATGCCACCACTGTCCATCCAGCACTATGGACGGCACTGCCTACATCTGGCTCTAAGTAGTCCATGGTTGTGTTCAGCCGAATGACCTCTGCCGGGAACACTCAGAATGAAGTTCTGAGTTATTGCAAAATAGGAGCGTTTCACTGCTATCAAGGCTTCACAGGAAGAATTTTGGAATGTTGCTGCCGGCAGGCCTCCAGCTGTTCCGGGTGAACATCTCCTTGTAAATCCCCCGTGGTTTCTTGTACACCCGTGAAATTTGGCCTGGTTATGCAGTTTGCATTGCTGCACAATTGTGACTGCCTTGCTCTACCGCGGTTGCAAACATTCAGGCGTGGCAGCCAGATAGGCTGGTCCCCTAAGACACTGCCAGCGGACTGGGTATATCTGCTTCCCATTCTTCTCACCTGAGTGCTACTGATTCCAGCTTTGACGGCTACACTCTACTCAACCGGAGCAGTAAGTTGAACCTCAACTTATGGCACTTTGTGAAAGTTTGGAGAACTAAAGCTCAGTTGTTTTCCAATCGAAAACACTGCCTATATCTGCCTCTAATTAGTCCATTGCCTACATCTGGCTCTAATTAGTCCACTGCGTACATCTGGCTCTAATTAGTCCACGGATGAGTTCAGACGAATGAACTCTGCTGGGAACACTCATAATGAGGTTCTGAGTTATTGCAACATAGGAGCGTTTCACTGCTTTCAAGGCTTCTCAGGAAGGATTCTGGAATCTTGCTGTCGGTAGGCCTCCGGCTGTTCTGGGTGAACATCTCCTTGTAAATCCGCCGTTGTTTCTTGTACACCGGTGAAATTTGGCCAGGTTATGCAGTTTGCTTTGCTGCACAATTGTGACTGCCTTGCTCTGCCGCGGTGGCAACCATTCAGGCATTCCAGCCAGATAGGCTGCTCCCCATAGGACACTGCCAGCGGACTGGGTGTATCCGCTTCCCGTTCTTCTCACCTGTGTGCTACTGATTCCAGGTTTGACGGCTACACTCTACTCAACCGCAGCAGTAAGTTGAACCTCAACTTATGGCACTTTGTGAAAGTGTTGAGAACTAGAGCTCAGTTGTTTGGCACGCCACCACTGTCAATCCAGCACTGTGGATGGCACTGCCTACATCTGGCTCTATTAATCCACGCTTGTGTTCAGCCGCATGACCTCTGCCGGGAAAACTCAGAATTAGGTTCTGCGTTCCTGCAACATAGGAGCGTTTCACTGCTTTCAAGCCTTCTTAGGAAGGATTCTGGAAGGTTGCTGCCGGCAGGCCTCCTGCTGTTCCGGGTGAACATCTCCTTGTAAATCCCCAGTGGTTTCTTGTACACCCATGAATTTTGGACAGGTTATGCAGTTTGCATTGCTGCACAATTGCACCTGCCAAGCTCTGCCGTGGTAGCAAACATTCAGACATAGCAGCCAGATTGGCTGGTCAACCCAGGACACTGCCAGCAGACCTTGTATATCTGCTTCCCGTTCTTTTCACCTGAGTGCTACTGATTCCAGCTTTGAAGGCTAAACTCTACTCAACCGGCAGTGTCCATCCAGCACTATGGACGGCACTGCCTACCTCTGGCTCTAATTAGTCCACAGTTGTGTTCAGCCGAATGACCTCTGCCGGGAACACTCAGAATGAGGTTCTGAGTTATTGCAACATAGGAGCGTTTCACTGCTTTCAAGGCTTCACAGGAAGAATTCCGGAATTTTGCTGCCAGCAGGTCTCCGGCTGTTCCGGGTGAACATCTCCTTGTAAATCCCCGTGGTTTCTTGTACACCGGTGAAATTTTGCCAGGTTATGCAGTTTGCATTGCTGCACAATTGCGCCTGCCTAGCTCTGCCACGGTTGCAAACATTCCGGCGTGGCAGCCACATAGGCTGGTCCCCGTAAGACATTGCCAGCGGACTGGGTATATCTGCTTCCCTTTCTTCTCACCTGAGTGCTACTGATTCCAGCTTTGACGGCTACACTCTACTCAAGCGCAGCAGTAAGTTGAAACTCATCTTATGGCACTTTGTGAAAGTGTTGAAAACTAGAGCTCAGTTGTTTTGCACGCCACCACTGTCCATCCAGGACTACGGACCGTAATGCCTACATCTGACTCTAATTAAACCACGGTTGTGTTCAGCCGAATGACCTCTGCCTGGAACACTCAGAATGAGCTTCTGAGTTATTGCAACATAGGAGCATTTCACTGCTTTCAAGGCTTCTTACCAAGGATTCCGGAATGTTGCTGCTGGCAGGCCTCCGGATGTCCCGGGTGAACGTCTCCTTGTAAATCCCAAGTGCTTTCTTGCACACCCGTGAAATTTGGCCAGGTTATGCAGTTTGCATTGCTGCACAATTGCGTCTGCCTAGCTCTGCCGCGGTTGCAAACATTCAGGCGTGGCAGCCAGATAGGCTGGTCCCCATAGGACACTGCCAGCGGACTGGGTCTATCTGCTTCCCGTTCTTCTCACCTGAGTGCTACTGATTCCAGATTTGCTGCCTCCACTCTACTCAACCGGAGCAAAAAGTTGAACCACAACTTATGGCACTTTGTGAAAGTGTTGAGAACTAGAACTCAGTTGTTTGGCATGCCACCACTGTCCATCCAGCACTATGGACGGCACTGCCTACATCTGGCTCTAAGTAGTCCATGGTTGTGTTCAGCCGAATGACCTCTGCCGGGAACACTCAGAATGAGGTTCTGAGTTATGGCAACATAGGTGCGTTTCACTGCTTTCAAGGCTTCACAGGAAGAATTCCATAATCTGGCTGCGCGCAAGCCTCTGGCTGTTCCGGGTGAACATCTCCTTGTAAATCCCCCCTGGTTTCTTGTAAAACCGTGAAATTTGGCTAGGTTATGCAGTTTGCATTGCTGCACAATTGCGCCTGCCTAGCTCTGCCGCGCTTGCAAACATTCAGGAGCGGCAGCCAGATAGGCTGGTCCCCGTAGGACACTGCCAGCGGACTGGGTCTATCTGCTTCCCGTTCTTCTCACCTGAGTGCTACTGATTCCAGCTTTGACTGCTACACTCTACTCAACCGTTGAAGTAGTTGAACCTCAACCTATGGCAATTTGTAAAAGACTTGAGAAATAGAGCTCAGTTGTTTGCCACGCCACCACTGTCCATCCAGCACTATGGACGGAACTGCATACATTTGGCTCTAATAAGTTCTTGGTTGTGTTCAGCCAAATGACCTCTGCCGGGAACACTCAGAATGGGGTTCTGAGTTATGGCAACCTAGGATCATTTCACTGCTTTCAAGGCTTCGTGAGAAGAATTCCGGAATGTTGCTGCCGGCAGGCCTCCGGCTGTTCCGAGTTAACATCTCCATATAAATCCCGCGTGGTTTCTTGTACACGCGTGAAATTTGGCCAGGGTATGCAGTTTGCATTGCTGCACAATTGCGCCTGGCTAGCTCTGCCACGTTTGCAAACATTCAGGCGTGGCAGCCAGATTTACTGATCCCTGTAGGACACTGCCAGCGGACTGGTTATATCAGCTTCCCGTTCTTCTCACCTCAGAGCTACTGATTCCAGCTTTGACGGCTACACTCTACTCAACGGGAGCAGTAAGTTGAACCTCAACTTATGGCACTTTGTGAAAGTGTTGAGACTTAGAGCTCAGTTGTTTGGCACGCCACCACTGTCCATCCAGCACCATGGACGTCACTGCCTACATCTGGCTCTAATTAGTCCACGGTTGTGTTCAGCCGAATGACCTGTGCTGGGAACACTCAGAATGAGTTTCTGAGTTATTGCAACATAGGAGCGTTTCACTGCTTTCAAGGCTTCACAGGAAGAATTCCGGAATGTTGCTGCCGGCAGGCCTCCGGCTGCTCCGGGTGAATATCTCCTTGTAAATCCCCCGTGGTTACTTGTACACCGGTGAAATTTGGCCAGGTTATGCAGTTTGCATTGCTGCACAATTGCGCCTGCCTAGCACTGCCGTAGTTACAAACATTCAGGCGTGGTAGCCAGAGAGGCTGGACCTCGTAGGACACTACCATGGGACTCGGTATATGTGCTTCCCGTTCTTCTCACCTGAGTGCTACTTATTCCAGCTTTGACGGCTACACTGTACTCAACAGGAGCAGTAAGTTGAACCTCAACTCATGGCACTTTATGAAAGTGTTGAGAACTAGAGCTCCGTTGTTTGGCATGCCACCACGGTCCTTCCATCACTATGGACGGCACTGTGTACATCTGGCTCTAATTAGTCCACGGTTGTCTTCAGCCGAATGCCCTCTGCCAAGAAAACTCAGAATGAGATTCTGAGTTGTTACAACTTAGGAGCATTTCTCTGCTTTCAAGGCCGCTTAGGAAGAATTCCCGAATGTTTTTGCCGGCAGACCTCTGGCTGTTCCGGGTGACCATCTCCTTGTAAATCCCCTGTGGTTTCTTGTACACACGTGAAATTTGGCCAGGATATGCAGTGTGCATTGCTGCAGAATTGCGCCTGCCTAGCTCTGCCGCGGTTGCAAACATTCAGGCGTGGCAGCCAGATAGGCTGGTCCCCGTAGGACACTGCCAGCGGACTGGTTCTATCTGCTTCCCGTTCTTTTCACCTGAGTGCTACTGATTCCAGCTTTGACGGCTACACTCTACTCAATCGGAGCAGTAAGTTGAACCTCAACTTATGGAATTTTGTGAAAGTATTGACACCTAGAGCTCAGTTGTTTGGCACGCCACAACTGTCCATCCAGCACTATGGACGGCACTGCCTATATCTGGCTCTAATTAGTCCAGGGTTGTGTTCAGGCGAATGACCTCTGCGGGGAACACTCAGAATGAGGTTCTGAGTTGTTGCAACATAGGAGCGTTTCACTGCTTTCAAGGCTTCTTAGGAAGCTTTCCGGAAACTTGCTGTGGACAGGCCTCCGTCTTTTCCGGGTGAACATCTCCTTGTAAATCCCCCGTGGTTTCTTGTACACCCATGAAATTTGGCGAGGTTATGCAGTTTGCATTGCTGCACAATTGTGCCTGCCTTGCTCTGCCGAGGTTGCAAACATTCAGGCACGGCAGCAAGATAAGTGGTCCCCGTTGAACGCTGCCAGCGGACTGGGTCTATCTGCTTCCTGTTCTTCTCTCCTGAGTGCTACTGATTCCAGCTTTGACGGCTACACTCTACTCAACCGGAGCAGTAAGTTGAACCTCAACTTATGGCACTTTGTGAAAGTGTTGAGAACTAGAGCTCAGTTGTTTGGCACCCCAACCCCTGTCCATCAAGCTCCATGGACGTCACTGCCTACATCTGGCTCTAATTAGTCCACTGTTGTGTTCAGCGGAATGACCTGTGCCGGGAACACTCAGAATGAGGTTCTGAGTTATTGCAACATAGGAGCGTTTCACTGCTTTCAAGGCTTCACAGGAAGAATTCCGGAATGTTGCTGCCGGCTGGCCTCCGGCTGTTCCGGGTGAACACCTCCTTGTAAATCCCTCGTGATTTCTTATACACCCATGAAATTTGGCCAGGTTATGCAGTATGAATTGCTGCATAATTGCGCCTGCCGAGCTCTGGCGTGGTTGCAAACATTCAGGCGTGGTAGCCAGAGAGGCTGTACCTCGTAGGACACTACCATCGGACTGGGTATATGTGCTTCCCGTTCTTCTCACCTGAGTGCTACTGATTCCAGCTTTGACGGCTCCACTGTACTCAACAGGAGCAGTAAGTTGAACCTCAACTTATGGCACTTTATGAAAGTGTTGAGAACTAGAGCTCCGTTGTTTGGCATGCCACCACGGTCCTTCCATCACTATGGACGGCACTGTGTACATCTGGCTCTAATTAGTCCCCGGTTGTCTTCAGCCGAATGCCCTCTGCCGAGAACACTCAGAATGACATTCTGAGTTGTTGCAACTTAGGAGCATTTCTCTACTTTCAAGGCTTCATAAGAAGAATTCCCAAATGTTTTTGCCGGAAGGCCTCTGGCTGTTCCGGGTGACCATCTCCTTGTAAATCCCCTGTGGTTTCTTGTACAACCGTGAAATACAGCCAGGTTATGCAGTTTGCATTGCTGCACAATTGTGCCTGCCTAGCTCTGACACGGTTGCACACTTTCAGGCGTGGCAGCCAGATAGGCTGGTCCCCGTAGGAAACTGCCAGCGGACTGGGTATATCTGATTCCCGTTTTTCTCGCCTGAGGGCTACTGATTCCAGCTTTGACGGCTACACTCTACTCAACCGGAGCAGTAAGTTCAACCTCAACTTAGGGCACTTTGTGAAAGTGTTGAGAACTAGAGCTAAGTTGTTTGGCATTCCAGCACTGTCCCTCCAGCACTATGGACGGCACTGCCTACATCGGGCTCTAATTAGTCCACGTTTGTGTTCAGCCGAATGACCTCTGCCGGGAACACTCAGAATGAGGTTCTGAGTTATTGCAACATAGGAGCGTTTCACTGCTTTCAAGGCTTCTTAGGAAGAATTCCAGAATCTTGCTGGGGGCAGGCCTCCGGCTGTTCCGGGTTAACATGTCCTTGTAAATCCCCCGTGGTTTCTTGTACACCCGTGAAATTTCGCCAGGTTATGAAGTTTGTATTGCTGCACAATTGCGCCTGCCTAGCTCTGCCGCGGTTGCAAATATTCAGGCGTGGCAAGCAGATAGGCTGGTCCCTGTAGGACACTGCCAGCAGAGTGGGTATATCTGCTTCCCGATCTTCTCACCTGAGTGCTACTGATGCCAGCTTTGACGGCTACACTCTACTCAACCGGAGCAGTAAGTTGAACCTCAACTTATGGCACTTTGTGAAAGTGTTGAGAACTAGAGCTCAGTTGTTTGGCAAGCCACCACTGTCCATCCAGCACTATGGATGGCACTGCCTACATCTTTCTCTAATTAGTCCACGGTTGTGTTCACATAAATGAACTCTGCCAGGAGCACTCAGAATGAGGTTCTGAGTTACTGAAACATAGGAGCGTTTCACTGCTTTCAAGGCTTCTTAGGATGAATTCCGGAATGTTGCTGTGGGCAGGCCTCCGGCTGTTCCGGGTGAACATGTCCTTGTAAATCCCCCGTGGTTTCTTGTACACCCGTGATATTTGTCCAGGTTATGCAGTTTGAATTGCTGCATGATTGCGACTGCTTAGCTCTGCCGCGGTTGCAAATATTGAGGCGTGGCAGACAGATAGGCTGGACACCGTAGGACATTGCCAGCGGACTGGGTATATCTGCTTCTCGTTCTTCTCACCTGAGTGCTATTGATTCTAGCTTTGACGGCTACACTCTACTCAACCGAAGCAGGAAGTTGAACCTCTACTTATGGCACTCTGTTACAATTTGGAGAACTAGAGCTCAGTTGTTTGGTACGCTACGACTGTCCATTAAGCACTATGGACGGCACTGCCTATATCTGGCTATAGTTAGTCCACCGTTGTGTTCAGCCGAATGAGCTCTGCTGGGAACACTCACAATAAGGTTCTAAGTTATTGCAACATAGGAGTGTTTCAGTACGTTCAAGGTTTCTTAGGAAGAATTCTGGAATCTTGCTGCCGGCAGGCCTCCGGTTGTTCAAGTGAACATCTCCTTGTAAATCCCCCGTGGTTTCTTGTACACCCGTGAAATTTGGCTAGGTTATGCTGTTTGCATTGCTGCATAATTTCGCCTGCCTAGCTCTGGCGCGGTTGCAAACATTCAGGCGTGGCAGACAGATAGGCTTGTCCGAGTTGGACACTGCCAGCGGACTGGGTATATCTGCTTCCCATTCTTCTCACCTGAGTGCTTCTGATTCCCGCTTTGACGGCTACACTCTACTCAACCGAAGCAGTAAGTTGAACCTCTACTTATGGCACTCTGTTAAAGTTTGGAGACCTAGAGCTCAGTTGTTTGGCACGCGACCACTGTCCATCCAGCACTATGGACGGCACTGCCTACATCTGGCTCTAATTAGTCCACGGTTGTGTTCAGCCGAATGACCTCTGCCAGGAACACTCAGAATGACCTGCTGAGTTATTGCAACATAGGAGCGTATCACTGCGTTCAAGGCTTCTTAGGAAGAATTCCGGAATCTTGCTGCCGGCAGGCCTCTGGCTGTTCCGAGTGAACATCTCCTTGTATTTCCTCGTGGTTTCTTGTACACCCGTGAAATTTGGCCAGGTAATGCAGTTTGCATTGCTGCATAATTGCGACTGTCTAGCCCTGTCGCGGTTGCAAACATTCAGGCGTGTCAGCCAGACAGGCTAGTCCCTGTAGGACTCTGCCAGCGGAGTGGGTATATCTGCTTCTCGTTCTTCTCACCTGAGTGCTACTGATTCCAGCTTTGACGGCTACACTCTACTCAACTGGAGCAGTAAGTTGAACCTCAACTTATGGCACTTTGTGAACGTTTGGAGAACTAGAGCTCAGTTGTTTAGCATTTGACCCCTGTCCGCCAAGCACTATGAACTGCACTGCCTACATCTGGCTCTAATTAGTCTTCGGTTGTGTTCAGCCGAATGACCTCTGTCGGGAACACTCAAAATGAGGTTCTCAGTTATTGCAACATAGGAGCGTTTCACTTCGTTCAAGGTTTCTTAGGAAGAATTCCAGAATCTTGCTGCCGGCTGGCCTCCAGCTGTTCCGGGTGAACATCTACTTGTAAATCCCCCGTGGTTTCTTGTACACCTGTGAAATTTGGCAAAGTTATGTAGTTTGCATTGCTGCAGAATTGCGACTGCCTATCTCTGCCGGGGTTGCAAACATTCAGGCATGGCAGCCAGATAGGCTGGTCCCCGTAGGACACTGCCAGCGGACTGCGTATATCAGCTTCCCATTCTTCTCACCTCAGTGCTACTGATTTCAGCTTTGACAGCTACAATCTACTCAACCGGAGCAGTAAGTTGAACCTCAAATTATGGCACTTTGTGCAAGTGTTGAGAACTAGAGCTCAGTTGTTTGGCACGCCACCACTGTCCATCCAGCACTACTGACGGCACTGCCTACATCTGGCTATAGTTAGTCCACGGTTCTGTTCAGCCGAATGACCTCTGCCGGGAACACTCAGAATGAGGTTCTGAGTTATTGCAACATAGGAGCGTTTCACTGCTTTCAAGGCTTCTTAGGAAGAATTCCAGAATCTTGCTTCCGACAGGCCTCCTGCTGTTCAGGGAGAACATCTCCTTGTAAATCCCCTGTGGTTTCTTGTACACCCCTAAAATTTAGGGAGGTTATGCAGTTTGCATTGCTGCACAATTGCGCCAGCCTACCCATGACGCGGTTGCAAACATTCAGGCGTGGCAGCCAGATAGGCTGGTCCCCATAGGACAATGCCAGCGGACTGGGTATAACTGCTTCGGGTCTTCTCACCTGAGTGTTACTGATTCCAGCTTTGACGGCTACACTCTACTCAACCGGAGCAGTAAGTTGAACCTCAACTTATGGCACTTTGTGAAAGTGTTGAGAAGTAGAGCTCAGTTGTTTGGCATGCCACCACTCTCCCTCCAGCAGTATGGACAGCACTGCCTACATCTCGCTCTAATTAGTCCACGGTTGTGTTCAGCCGAATGACATCTTCCGGGAACACTCAGAATGAGGTTCTGAGTTATTGCAACAAAGGAGGTTTCACTGCTTTCAAGGCTTCTTAGGAAGGATTCCGGAAACTTGCTGCAGGCAGGCCTCGGGCTGTTCCGGGTGAACATCTCCTTGTAAATCCACCGTGCTTTCTTGTAAACCCGTGAAAATTTGCCAGGTTATGAAGTTTGTATTGCTGCATAATTGCGCCTGCCTAGCTCTGGCGCGGTTGCAAACATTCAGGCGTGGCAGACAGATAGGCTGGTCAGCGTAGGACACTGCCAGCGGACTGGGTATATCTGCTTCCAGTTCTTCTCACCTGAGTGCTACTGATTCCAGCTTTGACGGCTACACTCTGCTCAAACGGCGAAGTAAGTGGAACCTCAATCTATGGCAATTTGTAAAAGTCTTGAGAACTAGAGCTCAGTTGTTGGCACGCCACCACTGTCCATCCAGCACTATGGACGGCACTGACTACATCTGGCTCTAATAAGTTCATAGTTGTGTTCAGCCTAATGACCTCTGCCGGAAACGCTCAGAATGGGATTCTGAGTTATGGCAACATAGGAGCATTTCACTGCTTTCAAGGCTTCTTAGGAAGGATTCCGGAATCTTGCTGCCGGCAGGCCTCCGTCTGTTCCGGGTGTGTATGTCCTCGTAAATGCGCCGTGGTTTCTTGTACACCCGAAAAATTTGGCCAGGTTATGCAGTTTGCATTGCTGCACAATTGTACCTGCCAAGCTCTGCCACGGTTGCAAACATTCAGGCGTAGCAGCCAGATAGGCTGGTCCCCGTAGGACACTGCCAGCGGACTGGGTCTATCTGCTTCCCGTTCTTCTCAACTGAGTGCTACTGATTCCAGCTTTCACGCCTACACTCTACTCAACCGGAGCAGTAAGTTGAACCTCAACTTATGGCACTTTGTGAAAGTTTGGAGAACTAAATCTCAGTTGTTTTCCAAATGAAAACCATGCCTATATCTGGCTCTAATTAGTCCATTGCCTACATCTGGCTCTAATTAGTCTACTGCCTACATCTGGCTCTAATAAGTCCACGGTTGTGTTCAGCCGAATGAACTCTGCCGGAAACACTCAGAATGAGGTTCTGAGTTATTGCAACATAGGAGCGTTTCACTGCTTTCCAGGCTTCTTAGGAAGAATTCCAGAATCTTGCTGCCAGCAGGCCTCTGGCTGTTCCGGGTGAACATCTCCTTGTACATCCCCCGTGGTTTCTTGTACACCAGTGAAATTTGGCCAGGTTATGCAGTTTGCATTGAGGCACAATTGTGCCTGCCTTGGTCTGTCTCGGTTGCAAACATTCAGGCGTGGCAGCCAGATAGGCTGGTCCCCGTAGGACACTGCCAGCGGACTGGTATATCTGCTTCCCGTTCTTCTCTCCTGAGTGCTACTGATTCCAGCTTTGACGGCTACACTCTACTCCACCGGAGCAGTAAGTTGAACCTCAACTTATGGCAGTATGTGATAGTGTTGAGAAATAAAGCTCAGTTGTTTGGCACGCCACCACTGTCCTTCCAGCACTATGGACGGCACTGCCTACATCTGGCTCTAATTAGTCCACGGTTGTGTTCAGCCGAATGATCTGTGCTGCGAACACTCAGAATGAGGTTCTGAGTTATGGCAACATAAGAGCGTTTCACTGCTTTCAAGGCTTCTTCGGAAGGATTCCGGAATTTTGTTGCCAGCAGGCCTCCGGCTGTTCTGGGTGAACATCTCCTTGTAAATCCCCCGTGGTTTCTTGTACACCCGTGAAATTTGGCCAGATTATGCAGTTTGCATTGCTGCACAATTGCGCCTGGCAAGCTCTGCTGCGGTTGCAAACATTCAGGCGTGGCAGCCAGATAGGCTGGTCCCCGAAGGACACTGCCAGCGGACTGGGTATATCTGCTTCCTGTTCTTCTCACCTGAGTGCTACTGATTCCAGCTTTGACGGCTACACTCTACTCAACCGGAGCAGTAATTTGAACCTCAACTTATGGCACTTTGTGAAAGTGCTGAGAACGAGAGCGCAGTTGTTTGGCACGCCACCACTGTCCATCCAGCACTATGGACGGCACTGCCTACATCTGGCTCTAAGAAGTTCATGGTTGTGTTCAGCCGAATGACCTCTGCCTGGAACACTCAGAATGACGTGCTGAGTTATTGCAACATAGGAGCGTTTCACTGCGTTCAAGGCTTCTTAGGAAGAATTCCGGAATCTTGCTGCCGGCAGGCCTCCGGCCGTTCCGGGTAAACATCTCCTTGTATTTCCTTCTGGTTTCTTGTACACCCGTGAAATTTGGCCAGGTTATGCAGTTTGCTTTGCTGCATAATTGCGACTGTCTAGCTCTGTCGCGGTTGCAAACATTCAGGCGTATCAGCCAGATAGGCTGGTCCCCGTAGGACACTGCCAGCGGAGTGGGTATATCTGCTTCTCGTTCTTCTCACCTGAGTAGTACTGATTCCAGCTTTGACGGCTACACTCTACTCAACTGGAGCAGTAAGTTGAACCTCAACTTATGGCACTTTGTGAACGTTTGGAGAACTAGAGCTCAGTTGTTTAGAATGTGACCCCAGTCCGCCCAGCACTATCGACGGCACTGCCTACATCTGGCTCTAATTAGTCTTCGGTTGTGTTCAGCCGAATGACCTCTGTCGGGAACACTCAAAATGACGTTCTGAGTTATTGCAACATAGGAGCGTTTCACTGCTTTCAAGGCTTCACAGGAAGAATTCCGGAATCTTGCTGCCGTCAAGACTCCGGCTGTTCCAGGTGAACATCTCCTTGAAAATCCCCCGTGGTTTCTTGTACACCCGTGAAATTTGGCCAGGTTATGCAGTTTGCATTGCTGCACAATTGTGCCTGCCTGGCTCTGCCATGGTTGCAAACATTCAGCCGTGGCAGCCAGATAGGCTGGTCCCCATAGGACACTGCCAGCGGAATGGGTCTATCTGCTTCCTGTTCTTCTCACCTGAGTGCTACGGATTCCAGCTTTGACCAGTATACTCTACTCAATCGGAGGAGTAAGTTGAACCTCAACTTATGGCACTTTGTGAAAGTTTGGAGAACTAAAGCTCAGTTGTTTTCCAATCGAAAACACTGCCTATATCTGGCTCTAATTAGTCTATTGCCTACATCTGGCTCTAATTAGTCCACTGCCTACATCTGGCTCTAATTAGTCCACGGATGAGTTCAGCCGAATGACCTCTGCCGGGAACACTCAGAATGAGGTTCTGAGTTATTGCAACATAGGAACGTTTCACTGCTTTCCAGGCTTCTTAGGAAGAATTCCGGATTCTTGCTGCCAGCAGGCCTCTGGCTGTTCCGGGTGAACATCTCCTTGTACATCCCCCGTGGTTCCTTGTACACCCGTGAAATTTGGCCAGGTTATGCAGTTTGCATTGAGGCACAATTGTGCCTGCCTTGCTCTGTCTCAGTTGCAAACATTCAGGCGTGGCAGCCAGATAGGCTGGTCCCCGAAGGACACTGCCAGCGGACTGGGTATATCTGCTTCCTGTTCTTCTCACCTGAGTGCTACTGATTCCAGCTTTGACGGCTACACTCTACTCAACCGGATTAGTAATTTGAACCTCAACTTATGGCACTTTGAGAAAGTGCTGAGAACGAGAGCGCAGTTGTTTGGCTAGCCACCACTGTCCATCCAGCAGTATGGACGGCACTGTCTACATCTTGTTCTAAATAGTCCGCGGTTGTGTTCAGTCTCTGCCGGGAAACTCAGAGTGAGTTTCGGAGTTGTTGCAAAATAGGAGCGTTTCACTGCTTTCAAGGCTTCACAGGAAGAATTTTGGAATCTTGCTGCCGGCAGGCCTCCGGCTGTTCCGGGTGAACATCTCCTTGTAAATCCCCCGTGGTTTCTTGTACACCCGTGAAATTTGGACAGGTTATGCAGTTTGCATGGCTGCAGAATTGCGCCTGCCTAGCTCTGCCACGGTTGCAAACATTCAGAAGTGGCAGCCAGATAGGCTGGTTCCTGTAGGACACTGCCAGAGGACTGGGTCTATGTGCTTCCCGTTGTTCTCAAATGAGTGCTACTGATTCCAGCTTTGACGGCTACACTCTACTCAACCGGAGCAGTAAGTTGAACCTCAACTTATGGCACTTTGTGAAAGTGTTGAGAACTAGAGCTCAGTTGTTTGGCACGCCACAACAGTCCATCCAGCACTATGGACAGCAAAGCCTACATCTGGCTCTAATTAGTCCACAGTTGTGTTCAGCTGAATGATCTCTGCCAGGAACACTCAGAATGAGGTTCTGAGTTATTGCAAACTAGGTGCGTTTCACTGCTTTCAAGGTTTCACAGGAAGAATTCCGGAATCTTGCTGTCGGCAGGCCTCCACCTGTTCCAGGTGAAATCCCCTTGTAAATCCTCCGTGGTTTCTTGTACACCCGTGAAATTTGGCCAGGTTATGCAGTTTGCATTGCTGCACAATTCCGCCTGCATAGCTCTGCCGTGGTTACGAACATTCAGGCGTGGCAGCCAGAAAGGCTGGTCCCCGTAGGACACTGCCAGCGGACTGGGTCTACCTGCTTCTCGTTCTTCTCACCTGAGTGCTACTGATTCCAGCTTTGACGGGTACACTTTACTCAACCGGAGCAGTAAGTTGAACCTCAACTTATGGCAATTTGTGAAAGTTTGGAGAACTAAAGCTCAGTTGTTTTCCAATCGAAAACACTGCCTATATCTGGCTCTAATTAGTCCATTGCCTACAACTGGCTCTAATTAGTCCACTGCCTACATCTGGCTCTAATTAGGCCACGAATGAGATCAGCCGAAAGACCTCTGCCGGGAACACTCAGAATGAGGTTCTGAGTTATTCCAACATAGGAGAGTTTCACTGCTTTCCAGGCTTCTTAGGAAGAATTCCGGAATGTTGCTGCCCGCAGGCCTCCGGCTGTTCCGGGTAAATATGTCCTTGTAAATCCCCCGTGGTTTCTTGTACACCCCTGAAATTTGGGGAGGTTATGCAGTTTGCATTGCTGCACAATTGCACCTGCCTACCCCTGCCACGGTTGCAAACATTCAGGCGTGGCAGCCAGATAGGCTGATCCCCGTAGGACACTGCCAGCGGACTGGGTATATCTGCTTCCCGTTCTTCTCACCTAGGAGTGCTACTGATTCCAGCTTTGATGGCTACACTCAACCGGAGCAGTAAGTTGAACTTCAACTTATGGCAGTTTGTGAAAGTGTTGAGAACTATAGCTTAGTTGTTTGGCACGCCACCACTGTCCATCCAGCACTATGGACGGAACAGCCTACATTTGGCTCTATTAATCCACGGTTGTGTTCAGCCAAATGACCTCTGCCGGGAACACTCAGAATGATGTTCTGTGTTATTGCAACATAGGAGGGTTTCAATGCTTTCAAGGCTTCTTAGGAAGGATTCCGGAAACTTGCTGCTGGCAGGCCTCTGGCTGTTCCGGGTGAACATCTCCTTGTAAATCCCCCGTGGTTTCTTGTACACCTGTGAAATTTGGCGAGGTTATGCAGTTTGCATTGCTGCACAATTGAACCTGCCTGGCTCTGCCGTGGTTGCAAACATTCAGGCGTGGCAGCCAGATAGGCTGGTCCCCGTAGGACACTGTCAGCGGACTGGGTATATCTGCTTCCCGTTCTTCTCACCTGAGTGCAACTGATTACAGCTTTGATGGCTACACTCTACTAAACCGGCAGTGTCCATCCAGCACTATGTATGGCACTGCCTAAATGTGGCTATAATTAGTCCTCGGTTGGGATCAGCCGAATGACCTCTGCCGGGAACACTCATAATGAGGTTCGGAGTTATTGCAACATAGGAGACTTTCACTGCTTTCAAGTCTTCTAAGGAAGGATTCCGGAATGTTGTTCCCAGCAGGCCTCCGGCTGTTCCGAGTGAACATCTCCTTGTAAATCACCCATGGTTTCTTGTACAGCCGTGAAATTTGGCCAGGTTATGCACTTTGCACTGTTGCACAATTGCGCCTGCCTAGCTCAGCCGCGGTGGCAAACATTCAGGCGTGGCAGCCAGATAGGCTGGTCCCCGAAGGACACTGCCAGCGGAGTGGGTATATCTGCATCACGTTCTTCTCACCTGAGTGCTAGTGATTGCAGGTTTGACGGCTACACTCTACTCAACCGGAAAAGTAAGTTGAACCTCAAATTATGGCACTTTGTGAAAGTGTTGAGAACTAGAGCTCAGTTGTTTGGCACGCCACCACTGTCGATCTAGCACTATGGCTGGCAATGCCTACATCTGCCTCTAATTAGTCCACTGTTGTGTTCAGCCGAATGACCTCTGCTGGGAACACTCAGAATGAGGTTCTGATTTATTGCAACACAGGAGCGATTCACTGCTTTCAAGGCTTCTTCGGAAGGATTCGGGAATGTTGCTGCCGGCAGGGCTACGGCTGTTTCGGGTGAACATCTCCTTGTAAATTCCCCGTGGTTTCTTGTACACCCGTGAAATTGGGCCAGATTATGCAGGTTGCATTCCTGTACAATTGCGAATGCCTAGCTCTGCGGCGGTGGCATACATTCAGGCGTGGCAGCCAGATAGGCTGGTCCCCGTAAGACATTGCCAGCGAACTCCATATATCTGTTTCCCATTCTTCTCACCTGAGTGCTACTGATTCCAGTTTTGACGGCTACACTCTACCCAACCGAAGCACTAAGTTGAATCTCAACTTATGGCACTTTGTGAAAGTGTTGAGAACTAGAGCTCAATTGTTTGGCACGCCACCACTGTCCATCCAGCATTATGGACAGCAGAGTCTACATCTGGCTCTAATTAGTCCACGGTTGTGTTCAGCCGAATGACCTCTGCCGGGAACACTCAGAATGAGGTTCTGAGTTATTTCAACATAGGAGCGTTTCACTGCTTTAAAGGATTCACAGGAAGAATTCCGGAATTTTGCTGCCACCAGGCCTCCGGCTCTTCCGGATGAAGATCTCATTGTGAATCCCCCGTGGTTTCTTGGACACCCATGAAATTTGGCCAGGTTATGCAGTTTCCATTGCTGCACAATTGCGCCTGCCTAGCTCTGCCGCGGATGCAAACATTCAGGCGTGGCAGCCAGATAGGCTGGTCGCCGTAGGACACTGCCAGCGGACTGGGTATATCTGCTTCCCATTCTTCTCACCTGAGTGCTACTGATTCCTGCTTTGACGGCTACAATCTACTTAACCGGAGCAGTAAGTTGAACCTCAACTTATGGCACTTTGTGAAAGTTTGGAGAACGAAAGCTCAGTTGTTTTCCAATCGAAAACACTGCCGATATCTGGCTCTAATTAGTCCATTGCTACATGTGGCTCTAATTAGTCCACTGCCTACATCTGGCTCTAATTAGTCCACGGTTGTGTTCAGTCGAATGACCTCTGCCGGGAACACTCAGAATGAGGTTCTGAGTTATTGCAACATAGGAGCGTTTCACTGCTTTCAAGGCTTCTCAGGAAGGATTCCCGAATCTTGCTGTCGGTAGGTTTCCGACTGATCTGGGATAAGATCTCCTTGTAAATCCCGCGTTGTTTCTTGTACACCCGTGAAATTTGGCCAGGTTATGCAGTTTGCTTTGCTGCACAATTGCGCCTGCCTAGCTCTGTCGCGTTGGCAAACATTCAGGCATGGCATCCAGATAGGCTGCTCCCCATAGGACACTGGCAGCGGATTGGGTATATCTGCTTCCCGTTCTTCTCACCTGAGTGCTACTGATTTCAGCTTTGACAGCTTCACTCTAGTCAACCGGAGCAGTAAATTGAAGCTCAACTTAGTGCACTTTCTGAAAGTGTTGAGAACTAGAGCTCAGTTGTTTGGCACGCCACCACTGTCCTTCCCGCACTGTGGACAGCACTGCTTACATCTGGCTCTAATTAGTCCACGATTGTGTTCATCCAAATGACCTCTGCGGGGAACACTGAGAATGAGGTTCTGAGTTATTGCAAAATAGGAGCACTTCACTGCTTCCAAGGCTTCTTAGGAAGAATTGCAGAATATTTCGTCCGACACGCCTCCGGCTGTTCTGGGTGAACATCCCCTTGTAAATCCCCCGTGGTTTCTTGTACACCCGTGAAATTTGGCCAGGTTATGCAGTTTGCTTTGCTGCACTATTGCGCCTACCTAGCTCTGCCGCGGTTGCAAACATTCAGACATGGCAGCTAGATAGGCTGGTCCCCGTAGGACACTGTCAGCGAACTGGGGATATCTGCTTCCCGTTCTTCTTAGCTGAGTGCTACTGATTCCAGCTTTGATGGCTACAATCTACTCAACCAGAGCAGTAAGTTGAATCTCAACTTATGGCACTTTGTGAAAGTGTTGAGAACTAGAGCGCAGTTGTTTGGCAAGCCACCATTGTCCATCCAGCACTATGGACGGCACTGCCTACATCTGGCTCCAATTAGTCCACAGTTGTGTTCAGCCGAATGACCTCTGCCGGGAACACTCAGAATGAGATTCTGAGTTATTGCAACATAGGAGCGTTTCACTGCTTTCAGGGCTTCACAGGAAGAATTCCGGAATCTTGCTGCCAGCAGGCCTCCGGCTGTTCCGGATGAACATCTCCTTGAAAATCCCTCGTGGTTTCTTTGTCACCCGTGAAATTTGGCCAGGTTATGCAGTTTGCATTGCTGCACAATTGCGCCTGCCTAGCTCTGCCGTGGTTGCAAACATTTAGGCGAGGCATCCAGTTCGTCTGGTCTCCATAGGGCACTGCCAGCGGACTGGGTATATCTGCTTCCCGTTCTTCTCACCTGAGTGCTACTGATTCCAGCTTTGACGGCTACACTCTACTCAACCGGAGCAGTAAGTTGAACCTCAACTTAAAGCACTTTGTGAAAGTGTTGGGAACTAGAGCTCAGTTGTTTGGCACGCCACCACTGTCCATCCAGCACTATGGACGGCACTGCCTACATCTGGCTCTATTTCGTGCACGGTTGTGTTCAGCCGAATGACCTCTGCCGGGAACACTCAGAATGAGGTTCTGGATTGCCGGCAGACCCCAGGAATTCCGCAGTGTTGGTGCTGGCAGGCCTCCGGCTCTTCCCGGTGAACATCTTCTAAATCCACCATGGTTTCTTGTACACCCGTGTAATTTGGCCTGGTTATGCAGTATGCATTGCTGCACAATTGCGCCTTCCTAGCTCTTCCGCGGTTGCAAACATTCAGGCGGGGCAGCCAGAGAAGCTGTTCCCCGTAGGACACTGCAGGCAGACTGGGTAAATCTGCTTCCTGTTCTTCTCACCTGAGTGCTACTGATTACAGATTTGTCGGCTACACTCTACTCAACCGGAGCAGTAAGTTGAACCTCAACTTATGGCACTTTGTGAAAGTGTTGAGAATTAGAGGTCACTTGTTTGGAACGCCACCGCAGTCAATCCAGCACTATGGACGGCACTGCCTATATCTGTCTCTAATTATTCCACAGTTGTGTTTCGCCGAATGACCTCTGCCGGGAACATTCAGAATGAGGTTCTGAGTTGTTGTCACATAGGAGCGTTTCACTGCTTTCAAGGCTTCTTAGGAAGTATTCCGGAATGTTGCTGCCGGCAGGCCTCCAGCTGTTCCGGGTGAACATCTCCATGTAAATCCCCCGTGGTTTCTTGTACACACGTGAAATATGGACAGGTTAGGCAGTGTGCATTGCTGCACAATTGTTCCTGCCTAGCTCTGACGCGGTTGCAAACATTCTGGCGTGGCAGCCAGATAGGCTGGTCCACCTAGGACACTGCCAGCGGAGTGGGTATATGTGCTTCCCGTTCTTCTCACCTGAGTGCTACTGATTCCAGCTTTGACGGCTACACTCTACTCAACCGGAGCAGTAAGTTGAACCTCAACTTATCGCACTTTGTGAAAGTGTTGAGAACAAGAGCTCAGTTGTTTTCCATGCCACCACTGTCCATCCAGCACTATCGACGGCACTGCCTACGTCTGGCTCTACTTAGTCCATGGTTATGTTCAGCCGAATAACCTCTGCCGCGAACACTCAGAATGAGGTTCTGAGTTATTGCAACATAGGAGCGTTTAAGTGCTTTCAAGGCTTCTTAGGAAGAATTCCGGAATGTTGCTGCCAGAAGGCCTTCGGCTGTTCCGAGTGAACATCTCCATGTAACTCCCCCGTGTTTTCTTGTACACCCGTGAAATTTGGCCAGGTTATGCAGTTTGCATTGCTGCACAATTGTGCCTGCCTAGCTCTGCCGTGGATGCAAACATTCTGACGTGGCAGCCAGATAGGCTGGTCCCCGTAGGACACTGCCAGCGTACTGGGTACATCTGCTTCCCGTTCTTCTCACCTAGGAGTGCTACTGATTCCAGCTTTGACGGCTACACTCTACTCAACCGGAGCAGTAATTTGAACCTCAACTTATGGCACTTTGTGAAAGTGTTGAGAACTAGAGCTCAGTTGTTTGGCACGCCACCACTGTCCATCCAGCACTATGGACGGCACTGCCTACATCTGGCTCTAATTTGTCCACGGATGTGTTCAGCCGAATGACCTCTGCCGGGAACACTCAGAATGAGATTCTGAGTTATTGCAACATAGGAGAGTTTCAGTGCTTTCAAGGCTTCTCATTAAAAATTCCGGAAACATGGTACCGGCAGGCCTCCAGCTGTTCCGGGTGAACATCTCCTTGTAAATCCCCCGTGGTTTCTTGTACACCCGTGAAATTTGGCCAGGTTATGCAGTTTGCCTTGCTGCACAATTGTGCCTGCCTAGCTCTGCCACGGTTGCAAACATTCAGGCGTGGCAGCCCCATAGGCTGGTCCCCGTAGGACACTGCCAGCGGACTGGTTATATCTGCTTCCCATTCTTCTCACCTGAGTGCTACTGATTCCAGTTTTGAGGGCTACACTCTACTCAACTGGATAAGTAAGTTGCACCTCTACTTATGGCATTCTGTGAAAGTTTGTAGAACTAAAGCTCAGTTGTTTTCCAATCGAAAACACTGCCTACATCTGGCTCTAATTAGTCCATTGCCTACATCTGTCTCTAAATAGTCCACTGCCTACATCTCGCTCTAATTAGTCCACGGATAAGTTCAGCCGAATGACCTCTGCCGGGAACACTCAGAATGAGGTTCTGAGTTATAGCAACATAGGAACATTTCACTGCTTTCAAGGCTGCTTAGGAAGAATTCCGGAATCTTGCTGCCAGCAGGCCTCTGGCTGTTCCGGGTGAACATCTCCTTGTAAATCCCCCGTGAAATTTGGCGAGGTTTTGCAGTTTGAATTGCTGCACAATTGCGCCTGCCTAGTTCTGCCACGGTTGCAAATATTCAGGCGTGGCAGCCAGATCGGCTGGTCCCTGTAGGACACTGCCAGAGGACTGGGTCTATCTGCTTCCCATTATTCTCACCTGAGTGCTACTGATTCCAGCTTTGACGGCTACACTCTACTCAACCGGAGCATAAGTTGAACCTCAACTTCTGGCTATTTGTGAAAGTGTTGGGAACTAGAGCTCAGTTTTTGGCCCGCAACCACTCTCCATAAAGCACTATGGAAGTCAGTGCCTACATCTGGCTCTAATTAGTCCACGGTTGTGTTCAGCTCAATGACCTCTGCCGGGAACACTCAGAATGAGTTTCTGAGTTATTGCAACATAGGAGCGTTTAACTGCTTTCAAGGCTTCTTAGGAAGAATTCCGGAATGTTGCTGCCAGAAGGCCTCGTGCTGTTCCGAGTGAATATCTCCATGTAACTCCCACGTGGTTTCTTGTACACCGTGAAATTTGGCCAGGTTATGCAGTTTGCATTACTGCACAATTGTGCCTGCCTAGCTCTGCCGTGGATGCAAACATTCTGACGTGGCAGCGAGCTAGGCTGTTCCCAGTAGGACACTGCCAGCGGACTGGGTATATCTGCTTCCCGTTCTTCTCACCTGAGTGCTACTGATTCCAGCTTTGACGGCTACACTCTACTCACCCGGAGCAGTAAGTTGAACCTCAACTTATGGCACTTTGTTAAAGTGTTGAGAACTAGAGCTCAGTTGTTTGGCACGCCACGACTGTCCATCCAGCACTATGGACGGCACTGCCTACATCTGGCTATAGTTAGTCCACGGTTGTGTTCAGCCGAATGACCTCTGCCGGGAATAGTCAAAATGAGGTTCTGAGATATTGCAACACAGGAGCGTTTCACTGCTTTCAAGGCTTCTTAGGAAGAATTCCAGAATCTTGCTGCTGGCATGCCTCCTGCTGTTCAGGGTGAACATCTCCTTGTAAATCCCCCGTGGTTTCTTGTACACCCCTGAAATTTGGGGAGGTTATGCAGTTTGCATTGCTGCACAATTGCGCCTGGCTACCCCTGCCTGGTTTCAAACATTCAGGCGTGGCAGCCACTTAGGCTGGTCCCCGTAGGACACTGCCAGGGACTGGGTATATCTGCTTTCCGTTCTACTCACCTGAGTACTACTGATTCCAGCTTTGACGGCTACACTCTACTCAACCGTACAGTAAGTAGAACCTCAACGTATGGCACTTTGTGAAAGTGTTGTGAACTAGATCTCAGGTGTTTGGCTCGCCACCAATATCCATCCAGCACTATGGACGGCACTGCCTATATCTGGCTCTAATTAGTCCACAGTTGTGTTCAGCCGAATGATCTCTGCCGGGAACACTCAGAATGAGGTTCTGAGTTATTGCAACCTAGGTGCGTTTCACTGCTTTCAAGGTTTCACAGGAAGAATTCCGGAATCTTGCTGCCGGCAGGCCTCCGGCTGTTCCGGGTGAAATCCCCTTGTATGTCCCCCGTGGTTTCTTGTACACCCGTGAAATTTAGCCAGGTTGTGCAGTTTGCATTGCTGCACATTTCCGCCTGCATAGCTCTGCCGTGTTTACAAACATTCAGGCGTAGCAGCCAGAAAGGCTGGTCCCTGTAGGACACTGCCAGCGGACTGGGTCTACCTGTTTCCCAGTCTACTCACCTCAGTGCTACTGATTCCAGCTTTGACGGGTACACTCTACTCGACCGGAGCAGTAAGTTAAACCTCAACTTAATTCAATTTGTGAAAGTTTGGAGAACTAAATCTCAGTTGTTTTCCAATCGAAAACACTGCCTATATCTGGCTCTAATTAGTCCATTGCCTACATCTGGCTCTAATTAGTCCACTGCCTACATCTGGCTCTAATTAGTCCACGGATAAATTCACCTGAATGACCTCTGCTCGGAACACTCAGAATGAGGTTCTGAGTTATTGCAACATAGGAGGGTTTCACTGCTTGCAAGGCTTCTTAGTAAGAATTCTGGAATCTTGTTGCCGGCAGGCCTCTGGCTGTTCCGGGTGAACATCTCCTTGTACATCCCCCTTGGTTTCTTGTACACCCGTGAAATTTGGCCAGGTTATGCAATTTGCACTGCTGCACAATTGCGCCTGCCTAGCTCTGCCACGGTTGCAAACATTCAGGCGTGGCAGCCAGATAGGCTGGTCCCCTTAAGACATTGCCACCGGACTGGGTATATCTGCTTCCCGTTCTTCTCACCTGAGTGCTACTCATTCCAGCTTTGACGGCTACAATCTACTCAACCGGAGCAGTAAGGTGAAGCTCAACTTAGGGTACTTTCTGAAAGTGTTGAGAACTACAGCTCAGTTTTTGGGCATGCGACCACTGTCCATCCAGCACTATGGACTGCACTGCATACATCAGGCTCTAATTAGTCCACGGTTGTGTTTACCCGAATGATCTCTGCCGGGAACACTCAGAAAGAGGTTCTGAGTTATTGCCACATGGGAGCGTTTCACTGCTTTCAAGGCTTCTTAGGAAGGATTCCGGAATGTTGCTGCTGGCAGGCCTCTGGCTGTTCCGGGTGAACATCTCCTTGTAAATCCCCCGTGGTTTCTTGTACACCCTTGAAATTTGGCCAGGTTATGCAGTTTGCATTGCTGCACAATTGCGCCTGCCAAGCTCTTCCGCGATTGCAAACATTCAGGCTTGGCAGCCACATAGGCTGGTCCCCGTAGGACACTGCCAGCAGATTTGGTATATCTGCTTCCCGATCTTCAAACCTGAGTCCTACTAATGCCAGCTTTGACGGCTACACTCTACTCAACCGGAGCAGGAAGTTGAAACTCAACTTAGTGCACTTTGTGCAAGTGTTGAGAACTAGAGCTCAGTTATTTGGCGCGACACCACTGTCCATCCAGCACTATGGACGGCACTGCCTACATCTGGCTGTAATTAGTCCACGGTTGTGTTCAACCGAATGACCTCTGCCGGGAACACTCAGAATGAGGTTCTGAGTTATGGCAACATAGGATCATTTCATTGCTTTCAAGGCTTCTTAGGAAGGATTCCGGAATCTTGCTACCGGCAGGTCTCCGGCTGTTCCGGGTGAACATCTCCCTGTAAATCTCCCGTGGTTTCTTTTACACCCGTGAAATTTGGCCAGGTTATGCACTTTGCATTGCTGCAAAATTGTGCCTGCCTATCTCTGCCGCGGTTGCAAACATTCACGCGTGGCAGCTAGATAGTCTGGTTCCCGTAGGACACTGCCAGCGGACTGGGTCTATCTGCTTCCCGTTCTTCTCACCTGAGTTCTACTGATTCCAGCTTTGACGGCTACACTCTACTCAACCGGAGCAGTAAGTTGAACCTCAACTTATGGCACTTTGTGAAAGTGTTGAGAACTAGAGCTCAGTTGTTTGGCACGCCACCACTGTCAATCCAGCACTATGGACGGCACTACCTACATCTGGCTCTAATTAGTCCAGGATTGTGTTCAGCCGAATGACCTCTGCTGGGAACACTCAGAATGAGCTTCTGAGTTATTGCAACATAGGAGCGTTTCACTGCTTTCAAGGCTTGACAGGACGAATTCCGGAATCTTGCTGCCGGGAGACCTCCGGTTGTTCCGGGTGAACATCTCCTTGTAAATCACCCGTGGTTTCTTGTAAAACCGTGAAATTTGGCTAGGTTATGCAGTTTGCATTGCTGCACAATTGCGCCTGCCTAACTCTGCCGCGCTTGCAAACATTCAGGCGCGGCAGCCAGATAGGCTGGTCCCCGTAGGACACTGCCAGCGGACTGGGTCTATCTGCTTCCCGTTCTTCTCACCTGAGTGCTACTGATTCCAGCTTTGACGGCTACACTCTACTCAACCGGAGCATTAAGTTGAACCTCAACTTATGGCACTTTGTGAAAGTGTTGAGAACTAGAGCTCAGTTGTTTGGCATGCCACCACTGTCCATCTAGCACTATGGATGGAAATGCCTACATCTGGCTCTAATTACTCCACTGTTGTGTTCAGCCGAATGACCTCTGCTGGGAACACTCAGAATGATTTTCTGAGTTATTGCAACATAGGAGCGTTTCACTGCTTTCAAGGCTTCACAGGAAGAATTCCGGAATCTTGCTGCAGGGAGACCTCCGGTTGTTCCGGGTGAACATCTCCTTGTAAATCCCACGTGGTTTCTTGTACACCCGTGAAATTTGGCCAGGTTATGCAGTTTGCATTGCTGCACAATTGCGCCTGCCTAGCTCTGCCGCAGAGGCAAACATTCAGGCGTGACAGGCAAATAGGCAGGTCCTCGTTGGACTCTGCCAGCGGACTGGGTCTATCTGCTTCCCGTTCTTCTCACGTGAGTGCGACTGATTCCAGCATTTACGGCTACACTCTACTCAACCGGCGAAGTATGTTGAACCTCAACCTGTGGCAATTTGTAAAAGTCTTGAGAATTAGAGCTCAGTTGTTTGGCACGCCACCACTGTCCATCCAGCCCTATGGACGGCACTGCCTACATCTGGCTCTAATAAGTTCATGGTTGTGTTCAGCCGAATGACCTCTGCCGGGAACACTCAGAATGGGGTTGGAGTTTTGGCAACATAGGAGCGTTTCACTGCTTTCAAGGCTTCTTAGGAAGGATTCCGGAATCTTGCTGCCGGCAGGCCTCCGGCTGTTCCGGGTGAACATGTCCTCGTAAATGCCCCGTGGTTTCTTGTACAGCCGTAAAATTTGGCCAGGTTTTGCAGTTTGCATTGCTGCACAATTGCGCCATCCCTGCTCTGCCGCACTTGCAAACATTCAGGCATGGCAGCTAGATAGGCTGGTCCCCGAAGGACACTGCCAGCGGACTGGGTCTATCTGCTTCTCGTTCTTCTCACCTGAGTGGTACTGATTCCAGCTTTGACGGCTACACTCTACTCAACCGGAGCAGTATGTTGTACCTCAACTTATGGCACTTTGTGAAAGTGTTGAGAACTAGAGCTCAGTTGTTTGACACGCCACAATTGTCCATCCAGCACTATGGAGGCACTGCATACATCTGGCTCTAATTAGTCCACCGTTGTGTTCAGCCGAATGACCTCTTAAAGGAACACTCAGAATGAGGTTCTGAGGTATTGCAACATAGGAGAGTTTCACTGCTTTCAAGGCTTCTTAGGAAGAATTCCGGTATATTGCTGCCGGCAGGCCTCTGGCTGTTCCGAGTGAACATCTCCATGTAAATCCGCCGTGGTTTCTTGTACCCCCATGAAATTTGGCCAGGTTATGCAGTTTGCATTGCTGCATAATTGCGTCTGCCTAGCTCTGCCGTGGTTGCAAACATTCAGGCGTGGTAGCCAGAGAGGCTGTACCTCGTAGGACACTACCATCGGACTGGGTATAAGTGCTTCCCGTTCTTCTCACCTGAGTGCTACTGATTCCACCTTTGACGGCTACACTCTACTCAACAGGAGCATTAAGTTGAACCTCAACTTATGGCACTTTATGAAAGTGTTGAAAACTAGAGCTCCGTTGTTGGGCATGCCACTACGGTCCTTCCATCAATATGGACGGAACTGTGTACATCTGGATCTAATTAGTCCACGGTTGTCTTCAGCTGAATGCCCTCTGCCGAGAACACTCAGAATGAGGTTCTGAGTTATTGCAATGTAGGAGCGTTTCACTGCTTTCAATGCTTCTTAGGAAGAATTCTGGAATGTTGCTGCCGGCAGGCCTCCGCCTGTTCAGGGTGAACATTTCCTTGTAAATCCCCCGTGTTTTCTTGTACACCGGTGAAATATGGCCAGGTTATGCAGTTTGCACTGCTGCACAATTGCGCCTGCCTAGCTCTACCCCGGTTACAAACATTCAGGCGTGGCAGCCAGATAGACTGGTCCCTGTAGAACATTGCCAGCAGACTGAGTATATCTGGTTCCCGTTCTTCTCACCTGAGTGCTACTCATTCCAGCTTGACGGCTACAATCTACTCAACCGGAGCAGTAAGGTTAAGCTCAGCTTAGGGCACTTTCTGAAAGTGTTGAGAACTACAGCTCAGTTGTCTGGCATGCGACCACTGTCCATTCAGCACTATGGACGGCACTGCCTACATCTGGCTCTAATTGGTCCACGATTGTGTTCAGCCGAATGACCTCTGCCGGGAACACTCAGAATGAGGTTCTGAGTTATTCCAACATAGGAGAGTTTCACTGCTATCAAGGCTTTTTAGGAAGAATTACGCAATGTTGCTGCTGGCAGGCATCCGGCTGTTCCTGCTAAACATGTCCTTGTAAATCCCCCGTGGTTTCTTGTACACCCGTGAAATTTGGCCAGGTTATGCAGTTTGCATTACTGCATAATTGCAACTGCTTAGCTCTGCAGCGATTGCAAACATTGAGGCGTGGCAGCCAGGTAGGCTGGACACCATAGGACACTGCCAGCGGACTGGGTATATCTGCTTCCCGTTCTTCTCACCTGCGTGCTGCTGATTCTAGCTTTGATGGCTACACTATACTCAACCGGAGCAGTAAGTTGATCCTCAACTTATGGCATTTTGTGAAAGTGTTGCGAACTACAGCTCAGTTGTTTGGCACACTAACACTGTCCAGCCAGCACTATGGATGGTACTGCATGCATCTTGCTGTAGTTAGTCCACGGTTGGTTTCAGCCGAATGAGCTCTGCCTGGAACACTCACAGTGAGGTTCTGAGTTATTGCAACATAGGAGTGTTTCACTGCGTTCAAGGTTTCTTAGGAAGAATTTGGGAATCTTGCTGCCGGCAGGCCTCCGGTTGTTCCGAGTGAACATCTCCTTGTAAATCCCCCGTGGTTTCTTGTACACCCGTGAAATTTGGCTAGGTTATGCAGTTTGCATTGCTGCATAATTTCGCCTGCCTAGCTCTGCCGCGGTTGCAAACATTCAGGCGTGGCAGCCAGAGAGGCTGGTCCCCGTAGGACACTGCTGGCGGACTGGGTTTATCTGCTTCCCATTCTTCTCACCTGACTGCCTCTGATTCCCGCTTTGACGGCTACACTCTACTCAACCGAAGCAGTAAGTTGAACCTCTACTTATGGCACTCTGTTAACGTTTGGAGAACTAGAGCTCAGTTGTTTGGCTAGCCACCACTGTCCATCCAGCAGTATGGACGGCACTGTCTACATCTTGCTCGGAATAGTCCACGGTTGTGTTCAGCGGAATGACCTCTTCCGGGAACACTAAGAATGAGGTTCTGAGTTATAGCAACATAGGAGCGTTTCACTGCGTTCAAGGCTTCACAGGAAGAATTCCGGAATCTTGCTGCCGGCAGGCCTCCGGCTGTTCCGGGTGAACATCTCCATGTAAATCCCCCGTGGTTTCTTGTACACCCGTGAAATTTGGCCAGGTTATGCAGTATGCATTGCTGCAAAATTGCGCCTGGCAAGCTCTGCCGCAATTGCAAACATTCAGGCGTGGCAGCCAGATAGGCTGGTCCCCATAGGACACTGCCAGTGGACTGGGTATAACTGCTTCCGGTTCTTCTCACCTGAGTGCTACTGATTACAGCTTTGACGGCTACACTCTACTCAACCGGAGCAGTAAGTTGAACCTCAACTTATGTCACTTTGTGAAAGTGTTAAGAAGTAGAGGTCAGTTGTTTGGCATGCCACCACTGTCCCTCCAGCAGTATGGACAGCACTGCCTACATCTGTCTCTAATTAGTCCACGGTTGTGTTCAGTCGAATGACCTCTGCCGGGAACACTCAGAATGAGGTTCTGAGTTATTGCAGCATAGGAGGTTTCACTGCTTTCAACGCTTCTTAGGAAGGATTCCGGAAACTTGCTGCGGGCAGACCTCCGGCTGTTCCGGGTGATCATCTCCTTGTAAATCCCCCGTGCTTTCTTGTACACCCGTGAAATTTCGCCAGGTTATGAAGTTTGTATTGCTGCACAATTGCGCCTGCCTAGCTCTGCCGCGGTTGCAAATATTCAGGCATGGCAACCAGATAGGCTGGTCCCCGTAGGACATTGCCAGCGGACTGGGTATATCTGCTTCCCCTTCTTCTCACCTGAGTGCTACTGATTCCAGCATTGACGGCTTCATTCTACACAACCGGAGCAGTAAGTTGAACCTCAACTTATGGCACTTTGTGAAAGTGTTGAGAACTAGAGCTCAGTTGTTTGGCACGCCACCACTGTCCATCCAGCACTATGGACGGCACTGCCTACATCTGGCTCTAATTAGTCTTCGGTTGTGTTCACCTGAATGACCTCAGCCGGGAACACTCAGAATGAGGTTCTGAGTTATTGCAACATAGGAGATTTCACTGCTTTCAAGGCTTCTTAGGAAGGTTTTCGTAATCTTGCTGCCGGCAGGCCTCCGGGTGTTCCGGGTGTACATGTCCTGGTAAATGCCCCGTGGTTTCTTGTACACCCGTGAAATTTAGCCTTGTTATGCAGTTTGCATTGCTGCACAATTGCGCCATCCCTGCTCTGCCGCACTTGCAAACATTCAGGCATGGCAGCTAGATAGGCTGGTCCCCGTACGACACTGCCAGCGGATTGGGTCTATCTGCTTACCGTTCTTCTCACCTGAGTGCTACTTATTCCAGATTTGATGGCTACAGTCTACTCACCCGGAGCAGTAAGTTGAACCTCAACTTATGGCACTTTGTTAAAGTGTTTAGAACTAGAGCTCATTTGTTTGACACGCCACAACTGTCCATCCAGCACTATGGAGGCACTGCATACATCTGGCTCTAATTAGTCCACCGTTGTGTTCAGCCGAATGACCTCTTCCAGGAACACTCAGAATGAGTTTCTGAGTTATTGCAACATAGGAGAGTTTCATTGCTTTCAAGGCTTCTTAGGAAGAATTCCGGAATATTGCTGCCTGCAGGCCTCTGGCTGTTCTGAGTGAACATCTCCATGTAAATCCCCCATGGTTTCTTGTACACCCGTGAAATTTGGCCAGGTTATGCAGTTTGCATTGCTGCACAATTGCACCTACCTAGCTCTGCCGCAGTGGCAAACATTCAGGCGTGACAGGCAAATAGGCGGGTCCCCGTAGGACTCTGCCAGCGGACTGGGTCTATCTGCTTCCCGTTCTTCTCACCTGAGCGCTACTGATTCCAGGTTTGACGGCTACACTCTACTCAACCGGCGAAGTAAGTTGAACCTCAACCTATGGCAATTTGTAAAAGACTTGAGAACTAGAGCTCAGTTGTTTGGCACATCACCACTGTCCATACAGCACTATGGACGGAACTGCCTACATTTGGCTCTAATAAGTTCTTGGTTGTGTTCAGCCCAATGACCTCTACCGGGAACACTCAGAATGGGGTTCTGAGTTATGGCAACATAGGAGCATTTCACTGCTTTCAAGGGTTCTGAGGAAGAATTCCGGAAAGTTGCTGCCGGCAGGCCTCCGGCTGTTCTGAGTTAACATCTCCATATAAATCCCACGTGGTTTCTTGTACACCCGTGAAATTTGGCCAGGGTATGCAGTTTGCATTGCTGCACAATTGCGCCTGGCTAGCTCTGCCACGTTTGCAAACATTAAGGCGTGGCAGCCAGATAGGCTGGTCCCCATAGGACACTGCCAGCGGACTGGGTCTATCTGCTTCCCGTTCTTCTCACCTGAGTGCTACTGATTCCAGCTTTGACGGCTACACTCTACTCAACTGGAGCAGTAATTCGAAGCTCAACTCATTGCGCTTTGTGAAAGTGTTGAGAACTAGAGCTCAGTTGTTTGGCACGCCACAACTGTCCATCCAGCACTATGCACGGCACTGCCTACATCTGGCTCTGATTAGTCCACGGTTGTGTTCAGCCGAATGACCTCTGCCGGGAACACTCAGAATGAGGTTCTGAGTTATTGCAACATAGGAGCATTTCACTGCTTTCCAGGCTTCTTAAGAAGGATTCCGGAATCTTGCTGCGGGTAGGACTACGGCTGTTCCGGGTGAACATCTCCTTGTAAATCCCCCGTGGTTTCTTGTACACCCGTGAAATTTGGCCAGATTATGCAGTTTGCATTGCTGCACAATTGCGCCTGGCAAGCTCTGCCGCGGTTGCAAACATTCAGGCGTGGCAGCCAGATAGGCTGGTCCACGAAGGACACTGCCAGCGCACTGGGTATATCTGCTTCCCGTTCTTCTCACCTGAGTGCTACTGATTCCAGCTTTGACGGCTACACTCTACTCAACCGGAGCAGTAATTTGAACCTCAACTTATGGCACTTTGTGAAACTGTTGACAACTAGAGCTCAGTTGTTTGGCACGCCACCACTGTCCATCCAGCACTATGGACGGCACTGCCTACATCTGGCTCTAAATAGTCCACGGTTGTGTTCAGCCGAATGACCTCTGCCGGGAACACTCAGAATGAGGTTCTGAGTTATTGCAACATAGGAGCGTATTACTGCTTTCAAGGGTTCTCAGGAAGGATTCCGGAATCTTGCTGCCGCCAGTCCTCCGTCTGTTCCAGGTGAACATCTCCTTGTAAATCCCGCGTGTTTTCTTGTACACCCGTGAAATTTTTCCAGGGTATGTAGATTGCATTGCTGCAAAATTGAGCCTGCCTAGCTTTGCCGGGATTGCAAATATTCAGGCGTGGCAGCCAGATTTACTGATCCCTGTAGGACACTTGCAGCGGACTGTGTATATTAGCTTCCCGTTCTTCTTACCTCAGTGGTACTGATTCCAGCTTTGACTACTACACTCTACTCAACCGGAGCAGTAAGTTGAACCTAAACTTTTGACACTTTGTGAAAGTGTTGAGAACTAGAGCTCAGTTGTTTGGCACATCACCACTGTCCATCCAGTACTATGGATGGCACTGCCTACATCTGGCTCTAATTAGTCCACGGTTGTGTTCAGCCGAATGACCTCTGCCGGGAACACTCAGAATGAGGTTCCGAGTTATTGCAACATAGGAGCATTTCACTGCTTTCAAGGCTTCACAGGAAGAATTCCGGAATATTTCTGCCGGCAGCCCTCCGGCTGTTCCGGGTGAACATCTCCTTGTAAATCCCCAGTGTTTTCCTGTACACCCGTGAAATTTGGCCAGGTTATGCAGATTGCATTGCTGTACAATTGCGCCTGCCTAGCTCTGCCGCGGTTGCAAACATTCAGGCGTGGCAGCCAGATAGGCTGGTCCCCGTAGGACACGGCCAGCGGACTGGGTCTATCTGCTTCGCGTATTTCTCACCTGAGTGCTACTGATTCCAGCTTTGACGTCTACACTCTACTCAACGGGAGCAGTAAGTTGAACCTCAACTTATGGCACTTTGTGCAAGTGTTGAGAACTATAGCTCAGTTGTTTGGCACGCCACCACTGTCCATCCAGCACCATGGACGTCACTGCCTACATCTGGCTCTAATTAGTCCACGGTTGTGTTCAGCTGAATGACCTGTGCCGGGAACACTCAGAATGAGGTCCTGAGTTATTGCAACATAGGAGCGTTTCACTGCTTTCAAGGCTTCTTAGGAAGGATTCTGGAAGATTGCTGCCGGCAGGCCTCCTGCTGTTCCGGGTGAACATCTCCTTATAAATCCCCCGTGTTTTCTTGTACTCCCGTGAAATTTGGACAGGTTATGCAGTTTGAAATGCTGCACAAATGCGCCTGCCAAGCTCTGCCGCGGTTGCAAACATTCAGTCGTGGCAGCCAGATAGGCTGGACCCAGTAGGACACTGCCAGCGGACTGGGTATATCTGCTTCCCATTCTTCTCACCTGCGTGCTCCTGATTCCTGCTTTGAGGGCTACACTCTACTCAACCGGAGCAGTAAGTTGAACCTCAACTTATGGCACTTTTTGAAAGTGTTGAGAACTAGAGCTAAGTTGTTTAGCACGCCACCACTGTTCATCCAGCACTAAGGACAGCACTGCCTACATCTGGCTCTAATTAGTCCACGGTTGTGTTCAGCCGAAGGACCTCTGCCGGGAACACTCAGAATGAGGTTCTGAGTTATTGCAACATAAGAGCGTTTCACTGCTTTCATGGCTTCTCAGGATGGATTCTGGAATGTTGCTGCCGGCAGGCCTTCGGCTGTTCCGGGTAAACATGTCCTTGTAAATCCCCCGTGGTTTCTTGTACATCCCTTAAATTGGGGGAGATTATTCACTGTGCATTGCTACACAATTGCGCCTGCCTACCCCTGCCACGGTTGCAAACATTCAGGCGTGGCAGCCAGATAGGCTAGACCCGTAGGACACTGCCAGCGGACTGGGTATATCTGCTTCCCGTTCTTCTCACCTGAGTGCTACTGATTACAGCTTTGACGGCTACACTCTACTCAACCGCAGCAGCAAGTTGAACCTCAACTTATGGCACTTTGTGAAAGTGTTTAGAACTAGAGCTCAGTTGTTTGGCACGCCACCACTGTCCATCCAGCACTATGGACGGCACTGCCTACATGTGGCTGTAATTAGTCCATGGTTGTCTTCAGCCGAATGACCTCTGCCGGGAACACTCAGAATCAGGTTCTGAGTTATTGCAACATAGGAGCGTTTAACTGCTTTCAAGGCTTCACAGGAAGAATTCCGGAATCTTGCTGCCGGCAGGCCTCTGGCTGTTCCGGGTGAACATCTCCTTGTAAATACCCCGTGGTTACTTGTACACCCGTGAAATTTGGCCAGGTTCTGCAGTTTGCATTGCTGCACAATTGCGCCTGCCTAGCTCTGCCGTGGTTGCAAACATTAAGGCGTGGTAGCCAGAGAGGCTCTACCTCGTAGGACACTACCATCGGACTGGGTATATGTGCATCGCGTTCTTCTCACCTGAGTGCTACTGATTCCAGCTTTGACGGCTACACTATACTGCAACAGTAGCAGTAAGTTGAACCTCAACTTATGGCACTTTATGAAAGTGTTGAGAACTAGAGCTCCGTTGTTTGGCATGCCACCACGGTCCTTCCATCAATATGGACGGCACTGTGTACATCTGGCTCTAATTAGTCCACGATTGTCTTCAGCCGAATGTGCTCTGCCAAGAACACTCAGAAGGAGATTCTGATTGTTGCAACTTAGGAGCATTTCTCTGCTTTCAAGGCTTCTTAGGAAGAATTCCCGAATGTTTTTGCCGGCACGCCTCTGGCTGTTCCGGGTGACCATCTCCTTGTAAATCCCCCGTGGTTTCTTGTACACCCATGAAATTTGGCCATGATATGCAGTGTGCATTGCTGCACAATTGCGCCAGCCTAGCTTTGCCGCCGTTGCAAACATGGAGGGGTGGCAGCCAGATAGGCTGGTCCCCGTAGGACACTGCCAGCGGACTGGGTATAACTGCTTCCGGTTCTTCTCACCTGAGTGCTACTGATTCCAGCTTTGACGGCTACACTCTACTCAATTGGAGCAGTAAGTTGAACCTCAACTTATGGCACTTTGTGAAAGTGTTGAGAACTGGAGCTCAGTTGTTTGGCACGCCACCATTGTCCCTCCAGCACTATGGACGGCACTGCCAACATATGGCTCTAATTAGTCCACGCTTGTGTTCAGCCGAATGACCTCTGCCGGGAACACTCAGAATGAGCTTCTGAGTTAATGCAACATAGGAGCGTTTCACTGCTTTCATGGCTTCAAAGGAAGAATTCAGGAATCTTGCTGCCGGCAGGCCTCGTCTGTTCCGGGTGAACATCTCCTTGTTAATCCCCCGTGGTTTCTTGTACACCCGTGAAATTTGGCCAGGTTATGCAGTTTGCATTGCTGCACAATTGCGCCCTCGTAGATCTGCTGCGGTTGTAAACATTCAGGCATGGCAAGCAGATAGGCTGGTCCCTGTAGGACACTGCCAGCGGACTGTGTATATCTGCTTCCCGTTCTTCTCACCTAAGTGCTACGGATCCCAGATTTGCCGGCTATACTCTACTAAACCGGCAGTGTCCTTCCAGCACTATGGACGGCAATGCATACATCTGGCTCTAGTTTGTCCGCGGTTGGGATCAGCCGAATGACCTCGGCTGGGAACACTCAGAATGAGGTTCTGAGTTATTGCAACATAGGAGCGTTTCACTGCTTTCAAGGCTTCTCACTAAGAATTCCGGAAACTTGGTACCGGCAGGCCTCCCGCTGTTGCGGGTGAACATCTCCTTGTAAATCCCCCGTGGTTTCTTGTACACGGGTGAAATTTGGCCAGGTTATGCAGTTTGCCTTGCTGCACAATTGTCCCTGCCTAGCTCTGCCACGGTTGCAAATATTCCGGCGTGGCAGCCACATAGGCTGGTCCCCGTAGGACACTGCCAGCGGACTGGGTCTATCTGCTTCCCGTTCTTCTTACCTAAGTCCTACTGATTCCAGCTTTGTTGCCTACACTCTACTCAACCGGAGCAAAAAGCAGTGCCTACATCTGGCTCTAATTAGTCCACGGTTGTGTTCAGCCGAATGACCTCTGCCGGGAAAACTCAGAATGAGGATCTGAGTTATTGCAACATAGGAGCGTTTCACTGCTTTCAAGGCTTCTTAGGAAGAATTTCGGAAACTTGCTGCCGGCAGGCCTCCGTCTGTTCCGGGTGAACATCTCCTTGTAAATCCCCAGTGGTTTTTTGTACACCCGTGAAATTTGGCCAGCTTATAAACTTTGCATTGCTGCACAATTGCACCTGTCTAGCTCTGCCGCGGTTGCAAACATTCAGGCGTAGCAGCAAGATAGGCTGGTCCCCTTAGGACACTGCCAGTGGACTGGGTCTATCTGCTTCCCATTTTTCTCACCTGAGTGCTACTGATTCCAGCTTTGAGGGCTACACTCTACTCAACTGGATAAGTAAGTTGCAACTCTACTTATGGCATTATGTGAAAGTTTGTACAACTAAAGCTCAGTTGTTTTCCAATCGAAAACATTGCCTACATCTGGCTCTAATTAGTCCATTGCCTACATCTGGCTCTAAATAATCCACTGCCTACATCTGGCTCTAATTAGTCCACGGATGAGTTCAGCCAAATGACCTCTGCCGGGAATACTCAGAATGAGGTTCTGAGTTATTGCAACATAGGAGCGTTTCACTGCTTTGAAGGCTTCTTAGGAAGAATTCCGGAAACTTGCTGCCGGCAGGCCTCTGGCTGTTCCGGGTGAACATCTCCTTGTAAATCCCCCGTGTTTTCTTGTACACCCGTGAATTTTGGCCAGGTTTTGCAGTTTGCATTGCTGCACAATTGCGCCTGCCTTGCTCTGCCGCGGTTGCAAACATTCAGGCGTGGCAGCCAGATAGGCTGGTCCCTGTAGGACATTGCCAGCGGACTGGGTCTATCTGCTTCCCATTATTCTCACCTCAGTGCTACTGATTCCAGCTTTGACGGCAACACTCTACTCACCCGGAGCAGTAAGTTTAACCTCAAGTTATGGCACACTGTGAAATTGTGGAGAACTAGAGCTCAGTTGCTTGGCACGCCAAAACTGTCCATCCAGCACTATGGACAGCACTGCCCACATCTGGCTCTAATTAGTCCACGGTTTTGTTCAGCCGAATGACCTCTGCCGGGAACACTCAGAATGAGGTTCTGAGTTACTGCAACATAGGGCGTTTCACTGCTTTCAAGGCTTCTCAGGAAGAATTCCGGAAACTTGGTACCGGCAGGCCTCCGGCTGTTCCGGGTGAACATCTCCTTGTAAATCCCCCGTGGTTTCTTGTACACCCGTGAAATTTGGCCAGTTTATGCAGTTTGCCTTGCTGCACAATTGTGCCTACCTAGCTCTGCCACGGTTGCAAACATTCAGGCGTAGCAGCCAGAGAGGCTGTTCCTCGTAAGACACTGTCAGCGGACTAGGTATATCTGCTTCCCCTTCTTCTCACTTGAGTGCTTCTGATTTCCGCTTTGACGGCTACACTCTACTCAACTGAAGCAGTAAGTTGAACCTCTACTTATGGCATTCTGTTAAAGTTTGGAGAACTAGAGCTCAGTTGTTTGGCAAGCGACCACTGTACATCTAGCACATTGGACGGCACTGCATACATCTGGCTCTAATTAGTCCACGGTTGTGTTCAGCCGAATGACTTCTGCCGGGAACACTCAGAATGAGGATCTGAGTTATTGCAACATAGGAGCGTTTCACTGCGTTCAAGGATTCTTAGGAAGAATTCCGTAATCTTGCTGCCGGCAGGCCTCCGGCTGTTCCGGGTGAACATCTCCTTGTATTTCCTCGTGGTTTCTTGTACACCCGTGAAATTTGGCCAGGTTATGCAGTTTGCATTACTGCATAATTTCGACTGTCTAGCTCTGTCTTGGTTGCACACATTCAGGCGTATCAACCAGATAGGCTGGTCCCCGTAGGACACTGCCAGCGGACTGGGTATATCTACATCCCGTTCTTCTCACCTGAGTGCTACTGATTCCAGCTTGGACGGCTACACTCTACTCAACCGGAGCAGTAAGTTGAACCTCAACTTATGGCACTTTGTGCAAGTGTTGAGAACTAGAGCTCAGTTGTTTGGCACGCCAAGACTGTCCATCCAGCACTATGGATGGCACTGCCTACATCTGGCTCTAATTAGTCCACGGTTGTGTTCAGCCGAATGACCTCTGCAGGGAACACTCAGAATGAGGTTCTGAGTTATTGCAACATAGGAGCGTTTCACTGCTTTCAAGGCTTCTTAGGAAGAATTCCGGAATCTTGCTGCGGTCAGGCCTCTGTCTGTTCCAGGTGAACATCTAATTATACATCCCCCGTGGTTTCTTGTACACCCGTGAAATTTGGCCAGGTTAGGCAGTTTGCATTGCTTCACAATTGCGCCTGCCTAGCTCTGCCACAGTTGCAAACATTCAGGCGTGGCAGCCAGATAGGCTGGTCCACGTAGGACACTGCCAGCGGAGTGGGTATATCTGCTTCTCGTTCATCTCACCTGAGTGCTACTGATTCCAGCTTTGAGGGCTACACTCTGCTCAACCGAAGCAGTAAGTTGAACCTCAATTTATGGCACTTTGTTAACGTTTGGAGAACTAGAGCTCAGTTGTTTAGCATGCGACTAATGTCCCCCCAGCACTATGGACGGCACTGCCTATATCTGGCTCTAATTAGTCCTCGGTTGTGATCAGCCGAATGACCTCTGTCGGGAACACTAAAAATGAGGTTCTGAGTTATTGCAACATATGAGCGTTTCACTGCGTTCAAGGTTTCTTAGGAAGTTTCCGGAGTCTTGCTGCCGGCTGGCCTCCGGATGTTCCGGGTGAACATCTCCTTGTAAATCCCCTGTGGTTTCTTGTACACCTGTGAAATTTGGCCAAGTTATGCAGTTTGCATTGCTGCATAATTGCGACTGCCTATCTCTGCCGGGGTTGCAAACATTCAGGTATGGCAGCCAGACAGGCTGGGCCCCGTAGGACACTGCCAGCAGACTGGGTATATCTGCTTCCCGTTCTTCTCACCTGAGTGCTACTGATTCCAGCTTTGACGGCTACACTCTACTCAACCGGAGCAGTAAGTTGAACCTCAACTTATGGCACTTTGTGCAAGTGTTGAGAACTAGAGCTCAGTTGTTTGGCACGCCAAGACTGTCCATCCAGCACTATGGACGGCACTGCCTACATCTGGCTATAGTTAGTCCACGGTTGTGTTCAGCCGAATGACCTCTGCCGGGAACACTCAGAATGAGGTTCTGAGATATTGCAACACAGGAGCGTTTCACTGCTTTCAAGGCTTCTTAGGAAGAATTCCAGAATCTTGCTGCTGGCAAGCCTCCTGCTGTTCAGGGTGAACATCTCCTTGTAAATCCCCCGTGGTTTCTTGTACAACCCTGAAATTTGGGGAGGTTATGCAGTTTGCATTGCTGCACAATTGTGCCTGCCTACCCCTGCCGCAGTTGCAAACATTCAGGCGTGTCAGCCAGTTAGGCTGGTCCCCATAGGACACTGCCAGGGACTGGGTATATCTGCTTTACGTTCTTCTCAACTGAGTGCGACTGATTCCAGCTTTGACCGCTACACTCTACTCAACCGGAGCAGTAAGTAGAACCTCAACGTATGGCACTTTGTGAAAGTGTTGTGAACTAGATCTCAGGTGTTTGGCACGCCACCAAAATACATCCAGCACTATGGACGGCACTGCCTATATCTGGCTCTAATTAGTCCACGGTTGTGTTCAGCCGAATGATCTCTGCCGGGAACACTCAGAATGAGGTTCTGAGTTATTGCAACCTAGGTGCGTTTCACTGCTTTCAAGGTTTCACAGGAAAAATTCCGGAATCTTGCTGCTGGCAGGCCTCCGGCTGTTCCGGGTGAAATCCCCTTGTATATCCCCCGTGGTTTCTTGTACACCCGTTAAATTTGGCTAGGTTATGCAGTTTGCATTGCTGCACATTTCCGCCTGCATAGCTCTGCCGTGTTTACAAACATTCAGGCGTGGCAGCCAGAAAGGCTGGTCCCCGTAAGACACTGCCAGCGGACTGGGTCTACCTGTTTCCCGGTCTACTCACCTCTGTGCTACTGATTCCAGCTTTGACGGGTACACTCTACTCGACCGGAGCAGTAAGTTGAACCTCAACTTATGGCAATTTGTGAAAGTTTGGAGAACTAAAGCTCAGTTGTTTTCCAATCAAAAACACTGCCTATATCTGGCTCTAATTAGTCCATTGCCTACATCTGGATCTAATTATTCCACTGCCTACATCTGGATCTAATTAGTCCACGGATGAGTTCACCTGAATGACCTCTGCCGGGAACACTCAGAATGAGATTCTGAGTTATTGCAACCTAGGAGCGTTTCACTGCTTGCAAGGCTTCTTAGGAAGAATTCTGGAATCTTGCTGCCGGCAGGCCTCTGGCAGTTCCGGGTGAACATCTCCTTGTACATCCCCCTTGGTGTCTTGTACACCTGTGAAATTTGGCCAGGTTATGCAATTTGTAATGCTGCACAATTACGCCTGCCTAGCTCTGCCACGGTTGCAAACAGTCAGGCGTGGCAGCCAGATAGGCTGGTCCCCGTAAGACATTGCCACCGGACTGGGTATATCTGCTTCCCGTTCTTCTCAACTGAGTGCTACTCATTCCAGCTTTGACGGATACAATCTACTCAACAGGAGCAGTAAGGTGAAGCTCAACTTAGGGAAATTTCTGAAAGTGTTGAGAACTACAGCTCAGTTTTTGGGCATGCGACCACTGTCCATCCAGCACTATGGACGGAACTGCCTACATCAGGCTCTAATTAGTCCACGGTTGTGTTCACCCGAAAGATTTCTGCCGGGAACACTCAGAAAGAGGTTCTGAGTTATTGCCACATAGGAGCGTTTCACTGCTTTCAAGGCTTCTTAGGAAGGATTCCGTAATGTTGCTGCCGGCAGGCCTCTGGCTGTTCCGGGTGAACATCTCCTTGTAAATCTCCCGTGGTTTCTTTACACCCGTGAAATTTGGCCAGGTTATGCAGTTTGCATTGCTGCAAAATTGTGCCTGCCTATCTCTGCCGCGGTTGCAAACATTCACACGTAGCAGGTAGATAGGCTGGTTCCCGTAGGACACTGCCAGCGGACTGGGTCTATCTGCTTCCCGTTCTTCTCACCTGAGTGCTACTGATTCCAGCTTTGACGGCTTCACTCTACTCAACCGGAGCAGTAAGTTGAACCTCAACTTATGGCACTTTGTGAAAGTGTTGAGAACTTGAGCTCAGTTGTTTGGCATGTCACCACTGTCCATCTAGCACTATGGATGGAAATGCCTACATCTGGCTCTAATTAGTCCTCTGTTGTGTTCAGCCGAATGACCTCTGCTGGGAACACTCAGAATGAGGTTCTGAGTTATTGCAACATAGGAGCGATTCACTGCTTTCAAGGCTTCTTCGGAAGGATTCCGGAATCTTGCTGCCGGCAGGCCACCGGCTGTTCCGGCTGAACATCTCCTTGTAAATCCCACGTGGTTTCTTGTACACCCGGGAAATTTGGCCAGGTTATGCAGTTTGCATTGCTGCACAATCGCGCCTGCCTAGCTCTGCCGCAGTGGCAAACATTCAGGCATGACAGGCAAATAGGCGGGTCCTCGTAGGACTCTGGCAGGGGACTGGGTCTATCTGCTTTCCGTTCTTCTCACCTGAGTGCGACTGATTCTAGCATTGACGGCTACACTCTACTCAACCGGCGAAGTAAGTTGAACCTCAACATATGGCAATTTGTAAAAGTCTTGAGAACTAGAGCTCAGTTGTTTGGCACGCCACCACTGTCCATCCAGCACTAAGGACGGCACTGCCTACATCTGGCTCTAATAAGTTCATGGTTGTGTTCAGCCGAATGACCTCTGCTGGGAACACTCAGAATGGGTTTCTGAGTTATGGCAACATAGGAGCATTTCACTGCTTTCAAGGCTTCTTAGGAAGGATTCCGGAATCTTGCTGCCGGCAGGCCTCCGGCTGTTCCGGGTGAAAATGTCCTCGTAAATGCCCCGTGGATTCTTGTACAGCCGTGAAATTTGGCCAGGTTATGCAGTTTGCATTGCTGCACAATTGCGCCAGCCCTGCTCTGCGGCAGTTGCAAACATTCAGGCATGGCAGCTAGATAGGCTGGTCCCCGAAGGACACTGCCAGCGGACTGGGTCTATCTGCTTCCCGTTCTTCTCACCTGAGTGCTACTGATTCCAGCTTTGACGGCTACACTCTACTCAACCGGAGCAGTAAGTTGAACCTCAACTTATGGCACTTTGTGAAAGTGTTGAGAACTAGAGCTCAGTTGTTTGAGACGCCACAATTGTCCATCCAGCACTATGGAGGCACTGCATACATCTGGCTATAATTAGTCCACCGTTGTGTTCAGCCGAATGACCTCTTAAAGGAACACTCAGAATGAGTTTCTGAGTTATTGCAACATAGGAGAGTTTCACTGCTTTCAAGGCTTCTTAGGAAGAATTCCGGTATATTGCTGCCGGCAGGCCTCTGGCAGTCCCGAATGAACATCTCCATGTAAATCCCCCGTGGTTTCTTGTACACCGGTGAAATTTGGCCAGGTTATGCAGTTTAAATTGCTGCATAATTGCGACTGTCTAGCTCTGTCGTGGTTGCAAACATTCAGGCGTACCAGCCAGATAGTCTAGTCCCCGTAGGACACTGCCAGCGGAGTGGGTATATCTGCTTCTCGTTCTTCTCACCTGAGTGCTACTGATTCCAGCTTTGACGGCTACACTCTACTCAACCGGAACAGTAAGTTGAACCTCAACTTATGGCATTTTGTGAAAGTATTGAGACCTAGAGCTCAGGTGTTTGGCACGCCACCACTGTCCATCCAGCACTATGGACGGCACTGCATATATCGGGCTCTAATTAGTCCAGGGTTGTGTTCAGCCGAATGCCCTCTGTGGGGAACACTCAGAATGAGGTTCTGAGTTATTGCAACATAGGAGCGATTCACTGCTTTCAAGACTTCTTGGGAAGTATTCCGGAATCTTGCTGCTGGCAGGCCTCCGGCTGTTCCGGGTGAACATCTCCTTGTAAATCCCCCGTGGTTTCTTGTACACCCGTTAAATTTGGCCAGGTTATGCAGTTTTCATTGCTGCATAATTGCGCCTACCTAGCTCTGCCGCAGTGGCAAACATTCAGGCATGACAGGCAAATAGGCGGGTCCCCGTAGGACTCTGCCAGCGGACTGGGTCTATCTGCTTCCCGTTCTTCTCACCTGAGTGCTACTGATTCCAGCTTTGACGGCTACACTCTACTCAACCGGCGAAGTAAGTTGAACCTCAACCTATGGCAATTTGTAAAAGACTTGAGAACTAGAACTCAGTTGTTTGGCACGCCACCACTGTCCATACAGCACTATGGACGGAACTGCTTATATTTGGCTCTAATAAGTTCTTGGTTGTGTTCAGCCGAATGACCTCTGCCGGGAACACACAGAATGGGGTTCTGAGTTATGGCAACATAAGAGCATTTCACTGCTTTCAAGGATTCTTAGGAAGAATTCCGGAATGTTGCTGCCGGCAGGCCTCCGGCTGTTCCGAGTTAACATCTCCATATAAATCCTAGGTGGTTTCTTGTACACCCGTGAAATTTGGCCAGGGTATGCAGTTTGCATTGCTGCACAATTGCGCCTGGCTAGCTCTGACACGTTTGCAAACATTCAGGCGTGGCAGCCACATAGGCTGGTCCCCATAGGACACTGCCAGCGGACAGGGTCTATCTGCTTCCCGTTCTTCTCACCTGAGTGCTGCTGATTCCAGCTTTGACGGCTACACACTAATCAACTGGAGCAGTAATTCTAAGCTCAACTTATTGCGCTTTGTGAAAGTGTTGAGAACTAGAGCTCAGTTGTTTGGCACGCCACAACTGTCCATCCAGCACTATGCACGGCACTGCATACATCTGGCTCTGATTAGTCCAAGGTTGTGTTCAGTCGAATGACCTCTAACGGGAACACTCAGAATGAGGTTCTGAGTTATTGCAACATAGGAGCGTATTACTGCTTTCAAGGCTTCTTAGGAAGGATTCCGGAATCTTGCTGCCGCCAGTCCTCCAGCTGTTCCTGGTGAACATCTCCTTGTAAAACCCGCGTGGTTTCTTGTACACCCGTGAAATTTTTCCAGGGTATGTAGTTTGCATTGCTGCACAATTGCGCCTGCCTAGCTTTGCCGGGGTTGCAAACATTCAGGCGTGGCAGCCAGATTTACTGATCCCTGTAGGACACTGCCAGCGGACTGCGTATATCAGCTTCCCGTTCTTCTCACCTCAGTGCTACTGATTCCAGCTTTGACGACTACACTCTACTCAACCGGAGCAGTAAGTTGAACCTCAACTTTTGACACTTTGTGAAAGTGTTGAGAACTAGAGCTCAGTTGTTTGGCACATCACCACTGTCCATCCAGCACTATGGACCGCACTGCCTACATCTGGCTCTAATTAGTCCACGGTTGTGTTCAGCCGAATGACTCTGCCGGGAACACTCAGAATGAGGTTCCGAGTTATTGCAACATTGGAGCGTTTCACTGCTTTCAAGGCTTCACAGGAAGAATTCCGGAATATTGCTGCCGGCAGCCCTCCGGCTGTTCCGGGTGAACATCTCCTTGTAAATCCCCCGTGGTTTCTTGTACACCCGTGAAATTTGGCCAGGTTATGCAGATTGAATTGCTGCACAATTGCGCCTGCCTAGCTCTGCCGCGGTTGCAAATATTCCGGCGTGGCAGCCAGATAGGTTGGTCCCCGTAGGACACTGCCAGCGGACTGGGTATATCTGCTTCTCGTTCTTCTCACCTGAGTGCTGCTGATTCTAGCTTTGACGGCTACACTCTACTCAACCGAAGCAGGAAGTTGAACCTCTACTTATGGCACTCTGTTAAAGTTTGGAGAACTAGAGCTCAGTTGTTTGGCACGCAACGACTGTCCATTAAGCACTATGGACGGCACTGCGTACATCTGGCTATAGTTAGTCCACGGTTGTGATCAGCCGAATAAGCTCTGCTGGGAACAATCACAATAAGGTTCTAAGTGATTGCAACATAGGAGTGTTTCACTTCGTTCAAGGTTTCTTAGGAAGAATTCTGGAATCTTGCTGCCGGCAGTTCTCCGGTTGTTCCGAGTGAACATCTCCTTGTAAATCCCCCGTGGTTTCTTGTACACCGGTGAAATTTGGCCAGGTAATGCAGTTTGCATTGCTGCATAATTGCAACTGTCTAGCTCTGTCGCGGTTGCAAACATTCAGGCGTATCAGCCAGACAGGCTAGTCCCCGTAGGACACTGCCAGCGGAGTGGGTATATCTGCTTCTCGTTCTTCTCACCTGAGTGCTACTGATTCCAGTTTTGACGGCTACACTCTACTCAACCGGAGCAGTAAGTTGAACCTCAACTTATGGCACTTTGTGAACGTTTGGAGAACTAGAGTTCAGTTTTTTAGCATGCGACCCCTGTCTCCCCAGCACTATGGACGGCACTGCCTACATCTGGCTATAATTAGTCTTCGGTTGTGTTCAGCCGTATGACCTCTGTCGGGAACACTCAAAATGAGGTTCTGAGTTATTGCAACATAGGAGCGTTTCACTGCGTTCAAGGTTTCTTAGCAAGAATTCCGGAATCTTGCTGTCGGCTGGCCTCCAGCTGTTCCGGGTGAACATCTACTTATAGATCCCCCGTGGTTTCTTGTACACCTTGAAATTTGGCAAAGTTATGTAGTTTGCATTGCTGCATAATTGCGACCGCCTATATCTGCCGGGGTTGCAAACATTCAGGCATGGCAGCCAGGTAGGCTGGTCCCCGTAGGACACTGCCAGCGGATTGCGTATATCAGCTTCCCGTTATTCTCACCTCAGTGCTACTGATTCCAGCTTTGACGGCTACACTCTACTCAACCGGAGCAGTAAGTTGAACCTCAACTTATGGCACTTTGTGCAAGTGTTGAGAACTGGAGCTCAGTTGTTTGGCACGCAACCACTGTCCATCCAGCACTATGGATGGCACTGCCTACATCTGGCTATAGTTAGTCCACGGTTCTGTTCAGCCGAATGACCTCTGCCAGGAACACTCAGAATGAGGTTCTGAGTTATTGCAACATAGGAGCGTTTCACTGCTTTCAAGGCTTCTTAGGAAGAATTCCAGAATCTTGCTTCCGGCAGGCCTCCTGCTGTTCAGGGAGAACATCTCCTTGTAAATCCCCCGTGGTTTCTTGTACACCCCTGAAATTTAGGGAGGTTATGCAGTTTGCATTGCTGCACAATTGCGCCTGCCTACCCATGACGCAGTTGCAAACATTCAGGCGTGGAAGCCAGATAGGCTGGTCCCAGTAGGACACTGCCAGGGGACTGGATATATCTGCTTTCCGTTTTTCTCACCTGAGTGCTACTGATTCCAGCTTTGACGGCTACACTCTACTCAACCAGAGCAGTAAGTAGAACCTCAACTTATGGCACTTTGTGAAAGTGTTGTGAACTAGATCTCAGGTGTTTGGCACGCAACCACTGTCCATCCAGCACTATGGATGGCACTGCCTACATCTGGCTTTAGTTAGTCCACGGTTCTGTTCAGCCGAATGACCTCTGCCGAGATCACTCAGAATGAGGTTCTGAGTTATTGCAACCTAGGAGCGATTCACTGCTTTCAAGGTTTCACAGGAAGAATTCCGGAATCTTGCTGCCAGCAGTCCTCCGGATGTTCCGAGGGAAATCCCCTTGTAAATCACCCGTGGTTTCTTGTACACCCTTGAAAATTGGCCAAGTTATGCAGTTTGCATTGCTGCACAATTCCGCCTGCATAGCTCTGCCGCGGTTACAAACATTCAGGCGTGGCAGCCAGTAAGGCTGGTTCCTGTAGGACACTGCCAGCGGACTTGGTCTACCTGCTTCCCCTTCTTCTCACCTCAGTGCTACTGATTCCAGCTTTGACGGGTATACTCTACTGAATCGGAGGAGTAAGTTGAACCTCAACTTATGGCACTTTGTGAAAGTTTGGAGAACTAAAGCTCAGTTGTTTTCCAATCGAAAACACTGCCTATATCTGGCTCTAATTAGTCCATTGCCTACATCTGGCTCTAATTAGTCCACTGCCTACATCTGGCTCTAATTAGTCCACGGATGAGTTCAGCCGAATGACCTCTGCTGGGAACACTCAGAATGAGGTTCTGAGTTATTGTAACATAGGAGCGTTTCACAGCTTTCAAGGCTTCTCAGGAAGGATTCTGGAATCTTGCTGTCGGTAGGCCTCCGGCTGTTCTGGGTGAAAATCTCCTTGTAAATCCGCCGTTGTTTCTTGTACACCCGTGAAATTTGGCCAGGTTATGCAGTTTGCTTTTCTGCACAATTGCGCCTTCGTAGCTCTGCCTCGGTGGCAAACATTCAGGCATTCCAGCCAGATAGGCTGCTCCCCATAGGACACTGCCAGCGGACTGGGTGTATCTGCTTCCAGTTCTTCTCACCTGTGTGCTACTGATTCCAGCTTTGACTGCTACACTCTACTCAACCGCAGCAGTAAGTTGAACCTCAACTTAGGGCACTTTCTGAAACTGTTGAGAACTAGAGCTCAGATGTTGGGCATGCGACCACTGTCCACCCAGCACTATAACGGCACTGTCTACATCTGGCTCTAATTAGTCCACGGTTGTGTTCAGCCGAATGACCTCTGCCGGGAACACTCAGAATGAAGTTCTGAGTTATTGCAACATAGGAGCGTTTCACTGCTTTCACGGCTTCTTAGGATGAATTCCGGAATCTTGCTGCCGGCAGGCCTCCGGCTGTTCTAGGTGAACATCTCCTTCTAAATCGCCCGTGGTTTGTTTCGCCCCCGTGAATTTTTGCCAGGTTATGCAGTTTGCATTGCTGCACAATTGTGCCTGCCTAGCTCTGCCGCGGTTGCAAACATTCAGTCGTGGCAGCCAGATAGGCTGGACCCAGTAGGACATTGCCAGCGGCCTGTGTATATCTGCTTCCCGTTCTTCTCACATGAGTGCTACTGATTCCAGCTTTGACGGCTACACTCTACTAAACCGGACCAATAAGTTGAAACTCAACTTATGGCACTTTGTGAAAGTGTTGAGAACTAGAGCTCAGTTGTTTGGCACGCCACCACTGTCAATCCAGCACTGTGGACGGCACTGCCTACATCTGGCTCTATTAATCCACGGTATTGTTCATCCGCATGACATCTGCCGGGAACACTCAGAATGAGGTTCTGTGTTCCTGCAACATAGGAGCTTTTCACTGCTTTCAAGGCTTCTTAGGAAGGATTCTGGAAGGTTTCTGCCGGCAGGCCTCCTGCTGTTCCGGGTGAACATCTCCTTGTAAATCCCCCGTGGTTTCTTGTACACCTGTGAAATTTGGACAGGTTATGCAGTTTGCATTGCTGCACAAATGCGCCTGCCTAGCTCTGCCGGGGTTGCAAACATTCAGACGTGGCAGCCAGATAGGCTGGTCCACGTAGTACACTGCCAGCAGACCTGGTATATCTGCTTCCCATTCTTCTCACCTGAGTGCTACTGATTCCAGCCTTGAAGGCTAAACTCTACTCAACCGGCATTGTCCATCCAGCACTATAGACGGCACTGCCTACATCGGGCTCTATTAATCCACGGTTTAGTTCAGCCGAATGACCTCTGCCGGGAAGACTCAGAATGAGGTTCTGTGTTATTGCAACATAGGAGCGTTTCACTGCTTTCAAGGCTTCTTAGGAAGGATTCCGAAATGTTGCTGCCGGCAGGCCTCCGGCTGTTCCGGGTGAACATCTCCTTGTAAATCACCCGTGGTTTCTTGTACACCCGTGAATTTTGGCCATGTTATGCAGTTTGCATTGCTGCACAATTGTGCTTGCCTAGGTCTGCCGAGGTTGCAAACATTCAGTCGTGGCAGCCAGATAGGCTGGACCCAGTAGGACACTGCAAGCGGACTGGGTATATCTGCTTCCCATTCTTCTCACCTGCGTGCTCCTGATTCCTGCTTTGACGGCTACACTCTACTCAACCGCAGCAGTAAGTTGAACCTCAACTTATGGCACTTCTTGAAAGTGTTGAGAACTAGAGCTGAGTTGTTTGGCACGCCACAACTCTCCATCCAGCCCTAAGGACAGCACTGCCTACATCTGGCTCTAATTAGTCCACGGATGTATTCAGCCGAATCACCTCTGCCGGGAACACTCAGAATGAGGTTCTGAGTTATTGCAACATAGGAGTGTTTCACTGCTTTCAAGGCTTCTCAGGATGGATTCTGGAATGTTGCTGCCGGCAGGCCTCCGGCTGTTCCGGGTGAATACCTCCTTGTAACTCCCCCGTGGTTTCTTGTACACCCGTGAAATTTGGCCAGGTTATGCAGTTTGCATTTCTGCACAATTGCGCCTGCCTAGCTCTGCCACGTTGGCAAATATTCAGGCGTGGCAACCAGATAGGCTGGTCCCGGTAGGACACTGCCAGCTAACTGGGTGTATCTGCTTCTGGTTCTTCAAACCTGAGCGATACTGATTCCAGCTTTGACCGCTACACTCTACTCAACCAGAGCAGTAAGTTGAACCTCAACTTATGGCACTTTGTGAAAGTGTTGAGAACTAGAGCTCAGTTGTTTGGCACGCCAACACTGTCCATCCTGCACTATGGACGACACTGCCTCCATCTGGCTCTAATTAGTCCACGGTTGTGTTCAGCTGAATGACCTCTGCCGGGAACACTCAGAATGAGGTTCTGAGTTATTGTAACATAGGAGAGTTTCACTGCGTTCAAGACTTCTCAGGAAGGATTTCGGAATGTTGCTGCCGGCAGGCCTCCGGCTGTTCTGGGTGAACATCTCCTTGTAAATCTCCCGTGGTTTCTTGTACACCCGTGAAATTTGTCCAGGTTATGCAGTTTGCATTGTTGCACAATTGCGCCTGCCTAGCTCTGCCGAGGTTGCAAACATTCAGGCGTGGCAGCCAGATAGGCTGGTCCCAGTAGGACAGTGCCAGCGGACTGGGTATATCTCCTTCCCGTTCTTCTCACCTGAGATCTACTGATTCCAGCTTTGACGGCTACACTCTACTCAACCGGAGCAGTAAGTTGAACCTCAACTTATGGCACTTTGTGAAAGTGTTGAGAACTAGATCTCAGGTGTTTGGCACGTCACCATTGTCCATTCAGCACTATGGACGGCCCTGCCTGCATCTGGCTTTAATTAGTCCCCGGTTGTGTTCAGCCGAATGACCTCTGCCGGGAACACTCAGAATGAGGTTCTGAGTTGTTGCAACATAGGAGCGTTTCACTGCTTTCAAGGCTTCTTAGGAAGAATTCCGGAATGTTGCTGCCAGCAGGCCTCCGGTTGTTCCGGGGGAACATCTCCTTTTAAATCCCCTGTGTTTTCTTGTACACCCGTGAACTTTGGCTAGGTTATGCAGTTTGCATTGCTGCATAATTTCGCCTGCCAAGCTCTGCCCCGATTGCAAACATTCAGGCGTGGCAGCCAGAGAGGCTGGTCCCGATAGGACACTGCCAGCGGACTTGGTCTACCTGCTTCCCCTTCTTCTCACCTGAGTGCTACTGATTCCAGCTTTGACCGCTACACTCTATTCAACCGGATCAGTAAGTTGAACCTAAACTTATGGCACTTTGTGAAAGTTTGGAGAACTAAAGCGCAGTTGTTTTCCAATCGAAAACACTGCCTATATCTGGCTCTAATTAATCCATTGCCTACATCTGGCTCTAATTAGTTCACTGCCTACATCTGGCTCTAATTAGTCCACGGATGAGTTCAGCCGAATTACCTCTGCCGAGAACACTCAGAGTGAGGTTCTGAGTTATTGCAACATAGTTGCGTTTCACTGCTTTCAAGGTTTCTTAGGAAGAATTCCAGAATCTTGCTGCCAGCAGGCCTCCGGTTGTTCTGGGGTAACATCTCCTTTTAAATCCCCTGTGTTTTCTTGTACACCCGTGAAATTTGGCTAGGTTATGCAGTTTGCATTGCTGCATAATTTTGCCTGCCGAGCTCTGCCACGGTTGCAAACATTCAGGCGTGGCAGCCAGAGAGGCTGGTCCCAGTAGGACACTGCTGGCGGACTGGTTTATCTACTTCCCATTCTTCTCACCTGAGTGCTTTTGATTCCCGCTTTGACGGCTACACTCTACTCAAAAGAAGCAGTAAGTTGAACCTCTACTTATGGCACTCTGTTAAAGTTTGGAGAAATAGAGCTCACTTTTTTGGCACGCGACCACGGTCCATCCAGCACTATGGACGGCACTGTCTTCATCAGGCTCTAATTAGTCCTCGGTTGTGTACAGCCGAATGACCTCTGAGGGGAACACTCAGAATGACGTGCTGAGTTATTGCAACAGAGGAGCGTTTCACTGCGTTCAAGGCTTCTTAGAAAGAATTCCGGAATCTTGCTGCTGGCAGGCCTCCGGCTGTTCCGGGTTAACATCTCCTTGTAAATCCCCCGTGGTTTCTTGTACACCCGTGAAATTTGGCCAGGTTATGAAGTTTTCATTGCTGCACAATTGGGCCTGCCTAGCTCTGCCGGGGTTGCAAACACTCAGGCGTGGCAGCCAGATAGGCTGATCCCCGTAGGACACTCCCAGCGGACTGGGTATATCTACTTCCCGTTCTTCTCACATGAGTGCTCCTGATTCCAGCTTTGCCGGCTACACTCAACTGAACTGGAGCACTAAGTTGAACCTCAACTTATGGGACTTTGTGAAAGTGTTGAGAACTAGAGCTTAGTTGTTTGGCACGCCACCACTGTCCATCCAGCACTATGGACGGCACTGCCTACATCTGGCTCTAATTAGTCCACGGTTGTGTTCAGCCGAATGAACTCTGCCGTGGACACTCAGAATGAGGTTCTGAGTTGTTACAACATAGGAGCGTTTCACTGCTTTCTAGGCTTCTTAGGAAGAATTCCGGAATCTTGCTGCCGGCAGGTCTCCGGCTGTTCCGGGTGAACATCTCCTTGTATGTCCCCCGTGGTTTATTTTACACCCGTGAAATTTGGCCAGGTTATGCAGTTTGCATTGCTGCAAAATTGTGCCTGCGTAGCTCTGCCGCAGTTGCAAACATTCAGGCGTGGCAACCAGATAGGCTGGTCCCCGTAGGACACTGCCAGCGGACTGGGTATATCTACTTCCCGTTCTTCTCACATGAGTGCTCCTGATTCCAGCTTTGCCGGCTACACTCAACTGAACTGGAGCACTAAGTTGAACCTCAACTTATGGGACTTTGTGAAAGTGTTGAGAACTAGAGCTTAGTTGTTTGGCACGCCACCACTGTCCATCCAGCACTATGGACGGCACTGCCTACATCTGGCTCTAATTAGTCCACGGTTGTGTTCAGCCGAATGAACTCTGCCGTGGACACTCAGAATGAGGTTCTGAGTTGTTACAACATAGGAGCGTTTCACTGCTTTCTAGGCTTCTTAGGAAGAATTCCGGAATCTTGCTGCCGGCAGGTCTCCGGCTGTTCCGGGTGAACATCTCCTTGTATGTCCCCCGTGGTTTATTTTACACCCGTGAAATTTGGCCAGGTTATGCAGTTTGCATTGCTGCAAAATTGTGCCTGCGTAGCTCTGCCGCAGTTGCAAACATTCAGGCGTGGCAACCAGATAGGCTGGTCCCCGTAGGACACTGCCAGCGGACTGGGTATATCTGCTTCCCGTTCTTCTCACCTGAGTGCCACTGATTCTAGTTTTGAAGGCTACACTCTACTCAACCGGAGCAGTAAGTTGAACCTCAACTTATGACACTTTGTGAAAGTGTTGATAAATAGAGCTAAGTTGTTTGGCACGCCACCACTGTCCATCCAGCACTATGGACGGCACTGCTTACATCTGGCTCTAATTAGTCCATGGTTGTGTTCAGCCGAATGACCTCTGCCGGGAACACTCAGAATGAGGTTCTCAGTTATTGCAACATAGGAGCGTTTCACTGCTTTCAAGGCTTCTTAGGAAGAATTCCGGAATCTTGCTACCAGCAGGCCTCCGGCTGTTCCGCTGAACATCTCCTTGTAAATCCCCCGTGGTTTCTTGTACACCCGTGAAATTTGGCCAGGTTATGAAGTTTGCATTGCTGCACAATTGCGCCTGCGTAGCTCTGCCGCGGTTGCAAACATTCAGTCGTGGCAGCCAGATAGGCTAGACCACGGAAGACACTGCCAGCGAACTGGGTATATCTGCTTCCGGTTCTTCTCACTTGAGTGCTACTGATGCCAGCTTTGACGGCTACACTCTACCTAATCGGAGCAGTAAGTTGAACCTCAACTTATGGTACTTTGTGAAAGTGAGGAGAACTAGAGCTCAGTTGTTTGGCATGCCACCACAGTCCATCCAGCAGTATGGACGGCACTGCCTACATCTGGCTCTAATTAGTCCACGGTTGTGTTCAGCCGAATGACCTCTGCCGGGAACACTCAGAATGAAGTTCTCAGTTATTGCAACATAGGAGCGTTTCACTGCTTTCCAGGCTTCGTAGTAAGAATTCCAGAATCCTGCTGCCGGCAGGCCTCCGGCTGTTCCGGGTGAACATCTCCTTGTAAATCCCCCGTGGTTTCTTGTACACCCGTGAAATTTGGCAAGGTTATGCAGTTTGCATTGCTGCACAATTGCGCCTGCCTAGCTCTGCTGCGGTTGCAAACATTCAGGCGTGGCAGCCATATAGGCTGGTCCACGTAGGACACTGCCAGCGGACTGGGTATATCTGCTTCCCTTTCTTCTCACCTGAGTGCTACTGATTCCACCTTTGACGGCTACACTCTACTCAACCGGAGCAGTAAGTTGAACCTCAACTTATGGTACTTTGTGAAAGTGTTGAGAACTAGAGCTCAGTTGTTTGTCACGCCACCACTGTCCTTCCAGCACTGATGAAGGCACTGCTTACATCTGGCTCTAATTAGTCCACGGTTGTGTTCAGCCAAATGACCTCTGCAGGGAACACTGAGAATGAGGTTCTGAGATATTGCAACATAGGAGCGTTTCACTGCTTTCAAGGCTTCTTAGGAAGATTTCTGGAATATTCCTGCCGGCAGGCCTCCTGCTGTTCCCGGTGAATATCTCCTTGTAAATCCCCCGTGGTTTCTTGTACACCCGTGAAATTTGGCCAGGTTATGCAGTTTGCATTGCTGCACAATTGCCCCTGCCTAGCTCTGCCGCGGTTGCAAACATTCAGGCGTGGCCGCCAGATAGCCTGATCCCGGTGGGACACTGCCAGCGGACTGGGTCTATCTGCTTCCCGTTCTTCTCACCTGAGTGCTACTGATTCCAGCTTTGTTGGCTACACTCTACTCAACCGGAGCCGTAAGTTGAACCTCAACTTATGCTACTTTGTATAAGTGTTGAGAACTAGAGCTCAGTTGTTTTGCACGCCACCACAGTCCATCCAGCACTATGGACGGCACTGCCTACATCTGGCTCTAATTAGTCCACGGTTGTGTTCAGCCGAATGACCTCTGCCGGGAACACTCAGAATGAGGTTCTGAGTTATTGCAACATAGGAGCTTTTTACTGCTTTCAAGGCTTCTTAGAAAGAATTCCCGAATATTGCTGCCGGCAGGCCTCCAGCTATTCTGGGTGAACATCTCCTTGTAAATCCCCCGTGGTTTCTTGTACACCCGTGAAATTTGGCCAGGTTATGCAGTTTGCATTGCTGCACAATTGCGCCTGACTAGCTCTGCAACGGTTGCAAATATTCAGGTGTGGCAGCCAGGTAGGCTGGTCCCCGTAGGACACTGCCAGCGGACTGGGTATATCTGCTTCCCGTTCTTCTCACCTGAGTGCTCCTGATTCCAGCTTTGTCAGCTACACTCTACTCAACCGGAGCACTAAGTTGAACCTCAACTTATGGCACTTTGTGAAAGTGTTGAGAACTAGAGCTCAGTTCTTTGGCACGCCACCACTGTCCATCCAGCACTGTGCACGGCACTGCCTACATCTGGCCCTAATTAGTCCACGGTTGTGTTTAGCCGAATGACCTCTGCCGGGAACACTCAGAATGAGGTTCTGAGATATTGCAACACAGGAGCGTTTCACTGCTTTCAAGGATTCTTAGGAAGAATTCCGGAAACTTGCTGCCGACAGGCCTCCGGCTATTCCGGGTGAAAACCTCCTTGTAAATCCCTCGTGGTTTCTTTTACACCCGTGAAATTTGGCCAGGTTTTGCAGTTTGCATTGCTGCACAATTGCGCCTGCCTAGGTCTGCCGCGGTTGCAAACATTCAGGCGTGGCAGCCAGATAGGCTGATCCCCGTGGGACACTGCCAGCGGACGGGGTTTATCTGCTTCACGTTCTTCTCACCTGAGTGCTACTGATTCCAGCTTTGACGGCTACACTCTACTCAACAGTAGCAGTAAGTTGAACCTCAACTTATGGCTCTTTGTGAAAGTGTTGAGAACTAGAGCTCAGTTGTTTGGCACGCCACCACTCTCCTTCCAGCACTGTCGACAACACTGCTTACAAATGGCTCTAATTAGTCCATGGTTGTGTTCATCCAAATGACCTCTGTGGGGAACACTGATAATGAGGTTCTGACTTATTGCAAAATGGGAGCACTTCACTGCTTCCAAGGCTTCTTAGGAAGAATTCCGGAATGTTTCGGCCGACATGCCTCCGGCTGTTCCGGGTGAACATCCCCTTGTGAATCCCCCGTGGTTTCTTGTACACCCGTGAAATTTGGCCACGTTATGCAGTTTGCATTGCTGCATAATTGCGCTTGCCTAGATCTGCCGCGTTTGCAATCATTCAGGCGTGGCAGCCAGATAGGCTGGTCCCCGTAGGACATTGCCAGCGGACTGGGTATAACTGCGTCCCATTTTTCTCATCTGAGTGCTATTGATTCCAGGTTTGTCGGCTACACTCTTCTCAACCGGAGCAGTAACTTGAACCTCAACTTATGGTACGTTGTGCAAGTGTGGAGAACTAGAGCTCAGTTGTTTGGCATGCCACCACAGTCCATCCAGCACTATGGACGACACTGCCTACATCTGGCTCTAATTAGTCCACAGTTGTGTTCAGCCGAATGACCTCTGCCGGGAACACTCAGAATGAGGTTCTGAGATATTGCAACATAGCAGCGTTTCACTGCTTTCAAGGCTTCTTAGGAAGAATTCCGTAATCGTGCTGCCGCCAAGCCTCCGCTATTCCCAGTGAACATCTCCTTGTAAATCCCCCTTGGTTTCTTGTACACCCGTGAAATTTGGCCAGGTTATGCAGTTTGCACTGTTGCACAATTGTGCCTGCCATGCTCTGCCGCGATTGCAAACATTCAGGCGTGGCAGCCAGATAGGCTGGTCCCCGTAGGACACTGCCAGCAAACTGGGTATATCTGCTTCCCGATCTTCAAACCTGACTGCTACTAATGCCAGCTTTGACGGCTACACTCTACTCAACCGGAGCAGTAAGTTGAACCTCAACTTAGGGCACTTCGTTCAAGTGTTGAGAACTAGAGCTCAGTTGTTTGGCACGCCACCACTGTCCATCCAGCACTATGGACGGCACTGCCTACATCTGGCTGTAATTAGTCCAGGGTTGTGTTCAGCCGAATGACCTCTGCCGGGAAAACTCAGAATGAGGTTCTGAATTATGGCAACATAGGAGCATTTCATTGCTTTCAAGGCTTCTTAGGAAGGATTCCGGAATTTTGCTGCCGGCAGGCCACCGGCTGTTCCGTGTGAACATCTTGTAAATCTCCCGTGGTTTCTCTTACACCCGTGGAATTTGGCCAGGTTATGCAGTTTGCATTGCTGCAAAATTGTGCCTGCCTAGCTCTGCCGCGGTTGCAAACATTCACGCGTGGCCTCTAGATAGGCTGGTTCCCGTAGTACACTGCCAGCGGACTGGGTCTATCTGCTTCCCGTTCTTCTCACCTGAGTGCTACTGATTCCAGTTTTGATGGCTACAATCTACTCAACCGGAGCAGTAAGTTGAACCTCAACTTATGGCACTTTGTGAAAGTGTTGAGAACTAGAGCTCAGTTGTTTGGCACGCCACCACTGTCAATCCAGCACTATGGATGGCACTACATACATCTGGCTCTAATTAGTCCAGGATTGTGTTCAGCCGAATGAACTCTTCCGGGAACACTCAGAATGAGGTTCTGAGTTATTACAACATAGGAGCGTTTCACTGCTTTCTAGGCTTCTTAGGAAGAATTCCGGAATCTTGTTGCCGGCAGGCCAACGGCTGTTCCAGCTGAACATCTCCTTGTAAATCCCCCGTGGTTTCTTGTACACCCGTGAAATTTGGCCAGGTTATGCAGTTTGCATTGCTGCCCAAATGCGCCTGCCTAGCTCTGCTGCAGTGGCAAACATTCAGGCGTGACAGGCAAATAGGGGGGTCCCCGTAGGACTCTGCCAGCGGACTGGGTCTATCTGCTTCCCGTTCTTCTCACCTGAGTGCTCCTGCTTCCAGCTTTGACGGCCACACTCTACTCAACCGGCGAAGTAAGTTGAACCTCAACCTATGGCAATTTGTAAAAGTCTTGAGAACTAGAGCTCAGTTGATAGGCACGCCACCACTGTCTATCCAGCACTATGGACGGCACTGCCTACATCTGGCTCTAATAAGTTCATGGTTGTGTTCAGCCGAATGACCTCTGCCGGGAACACTCAGAATGGGGTTCTGAGTTATGGCAACATAGGAGCATTTCACTGCTTTCAAGGCTTCTCAGGAAGAATTCCGGAATCTTGCTGCCGGCAGGCCTCCGTCATTTCCGGGTGAACATCTCCTTGTAAATCCCCCGTGGTTTCTTGTACACCCGTGAAATTTGGCCAGGTTATGCAGTTTGCATTGCTCTACAATTGCGCCTGACTCGCTCGGCCGCGGTTGCAAACATTCAGGCTTGGCAGCCAGATAGGCTGTACCCGTAGGACACTGCAGGCGGACTGGGTCTATCTGCTTCCCGTTCTTCTCACCTGAGTGCTACTGATTCCAGCTTTGACGGCCACACTCTACTCAACCGGAGCAATAAGTTGAACCTCAACTTATGGCACTTAGTGAAAGTGTTGAGAACTAGAGCTCAGTTGTTTGACAAGCCACAACTGTCCGTCAAGCACTATGGAGGCACTGCATACATCTGGCTCTAATTAGTCCACCGTTGTGTTCAGCCGAATGAGCTCTTCCACGAACACTCAGAATGAGGTTCTGAGTTATGGCAACATAGGAGCATTTCACTGCTTTCAAGGATTCTTAGGAAGAATTCCGGAATATTGCTGCCGGCAGGCCGCCGGCTGTTCCGAGTTAACATCTCCATATAAATCCCACCTGGTTTCTTGTACACCCGTGAAATTTGACCAGGGTATGCAGTTTGCATTGCTGCACAATTGTGACTGGCTAGCTCTGCAACGGTTGCAAACATTCAGGCGTGGCAGCCAGATAGGCTCGTCCCCATAGGACACTGACAGCGGACTTGGTCTATATGCTTCCCGTTCTTCTCACCTGACTGCTACTGATTCCAGCTTTGATGACTACACTCTACTTAACCGGAGAATTAAGTGGAACCTCAACTTATTGTGCTTTGTGAAAGTGTTGAGAACTAGAGCTCAGTTGTTTGGCTCGCCACAACTGTCCATCCAGCACTATGGACGGCACTGCCTATATCTGGCTCTGATTAGTCCACGGTTGTGTTCAGTCGAATGACCTCTGCTGGGAACACTCAGAATGAGGTTCTGAGTTATGGCAACATAGGAGCATTTCACTGCTTTCAAGGCTTCTTAAGAAGGATTCCGGAATATTGCTGGCGGCAGGATTATGGCTGTTCCGGATGAACATCTCCTTTTAAATCCCCCGTGGTTTCTTGTACACCCGTGAAATTTGGCCAGGTTATGGAGTTTGCATTGCTGCACAATTGCGCCTGCCTAGCTCTGCCGTGGTTGCAAACATTCCAGCGTGGCAGCCAGATAGGCTGGTCCCAATAGGACACTGCCAGCGGACTGGGTCTATCTGCTTCCCGTTCTTCTCACCTGAATGCTACTGATTCCAGCTTTGACGGCTACACTCTACTCAAGGGGAGCAGTAAGTTGAACCTCAACTTTGGCACTTTGTGAAAGTGTTGAGAACTAGAGCTCAGTTGTTTAGCACGCCACCACTGTCCATCTTGCACTATGGATGGCAATGCCTACATCTGGCTCTAATTAGTCCATGGTTGTGTTCAGCCGAATGACCTCTGCTGGGAACACTCAGAATGAGGTTCTGAGTTATTTCAACATAGGAGTGATTCACTGCTTTCAAGGCTTCTTCGGAAGTATTCCGGAATCTTGATGCCGGCAGGCCTCCAGCTGTTCCGGGTGAACATCTCCTTGTAAATCCCCCGTGGTTTCTTGTACAGCTGTGAAATTTGGCCAGGTTATGCAGTTTGCATTGCTGCACAATTGCGCCTGCCTAGCTCTGCCGCAGTGGCAAACATACAGGCGTGACAGGCAAATAGGCGGGTCCCCGTAGGACTCTGCCAGCTTACTGGGTCTATCTGCTTCCCGTTCTTCTCACCTGAGTGCTAATGATTCTAGCTTTGACGGCTACACTCTACTCAACCGGCGAAGTAAGTTGAACCTCAACCTATGACAAATTGTAAAAGACTTGAAAACTAGAGCTCCGTTGTATGGCAAGCCACCACTGTCCATCCAGCACTACGGATTGAACTGCCTACATCTGGCTCTAATAAGTTCTTGGTTGTGTTCAGCTGAATGACCTCTGCCGGGAACACTCAGAATGGGGTTCTGAGTTATGGCAACATAGGAGCATTTCACTGCTTTCAAGGCTTCTTAGGAAGAATTCTGGAATGTTGCTGCTGGCAGACCTCTGGCTGTTCCGAGTTAACATCTCCATATAAATCCCACGTGGTTTCTTGTACACCCGTGAAATTTGGCCAGGTTATGCAGTTTGCATTGCTGCACAATTGCGCCTGGCTAGCTCTGCCACGATTGCAAACATTCAGGCGTGGCAGCCAGATAGGCTGGTCCCCATAGGACACTGCCAGAGGACTGTGTCTATATGCTTCCCGTTCTTCTCACCTGACTGCTACTGATTCCAGCTTTGACAGCTACACTCTACTCAAACGAAGCAGTAAGTTGAACCTCTACTTATGGCACTCTGTTAAAGTTTGAAGAAATAGAGCTCACTTTGTGAACGTTTGGAGAACTAGAGCTCAGTTGTTTAGCATGCGACCCCTGTCCACCCAGCACTATGGACGGCACTGCCTACATCTGGCTCTAATTAGTCTTCGGTTGTGGTCAGCCGAATGACCTCTGCCGGGAACACTCAGAATGAGGTTCTGAGTTATTGCAACATAGAAGCGTTTCACTGCGTTCAAGGCTTCTTAGGAAGAATTCCTCAATCTTGCTGCCGGCAGGCCTCCGGCTGTTCCGGGTGAACACCTCCTTGTAAATCCCCCATGGTTTCTTGTACACCTGTAAAATTTGGCCAAGTTATGCAGTTTGCATTGCTGCATACTTGCGACTGCCTAACTCTGCCGTGGTTGCAAACATTCAGGCATGGCAGCCAGATAGGCTGGTCACCGTAGGACACTGCCAGCAGACTGGGTATATCTGCTTCCCGTTCTTCTCACCTCAGTGATACTGATTCCAGCTTTGACGGCTACACTCTACTCAACTGGAGCAGTAAGTTGAACCTCAACTTATGGAACTTTGTGCAAGTGTTGAGAACTAGAGCTCAGTTGTTTGGCACGCCACCACTGTCCATCCAGCACTATGGACGGCACTGCCTACATCTGGCTCTAATTAGTCTTCGGTTGTGGTCAGCCGAATGACCTCTGCCGGGAACACTCAGAATGAGGTTCTGAGTTATTGCAACATAGGAGCGTTTCACTGCTTTCAAGGCTTCTTAGGAAGAATTCCGGATTGTTGCTTCCGGCAGGCCTCCGCCCGTTAAGGGTGAACATCTCCTTGTAAATCCCCCGTGGTTTCTTCTACACCCGTGAAATTTGGCCAGGTTAAGCAGTTTGCATTGCTGCACAATTGCACCTGGCTAGCTCTGCGGCGGTTGCAAACATTCAGACTTGGCAGCCAGATAGGCTGGTCCCCATAAAACAATGCCAGCGGACTGGGTATAACTGCTTCCGGTTCTTCTCACCTGAGTGCTACTGATTCCAGCTTTGACGGCTACACTCTACTCAACAGGAGCAGTAAGTTGAACCTCAACTTATGACACTTTGTGAAAGTGTTGAGAACTAGAGCTCAGTTGTTTGGCGCACCACCACTATCGCTCCAGCACTATGGACGGCACTGCCTACATCTGGCTCTAATTAGACCACGGTTGTGTTCAGTCGAATGACCTCTGCTGGGAACACTCAGAATGAAGTTCTGAGTTATTGCAACATAGGAGCGTTTCACTGCTTTCAAGGCTTCACAGGAAGAATTCCGGAATGTTGCTGCCGGCAGGCCTCTGGCTGTTCCGGGTGAACATCTCCTTGTTAATCCCCCGTGGTTTCTTGTACACCCGTGAAATTTGGCCAGGTTATGCAGTTTGCATTGCTGCACAATTGCGCCTTCGTAGCTCTGCCGCGGTTTTCAACATTCAGGTGTGGCAGCCAGATAGGCTGGTCCCAATAGGACACTGCCAGAGGACTGCGTATATCTGCTTCCCGTTCTTCTCACCTGAGTGCTACTGATTCCAGCTTTGACGGCTACACTCTACTCAACCCGAGCAGTAAGTTCAACCTCAACTTGTGGCACTTTGTGAATGCGTTGAGAACTAGAGCTCAGTTGTTTGGCACGCCACCACTGTCCCTCCAGCATTATGGACGACACTGCCTACATCTGGCTCTAATTAATCCACGGTTGTGTTCAGCCAAATGACCTCTGTCGGGAACACTCAGAATGACCTTCTGATTTATTGCCACATAGGAGCATTTCACTGTTTTCAAGGCTTCACAGGAAGAATTCCGGAATCTTACTGGTGGCAAGCCTCCGGCTTTTCCGGGTGAACATCTCCTTGTAATTCCCCCGTGGTTTCTTGTACACCCGTGAAATTTGGCCAGGTTATGCAGTTTGCATTGCTGCAAAATGTCGCCTGCCTAGCTCTGTCGAGGTTGCAAACATTCAGGCGTGGCAGCCAGATAGGCTGGTCCCGTAGGACACTGTCAGCCGACTGGGTATATCTGTTTCCCATTCTTCTAACCTGAGTGCTACTGATTCCAGCTTTGATGGCTACACTCTACTAAATCGGAGCAGTAAGTTGAACCTCAACTTATGGCACTTTGTGAAAGTGTTGAGAACTAGAGCTCAGTTGTTTGGCACGCCACCACAGTCCATCCAGCACTATGGACGGCACTGCCTACATCTGGCTCTAATAAGTTCATGGTTGTGTTCAGCCGAATGACCTCTGTCGGGAACACTCAGAATGGGGTAATGAGTAATTGCAACATAGGAGCATTTCACTGCTTTCAAGGCTTCTTAGGAAGGATTACTGAATATTGCTGCCAGCAGGCCTCCGGCTGTTCCGGGTGATCATGTCCTGGTAAATGCCCCGTGGTTTCTTGAACACACGTGAAATTTGGCCAGGTTATGCAGTTTACATTGCTGCACAATTGGTCCAGGCTTGTTATGCCGCAGTTGCAAACATTCAGGCATGGAGGCTAGATAGGCTCGTCCCCGTAGGACACTGCCAGCGGACTGGGTCTATCTGCTTCCCGTTCTTCTCACCTGAGTGGTACTGATTTCAGCTTTGACGGCTACTCTCTACTCAACCGGAGCAGTAAGTTGAACCTCAACTTATGGCACTGTGTGAAAGTGTTGAGAACAAGAGCTCACTTGTTGACACGCCACCACTGTCCATCCAGCACTATGGACGGCACTGCATACATCTGGCTCTAATTAGTCCACGGTTGTGTTCAGCCGAATGACCTCTTCCAGGAACACTCAGAATGAGGTTCTGAGTTATTGCAACATAGAAGAGTTTCACTGCTTTCAAGGCTTTTTAGGAAGAATTTCGGAAACTTGCTGCGAGCAGGCCTCCGGCAGTTCCGGGTGAACATCTCCTTGTAAATCCCCCTTGGTTTCTTTTACACCCGTGAAATTTGGACAGGTTATGCAGTTTGAATTGCTGAACAATTGTGCCTGCCTAGCTCTGCCGCGGTTGCAAATATTCACGCGTGGCAGCTAGATAGCCTGGTTCCCGTGGGACACTGTCAGCGGACTGGGTCTATCTGCTTCCCGTTCTTCTCACCTGAGTGCTACTGATTCCAGCTTTGACGGCTACACTCTACTCAACCGGAGCAGTAAGTTGAACCTCAAGTTATGGCACTTTGTGAAAGTGTTGAAAACTAGAGCTCAGTTGTTTGGCACGCCACCACTGTCCATCCAGCAGTATGGACGGCGCTGCATACAAATGGCTGTAATTAGTCCACGGTTGTGTTCAGCCGAATGACCTCTGCCGGGAACACTCAGAATGACGTTCTGAGTTATGGCAACATAGGAGCATTTCATTGCTTTCAAGGCTTCTTAGGAAGGATTGCGGAATCTTGCTGCCAGCAGGCCTCCGGCTGTTCCGGGTGAACATCTCGTTGAAAATCCCCCCTGTTTTCTTGTACACCCGTGAAATTTGGCCAGGTTATGCAGTTTGCATTGCTGCACAATTGCGCCTGCCTAGCTCTTCCGCGGTTGCAAACATTCAGGCCTGGCAGCCAGATAGGCTGGTCCCCATAGGACGCTGCCAGTGGACTCGGTCTATTGGCTTCACGTTCTTCTCACATGAATGCTACTGCTTCCAGCTTTGACGGCTACACTCTCCTCAACCGGAGCAGTAAGATGAAAGTCAACTTATGGCACTTTGTGAAAGTGTTGAGAACTAGAGCTCCGTTGTTTGGCACGCCAACCCTGTCCATCCAGCACTATAGACGGCACTACCTACATCTGGCTCTAATTAGTCCACTGTTGTGTTCAACCGAATGACCTCTGCTGGGAACACTCAGAATGAGGTTCTGAGTTATTGCAACATAGGAGCGATTCACTGCTTTCAAGGCTTCTTCAGAAGGATTCCGGAATATTGCTGCCGGCAGGCCACAGACTGTTCCGGGTGAACATCTCCTTGTAAATCCCACGTGGTTTCTTGTACACCCGTGAAATTTGGCCAGGTTATGCAGTTTGCATTGCTGCACAATTGCGCCTGCCTAGCTCTGCCAAAGTGGCAAACATTCAGGCGTGACAGGCAAATAGGAGGGTCCCCGTAGGAGTCTGCCAGCGGACTGGGTCTATCTGCTTCCCGTTCTTCTCACCTGAGTGCTACTGATTCCAGCTTTGACGGCTACACTCTACTCAACCAGTGAAGTAAGTTGAACCTCAAGCTATGGCAATTTGTAAAAGTCTTGAGAAGTAGAGCTCAGTTGTTTGGCACGCCACCACTGTCCATCCAGCACTATGGAGGGAACTGCCTACATGTGGCTCTAATAAGTTCACGGTTGTGTTCAGCCGAATGACCTCTGCCGGGAACACTCAGAATGAGGTTCTGAGTTATTGCAACATAGGAGCGTATTACTGCTTCCAAGGCTTCTTAGGAAGGATTCCGGAATGTTGCTGCCGCCAGTCCTCCGGCTGTTCCAGGTGAACATCTCCTTGTAAATCCCGCGTGGTTTCTTGTACACCCGTTAAATTTTTCTGGGTTATGCAGTTTGCATTGCTGCACAATTGTGCCTTCCTAGCTCTGCCGCGGTTGCAAACATTCAGGCGTGGCAGCCAGATTTACGGGTCCCCGTAAGACACTGCCAGCGGATTGCGTATATCAGCTTCCCGTTCTTCTCACCTCAGTGCTACTGATTCCAGCTTTGATGGCTACACTCTACTAAACCGGCAGTGTCCATCCAGCACTATGTACGGCACTGCCTACATCTGGCTGTAATTAGTCCACGGTTGTCGTCAGCCGAATGACCTCTGCCGGGAACACTCAGAATGAGGTTCTGATTTATTGCCACATAGGAGCATTTCACTGTTTTCAAGGCTTCACAGGAAGAATTCCGGAATCTTACTGGTGGCAAGCCTCTGGCTATTCCCGGTGAAGATCTCCTGGTAAATCCCCCGTGGTTTATTGTACACCCGTGAAATTTGGCCAGGTTATGCAGTTTGCATTGCTGCAAAATGACGCCTGCCTAGTTCTGCGCGGTTGCAAACATTCAGGCTTGGCAGCCAGATAGGCTGGTCCCGTAGGACACTGTCAGCGGACTGGGTATATCTGATTCCCGTTCTTCTAACCTGAGTGCTACTGATTCCAGCTTTGATGGCTACACTCTACTAAACCGGAGCAGTAAGTTGAACCTCAACTTATGGCACTTTGTCAAAGTGTTGAGAACTAGAGCTGAGTTGTTTGGCACGCTACCACTGTCCATCCAGCACCATGGACGCCACTGCCTTCATCTGGCTCTATTAATCCACGGTTGAGTTCAGCCGAATGACATCTGCCGGGATCACACAGAATGAGGTTCTGAGTTATTGCAACATAGGAGCGTTTAAATGCTTTCAAGGCTTCTTAGGAAGAATTCCAGAATCTTGCTGCCGGCAGGCCTCCGGCTGTTCCGGGTGAACATCTCCTTGTAAATCCCCCATGGTTTCTTGCACACCCGTGAAATTTGGCCAGGTTATGCAGTTTGCATTCCTGCACAATTGCACCTGCCTAGCTCTGCTGCGTTTGCAAACATTCAGGCGTGGCAGCCACATAGGCTGGTCCCCGTAGGACACTGCCAGCGGACTGGGTATATCTGCTTCCCTTTCTTCTCACCTGAGTGCTACTGATTCCAGCTTTGACGGCTACACTCTACTCAACCGGAGCAGTAAGTTGAACCTCAACTTATGGTACTTTGTGAAAGTATGGAGAACTAGAGCTCAGTTGTTTGGCACGCCACCAATGTCCATCCAGCACTATGGATTGCACTGCCTACATCTGGCCCTAATTAGTCCATAGTTGTGTTCAGCCGAATGTCCTCTGCCGGGAACACTCAGAATTAGGTTCTGAGATATTGCAACATAGGAGCGTTTCACTGCTTTCAAGGCTTCTTAGGAAGAATTCCGGAATCTTGTTGCCGACAAGCCTCCGGCTATTCCGGGTGAACACCTCCTTGTAAATCCCCCGTGGTTTCTTGTACACCCGTGAAATTTGGCCAGGTTATGCTTTTTGCATTGCTGCACCATTGCGCCTGCCTAGCTCTGCCGCGGTTGCAAACATTCAGGCGTGGCAGCCAGATAGGCTGATCCCCGTGGGACACTGCCAGCGGACTGGGTATATCCGCTTCCGGTACTTCTCACCTGAGTGCTACTGATTCCAGCTTTGACGGCTACACTCTACTCAATCGGAGCAGTAAGTTGAACCTCAACTTATGGCTCTTTGTGAAAGTGTTGAGAACTAGAGCTCAGTTGTTTGGCAGGCCACCACTGTCCTTCCAGCACTCTGGACAGAACTGCTTACATCTGGCTCTAATTAGTCCACGGTTGTGTTCAGCCAAATGACCTCTGCGGGGAACACTGAGAATGAGGTTCTGAGTTATTGCAAAATAGGAGCACTTCACTGCTTCCAAGGCTTCTTAGGACGAATTCCGGAATGTTTCGGCCGACATGCCTCCGGCTGTTCCGGGTGAACATCCCCTTGTAAATCCCCCGTGGTTTCTTGTACAGCCGTGAAATTTGGCCAGGTTATGCAGTTTGCCTTGCTGCACAATTGCGCCTGACTAGCTCTGCCGCGGTAGCAAATATTCAGGTGTGGCAGCCAGGTAGGCTGGTCCCCGTAGGACACTGCCAGCAGACTGGGTATATCTGCTTCAGGTTCTTCTCACCTGAGTGCTACTGATTCCAGCTTTGTCGGCTACACTCTACTCAACCGGAGCCGTAAGTTGAACCTCAACTTATGGCACTTTGTGAAAGTGTTGAGAAGTAGAACTCACTTGTTTGGCACGCCACCACAATCCATCCAGCACTATGGAAGGCACTGCCTACGTCTGGCTCTAATTAGTCCACGGTTGTGTTCAGCCGAATGACCTCTGCCGGGAATACTCAGAATGAGGTTCTGAGTTATTGCAACATAGGAGCGTTTCACTGCTTTCAAGGCTTCTTAGGAAGAATTCCGGAATGTTGCTGCCAGCAGGCCTCCGGCTGTTCCGGGTGAATATCTCCTTGTAAATCCCTCGTGGTTTCTTGTACACCCGTGAAATTTGGCCAGGTTATGCAGTTTGCATTGCTACACAATTGCGCCTGCCTAGCTCTGCCGCGGTTACAAACATGCAGGCGTGGCAGCCAGATAGCCTTATCCCCGTTGGACACTGCCAGCTGACTGGGTCTATCTGCTTCCCGTTCTTCTCACCTGAGTGCTACTGATTCCAGCTTTGACGGCTACACTCTACACAATCGGAGCAATAAGTTGAACCTCAACTTATGGCTCTTTGTGAAAGTGTTGAGAACTAGAGCTCAGTTGTTTGGCACGCCACCACGTTCCTTCCAGCACTGTGGACAGCACTGCTTACATCTGGCTCTAATTAGTCCACGGTTGTGTTCAGCCAAATGACCTCTGCAGGGAACACTGAGAATGAGGTTCTGAGTTATTGCAAAATAGGAGCACTTCACTGCTTCCAAGGCTTCTTAGGAAGAATTCCGGAATGTTTCGGCCGACATGCCTCTGGCTGTTCCGGGTGAACATCCCCTTGTAAATCCCCCGTGGTTTCTTGCACACCCGTGAAATTTGGCCAGGTTATGCAGTTTGCATTGATGCACAATTGCGCTTGCCTAAATCTGCCGCGTTTGCAATCATTTATGCGTGGCAGCCATATAGGCTGGTCCCCGTAGGACAACGCCAGCGGACTGGGTATATCTGCTTCCCGTTCTTCTCACCTGAGTGCTATTGATTCCAGCTTTGTCGGTTACACTCTTCTCAACCGGAGCAGTAACGTGAACCTCAACTTATGGTACGTTGTGAAAGTGTGGAGAACTAGAGCTCAGTTGTTTGGCATGCCACCACAATCCATCCAGCACTATGGACGACACTTCCTACATCTGGCTCTAATTAGTCCACAGTTGTGTTCAACCGAATGACCTCTGCCGGGAACACTCAGAATGAGGTTCTGAGATATTGCAACATAGGGGCGTTTCACTGCTTTCAAGGCTTCTTAGGAAGGATTTCCGAATCTTGCTGCCGGCAAGCCTCCGGATATTCCCGGTGAACACCTCCTTCTAAATCCCCGGTGGTTTCTTGTACACCCGTGATATTTGGCCAGGTTATGCAGTTTGCCTTGCTGCACAATTGGGCCTGACTAGCTCTGCCACGGTTGCAAACATTCAGGCGTGGCAGCCAGATAGGCTGGTCCCCGTAGGACACTGCCAGCAGACTGGGTATATCTGCTTCCCGTTCTTCTCACCTGAGTGCTACTGATTCCAGCTTTTTCGTCTACACTCTACTCAACCGGAGCTGTAAGTTGAACCTCAACTTATGGCACTTTGTATAAGTGTTGAGAACAAGAGCTCAGTAGTTTGGCACGCCACCACAGTCCATCCAGCACTATGGAAGGCACTGCCTACATCTGGCTCTAATTCGTCCACGGTTGTGTTCAGCCGAATGACCTCTGCCGGGAACACTCAGAATGAGGTTCTGAGTTATTGCAACATAGGAGCGTTTCTTTGCTTTCAAGGCTTCTTAGGAAGAATTCTGGAATGTTGCTGCCGGCAGGCCTCTGGCTGTTCCGGGTGAACATCCCCTTGTAAATCCCCCGTGGTTTCTTGTACACCCGTGAAATTTGGCCAGGTTATGCAGTTTGCATTGCTGCACAATTGTGACGGCCTTGCTCTGCCGCGGTTGCAAACATTCAGGCGTGGCAACCAGATAGACTGGTCCCCGTAGGACAATGCCAGCAGACTGGGTATATCTGCTTCCCGTTCTTCTCACCTGAGTGCTACTGATTCCTGCTTTGACGGCTACACTCTACTCAACCGGAGCAGTAAGATGAAACTCAACTTATGGCATTAAAAGAAAGTGTTGAGAACTAGAGCTCAGTTGTTTGGCAAGCCACCACTCTCCATCCAGCACTATGGAATGCACTGCCTACATTTGGCACTAATTAGTCCACGGTTGTGTTCAGCCGAATGACCTCTGCCGGGAACACTCAGAATTAGGTTCTGAGTTGTTGCAACAAAGGAGCGTTTCACTGCTTTCAAGGCTTCTTAGGAAGGATTCCGGAATGTTGCTGCCGGCAGGCCTCCGGCAGTTCCGGGTGAACATCTCCTTGTAAATCCCCCGTGGTTTCTTGTACACCAGTGAAATTTGGCCAGGTTATGCAGTTTGCATTGCTGCACAATTGTGCCTTCCTAGTTGTGCCGCGGTTGCAAACATTCAGGCAGTGACAGCCAAATAGCCTGGTCCCAGTAGGACACTGACAGCGCACTGGGTACATGTGCATCCTGTTCTTCTCACCTGAGTGCTACTAATTCCAGCTTTGATGGCCACACTCTACTCAACCGGAGCAGTAAGTTGAACCTCAACTTATGGCACTTTGTGAAAGTGTTGAGAACTAGAGCTCAGTTGTTTTGCACGCCACCACAGTCCATCCAGCACTATGGACGGCACTGCGTACATCTGGCTCTAATTAGTCCCCGGTTATATTCAGCCGAATGATCTCTGCCGGGAACACTCAGAATGAGGTTCTGAGTTATTGCAACATAGGAGCTTTTCACTGCTTTCAAGGCTTCTTAGGAAGATTTTTGGAATGTTGCTGCCGGCAGGCCTCCGGTTGTTCCGGGTGAATATCTCCTTGTAAATCCCCCGTGGTTTCTTGTACACCCGTGAAATTTGGCCAGGTTATGCAGTTAGCATTGCTGCACAATTGCGCCTGCCTAGCTCTTCCGCGGTTGCAAATATTCAGGCGTGGCACCCATATAGGCTGGTCGCCGTAGGACACTGCCAGCAGACTGGGTATATCTGCTTCCCATTCTTCTCACCTGAGTGCTACTGATTCCAGCTTTGACGGCTACACTCTACTCAAGCGGAGCAGTAAGTTGAACCTCAACTTATGGCCCTTTGTGAAAGTGTTAAAAACTAGAGCTCTGTTGTTTGGCACGCCACCACTGTCCATCCAGCATTATGGACCGCACAGCCTACATCTGGCTCTAATTAATCTTCGGTTGTGTTCAGCCGAATGACCTCTGCCGGGAACACTCAGAATGAGGAGCTGAGTTGTTGCAACATAGGAGCGTTTCACTGCTTTCAAGGCTTCTTAGGAAGAATTCCTCAATCTTGCTGCTGGCTGGCCTCCGGGTGTTCCGGGTGAACATCTCCTTGTAAATCCCCCGTGGTTTCTTGTACACCCGTGAAATTTGGCCAGGTTATGCAGTTTGCATTGCTGCACAATGGCGCCTGCCTAGTTCTGCCGCGTTTGCAATCATTCAGGCGTGGCAGCCAGATAGGCTGGTCCCTGTAGGACACTGCCAGCGGACTGGTTATAACTGCTTCCCGATCTTCTCACCTGAGTGCTATTGATTCCAGCTTTGTCGGCTACACTCTTCTCAACCGGAGCAGTAACTTGAACCTCAAATTATGGTACGTTGTGAAAGTGTGGAGAACTAGAGCTCAGTTGTTTGGCATGCCACCACAGTCTTTCCAGCACTATGGACGGCACTGCCTACATCTGGCTCTAATTTGTCCACAGTTGTGTTCAGCCGAATGACCTCTGCCGGGAGCACTCAGAAAGAGGTTCTGAGATATTGCAACATAGGAGCGTTTCACTGCTTTCAAGGCTTCTTAGGAAGAATTCCGGTATCTTGCGGCCGGCAAGCCTCCGTCTATTCCGGGTGAACACCTCCTTGTAAATCCCCCGTGGTTTCTTGTACACCCGTGAAATTTGGCCAGGTTATGCAGTTTGCATTGCTGCACAATTGAGCCTGCCTAGCTCTGCCGTGGTTGCAAACATTCAGGCGTGGCAGCCAGATAAGCTGGTCCCCGTAGGACACTCCCAGCGGACTGGGTATATCTGCTTCCCGTTCTTCTGACTTGAGTGCTACTGATTCCAGCTTTGTCGGCTACACTCTACTCAACCGGTGCCGTAAGTTGAACCTCAACTTAGGGCAATTTGTATAAGTGTTGAGAACTAGAGCTCAGTTGTTTGGCACGTCACCACTGTCCATCCAGCACTATGGACGGCACTGCTTACATCTGGCTCTAATTATTCCACGGTTGTGTTCAGCCGAATAACCTCTGCCGGGAACACTCAGAATGAGGTTCTGTGTTATTTCAACATAGGATCGTTTGACTGCTTTCAAGGCTTCTTAGGAAGAATTCCTGGAATGTTGCTGCCGGCAGGCCTCCAGCTGTTCCAGGTTAACATCTCCTTGTAAATCCCCCGTGGTTTCTTGTACACCCGTGAAATATGGCCAGGTTATGCAGTATGCATTGCTCCACAATTGCACCTGCCTAGCTCTTCCGCGGTTCCAAACATTCAGGCATGGCAGCCATATAGTCTGGTCTCCTTAAGACACTGCCAGCGGACTGGGTATATCTGCTTCCCGTTCTTCTCACCTGAGTGCTACTGATTCCAGCTTTGACGGCTACATTCTACTCAACCGGAGCAGTACGTTTAACCTCACCTTATGGGAATTTGTGAAAGTGTTGAGAACTAGAGCTCAGTTGTTTGGCTCGCCACCACTGTCCATCCAGCACTATGGAAGGCACTGCCTACATTGGGCTCTAATTATTCCACGGTTGTGTTCTGCCGAATGACGTCTGCCGGGAACAATGAGAATGAGGTTCTCAGTTATTGCAACATAGGAGCATTTCACTGCTTTCAAGGCTACTTAGGAAGAATTCCGGAATGTTGTTGCCGGCAGGCCTCCGGCTGGTCCGGGTGAACATCTCCTTGTAAATCCCCCGTGGTTTCTTGTACACCCGTGAAATTTGGCCAGGTTATTCAATTTGCATTGCTGCACAATTGCGCCTGCCTAGCTCTGCCAGGGTTGCGAACATTCAGTCGTGCCAGCCAGATAGGCTAGACCACGGAAGACACTGCCAGCGGACTGGGTATATCTGCTTCCGGTTCTTCTCACTTGAGTGCTACTGATTCCAGCTTTGACGGCTACACTCTACTCAACAGGAACAGTAAGTTAAACGTCAACTTATGGCACTTTGTGAAAGTGTTGAGACCTAGAGCTCAGTTGTTTGGCACGCCACCTCTGTCCATCAAGAACTATTGGGGGCACTGCCTACATCTGGCTCTAATTAGTGCACGGTTGTGTTCAGCCCAATGACCTCTGCGGGGAACACTCAGAATGACGTGCTGAGTTACTGCAACACAGGAGCGTTTCACTGCGTTCAAGGCTTCTTAGGAAGAATTCCGGAATCTTGCTGCCGGCAGGCCTCTGGCTGTTCCAAGTGAACATCTCCTTGTATTTCCTCGTGGTTTCTTGTACACCCGTGAAATTTGGCCAGGTAATGCAGTTTGCATTGCTGCATAATTGCGACTGTCTAGCTCTGTCGCGGTTTCAAACTTTCAGGCGTATCAGCCAGACAGTCTAGTCCCCGTAGGACACTGCCAGCGGAGTGGGTATATCTGCTTCTCGTTCTTCTCACCTCAGTGCTACTGATTCCAGCTTTGACGGCTATACTCTACTCAACCGGAGCAGTAAGTTGATCCTCAACTTATGGCACTTTGTGAACGTTTGGAGAACTAGAGCTCAGTTGTTTAGCATGCGACCCCTGTCCGCCCAGCACTATGGACGGCACTGCCTACATCTGGCTCTAATTAGTCTTCGGTTGTGTTCAGCCGAATGACCACTGTCGGGAACACTCAGAATGAGGTTCTGAGTTATTGCAACATAGGAGCGTTTCACTGCTTTCAAGGCTTCTTAGGAAGAATTCCAGAATCTTGCTTCCGGCAGGCCTCCTCCTGTTGAGGGAGAACATCTCCTTGTAAATCCCCCGTGGTTTCTTGTACACCCCTGAAATTTAATGAGGTTATGCAGTTTGCATTGCTACACAATTGCGCCTGCCTACCCATGACGCTGTTGCAAACATTCAGGCGTTTAAGCCAGATAGGCTGGTCCCAGTAGGACACTGCCAGGAGACTGGGTATATCTGCTTTCCGTTCTTCTCACCTGAGTGCTACTGATTCCAGCTTTGACGGCTACACTCTACTCAACTGGAGCAGTAAGTTGAACCTCAAATTTGGCACTTTGTGAAAGTGTTGTGAACTAGATCTCCGGTGTTTGGCACGCCACCAATGTCCATCCAGCACTATTTAAGGCACTGCATATATCTGGCTCTAATTAGTCCACAGTTGTGTTCAGCTGAATGATCTCTGCCGGGAACACTCAGAATGATGTTCTGAGTTTTTGCAACCTAGGAGCGTTTCACTGCTTTCAAGGTTTCACAGGAAGAATTCCGGAATCTTGCTGCCGTCAGGCCTCCGGATGTTCCGAGGGAAATCCCCTTGTAAATCACCCGTGGTTTCTTGTACACCCGTGAAAATTGGCCAGGTTATGCAGTTTGCATTGCTGCACAATTCCGCCTGCATAGCTCTGCCGGGGTTACAAACATTCAGGTGTGGCAGCCAGTAAGGCTGGTTCTTGTAGGACACTGACAGCGGATTTGGTCTACCTGCTTCCCCTTCTTCTCACATGAGTGCTACTGATTCCAGCTTTGACGGGTATACTCTACTCAACCGGAGCAGTAAGTTGAACCTCAACTTATGGCACTTTGTGAAAGTTTGGAGAACTAAAGCTCAGTTGTTTTCCAATCGAAAACACTGCCTATATCTGCCTCTAATTAGTCCATTGCCCACATCTGGCTCTAATTAGTCTACTGCCTACATCTGGCTCTAATTAGTCCACAGATGAGTTCAGCCGAATGACCTCTCCCGGGAACACTCAGAATGAGGTTCTGAGTTATTGCAACATAGGAGAGTTTCACTGCTTTCAAGGCTTCTTAGGAAGAATTCCGGAATATTGCTGCCGGCAGGCCTCTGGCTGTTCCGGGTGAACATCTCCTTGTACATCCCCCGTGGTTTCTTGTACACCCGTGAAATTTGTCCAGGTTATGCAGTTTGCACTGCTGCACAATTGCCCCTGCCTAGCTCTGCCCCGGTTACAAACTTTCAGGCGTGGCAGCCAGATAGACTTTTCCCTGTAGGACACTGCCAGCCGACTGGGTATATCTCCTTCCCGTTCTTCTCACCTGAGTGCTAATGATTCCAGCTTTGACAGCTACAATCTACTCAACCGGAGCAGTAAGGTGAAGCTCAACGTAGGGCACTTTCTGAAAGTGTTGAGAACTACAGCTCAGTTGTTGGGCATGCGACCACAGTATATCCAGCACTATGGACGGCACTGCCTACATCTGGCTCTAATTAGTCCACGGTTGTGTTCAGCCGAATGACCTCTGCCGGGAACACTCAGAATTAGGTTCTGAGTTATTCCAACATAGGAGAGTTTCACTGCTTTCAAGGCTTCTTAGGAAAAATTCCAGAATGCTGCTGCCGGCAGGCCTCCGGCTGTTCCGGGTAAACATGTCCTTGTAAATCCCCCGTGGTTTCTTGTACACCCCTGAAATTTGGGGAGGTTATGCAGTTTGCATTGCTACACAATTGTGCCTGTCTACCCCTGACGACTTGCAAACATTCAGGCGTGGAAGCCAAATAGGCTGGTCCAAGTAGGACACTGCCAGGGGACTGGGTATATCTGCTTTCCGTTCTTCTCACCTGAGTGCTACTGATTCCAGCTTTCACGGCTACACTCTACTCAACCAGAGCAGTAAGTTGAACCTCAACTTATGTCACTTTGTGAACGTTTGGAGAACGAGAGCTCAGTTGTTTTGCATGCGACCACTGTCCGCCCAGCACTATGGACGGCACTGCCTACATCTGGCTCTAATTAGTCCTCGGTTGTGTTCAGCCGAATGACCTCTGTCGGGAACACTCAAAAGGAGGTTCTGAGTTATTGCAACATAGGATCGTTTCACTGCTTTCAGGGCTTCACTGGAAGAATTCCGGAATCTTGCTGCCGGCAAGCATCCGGCTGTTCAGGGTGAACATCTCCTTCAAAATCCCCCGTGGTTTCTTGTACACGTGAAATTTGCCCAGGTTATGCAGTATGCATTGCTGCACAATTGCGCCTACCAAGCTCTGTCGAGATTGCAAACATTCATGTGTAGCAGCCAGATAGGCTGGTCCCCATAGGACACTGCCAGCAGACTGGGTATATCTGCTTCCCATTCTTCTCACCTGAGTGCTACTGATTCCAACTTTGACAGCTACACTCTCCTCAACCGAAGCAGTAAGTTGAACCTCAACTTATGGCACTTTGTGAAAGTGTTGAGAACTAGAGCTCAGTTGTTTGACACGCCAACACTGTCCATCCAGCACTATGGACGGCACTGCCTACATCTGGCTCTAATTTGTCCACGGTTGTGTTCAGCCGAATGACCCCTGCCGGGAACACTCAGAATGAGGTTCTGAGTTATTGCAACATAGGAGCATTTCTCTGCTTTCAAGGCTTCTTAGGAAGAATTCCCGAATGTTTTTGCCGGCAGGCCTCTGGCTGTTCCAAGTGACCATCTCCTTGTAAATCCCCCGTGGTTTCTTGTACACCCATGAAATTTGGCCATGATATGCAGTGTGCATTACTGCACAATTGCGCCTGCCTAGCTAAGCCGCCGTTGCAAACATTGAGGGGTGGCAGCCAGATAGGCTGGTCCCCGTAGGACACTGCCAGCGGACTGTTTATATCTGCTTCCCCTTCTTTTCAACTGAGTGCTACTGATTCCAGCTTTGACGACTATACTCTACTCAACCTGCAGTGTCCATCCAGCAATATGGACGGCAATGCTTACATCTGGCTCTTGTTTGTCCACGGTTGGGATCAGCCAAATGACCTCAGCCGGGAACACTCAGAATGAGGTTCTGAGTTATTGCAACATAGGAGCGTTCAACTGCTTTCAAGGCTTCTTAGGAAGAATTCTGGAATCTTCTTGCCGGCAGGCCTCCAGCTGTTCCGGGTGAACATCTCTTTGTAAATCCACCGTGGTTTCTTATACACCCGTGAAATTTGGCCAGGTTATGCAGTTTGCATTGCTGCACAATTGCACCTGCCTAGCTCTGCCACGGTTGCAAACATTCAGGCGTGGCAGCCCGATAGGCTGGTCCCCGTAGGACAATGCCAGCGGACTGGGTATATCTGGTTCCTGTTCTTCTCACTTGAGTGCTACTGATTCCAGCTTTGTCATCTACACTCTACTCAACCGGAACCGTAAGGTGAACCTCAACTTATGGCACTTTGTATAAGTGTTGAGAACTAGAGCGCAGTTGTTTGGCACGCCACCACAGTCCATCCAGCACTATGGAAGGCACTGCCTACATCTGGCTCTAATTAGTTCACGGTTCTGTTCAGCCGAATGACCTCTGCGGGGAACACTCAGAATGAGGTTCTGAGTTATTGCAACATAGGAGCGTTTCACTGCTTTCAAGGCTGCTTAGGAAGAATTCCGGAATGTTGCTGCCGGCAGGCCTCCGGCTATTCCGGGTGAACATCTCCTTGTAAATCCCCAGGGGTTTCTTGTATACCCGTGAAATTTGGCCAGGTTATGCAGTTTGCATTGCTGCACAATTGTGACTGCGTTGCTCTGCCGCGGTTGCAAACATTCAGGCGTGGCAACCAGATAGACTGGTGCCCGTAGGACAATGCCAGCGGACTGGGTATATCTGCTTCCCGTTCTTTTCACCTGAGTGCTACTTATTCCAGCTTGCACGGCTACAATCTACTCAACCGGAGCAGTAAGATGAAACTCAACTTATGGCACTATAAGAAAGTGTTGAGAACTAGAGCTCAGTTGTTTGGCACGCCACCACTGTCCATCCAGCACTATGGACGGCACTGCCTACATCTGGCACGAATTAGTCCACGGTTGTGTTCAGCTGAATGACCTCTGCCGGGAGAACTCAGAATGAGGTTCTGAGTTCTTGCAACATAGGAGCGTTTCACTGCTTCCAAGGCTTCTTAGGAAGGATTCCGGAATGTTGCTGCCGGCAGGCCTCCTGCAGTTCCGGGGGAACATCCCCTTGTAAATCCGCCGTGGTTTCTTGTACACCCGTGAAATTTGTCCAGGTTATGCAGTTTGCATTGCTGCACAATGTCGCCTGCCAAACTCTGCCGCGGTTGCAAACATTCAGGCGTGTCAGCCAGATAGGCTGGTCCCCGTAGACACTGCCAGCGGACTGAGTATATCTACTTCCCATTCTTCTCACCTGAGTGCTACTGATTAAAGCTTTGACTGCTACACTCTACTCAACCAGAGCAGTAAGTTGAACCTCAACTAAGGACACTTTGTGCAAGTGTTGAGAACTAGAGCTCAGTTGTTTGGCACGTCACCACTGTCCATTCAGCACTATGGATGGCACTGCTTACATCTGGCTCTAATTAGTCTACGGTTGTGTTCAGCCGAATGACCTCTGCCGGGAACACTCAGAATGAGGTTCTGAGTAATTTCAACATAGGATCGTTTCACTGCTTTCAAGGCTTCTTAGGAAGAATTCCGGAATGTTGCTGCCGGCAGGCCTCCAGCTGTTCCAGGTGAACATGTCCTTCTAAATCCCCCGTGGTTTCTTGTACACCCGTGAAATTTGGCCAGGTTATGCAGTTTGCAATGCTGCACAATTGCGCCTGCCTAGCTCTTCCGCGGTTGCAAACATTCAGGCGTGGCAGCCATATAGTCTGCTCCCCGTAGGACACTGCCAGAGGACTGTGTATATCTGCTTCCCGTTCTTCTCACCTGAGTGCTACTGATTCCAGCTTTGACGGCTACATTCTACTCAACCGGAGCAGTACGTTTAACCTCACCTTATGGCAATTTGTGAAAGTGTTGGGAACTAGAGCTCAGTTGTTCGGCTCGCCACTACTGTCCATCCAGCACTATGGAAGGCACTGCCTACATCTGGCTCTAATTATTCCACGGTTGTGTTCAGCCAAATGACCTCTGCCGGGAACACTCAGAATGAGGTTCTGAGTTATTGCAACATAGGAGCGTTTCTCTGTTTCAAGGCTTCTTAGGAAGAATTCCGGAATGTTGCTGCCGGCAGTATTCCGGCTGTTCCGGGGAACATCCCCTTGTAAATCCCCGGTGGTTTCTTGTACACCCGTGAAATTTCGGCAGGTTATGCAGTTTGCATTGCTGCACAATTGCCCCTGCCTTGCTTTGCCGCGGTTACAAACTTTCAGGCGTGGCAGCCAGATAGACTTTTCCCTGTAGGACACTGCCAGCGGACTGGGTATATCTCCTTCCCGTTCTTCTCACCTGAGTGCTAATGATTCCAGGTTTGACAGCTACAATCTACTCAACCGGAGCAGTAAGGTGAAGCTCAACGTAGGGCACTTTCTGAAAGTGTTGAGAACTACAGCTCAGTTGTTGGGCATGCGACCACTGTCCATCCAGCACTATGGACGGCACTGCCTACATCTGGCTCTAATTAGTCCACGGTTATGTTCAGCCGAATGACCTCTGCCGGGAATACTCAGAATGAGGTTCTGATTTATTGCAACATAGGAGCATTTCTCTGCTTTCAAGGCTTCTTAGGAAGAATTCCCGAATGTTTTTGCCGGCAGGCCTCTGGCTGTTTCGGGTGACCATCTCCTTGTAAATCCCCCGTGGTTTCTTGTACACCCATGACATTTGGCCATGATATGCAGTGTGCATTACTGCACAATTGCACCTGCCTAGCTAAGCCGCCGTTGTAAACATTGAGGGGTGGCAGCCAGATAGGCTGGTCCCCGTAGGACACTGCCAGCGGACTGTTTATATCTGCTTCCCCTTCTTTTCAACTGAGTGCTACTGATTCCAGCTTTGACGGCTATACTCTACTCAACCTGCAGTGTCCATCCAGCACTATGGACGGCAATGCCTACATCTGGCTCTAGTTAGTCCATGGTTGGGATCAGCCGAATGACCTCAGCCGGGAACACTCAGAATGAGGTTCTGAGTTATTGCAACATAGGGGCGTTTCACTACTTTCAAGGCTTCTTAGGAAGAAATCCGGAATCTTCTTGCCGGCAGGCCTCCGGCTGTTCCGGATGAACATCTCCTTGTAAATCCCCCGTGGTTTCTTGTACACCCGTGAAATTTGGCCAGGTAATGCAGTTTCCATTGCTGCACAATTGCGCCTACCTAGCTCTGCTTCAGTTGCAAACATTCAGGCATGGCATTCAGATAGGCTGGTCCCCGAAGGACACTGCCAGCGTACTGAGTATATCTGCTTCCCGTTCTTCTCACCTGAGTGCTACTGATTCCAGTTTTGACGGCTACGCTCTACTCAACGGGAGCAGTGAGTTGAATGTCAACTTATGGCACTTTGTGAAACTGTTGAAAACTAGAGCTCAGTTGTTTGGCACGCCACCACAGTCCCTCCAGGACTATGGACCGTAATGCCTACATCTGTCTCTAATTAGTGCACGGTTGTGTTCAGCCGAATGACCTCTGCCGGGAACACTCAGAATGAGGTTCTGAGTTATTTCAACATAGGAGCGTTTCACTGCTTTCAAGGCTTCTCAGGATGGATTCTGGAATTTTGCTGCCGGCAGGCCTCCGACTGTTCCGGGTGAACATCTCCTTGTAAATCCCCCATGTTTTCTTGTACACCCGTGAAATTTTGCCAGGTTATGCAGTTTGCTTTGCTGCACAATTGGGCCTGCCTACTTCTGCCACGGTGGCAAACACTCAGGCGTGGCAGAAAGACAAGCTGGTCCCAATATGACACTGCCAGCGGACTGGGTGTATCTGCTTCCCGTTCTTGTCACCTGAGTGCTCCTGATTCCAGCTTTGACGGCTACACTCCACTCAACCAGAGCAGTAAGTTCAACCTCAACTCATGGCACTTTGTGAGTGTTGAAAACTAGAGCTCAGTTGTTTGTCACGCCACCACTGTCCATCCAGCAATATGGACGGCACTGCCTACATCTGGCTCTAATTAATCCACGGTTGTGTTCAGCTGAATGACCTCTGCCGGGAACACTCAAAATGAGGTTCTGAGTTATTGCAACATAGGAGAGTTTCACTGCTTTCAAGACTTCTCAGGAAGGATTTCGGAATGTTACTGCCGGCAGGCCTCCGGCTATTCCGGGTGAACATCTCCTTGTAAATCTCCCGTGGTTTCTTGTACACCCGTGAAATTTGGCCAGGTTATGCAGTTTGCATTGTTGCACAATTGCTCCTGCCTAGCTCTGCCGGGGTTGCAAACATTCAGACGTGGCAGCCAGATAGGCTGGCCCAGTAGAACACTGCCAGCGGACTGGGTATATCTGCTTCCCGTTCTTCTCACCTGAGATCTACTGATTCCAGCTTTGAGGGCTACACATTACTCAACCAGAGCAGTAAGTTGAACCTCAACTTATGGCACTTTGTGAAAGTGTTGAGAACTAGAGCGCAGTTGTTTGGCACGCCACCACTGTCCAGGCAGCATTATGGACAGCACTGCCTACATATGGCTCTAATTAGTCCACGGTTGTGTTCACCGAATGACCACTGCCGGGAACACTCAGAAAGAGGTTCTGAGTTATTGCAACATAGGAGCGTTTCACTACTTTCAAGGCTTCTTAGGAAGAATTCTGGAATCTTGCTGCCGGCAGGCCTTTGGGTGTTCTGGGTGAACATCTCCTTGTAAATCCCCCGTGGTTTCTTGTACACCCGTGAAATTTGGCCAGCTTATGCAGTTTGCATTGCTGCACAATTGCGCCTTCCTAGCTCTGCCTCGGTTGCAAATATTCACGCGTGGCAGCCAAATAGGCTGGTCCCAGGAGGACACTGCCAGAGGACTGGGAATATCTGCTTCCCGTTCTTCTCAGCTGAGTGCTACTCATTCCAGCTTTGATGGCTACACTCTACTCTACCGGAGCAGTATGTTGAACTTCAATTTATGGCAATTTGTGAAAGTGTTGAGAACTAGAGCTCAGGTGTTTAGCACGCCACCACAGTCCATCCAGTACTATGGACGGCTCTGCCTACATCTGGCTCTAATTAGTCCACGGTTGTATTCTGCCAAATGACCTCTGCCTGGAACACTCAGAATGAGGTCTGAGTTATTGCAACATAGGAGCGTTTCACTGCTTTCAAGGTTTCTTAGGAAATGTTCCGGAAAGTTGCTGCCGGCAGGCGTCAGGCTGTTCCTTGTGAATATCTCCTTGTAAATCCCTCGTGGTTTCTTGTACACCCGTGAAATTTGGCCAGGTCATGCAGTTTGCATTGCTGCACAATTGCGCCTGCCTAGCTCTGCCACGTTTGCAAACATTCAGTCGTGGCAGCCGGATAGGCTAGACCACGGAAGACACTGCAAGCGGACTGGGAATATCTGCTTCCGGTTCTTCTCAACTGAGTGCTTCTGATTCCAGCTTTGACGGCTACACTCTACTCAACAGGAGCAGTAAGTTGAACCTCAACTTATGGCACTTTGTGAAAGTGTTGAGAACTAGAGCTAAGTTGTTTGGCATACCACCACTGTCCATCCAGCACTATAGGGGGCACTGCCTACATCTGGCTCTAATTAGTGCACGGTTGTGTTCAGCCGAATGACCTGTGCGGGAAAACTCAGAATGACGTGCTGAGTTATTACAACATAGGAGCGTTTCACTGCTTTCAAGCCTTCTTAGGAAAAATTCAGGAATGTTTCGGCCGACATGCCTCCGGCTGTTCCGGGTGAACATCCCCTTGTAAATCCCCCGTGGTTTCTTTTACACCCGTGAAATTTGGCCAGGTTATGCAGTTTGCATTGCTGCACAATTGTGCTTGCCCAGATCTGCCGTGTTTAAAATCAGTCAGGCGTGGCAGCCAGGTAGGCTGGTCCCTGAAGGACACTGCCAGCGGACTGGGTATATCTGCTTCCCGTTCTTCTCACCTGAGTGCTAGTGATTCCAGCTTTGTCGGCTACACTCTACTCAACCGGAGCAATAAGTTGAACCTCTACTTATGGCACTTTGTATAAGTTTTGAGAACTAGAGCTCAGTTGTTTGGCACGCCACCACAGTCCATCCAGCACTATCGAAGGCACTGCCTACATCTGGCACTAATTAGTCCACGGTTGTGTTTAGCCGAATGACCTCTGCCGGGAACACTCAGAATGAGGTTCTGAGTTGTTGCAACATTGTAGCGTTTCACTGCTTTCAAGGCTTCTTAGGACGAATTCCGGAATGTTGCTGCCGGCAGGCCTCTGGCTGTTCTGGGTGAACATCTCCTTGTAAATCCCCCGTGGTTTCTTGTACACCCGTGAAATTTGGCCAGGTATGCAGTTTGCATTGCTGCACAATTGTGACTGCCTTGCTCTGCAGCGGTTGCAAACATTCAGGCGTGGCAACCAGGTAGACTGGTCCCAGTAGGACAATGCCAGCGGACTGGGTATATCTGCTTGACGTTCTTCTCACCTGAATGCTACTGATTCCAGCTTTGACGACTACACTCTACTCAACCGGAGCAGTACGATGAAACTCAACTTATGGCACTATAAGAAAGTGTTGAGAACTAGAGCTCAGTTGTTTGGCACGCCACCACTGTCCATCCAGCACTATGGACGGCACTGCCTGCATGTGGCACTAATTAGTTCACCGTTGTGTTCAGCCGAAAGACCTCTGCCGAGAACACTCAGAAAGAGGTTCTGAGTTGTTGCAACATAGGAGCGTTTCACTGCTTTCAAGGCTTCTTAGGAAGGATTCCGCAATGTTGCTGCCGGCAGGCCTCCGGCAGTTCCGGGTGAACATCTCCTTGTAAATCCCCCGTGGTTTCTTGTACACCCTTGAAATTTGGCCAGGTTATGAAGTTTGCATTGCTGCACAATTGCGCCTTCCTAGTTCTGCCGCGGTTGCAAACATCAGGCGTGACAGCCAGATAGGCTGGTCCCTGTAGGACACTGCCAGCACACTGGGTACATGTGCTTCCCGTTCTTCTCACCTGAGTGCTACTGATTCCACCTTTGATGGCCACACTATACTCAACCGGAGCAGTAAGTTGAACCTCAACTTATGGCACTTTGTGAAAGTGTTGAGAACTAGAGCTCAGTTGTTTGGCATGCCACCACAGTCCATCCAGCACTATGGACGGCACTGCCTACATCTGGCTCTAATTAGTCCACGGTTGTGTTCAGCCGAATGACCTCTGCCGGGAACACTCAGAATGAGGTGCTGAGTTATTGCAACATAGGAGCATTTCAATGCTTTCAAGGCTTCTTAGGAAGAATTCCTCAATCTTGCTGCTGGCTGGCCTCCGGGTGTTCCGGATGAACATCTTGTAAATCCCCCGTGGTTTCTTGTACACCCGTGAAATTTGGCCAGGTTATGCAGTTTGCATTGCTGCACAATTGCGCCTGCCTAACTCTGCCGCGGTTGCAAACATTCAGGCGTGGCATCGAGATAGTCTGGTCCCCGTAGGACACTGCCAGCCGACTGGGTATATCTGCTTCCCGTTCTTCTCACCTGAGTGCTACTGATTCCAGCTTTGACGGCTACACTCTACTCAACCGGAGCCGGAAGTTGAACCTAACCTTATGGCATTTTGTGAAAGTGTTGAGAACTAGAGCTCATTTGTTTGGCTCGCCACCACTGTCCATTGAGCACTATGGACAGCACTGCATACATCTGGCTCTAATTAGTCCACCGTTGTGTTCAGCCGAATGACCTCTGCCGGGAACACTCAGAATGAGGTTGTGAGTTGTTGCAACTTAGGAGCGTTTCACTGCTTTCAAGGCTTCTTAGAAATATTTTTGGAATGTTGCTGCGGGCAGGCCTCCGGCTGTTACGGGTGAATATCTCCTTGTAAATCCCCTGTGGTTTCTTGTGCACCCGTGAAATTTGGCCAGGTTATGCAGTTTGCATTGATGCACAATTGCACCTGCCTCACTCTGCCGCGGTTGCACACATACAGGCGTGGCAGCCAGAAAGGCTGATCCCCGTGGGACACTGCCAGCGGACTGGGTCTATCTTCTTCCCGTTCTTCTCACCTGAGTGCTACTGATTCCAGTTTTGACAGCTACACTCTAATGAATCGGAGCATTAAGATGAACCTCAACTTATTCCTCTTTGTGAAAGTGTTGAGAACTAGAGCTCAGTTGTTTGGCACTCCACCACTCTCCTTCCAGCACTGTGGACGGCACTGCTTACATCTGGCTCTAATTAGTCCAAGGTTGTGTTCAGCCGAATGACCTATGCGGGGAACACTGAGAATGAGGTTCTGAGTTATTGCAAAATAGGAACATTTCACTGCTTTCAAGGCTTCTTATGAAGAATTCCTCAATCTTGCTGCTGGCTGGCCTCCGTGTGTTCCGGATGAACATCTCCTTGTAAATCCCCCGTGGTTTCTTTTACACCCGTGAAATTTGGCCGGGTTATGCAGATTGCATTGCTGCACAATTGCGTTTGCCTAACTCTGCCGCGGTTTCAAACATTCAGGCGTGGAAGCAAGATAGGCTGGTCCCCGTAGGACGCTGCCAACGGACTGAGTATATCTGCTTCCCATTCTTCTCACCTGAGTGCTACTGATTCCAGCTTTGACAGCTACTCTCTACTCAACCGGAGCAGTAAGATGAAATTCAACTTATGGCACTATAAGAAAGTGTTGAGTACTAGAGCTCAGTTGTTTGGCACGCCACCACTGTCCATCCAGCACTATGGACGGCATTGCCTACATCTGGCACTAATTAGTCCACTGTTGTGTTCAGCCGAATGACCTCTGCCGGGATCACTCAGAATGAGGTTCTGAGTTTTTGCAACATAGGAGCGTTTCACTGCTTTCAAGGCTTCTTAGGAAGGATTCCGGAATGTTGCTGCCGGCAGGCCTCCAGCTGTTCCGGGTGCACATCTCCTTGTAAATCCCCCGTGGTATCTTGTACACCCGTGAAATTTGGCCAGGTTATGCAGTTTGCATTGCTGCACAATTTCGCCTGCCTAGCTCTGCCGCTCCGGCAAACATTCAGGCGTGGCAGCCAGATAGGCTGGTCCTTGTAGGACACTGCCAGCGAACTGGGTATATCTGCATCCCGTTCTTGTCACTTAAGTGCTACTGATTCCAGCTTTGACGGCTACACTGTACTCAACCGGAGCAGTAAGTTGAACCTCAACTTATGACATTTTGTGAAAATGTTGAGAACTAGAGCTCAGTTGTTTGGCACGCCACCACAGTCCATTCAGCATTATGGACGGCACTGCCTACATCTGGCTCTAATTATTCCACGGTTGTGTTCAGCCGAATGACCTCTGCCGGGAACTGCCGCGGACCGGGTTCTGTCGGGACGACGGAGGATACCTAGGGGAGGGACCTGGAATAGGACGGGGAGATGGCAAACAGACAACTCACACACATTAGGAGTGGATGCTGAGTGCTGAGTGCTGAGTGCGATTTAATGCAGAGGATAACAAACTTTTATAGCAAAAGTCTCCATAAGAAAGGGCAAAAGGTTACATAATCTTGCTGCAGGGCTTCATTCTTGGGTGGTCACCAACTGGTCGCCTGATAGGCACTTGTTTCCAGCTTTACCTCTATTTTTAAGAAATACAATGGGTTTCGATGATTGTCACCAATTAACCACTACTTTTTTCTATAGAGGCCTTAACTGTCCCATTAAGATCTTTCCTGTTCCTTCTTTAATAGTAAGCACCAAGGAGACTTAGATTTAGCAAGTCTCTTAGTAAATGAGGAAGTTCTTTCTCCTAAGTAGTTATCTCAGCAATTGCCATACATTCTTTCTGTTCTAGCCGCGCCTACAACTTTTTGTAAATCTCTTACAAACAATTCCTTCTGCTGAAGTGACTTTGTGAAACCCCCAATACTTTTATATTAGCCTCCATAAGAGGGGTTTCAGGGTAGCACTTAACTCTGGTGAGTTAGTCATATTTTTAAGACACTCAGATATTGGAGTCGTCAAACACTCTTAAGAGCTTTGAATAAGGGAATGTTGACAATGAGTAAGTACAATGAGCAGTAGAAACAGTAAAAGATTAATAGGCACTCTTATGAGGAAAAGATAGGCAGAAACACATCTTTTCCAGGGGTTTTTGCCAGCCTTTTCCCAGGAGTAGGCCTCTTAGAAGCCCTATTCTCCGAGGTAGACTTCGGTGAAGTCCCAAAACTTGGAGATAGGTTTCTGTAAAGCCCCATTCTCTGAGGTAGACTTCGGTGAAGTCCCAAAACTCAGAGATAGGTCTCGAGGCCCCTATCATGGTCTGATAGATGGTTTCCCATGCTAAGCAGACTCTACTGGGGTCGGCGTGGCAGGGAACACTCAGAATGAGGTTCTGAGTTATTGCAACATAGGAGCGTTTCACTGCTTTCAAGGCTTCTTAGGAAGGATTCCGGAATGTTGCTGCCGGCAGGTCTCCGGCAGTTCCGGGGGACCATCCCCTTGTAAATCCCCCGTGGTATCTTGTACACCCGTGAAATTTGGCCAGGTTATGCAGTTTGCATTGGTGCACAATAGCGTCTGCCTAGCTCTGGCGCGGTTGCAAACATTCAGGCGTGGCAGCCAGATAGGCTGGTCCCGGTAGGACACTGCCAGCGGACTGGGTATATCTGCTTCCCGTTCTTCTCACCTGAGTGCTACTGATTCCAGGTTTGACGGCTACACTCTACTCAACCGGAGCAGTAAGTTGAACCTCAACTCATGGAACTTTGTGATAGTGTTGAGAACTAGAGCTCAGTTGTTTGGCACGCCACCACAGTCCATTCAGCACTATGGACAGCACTGCCTACATCTGACTCTAATTATTCCATGGTTGTGTTCAGCCGAATGACCTCTGCCGGGAACACTCAGAATGAGGTTCTGAGTTATTGCAACATAGGGGCGTTTCACTACTTTCAAGGCTTCTTAGGAAGAATTCCTCAATCTTGCTTCCGGCAGGCCTCTGACTGTTCCGGGTGAACATCTATTTGTAAATCCCCCGTGGTTTCTTGTACACCTTTGAAATTTGGCCAGGTTATGCAGTTTGCATTGCTGCACAATTGCGCCTGCCTAGCTCTGCCGCGCTGGCAAATATTCAGGCGTTGGTCCCCGTAGTACACTGCCAGCGGACTGGGTATATCTGCTTCCCGTTCTTCTCACCTGAGTGCTACTGATGCCAGCTTTGACGGCTACACTCTACTCAACCGGAGCAGTAAATTGAGCCTCAACATAGGGCACTTTGTGAAAGTGTTAAGAACTAGAGCTCAGTTGTTTGGCACGCCACCACAGTCCATCCAGCACTATGGACACCACTGCCTAAATCTGGCTCTAATTACTCCATGGTTGTGTTCAGCCAAATGACCTCTGCCGGGAACACTCAGAATGAGGTTCTGAGTTATTGCAACATAGGAGCGTTTCACTGCTTTCAAGGCTTCTTAGGAAGAATTCCTCAATCTTGCTTCCGATAGCCCTCCGGCTGTTCCAGGTTAAGATCTATTTGTAAATCCCCCGTTGTATCTTGTACACACGGGAAATTTGGCCAGCTTATGCAGTTTCAATTGCTGCACAATTGAGCCTTCCTAGCTCTGCCGGGCTGGCAAACATTCAGGCGTGGCAGCCAGATAGGCTGGTCCCCGTAGGACACTGCCAGCGGACTGGGTATATCTGCTTCCCGTTTTTCTCACCTGAGTGTTGCTGATGCCAGCTTTGACGGCTCTACTCTACTCAACCGGAGCAGTAAGTTGAACCTCAAATTATGTCACTTTGTGAAAGTTTGAGAACTAGAGCTCAGTTGTTTGGCACACCACCACTGTCCATCCAGCACTATGGACGGCACTGCCTACATCTGGCTCTAATTAGTCCACGGTTGTGTTCAGCCGAATGACCTCTGCCGGGAACACTCAGAATGAGGTTCTGAGTTATTGCAACATAGGTGCGTTTCACTGCTTTCAAGGCTTCTTAGGAAGAATTCCGGAATCTTGCTGCCGACAGGCCTCCGGCCGTTCGGGTGAAAATCTCCTTGTAAATCCCCCGTGATTTCTTTTACACCCTTGAAATTTGGCCAGGTTATGCAGTTTGCATTGCTGTACAATTGCGCCTGCCTAGCTCTTCCGCAGTTGCAAACATTCAGGCGTGGCACCCAGAAAGGCTAGTCCCCGTAGGACACTGCCAGCGGACTGTGTATATCTGCTTCCCGTTCTTCTCACATGACTGCCAGTTATTCCAGCTTTCACGGCTACACTCTACTCAACCAGAGCAGTAAGTTGAACCTCTACTTATGACACTTTGTGAAAGTGTTGAGAACTAGAGCTCAGTTGTTTGTCACGCAACCACTGTCCAAGCAGCACTATGGACAGCACTGCCTACATCTGGCTCTAATTAGTCCACAGTTGTGTTCAGCCGAATGACCTCGGCCAGGAACACTCAGAATGAGGTTCTGAGTTATTGCAACTAGGAGCGTTTCACTGCTTTCAAGGCTTCTTAGGAAGAATTCCGGAATCTTGCTTCCGGCAGGCCTCCGGCTGTTCCCGTTGAACATATCCTGGTAAATCCCCCGTGGTTTCTTGTACAACCGTGAAATTTCACCAGATTATGCAGTTTGCATTGCTACACAATTGCGCCTGCCTAGCTCTGCCGCCCTGGCAAACTTTCAGGCATTCAGCCAGGAGACTGGTCCCAGTAGGACACTGCCAGCGGACTGGGTATATCTGCTTCCCGTTCTTCTCAGCTGAGTGCTACTGATGCCAGCTTTGACGGCTACACTCTCCTCAACCTGAGCAGTAAGTTGAACCTCAACTTATGGCACTTTGTGAAAGTGTTGAGAACTAGAGCTCAGTTGTTTGGCACGCCACCACTGTCCATCCAGCACTATGGACGGCATTGCCTACATCTGGCACTAATTAGTCCACTGTTGTGTTCAGCCGAATGACCTCTGCCGGGATCACTCAGAATGAGGTTCTGAGTTTTTGCAACATAGGAGCGTTTCACTGCTTTCAAGGCTTCTTAGGAAGGATTCCGGAATGTTGCTGCCGGCAGGCCTCCAGCTGTTCCGGGTGCACATCTCCTTGTAAATCCCCCGTGGTATCTTGTACACCCGTGAAATTTGGCCAGGTTATGCAGTTTGCATTGCTGCACAATTTCGCCTGCCTAGCTCTGCCGCTCCGGCAAACATTCAGGCGTGGCAGCCAGATAGGCTGGTCCTTGTAGGACACTGCCAGCGAACTGGGTATATCTGCATCCCGTTCTTGTCACTTAAGTGCTACTGATTCCAGCTTTGACGGCTACACTGTACTCAACCGGAGCAGTAAGTTGAACCTCAACTTATGACATTTTGTGAAAATGTTGAGAACTAGAGCTCAGTTGTTTGGCACGCCACCACAGTCCATTCAGCATTATGGACGGCACTGCCTACATCTGGCTCTAATTATTCCACGGTTGTGTTCAGCCGAATGACCTCTGCCGGGAACACTCAGAATGAGGTTCTGAGTTATTGCAACATAGGAGCGTTTCACTGCTTTCAAGGCTTCTTAGGAAGGATTCCGGAATGTTGCTGCCGGCAGGTCTCCGGCAGTTCCGGGGGACCATCCCCTTGTAAATCCCCCGTGGTTTCTTGTACACCCGTGAAATTTGGCCAGGTTATGCAGTTTGCATTGGTGCACAATAGCGTCTGCCTAGCTCTGGCGCGGTTGCAAACATTCAGGCGTGGCAGCCAGATAGGCTGGTCCCGGTAGGACACTGCCAGCGGACTGGGTATATCTGCTTCCCGTTCTTCTCACCTGAGTGCTACTGATTCCAGGTTTGACGGCTACACTCTACTCAACCGGAGCAGTAAGTTGAACCTCAACTCATGGAACTTTGTGATAGTGTTGAGAACTAGAGCTCAGTTGTTTGGCACGCCACCACAGTCCATTCAGCACTATGGACAGCACTGCCTACATCTGACTCTAATTATTCCATGGTTGTGTTCAGCCGAATGACCTCTGCCGGGAACACTCAGAATGAGGTTCTGAGTTATTGCAACATAGGGGCGTTTCACTACTTTCAAGGCTTCTTAGGAAGAATTCCTCAATCTTGCTTCCGGCAGGCCTCTGACTGTTCCGGGTGAACATCTATTTGTAAATCCCCCGTGGTTTCTTGTACACCTTTGAAATTTGGCCAGGTTATGCAGTTTGCATTGCTGCACAATTGCGCCTGCCTAGCTCTGCCGCGCTGGCAAATATTCAGGCGTTGGTCCCCGTAGTACACTGCCAGCGGACTGGGTATATCTGCTTCCCGTTCTTCTCACCTGAGTGCTACTGATGCCAGCTTTGACGGCTACACTCTACTCAACCGGAGCAGTAAATTGAGCCTCAACATAGGGCACTTTGTGAAAGTGTTAAGAACTAGAGCTCAGTTGTTTGGCACGCCACCACAGTCCATCCAGCACTATGGACACCACTGCCTAAATCTGGCTCTAATTACTCCATGGTTGTGTTCAGCCAAATGACCTCTGCCGGGAACACTCAGAATGAGGTTCTGAGTTATTGCAACATAGGAGCGTTTCACTGCTTTCAAGGCTTCTTAGGAAGAATTCCTCAATTTTGCTTCCGATAGCCCTCCGGCTGTTCCAGGTTAAGATCTATTTGTAAATCCCCCGTTGTATCTTGTACACACGGGAAATTTGGCCAGCTTATGCAGTTTCAATTGCTGCACAATTGAGCCTTCCTAGCTCTGCCGGGCTGGCAAACATTCAGGCGTGGCAGCCAGATAGGCTGGTCCCCGTAGGACACTGCCAGCGGACTGGGTATATCTGCTTCCCGTTTTTCTCACCTGAGTGTTGCTGATGCCAGCTTTGACGGCTCTACTCTACTCAACCGGAGCAGTAAGTTGAACCTCAAATTATGTCACTTTGTGAAAGTTTGAGAACTAGAGCTCAGTTGTTTGGCACACCACCACTGTCCATCCAGCACTATGGACGGCACTGCCTACATCTGGCTCTAATTAGTCCACGGTTGTGTTCAGCCGAATGACCTCTGCCGGGAACACTCAGAATGAGGTTCTGAGTTATTGCAACATAGGTGCGTTTCACTGCTTTCAAGGCTTCTTAGGAAGAATTCCGGAATCTTGCTGCCGACAGGCCTCCGGCCGTTCGGGTGAAAATCTCCTTGTAAATCCCCCGTGATTTCTTTTACACCCTTGAAATTTGGCCAGGTTATGCAGTTTGCATTGCTGTACAATTGCGCCTGCCTAGCTCTTCCGCAGTTGCAAACATTCAGGCGTGGCACCCAGAAAGGCTAGTCCCCGTAGGACACTGCCAGCGGACTGTGTATATCTGCTTCCCGTTCTTCTCACATGACTGCCAGTTATTCCAGCTTTCACGGCTACACTCTACTCAACCAGAGCAGTAAGTTGAACCTCTACTTATGACACTTTGTGAAAGTGTTGAGAACTAGAGCTCAGTTGTTTGTCACGCAACCACTGTCCAAGCAGCACTATGGACAGCACTGCCTACATCTGGCTCTAATTAGTCCACAGTTGTGTTCAGCCGAATGACCTCGGCCAGGAACAATCAGAATTAGGTTCTGAGTTATTGCAACTAGGAGCGTTTCACTGCTTTCAAGGCTTCTTAGGAAGAATTCCGGAATCTTGCTTCCGGCAGGCCTCCGGCTGTTCCCGTTGAACATATCCTGGTAAATCCCCCGTGGTTTCTTGTACAACCGTGAAATTTCACCAGATTATGCAGTTTGCATTGCTACACAATTGCGCCTGCCTAGCTCTGCCGCCCTGGCAAACTTTCAGGCATTCAGCCAGGAGACTGGTCCCAGTAGGACACTGCCAGCGGACTGGGTATATCTGCTTCCCGTTCTTCTCAGCTGAGTGCTACTGATGCCAGCTTTGACGGCTACACTCTCCTCAACCTGAGCAGTAAGTTGAACCTCAACTTATGGCACTTTGTGAAAGTGTTGAGAACTAGAGCTCAATTGTTTAGCACGTCACCACTGTTCATCCAGAACTATGGACGGCACTGCCTACATCTGGCTCTAATTAGTCCACGGTTGTCTTCAGCCGAATGACCTCTGCCGGGAACACTCAGAATGAGGTTCTGAGTTATTGCAACATAGGAGCGTTTCACTGCTTTCAAGGCTTCTTAGGAAGATTTCCGGAATCTTGCAGCCGACAGGCGTCCGGCTGTTCCGGGTGAAAATCTCCTTGTAAATCCCCCGTGGTTTCTTGTACACCCGTGAAATTTGGCCAGGTTATGCAGTTTGCATTGCTGTACAATTGCTCCTGCCAAGCTCTGCCGCAGTTGCAAACATTCAGGCGTGGCACTCAGAAAGGCTAGTCCCCGTAGGACACTGCCAGCGGACTGTGTATATCTGCTTCCCGTTCTTCTCACCTGACTGCTACTGATTCCAGCTTTGACGGGTACACTCTACTCAACCGGAGCAGTAAGTTGAACCTCAACTTATGGCACTTTGTGAAAGTGTTGAGAACTAGAGCTCAATTGTTTGGAACGTCACCACTGTTCATCCAGCACTATGGACGGCACTGCTTACATCTGGCTCTAATTAGTCCATGGTTGTGTTCAGCCGAATGACCTCTGTCGGGAAGACTCAGAATGAGGTTCTGAGTTATTGCAACATAGGAGCGTTTCACTGCTTTCAAGGCTTCTTAGGAAGAATTCCGAAATGTTGCTGCCGGCAGGCCTCCAGCTGTTCCGGGTGCACATCTCCTTGTAAATCCCCCGTGGTTTCTTGTACACCCGTGAAATTTGGCCAGGTTATGCAGTTTGCATTGCTGCACAATTATGCCTGCCTAGCTCTGCAGCCTTTGCAAACATTCAGGCGTGGCAGCCAGAAAGACTGGTCCCCGTAGGACACTTCCAGCAGACTTTGTATATCTGATTCCCGTTCTTCTCACCTGACTGCTAGTGAGTCCAGCTTTGACGGCTACACTCTACTCAACCGGAGCAGTAAGTTGAACCTCAACTTATGACACTTTGTGAAAGTTTTGAGAACTAGAGCTCAGTTGTTTGGCACGCCACCACAGTCCATCCAGCACTATGGACGCCACTGCCTACATCTGGCTCTAGTTAGTCCACGGTTGTGTTCATCCAAATGACCTCTGCCGGGAACACTCAGAATAAGGTTCTGAGTTATTGCAACATAGGAGCGTATCAATGCTTTCAAGGCTTCTTAGGAAGAATTCCTCAATCTTGCTTCCGGCAGGCCTCCGGCTGTTCCGGGTGAAGATCTATTTGAAAATCTCCCGTGGTTTCTTGTACACCCGTGAAATTTGGCCAGCTTGTGCAGTTTCAATTTCTGCACAATTGCGCCTACCTAGCTCTGCCTCGCTGGCAAATATTCAGGCGTGTCAGCCAGATAGGCTGGTCCCCGTAGGACACTGCCAGTGGATTGTGTATATCTGCTTCCCGTTCTTCTCACTTGAGTGCTACTGATCCCAGCTTTGACGGCTACACTCTACTCAAACGGAGCAGTAAGTTGAACCTCAACTTATGGCAGTTTGTGAAAGTGTTGAGAACTAGAGCTCAGTTGTTTGGCACGCCACCACTGTTCATCAAGCACTATGGACGGCAATTCCTACATCTGCCTCTAATTAGTCCATGGTTGTGTTCAGCCAAATGACCTCTGCTGGGAACATTCAGTATAAGGTTCTGAGTTATTGCAACATAGGAGTATTTCACTGCTTTCAAGGCTTATTTGTTAGAATTTCGGGATCTTGCTGCCAGCTGGCTTCCGGCTGTTCCGGGTTAACATCTATTTGTAAAATCCCCCGTGGTTTCTTGTACACCCGTGAAATTTGGAGAGGTTATGCAGTTTGCATTGGTGCACAATTGCGTCTGCCTAGCTCTGGCGCGGTTGCAAACAATCAGGCGTGGCAGCCAGATAGGCTGGTCCCGGTAGGACACTGCCAGCGGACTGGGTCTATCTGCTTCCCGTTCTTCTCACCTGAGTGCTACTGATTCCAGGTTTGACCGCTACACTCTACTCAATCGGAGCAGTGTGTTGAACCTCAACTCATGGAACTTTGTGAAAGTGTTGAGAACTAGAGCTCAGTTGTTTGGCACGCCACCACAGTCCATTCAGCACTATGGACAGCACTGCCTACATCTGACTCTAATTATTCCACGGTTGTGTTCAGCCGAATGACCTCTGCAGGGAACACTCAGAATGAGGTTCTGAGTTATTGCAACATAGGGGCGTTTCACTACTTTCAAGGCTTCTTAGGAAGAATTCCTCAATCTTGCTTCAGGCAGGCCTCCGACTGTTCCGGGTGAACATCTATTTGTAAATCCCCCGTGGTTTCTTGTACACCCGTGAAATTTGGCCAGGTTATGCAGTTTGCATTGCTGCACAATTGCGCCTGCCTAGCTCTGCCACGCTGGCAAATATTCAGGCGTTGGTCCCCGTAGGACACTGCCAGCGGACTGGGTATATCTGCTTCCCGTTCTTCTCACCTGAGTGCTACTGATGCCAGCTTTGACGGCTACACTCTACTCAAACGGAGCAGCAAGTTGAATCTCAACGTAGGGCAGTATGTGAAAGTGTTGAGAACTAGAGCTCAGTTGTTTGGCACGCCACCACTGTCCATCCAGCACTATGGACGGCACTGCATACACCTGGCTCTAATTAGTCCACCGTTGTGTTCAGCCGAATGACCTCTGCTGGGAACACTCAGAATGAAGTTCTAAATTATTTCAACATAGGTGCGTTTCACTGCTTTCAAGGCTTCTTAGGAAGAACTCCGGAATCTTGCTGCCGACAGGCCTCCGGCTGTTCAGGGTGAAAATCTCCTTGTAAATCCCCTGTGGTTTCTTGTACACCCGTGAAATTTGGCCAGGTTATGCAGTTTGCATTGCTGCACAATTGCTCCTGCCTAGCTCTACCGCAGTTGCAAACATTCAGGCGTGGCAGCCAGAAAGTCTAGTCCCCGTAGACACTGCCAGCGGACTGTGTATATCTACTTCCCGTTCTTCTCAACTGAGTGCTACTGATTCCAGCTTTGAAGGCTACACTCTACTCAACTGGAGGAGTAAGTTGAACCTCAACTTATGACACTTTGTGAAAGTGTTGAGAACTAGAGCTCAGTTGTTTGGCACGCCACCACAGTCCATCCAGCAGGATGGACGGCACTGCGTACATCTGGATCTAATTAGTCCACCGTTGTGTTCATCCGAATGACCTCTGCCGAGAACACTCAGAATGAGGTTCTGAGTTATTGCAACATAGGAGCATTTCACTGCTTTCACGGCTTCTTAGGAAGAATTCTGGAATCTTGCTGCCGGCAGGCCTCCAGCTCTTCGGGGTGAACATCTCCTTGTAAATCCCCCGTGGTTTTTTTTACACTCGTGAAATTTGGCCAGGTTATGCCGTTTGCTTTGCTGCACAATTGCGCCTTCCTAGCTCTGCCGCGGTTGCAAACATTCAGGCATGGCAGCCAGAAAGGCTGGTCCCCGTACGACACTGCCAGCGGACTTTGTATATCTGCTTCCCGTTCTTCTCACCTGAGTGCTAGTTATTCCAGCTTTGACGGCCACACTCTACTCAACCGGAGCAGTAAATTGAGCCTCAACTTAGGGTACTTTGTGAAAGTGTTAAGAACTAGAGCTCAGTTGTTTGGCACGCCACCACAGTCCATCCAGCACTATGGACGCCCCTTCTTACATCTGGCTCTAATTACTCCACGGTTGTGTTCAGCCAAATGACCTCTGCCGGGAACACTCAGAATGAGGTTCTGAGTTATTGCAACATAGGAGCGTTTCACTGCTTTCAAGCCTTCTTAGGAAGAATTCCTCAATCTTGCTTCCGGCAGGCCTCCGGCTCTTCGGGTGAAAATCTCCTTGTAAATCCGTCGTGGTTTCTTTTACACCCGTGAAATTTGGCCAGGTTATGCAGTTTGCATTGCTGTACAATTGCACCTGCCTAGCTCTGCCGCAGTTGCAAACATTCAGGCGTGGCACCCAGAAAGGCTAGTCACCGTAGGACACTGCCAGCGGACTGTGTATATCTGCTTCCCGTTATTCTCACCTGACTGCTAGTTATTCCAGCTTTGAAGGCTACAATCTACTCAACCGGAGCAGTAAGGTGCACCTCAACTTATGACACTTTGTGAAAGTGTTGAGAACTAGAGCTCAGTTGTTTGTCACGCCACCACTGTCCAAGCAGCACTATGGACAGCACTGCCTACATCTGGCTCTAATTAGTCCACAGTTGTGTTCAGCCGAATGACCTCTGCCAGGAACACTCAGAATGAGGTTCTGAGTTATTGCAACATAGGAGCGTTTCACTGCTTTCAAGGCTTCTTAGGAAGAATTCCGGAATCTTGCTTCCGGCAGGCCTCCGGCTGTTCCCGTTGAACATATCCTTGTAAATCCCCAGTGGTTTCTTGTACAACCGTGAAATTTCACCAGGTTATGCAGTTTGCATTGCTACGCAATTGCGCCTGCCTAGCTCTGCCGCCCTGGCAAACAGTCAGGCGTGGCAGCCAGAAAGGCTGGTCCCCGTAGGACACTGCCAACGAACTGTTTATATCTGCTTCCCATTCTTCTCACCTGAGTGCTACTGATTCCAGCTTTGACGGCTACACTCTACTAAACCGGCAGTGTCCTTCCAGCACTATGTACGGCACTGCCTACATCTGGCTCTAAATAGTCCACGGTTGTCGTCAGCCGAATGACCTCTGCCGGGAACACTCAGAATGAGGTTCTGATTTAATGCCACATAGGAGCGTTTCACTGTTTTCAAGGCTTCACAGGAAGAATTCCGGAATCTAACTGGTGGCAAGCCTCCGGCTGTTCCGGGTGAACATCTCCTTGTAAATCCCCCGTGGTTTCTTGTCCACCCGTGAATTTTGGCCATGTTATGCAGTTTGCATTGCTGCACAATTGCTACTGCCTAGCTCTGCCGCGGTTGCAAACATTCAGGCTTGGCAGCCAGATAGGCTGGTCCCGTAGGACACTGTCAGCGGACTGGGTATATCTGATTCCCGTTCTTCTAACCTGAGTGCTACTGATTCCAGCTTTGATGGCTACACTCTACTAAACCGGAGCAGTAAGTTGAACCTCAACTTATGGCACTTTGTGAAAGTGTTGAGAACTAGAGCTCAGATGCTTGGCACGCTACCACTGTCCATCCAGCACCATGGACGCCACTGCCTTCATCTGGCTCTAATTAGTCCATGGTTGTGTTCAGCCGAATGACCTCTGCCGGGAACACACAGAATGAGGTTCTGAGTTATTGCAACATAGGAGCGTTTCACTGCTATGGAACCTTCTTAGGAAGGATTCTGGAATCTTGTTGCCGGGAGGCCTCCGTCTGTTCCGGGTGAACATCTCTTTGTAAATCCCCGGTGGTTTCTTGTACACTCGTGAAATTTGGCCAGGTTATGCAATTTGCATTGCTGTACAATTGCACCTGCCTAGCTCTGCCACGGATGCAAACATTCAGGCCTGGCAGCCAGATAGGCTGGTCCCCATAGGACACTGCCAGCGGACAGGGTCTATCTGCTTCCCGTTCTTGTCACCAGAGTGCTACTGATTCCAGCTTTGACGACTACACTCTACTCAACCGGAGCAGTAAGTTGAACCTCAACTTATGGCACTTTGTGAAAGTGTTGAGAACTAGAGCTCAGTGGTTTGGCAAGCCACCACTGTAAATCCAGCACTATGGACGGCACTGCCTACATCTGGCTCTAGTTAGTCCACGGTTGTGTTCAGCCGAATGACCTGTGCCGGGAACACTCAGAATGAGCTTCTGAATTATTGCCACATAGGAGCGTTTCACTGCTTTCAAGGCTTTACAGGAATAATTCCGGAATCTTGCTGCCGGCAGACCTCCGGCTGTTCCGGGTGAACATCTCCTTCAAAATCCCCCGTGGTTTCGTGTACACCCGTGAAATTTGGCTAGATTATGCAGTTTGCATTGCTGCATAATTGCGACTGTCTAGCTCTGTCACAGTTGCAAACATTCAGGCGTATCAGCCAGTCATGCTTTTCCCCATAGCACACTGAGAGCGGACTGGGTATATCTGCTTCCCGTTCTTCTCACCTGAGTGCTACTGATTCCAGCTTGGACGGCTACACTCTACTCAACCATAGCAGTAAGTTGAACCTCAACTTATGGCACTTTCGGAATGTTTGGAGAACTAGAGCTCAGTTGTTTAGCATGCGACCACTCTCCGCCCAGCACTATGGACGGCACTGCCTACATCTGGCTCTAATTTTTCCACGTTTATGTTCAGCCGAATGACCTCTTCCGGGAACACTCAGAATGAGGTTCTGAGTTATCGCAACATAGGAGCGTTTCACTGCTTTCAAGGCTTCTCAGGAAGGATTCCGGAATGTTGCGGCCGGCAGACCTCCGGCTGTTCCCGGTGAACATCTCCTTGTAAATCCCCCGTGGTTTCTTGTACACCCGTGAAATTTGGCCAGGTTATGCAGTTTGCATTGCTGCACAATTGTGACTGCCTTGCTCTGCCGCGGTTGCAAACATTCAGGCGTGGGTGCCAGATAGGCTGGTTCCTATAGGACACTGCCAGCGGACTGGGTCTATGTTCTTCCCGTTGTTCTCAACTGAGTGCTACTGATTCCAGCTTTAACGCCTACACTCTACTAAACAGGCTGTGTCCATTCAGCACTATGTACGGCACTGCCGACATCTGGCTCTAATTAGTCCATGGTTGTCGTCAGCCGAATGACCTGAGCCGGGAACACTCAGAATGACCTTCTGATTTATTGCCACATAGGAGCGTTTCACTTTTATCAAGGCTTCACAGGAAGAATTCCGGAATCTTACTGGTGGCAAGCCTCCGGCTGTTCCGGGTGAACATCTCCTTGTAAATCCCCCGTGGTTTCTTGTACACCCTTGAAATTTGGCCAGGTTATGCAGTTTGCATTGCTGCAAAATGGCGCCTGCCTAGCTCTGCCGCGGTTGCAAACATTCAGGCGTGGCAGCCAGATAGGCGGGTCCCGTAGGACACTGTCAGCGGACTGGGTATATCTGATTCCCATTCTTCTAACCTGAGTGCTACTGATTCCAGATTTGTCGGCTATACTCTACTCAACCGGAGCAGTAAGTTGAACCTCAACTTATGGCACTTTGTGAAAGTGTTGAGAACTAGAGCTCAGTTGTTTGGCACGCTACCACTGTCCATCCAGCACCATGGACGTCACTGCCTTCATCTGGCTCTATTAATCCACGGTTGAGTTCAACCGAATGACCTCTGCCGGGAACACTCAGAATGAGGTTCTGAGTTATTGCAACATAGGAGCGTTTAACTGCTATGGAACCTTCTTAGGAAGGATTCTGGAATCTTGTTGCCCGGAGGCCTCCATCTGTTCCGGGTGAACATCTCTTTGTAAATCCGCGGTGGTTTTTTGTACACCCGTGAAATTTGGCCAGGTTATGCAGTTTGCATTGCTGCACAATTGCGCCTGCCTAGCTCTGCCACGGATGCAAACATTCAGGCGTGGCAGCCAGATAGGCTGGTCCCCGTAGGACACTGCCAGCGGACTGGGTCTATCTGCTTCCCGTTCTTGTCACCAGAGTGCTACTGATTCCAGCTTTGACGACTATACTCTACTCAACCGGAGCATTAAGTTGAACCTCAACTTATGGCACTTTGTGAAAGTGTTGAGAACTAGAGCTCAGTTGTTTGGCACGCCAGCACTGTCCATCCTGCACTATGGACGGCACTGCCTACATCTGGCTCTAGTTAGTCCATGGTTGTGTTCAGCCGAATAACCTCTGCCGGGAACACTCAGAATGGGGTTCTGAGTTATTGCAACATAGGAGGGTTTCACTGCTTTTAAGGCTTCTTATGAAGAATTCCGGAACCTTGCTACCGGCAGGCCTCCGGCTGTTCCGGGTGAACATCTCCTTGTAAATCCCCAGTGGTTTCTTGTACACCCGTGAAATTGGGCCAGGTTATGCAGTTTGCATTACCGCACAATTGCGCCTGCGTAGCTCTGCCGCGGTTGCAAACATTCAGGTCTGGCAGCCAGATAGACTGGTCCCCGTAGGGCACTGCCAGCGGACTGGGTATATCTGCATTCCGTTCTTCTCAACTGAGTGCTACTGATTCCAGCGTTGACGGTTACACTCTAGTCAACCGGAGCAGTAAGTTGAACCTCAACTTATGGCACTTTGTGAAAGTGTTGAGAACTAGAGCTCAGTTGTTTGGCACGCCAGCACTGTCCATCCTGCACTATGGACGGCACTGCATACATCAGGCTCTAATTAGTCCACGGTTCTGTTCAGCCGAATGACCTCTGCCGAGAACACTAAGAATGAGGTTCTGAGTTATTGCCACATAGGAGCGTTTCACTGCTTTCAAGGCTTCTTAGGAAGAATTCCGGAATGTTGCTGCCGGCAGGCCTCCGGCAGTTCCGGGGGAACATCTCCTTGTAAATCCCCGGTGGTTTCTTGTACAACCGTGAAATTTGTCCAGGTTATGCAGATTGCATTGCTGCACAATTGCGCCTGCCTAACTCTGCCGTGGTTGTAAACATTCGGGCGTGGTAGCCAGAGAGGCTGGACCTCGTAGTACACTACCATCGGACTGGGTATATGTGCTTCCCGTTCTTCTCACCTGAGTGCTACTGATTCCAGCTTTGACGGCTACACTCTACTCAACAGTAGCAGTAAGTTGAACCTCAACTTATGGCACTTTATGAAAGTGTTGAGAACTAGAGCTCCGTTGTTTGGCATGCCACCACGGTCCTTCCATCAATATGGACGACACTGTGTACATCTGGCTCTAATTAGTCCACGGTTGTCTTCAGCCGAATGCCCTCTGCCAAGAACACTCAGAATGAGGTTCTGATTGTTGCAACTTAGGAGCATTTCTCTGCTTTCAAAGCTTCTTAGGAAGAATTCCCGAATGTTTTTGCCGGCAGGCCTCTGACTGTTCCGGGTGACCATCTCCTTGTAAATCCCCAGTGGATTCTTGTACACCCATGAAATTTGGCCATGATATGCAGTGTGCATTGCTGCACAATTGCGCCTGCCTAGTTTGCCGCCGTTGCAAACATTGAGGGGTGGCAGCCAGATAGGCTGGTCCCCGTAGGACACTGCCAGCGGACTGTTTATATCTGCTTCCTCTTCTTTTCAACTGAGTGCTACTGATTCCAGCTTTGACGGCTACACTCTACTCAACCGGAGCAGTAAGTTCAACCTCAACTTATGGCACTTTGTGAAAGTGTTGAGAACTAGAGCTAAGTTGTTTGGCGTTCCACCACAGTCCATCCAGCACTATGGACGGCACTGCCTACATCTGGCTCTAATTAGTCCACGGTTGTGTTCAGCAGAATGACCTCTGCGGGGAACACTCAGAATGAGGTTCTGAGTTATTGCAACATATGAGTATTTCACTGCTTTCAAGGCTTCTTAGAAAGAATTCCGGAATGTTGCTGCCGGCAGGCCTCTGACTATTCCGGGTGAACATCTCCTTGTAAATCCCCCGTGGTTTCTTGTACACCCGTGAAATTTGGCCAGGTTATGCAGTTTGCATTGCTGCACAATTGTGCCTGGCTAGCTCTGCCACAGTTGCAAACATTCAGGCGTGGCAGCCAGATAGGTTGGTCCCTGTAGGACACTGCCAGCATACTGGGTATAACTGCTTCCGGTTCTTCTCACCTGAGTGCTACTGATTCCAGCTTTGACGGCTACACTCTACTCAACCGGAGCAGTAAGTTGAACCTCAACTTATGGCACTTTGTGAAAGTGTTGAGAACGAGAGCTCAGTTGTTTGGCACGCCACCACTGTCCCTCCAGCACTATGGACGGCACTGCCAACATCTGGCTCTAATTAGTCCATGGTTGTGGTCAGCCGAATGACCTCTGCCGGGACACTTAGAATGAGGTTCTGAGTTATTGCAACATAGGAGCGTTTAACTGCTTTCAAGGCTTCACAGGAAGAATTCCGGAATCTTGCTGCCGGCAGGTCTCCGGCTGTTCCGGATGAACATCTCCTTGTTAATCCCCCGTGGTTTCTTGTACACCCGTGAAATTTGGCCAGGTTATGCAGTTTGCATTGCTGCACAATTGCGCCCTCGTAGCTCTGCCGCGGTTGTAAACATTCAGTCGTGGCAGCCAGATAGGCTGGTCCCTGTAGGACACTGCCAGCGGACTGCATATATCTGCTTCCCGTTCTTCCCACCAAAGTGCTACTGATTCCAGCTTTGACGGCTATACACTACTCATCCGGCAGTGTCCATCCAGCACTGCTTTCAAGGCTTTTCAGGAAAGATTCCGGAATCTTCCTGCCGGCAGGCCTCCGGCTGTTCCGGGGGAACATCTCCTTGTAAATCCCCCGATGTTTCTTGTAAACCCGTGAAATTTGGCCAGGTTATGCAGTTTCCATTGTTGCACAATTGTGCCTGACTAGCTCTGCCGCGGTTGCAAACATTCAGGCGTGGCAGCCAGATAGGCTGGACCCCGTAGGACACTGCCAGAGGACTGGGTCTATGTGCTTCCCTTTCTTCTCACCTGAGTGCTACTGATTCTAGCTTTGACCTCTACACTGTACTCAACCGGAGCAGTAAGTGGAACCTCAACTTATGGCACTTTGTGAAAGTGTTGAAAACTAGAGCTCAGTTGTTTGGCACGCCACCACTGTCCATCCAGGACTATGGACCATAATGCCTACATCTGGCTCTAATTAGTCCATGGTTGTGTTCAGCCGAATGACTTCTGCCGGGAACACTCAGAATGAGCTTCTGAGTTATTGCGACATAGGAGCATTTCACTGCTTTCAAGGCTTCTTACCAAGGATTCCGGAATGTTGCTGCTGGCAGGCCTCCGGATGTCCCGGGTGAACATCTCCTTGTAAATCCCCCGTGGTTTCTTGTACACCCATGAAATTTGGCCAGCGTATGCAGTTTGCATTGCTGCACAATTGCGCCTGCCTAGTTCTGCCGCGGTTGCAAACATTCAGGCGTGGCAGCCAGATAGGCTGGACCCCGTAGGACACTGCGAGCAGACTGGGTATATCTGCTTCCCGTTCTCACCTGAGTGCTACTGATTTTAGCTTTGACGGCTACACTCTACTCAACCGCAGCAGTAAGTTGAACCTCAACTTATGGCACTTTGTGAAACTGTTGAGAACTAGAGCTCAGTTGTTTGGCACGCGACCACTTTCCATCCAGCACTATGGAGGAACTGCCTACATCTGGCTCTAATTAGTCCACGGTTGTGTGCAGCCGAATGACCTCTGCCGGGAACACTCAGAATGAGGTTCTCAGTTATTTCAACATAGGAGTATTTCACTGCTTTCAAGGCTTCTTAGGAAGAATTCCAGAAACTTGTTGCCGACAGGCTTCCGGCTGTTCCGGGTGAACATCTCCTTGTAAATCCCAGGTGCTTTCTTGCACAAACGTGAAATTTGGCCAGGTTATGCAGTTTGCATTGCTGCAAAATTGCGCCAGACTAGCTCTCCCGGGGTTGCAAACATTCAGGCGTGGCAGCCAGATAAGCTGGTCCCCGTAGGACACTGTCAGCGTACTGGGTCTATCTGCTTCCCCTTCTTCTCACCTGAGTGCTACTGATTCCAGCTTTAACGCCTACACTGTACTAAACAGGCTGTGTCCATTCAGCACTATGTACGGCACTGCCGACATCTGGCTCTAATTATTCCATGGTTGTCGTCAGCCGAATGACCTGAGCCGGGAACACTCAGAATGACCTTCTGATTTATTGCCACATAGGAGCGTTTCACTGTTATCAAGGCTTCACAGGAAGAATTCCGGAATCTTACTGGTGGCAAGCCTCCGGCTGTTCCGGGTGAACATCTCCTTGTAAATCCCCCGTGGTTTCTTGTACACCCTTGAAATTTGGCCAGGTTATGCAGTTTGCATTGCTGCAAAATGGCGCCTGCCTAGCTCTGCCGCGGTTGCAAACATTCAGGCGTGGCAGCCAGATAGGCGGGTCCCGTAGGACACTGTCAGCGGACTGGGTATATCTGATTCCCATTCTTCTAACCTGAGTGCTACTGATTCCAGATTTGTCGGCTATACTCTACTCAACCGGAGCAGTAAGTTGAACCTCAACTTATGGCACTTTGTGAAAGTGTTGAGAACTAGAGCTCAGTTGTTTGGCACGCTACCACTGTCCATCCAGCACCATGGACGTCACTGCCTTCATCTGGCTCTATTAATCCACGGTTGAGTTCAGCCGAATGACCTCTGCCCGGAACACTCAGAATGAGGTTCTGAGTTATTGCAACATAGGAGCGTTGTACTGCTTTCAAACCTTCTTAGGAAGGATTCCGGAATCTTGCTGCCGGCAGGTCTTCGGCTGTTCCGGGTGAACATCTCCTTGTAAATCCCCCTTGGTTTCTTGTACACCCGTGAAATTTGCCTAGTTATGCAATTTGCATTGCTGCACTATTGTGCCTGCCCAGCTGTACCGGGGTTGCAAACATTAAGGCATTGCAGCCAGATATGCTGATCCCCTTAGGACACTGCCAGTGGTTTGGGTCCATCTGCTTCCAGTTCTTCTCACCTGAGTGCTACTAATTCCACCTTTGACGGCTACACTCTACTAAACCGGAGCAGTAAGTTGAACCTCAACTTATGGCACTTTGTGAAAGTGTTGCGAACTAGAGCTCAGTTGTTTGGAACGCCACCACTGTCCATCCAGCACTATGGACGGCACTGCCTATATCTGGCTCTAATTAGTCCATGGTTGTGTTCAGCCGAATGACCTCTTCTGGGAACACTCAGAATGAAGGTCTGAATTATTGCTACATAGGAGCGTTTCACTGCTCTCAAGGCTTCTTAGGAAGGATTCCCGAAACTTGCTGCTGGCAGGCCTCCGGCTATTCCGGGTGAACATCTTGTAAATCCCCCGTGGTTTCTTGTACACCCGTGAAATTTGGCGAGGTTATGCAGTTTGCATTGCTGCACAAATTCGCCTGCCTAGCTCTGGGACGGTTGCAAACATTCAGGCGTGGCAGCCAGATAGTCTGGTCCCCGTAGGACACTGTCAGCGGACTGGGTATATCTCCTTGCCGTTTTCTCACCTGAGTACAACTGATTCCAGCTTTGATGGCTAGAGTCTACTAAACCGGCAGTGTCCATCCAGCACTATGTACGGCACTGCCTACATGTGGCTATAATTAGTCCTCGGTTGGGATCAGCCGAATGACCTCTGCGGGGAACACACAGAATGAGGTTCTGAGTTATTGCAACATAGGAGCCTTTCACTGCTATCGAAGCTTCTTAGGAAGGATTCTGGAATCTTGCTGCCGGGAGGCCTCCGTCTGTTCCGGGTGAATATCACTTTGTAAATCCCCGATGGTTTCTTGTACACCCGTGAAATTTGGCCAGGTTATGCAGTTTGCATTGATGCACAATTGCGCCTGCCTAGCTCTGCCGCGGATGCAAACATTCAGGCTTGGCAGCCAGATAGGCTGGTCCCGGTAGGACACTGCCAGCAGACTGGGTATATCTGCTTCCCGTTGTTCTAACCAGAGTGCTACTGATTCCAGCTTTGACGACTACACTCTACTCAACCGGAGCAGTAAGTTGAACCTCAACTTATGGCACTTTGTGAAAGTGTTGAGAACTAGAGCTCAGTTGTTTAGCACGCCACCACTGTAAATCCAGCACTGTGGACGGCACTGCCTACATCTGGCTCTAGTTAGTCCACGGTTGTGTTCACCCGATAACCTCTGCCGGGAACACTCAGAATGGGGTTCTGAGTTATTGCAACATAGGAGCGTTTCACTGCTTTCAAGGCTTCTTATTAAGAATTCGGGAACCTTGCTACCGGCAGGCCTCCCGCTGTTCCGGGTGAACATCTCCTTGTAAATCCCCAGTGGTTTCTTGTACACCCGTGAAATTTGGCCAGGTTATGCAGTTTGCAGTACCGCACAATTGCGCCTGCCTAGCTCTGCCGCGGTTGAAAACATTCAGGTCTGGTAGCCAGGTAGACTGGTCCCCGAAGGACACTGCCAGCGGACTGGGTATATCTGCATTCCGTTCTTCTCAACTCAGTGCTACTGATTCCAGCTTTGAAGGCTACACTCTAGTCAACCAGAGCAGTAAGTTGATCCTCAACTTATGGCACTTTGTGAAAGTGTTGAGAACTAGAGCTCACTTGTTTGGCACACCACCACTGTCCAGCCAGCACTATGGACGGCACTGCATGCATCTGGCTATAGTTAGTCCACGGTTGTGTTCAGCCGAATGAGCTCTGCCGGGAACACTCACAATGAGGTTCTGAGTTATTGCAACATAGGAGTTCTTCACTGCTTTCAAGGCTTCTTAGGAAGAATTCTAGAATCTTGCTGCCGGCAGGCCTCCGGTTGTTCCGAGTGAACATCTCCTTCTAAATCCCCCGTGGTTTCTTGTACACCCGTGAAATTTGGCTAGATTATGCAGTTTGTATTGCTGCATAATTGCGCCTGCCTAGCTATAACGTGGTTGCAAACATTCAGGCGTGGCAACCAGATAGGATGGTCCCCGTAGGCCAGGGCCAGCGGACTGGGTATATCTCCTTTCCATTCTTCTCACCTGAGTGCTTCTGATTCCCGCTTTGACGGCTACACTATACTCAACCGAAGCAGTAAGTTGAACCTCTACTTATGGCACTCTGTTAAAGTTTGGAGAACTAGAGCTCAGTTGTTTGGCATGCGACCACTGTCCATCCAGCACTATGGACAGCATTGCCTACATCTGGATCTAATTAGTCCACGGTTATGTTCAGCCAATGACCTCTGCCGGGAACACTCCGAATGAGGTGCTGAGTTATTGCAACATAGGAGTGTTTCACTGTGTTCAAGGCTTCTTAGGAAGAATTCCGGAATCTTGTTGCCGGCAGGCCTCCGGCTCTTCCGGATGAACATGTCCTTGTATTTCCTCCTGGTTTCTTGTACACCCGTGAAATTTAGCTAGCTTATGCAGTTTGCATTGCTGCATAATTGCGACTGTCTAGCTCTGTCCCGGTTACGAACATTGAGGCGTATCAGCCAGATAGGCTTTTCCCCGTAGGAAACTGCCAGCGGACTGGGTATATCTGCTTCCCGTTCTTCTCCCCTGAGTGCTACTGATTCCAGCTTTGACGGCTACACTCTACTCAACGGGAGCAGTAAGTTGAACCTCAACTTATGTCACTTTGTGAAAGTGTTGAGAACTAGAGCTCAGTTGTTTGGCACGCCACAACAGTGCATCCAGCACTATGGACAGCAGAGCCTACATCTGGCTCTAATTAGTCCACGGTTGTGTTCAGCCGAATGACCTCTGTCGGGAACACTCAGAATGAAGTTCTGAATTATTGCAACATAGGAGCGTTTCACTGCTTTCAAGGCTTCTTAGGAAGAATTCCGGAATGTTGCTGCCGGCAGGCCTCCGGCTGTCCCGGGTGAACATCTCCTTGTAAATCCCCCGTGGTATCTTGTACACCCGTGAAATTTGGCCAGGTTATGCAGTTTGCATTGCTGCACAATTTTGACTGCCTTGCTCTGCCACCGTTGCAAACATTCAGGCGTGGCAGCCAGATAGGCTGGTCCCCGTAGGACACTGCCAGCGGACTGGGTATATCTGCTTCCCGTTCTTCTCCACTGAGTGCTACTGATTCCAGCTTTGACGGCTACACTCTACTCAACCGGAGCAGTAAGTTGAACCTCAACATATGGCACTTTGTGAAAGTTTGGAGAACTAAAGCTCAGTAGTTTTCCAATCGAAAACACTGCCTATATCTGGCTCTTATTAGTCCATTGCCTACATCTGGCTCTAATTAGTCCACTGCCTACATCTGGCTCTAATTATTCCACGGATGAGTTCAGCCGAATGACCTCTACTGGGAACACTCAGAATGAGGTTCTCAGTTATTGTAACATAGGAGCGTTTCACTGCTTTCAAGGCTTTTCAGGAAGGATTCTGGAATCTTGCTGTCGGTAGGCCTCCGGCTGTTCTGGGTGAACATCTCCTTTTAAATCCGCTGTTGTTTCTTGTACACCCGTGAAATTTGGCCAGGGTATGCAGTTTGCTTTGCTGCACAATTGCGCCTGCCTAGCTCTGCCGCGATGGCAAAGATTCAGGCATTCCAGCCATAGGCTGCTCCCCATAGGACACTGCCAGCGGACTGGATGTATCTGCTTCCCGTTCTTCTCACCTGTGTGCTACTGATTCCAGCATTGACAGCTACACTCTACTCATCCGCACAAGTAAGTTGAACCTCAACTTAGGGCACTTTCTGAAACTGTTGAGAACTAGAGCTCAGATGTTGGGCATGCGACCACTGTCCATCCAGCATTATGGACGGCACTGTCTACATCTGGCTCTAATTAGTCCACGGTTGTGTTCACCGAATGACCACTGCCGGGAACACACAGAAAGAGGTTCTGAGTTATTGCAACATAGGAGCGTTTCACTGCTTTCACGGCTTCTTAGGATGAGTTGCGGAATCTTGCTGCCGGCAGGCCTCCGGCTGTTCCGGGTGAACATCTCCTTGTAAATCCCCCGTGGTTTCTTGTACACCCGTGAATTTTGGCCAGGTTATGCAGTTTGCATTGCTGCACAATTGTGCCTGCCTAGCTCTGCCGAAGTTGCAAACATTCAGTCGTCGCAGCCAGATAGGCTGGACCCCGTTGGACACTGCCAGGGTAATGGGTATATCTGCTTCCCGTTCTTCTCACCTGAGTGCTACTGATTCCAGCTTTGACGGCTACACTCTACTCAACCGCAGAAGTAAGTTGAACCTCAGCTTATGGCGCTTTGTGAAAGTGTTGAGAACTAGAGCTCAGTTGTTTGGCACGCCACCATTGTCCATCCAGCACTATGGACGGCCCTGCCTGCATCTGGCTCTAATTAGTCCCCGGTTGTGTTCAGCCGAATGACCTCTGCCGGGAACACTCAGAATGAGGTTCTGAGTTGTTTCAACATAGGAGCGTTTCACTGCTTTCAAGGCTTCTTAGGAAGAATTCCGGAATGTTGTTTCCGGCAAGCCTCCCGCTGTTCCGGGTGAACATCTCCTTGTAAATCCCCCGTGGTTTCTTGTACAGCCGTGAAATTTGGCCAGGTCATGCAATTTGCATTGCTGCACACTTGCTACTGCCTAGCTCTGCCGCGGTTGCAAACATTCAGGCGTGGCAGCCAGAAAGGCTGGTCCCCGTAGGACACTGCCAGCGGACTGGGTATATCTGCTTCCCGTTCTTCTCACCTGGGTGCTCTTGATTCCAGCTTTGACGGCTACACTCTACTCAACCGGAGCAGTCAGTTGAAACTCAACTTATGGCACTTTCGGAAAGTGTTGAGAACTAGAGCTCAGTTTTTTGGAACGCCACCACTGTCCATCCAGCACTATGGAGGATACTGATTCCATCTGGCTCTAATTAGTCCACGGTTGTGTTCAGCCGAATGACCTCTGCCGGGAACACTCAGAATGAGGTTCTGAGTTATTGCAACATAGGAGCGTTTCACTGCTTTCAAGGCTTCTTAGGAAGGATTCCAGAATGTTGCTGCGGGCAGGCCTCCGGCTGTTCAGGGTGACCATCTCCTTGTATATCCCCCGTGGTTTCTTTTACACCCGTGAAATTTGGCCAGGTTATGCAGTTTGCATTGCTGCACTGTTGCACCTGCATAGCTCTGCCGCGGTTGCAAACATTCAGGCGTGGCAGCAAGATAGGCTGGTCCCCGTAGGACACTGCCAGCGGACTGGGTATTTGTGCTTCCCATTCTTCTCACCCGAGTGCTACTGATTCCAGCTTTGACGGCTACACTCTACTCAACCGGAGCAGTAAGTAGAACCTCAACTTATGGCACTTTGTGAAAGTGTTGAGAACTAGACTTCAGTTGTTTGGCACGCCACCACTGTCCATCCAGCACTGTGGACCGCACTGCCTACATCTGGCTCTAATTAGTCCACGGTTGTGTTTAGCCGAATGACCTCTGCCGGGAATACTCAGAATGAGGTTCTGAGATATTGCAACATAGGAGCGTTTCACTGCTTTCAAGGCTTCTTAGGAAGAATTCCGGAATGTTGCTGCCGGCAGGCCTCCGGCTGTTCCGGGTGAACATCTCCTTGTAAATCCCCCGTGGTTTCTTGTACACCCGTGAAATTTGGCCAGGTTATGCAGTTTGCATGGCTGCACAATTGCGCCTGCCTTGCTCTGCCACGGTTGCAAACATTCAGGCGTGGCAGCCAGATAGGCTGGTTCCTGTAGGACACTGCCAGCAGACTGGGTCTATGTGCTTCCCGTTGTTCTCAACTGAGTGCTACTGATTCCAGCTTTGACGACTACACTCTACTCAACCGGAGCAGTAAGTTGAACCTCAACTTATGGCACTTTGGAAAGTGTTGAGAACTAGAGCTCAGTTGTTTGGCACGCCACAACAGTCCATCCAGCACTATGGACAGCAGAGCCTACATCTGGCTATAATTAGTCCACGGTTGTGTTCAGCCGAATGACCTCCGCCGGGAACACTCAGAATGACGTTCTGAATTATTGCAACATAGGAGCGTTTCACTGCTTTCAAGGCTTCTTAGGAAGAATTCCGGAATGTTGCTACCGGCAGGCCTCCGGCTGTTCCGGGTTAATATCTCCTTGTAAATCCCCCGTGGTTTCTTGTACACCCGTGAAATTTGGCCAGATTATGCAGTTTGCATTGCTGCACAATTGTGACTGCCTTGCTTTGCCGCGGTTGCAAACATTCAGGCGTAGCAGCAAGATAGGCTGGTCCCCGTCTGACACTGCCAGCGGACTGGGTATATCTGCTTCCCGTTCTTCTCATCTGAGTGCTACTGATTCCAGCTTTGACGGCTACACTCTACTCAACCGGAGCAGTAAGTTGAACCTCAACATATGGCACTTTGTGAAAGTTTGGAGAACTAAAGCTCAGTTGTTTTAGAATCGAAAACACTGCCTATATCTGGCTCTAATTAGTCCATTGCCTAAATCTGGCTCTAATTAGTCCACTGCCTACATCTGGCTCTAATTAATCCACAGATAAGTTCAGCCGAATGACCTCTGCTGGGAACACTCAGAATGAGGTTCTGAGTTATTGTAACACAGGAGCGTTTCACTGCTTTCAAGGCTTCTCAGATAGGATTCTGGAATCTTGCTGTCGGTAGGCCTTCGGCTGTTCTGGGTGAACATCTCCTTGTAAATCCGCCGTTGTTTCTTGTACACCCTAGAAATTTGGCCAGGTTATGCAGTTTGCTTTGCTGCACAATTGCGCCTGCCTAGCTCTGCTGCGGTGGCAAACATTCAGGCATTCCAGCCAGATAGGCTGCTCCCCATAGGACACTGCCAGTGGACTGGATGTATCTGCTTCCCGTTCTTCTCACCTGTGTGCTACTGATTCCAGCTTTGACGGCTACACTCTACTCAACCGCAGCAGTAAGTTGAACCTCAACTTAGGGCACTTTCTGAAACTGTTGAGAACTAGAGCTCAGATGTTGGGCATGCGACCACTGTCCATCCAGCATTATGGACGGCACTGTCTACATCTGGCTCTAATTAGTCCACGGTTGTGTTCAGCTGAATGACCTCTGCCGGGAACACTCAGAATGAGGTTCTGAGTTATTGCAACATAGGAGCGTTTAACTGCTTTCACGGCTTCTTAGGATGAATTCCGGAATCTTGCTGCCGGCAGGCCTCCGGCAGTTCTGGGTGAACATTTCCTTGTAAATCCCCCGTGGTTTATTTTACACCCGTGAATTTTTGCCAGGTTATGCAGTTTGCATTGCGGCACAATTGTGCCTGCCTAGCTCTGCCGCGGTTGCAAACATTCAGGCGTGGCAGCCAGATAGGCTGGTCCCCGTAGGATATTGTCAGCGGACTGGGTATATCTGCTTCCCGTTCTTCTCACATGAGTGCTACTGATTCCAGCTTTGAAGGCTACACTCTACTAAACCGGAGCAGTAAGATCAAACTCAACTTATGGCATTTTGTGAAAGTGTTGAGAACTAGAGCTCAGTTGTTTGTAATGCCACCACTGTCAATCCAGCACTGTGGACGGCACTGCCTACATCTGGCTCTATTAATCCACGGTTTTGTTCAGCCGCATGACTTTTGCCGGGAAAACTCAGAATGAGGTTCTGCGTTCCTGCAACATAGGAGCGTTTCACTGCTTTCAAGGCTTCTTAGGAAGGATTCTGGAAGGTTGCTGCGGGCAGGCCTCCTGGTGTTCCGGGTGAACATCTCCTTGTAAATCCCGCATGGTTTCTTGTACACCTGTGAAATTTGGACAGGTTATGCAGTTTGCATTGCTGCACAAATGCGCCTGCCTAGCTCTGCCCTGGTTGCAAACATTCAGACGTGGCAGCCAGATAGTCTGGTCCACGTAGGAAACTGCCAGAAGACCTGGTATATCTGCTTCCCGTTCTTCTCACCTGAGTGCTACTGATTCCAGCTTTGAAGGCTAAACTCTACTCAACCGGCAGTGTCCATCCAGCACTATGGACGGCACTGCCTACATCGGGCTCTATTAATCCACGGTAGGGTTCAGCCGAATGACCTCTGCCGGGAACACTCAGAATGAGGTTCTGTGTTATTGCAACATACAGCGTTTCACTGCTTTCAAGGTTTCTTAGGAAGGATTCCGAAATGTTGCTGCCGGCAGGCCTCCGGCTGTTCCGGGTGAACATCTCCTTGTAAATCCCCCGTGGTTTCTTGTACACCCGTGAATTTTGGCCAGGTTATGCAGTTTGCATTGCTGCACAATTGTGCCTGCCTAGCTCTGCCGAGGTTGCAAACATTCAGTCGTGGCAGCCAGACAGGCTGGACCCAGTAGGACACTGCAAGCGGACTGGGTATATCTGCTTCCCATTCTTCTCACCTGCGTGCTCCTGATTCCTGCTTTGACGGCTACACTCTACTCAACCGCAGCAGTAAGTTGAACCTCAACTTATGGCACTTTTTGAAAGTGTTGAGAACTAGAGCTCAGTTGTTTGACACGCCACCACTGTCCATCCAGCACTATAGGGGGCACTGCCTACATCTGGCTGTAATTAGTGCACGGTTGTGTTCAGCCGAATGACCTCTGCCGGGAACACTCAGGATGAGGTTCTCAGTTGTTGCAACATAGGTGCGTTTGACTGCTTTCAAGGCTTCTTAGGAAGAATTCCGGAATCTTACTGCCGGTAGGCCTCCGGCTATTGCGGGTGTACATCTCCTTGTAAATCCCCCGAAGTTTCTTGTACACCCGTGAAATTTGGCCAGGTTAAGCAGTTTCCATTGCTGCACAAATGCGCCTGCCTAGCTCTTCCGCTGTTGCAAACATTCAGGCGTGGCAGAAAGATAGGCTGGACACTGAAGGACACTGCCAGCAGACTGGGTATATCTGCTTCCCTTTCTTCTCACCTGAGTGCTACTGATTCCAGCTTTTACGGCTACACTCTACTCAACCGGAGCAGTAAGTTTAACCTCACCTTATGGGAATTTGTGAACGTGTTGAGAACTAGAGCTCAGTTTTTGGCTCGCCACCACTGTCCATCCAGCCCTATGGACGGCACTGCCTACATCTGGCTCTAATTAGTCCACGGTTGTGTTCAGCCGAATGACCTCTGCCGGGAACACTCAGAATGAGGTTCTCAGTTATTGCAACATAGGAGCGTTTCACTGCTTTCAAGGCTTCTTAGGAAGAACTCCGTTATCTTGCTACCGGCAGGTCTCCGGCTCTTCCAGGTGAACATCTCCTTTTAATTCCCCCGTGGTTTCTTGTACACCCGTGAAATTTGGCCAGGTTGTGCAGTTTGCATTGCTGCACAATTGCGCCTGCCTAGTTCTGCTGCGGTTGCAAACATTCAGTCGTGGCAGCCAGATAGGCTAGACCACGGAAGACACTGCCAGGGGACTGGATGTATCTGCTTCCTGTTCTTCTCACTTGAGTGCTACTGATTCCAGCTTTGACGGATACACTCTACTCAACGGAGCAGTAAGTTTAACCTCAACTTATGGTACTTTGTGAAAGTGTGGAAAACTAGAGCTCAGTTGTTTTGCATGCCACCACAGTCCATCCAGCACTATGGACGGCACTGCCTACATCTGGCTCTAATTAGTCCACGGTTGTGTTCAGCCGAATGACCTCTGCCGGGAACACTCAGAATGAGATTCTGAGTGATTGCAACATAGGAGCGTTTCACTGCTGTCAAGCCTTCTTAGGAAAAATTCCGGAATCTTGCTGCCGGCAAGCCTCCGGCTATTCCGGGTGAAAACCTCCTCGTAAATCCCCCGTGGTTTCTTGTACACCCGTGAAATTTGGCCAGGTTATGCAGTTTGCATGGCTGCACAATTGCGCCTGGCTAGCTCTGCTGCGGTTGCAAATATTCAGGTGTGGCAACCAGGTAGGCTGGTCCCCGTAGGACACTGCCAGCGGACTGGGTATATCTGCTTCCCGTTCTTCTCACCTGAGTGCTACTGATTTCAGCTTTGACGGCTACACTCTATTCAACCGGTGTAGTAATTAGAACCTCAACTTATGGCACTTTGTGAAAGTGTTGAGAACTAGAGCTCAGTTGTTTGGCACGCCACCACTCTCCATCCAGCACTGTGGACGGCACTGCCTACATCTGGCTCTAATTAGTCCACGGTTGTGTTTAGCCGAATGACCTCTGCCGGGAACACTCAGAATGAGGTTCTGACTTATTGCACCATAGGAGCATTTCACTACTTTCAAGGCTTCTTAGGAAGAATTCTGGAATCTTGCTGCCGGCAAGCCTCCGGCTATTCCGGGTGAACACCTTCTTGTAAATCCCCCGTGGTTTCTTGTACACCCGTGAAATTTGGCCAGGTTATGCAGTTTGCATTGCTGCACAATTGCCCCTGACTAGCTCTGCCGCGGTTGCAAATATTCAGGTGTGGCAGCCAGGTAGGCTGGTCCCCGTAGGACACTGCTAGCGGACTGGGTATATCTGCTTCCCGTTCTTCTCACCTGAGTTCTACTGATTTCAGCTTTGACGGCTAAACTCTACTCAACCGGCGCAGTAAGTAGAACCTCAATTTATGGCACTTTGTGAAAGTGTTGAGAACTAGAGCTCAGTTGTTTGGCACGCCACCACTCTCCATCCAGCACTGTGGACGTCACTGCCTACATCTGGCTCTAATTAGTCCACGGTTGTGTTCAGCCGAATGACCTCTGCCAGGAACACTCAGAATGAGGTTCTGAGTTATTGCAACATAGGAGCGTTTCACTACTTTCAAGGTTTCTTAGGAAGAATTCTGGAATCTTGCTTCCGGCAGGCCTTCGGGTGTTCTGCGTTTACATCTCCTTGTAAATCCCCCGTGGTTTCTTGTACACCCGTGAAATTTGGCCAGGTTATGCAGTTTGCATTGCTGCTCAATTGCGCCTGCCTAGCTCTGCCTCGGTTGCAAACATTCAGGCGTGGCAGCCAAATAGGCTGGTCCCCGTAGGAAACTGCCAGCGGACTGGATATATCTGCTTCCCTTTCTTCACACCTGAGTGCTACTGATTCCAGCTTTGACGGCTAAACTCTACTAAACAGGAGCAGTAAGTTGAACCTCAACTTATGGCACTTTGTGAAAGTGTTGAGAACTAGAGCTCAGTTGTTTGGCACGCCACCACTGTCCATCCAGCACTATGGACGGCATTGCCTACATCTGGTTCTAATTAGTCCATGATTGTGTTCAGCCGAATGACCTCTGCCGGGAACACTCAGAATGAGGTGCTGAGTTATTGCAACATAGGAGCGTTTCACTGCTTTCAAGGCTTCTTAGGAAGAATTCCTCAATCTTGCTGCTGGCTGGCCTCCGGTGTTCCGGATGAACATCTCCTTGTAAATCATCCGTGGTTTCTAGTACACCCGTGGAATTTAGCCTGGTTATGCAGTTTGCATTGCTGCACTATTGCGCCTGCCTAGCTCTGCCGCGGTTGCAAACATTCGGGCGTGGCAGCCAGATAGGCTGGTCCCAGTAGGACACTGCCAGCGGACTGTATATATGTACTTCCCGTTCTTTTCACCTGAGTGCTACTGATTCCAGCTTTGACGGCTACAATCTACTCAACTGGAGCAGTAAGATGAAGCTCAACTTAGGGCATTTTCTCAAAGTGTTGAGAACTACAGCTCAGATATTGGGCATGCGACCCCTGTCCATCCAGCACTATGGACGGCACTGCCTACATCTGGCTCGAATTAGTCCACGGTTGTGTTCAGCCGAATTACCTCTGCCGGGAATACTCAGAATGAGGTTCTGAGTTATTCCAACATAAGAGAGTTTCACTGCTTTCAAGGCTTCTTCGGAAGGATACCGGAATGTTGCTGCCGGCAGGGCTCCGGCTGTTCCGGATAAACATGTCCTTGTAAATATCCCGTGGTTTCTTGTACACCCTTGAAATTTGGGGAGGTTATACAGTTTGCATTGCTACACAATTGCGCCTGCCTACCCCTGCGACGGTTGCAAACATTCAGGCGTGGCAGCCAGATAGGCTGGTCCCCGAAGGACACTGCCAGCGGACTGAGTATATGTGCTTCCCATTCTTCTCACCTGAGTGCTACTGATTCCAGCTTTGACGGCTCCACTCTACTCAACCGGAGCAGTAAGTTGAACCTCAACTCATGGCACTTTGTGAAAGTGTTGAGAACTAGATCTCAGGTGTTTGGCACGCCATCACTGTCCATCCAGCACTATGGAAGGCACTGCCTACGTCTGGCTCTAATTAGTCCACAGTTGTGTTCAGCCGAATGATATCTGCCGGGAACACTCAGAAAGAGGTTCTGAGATATTGCAACATAGGAGCGTTTCACTGCTTTCAAGGCTTCTTAGGAAGGATTCCGGAATGTTGCTGCCGGCAGGCCTCTGGCAGTTCCGGGTGAACATCTCCTTGTAAATCTGCCGTGGTTTCTTGTACACCCGTAAAATATGGCCAGGTTATGCAGTTTGCATTGCTGCACAATTGCGCCTGCCAAGCTCTGCCTCGATTGCAAACATTCAGGCGTGGCAGCCAGGTAGGCTGGTACCCGTAGGACACTGCCAGCAGACTGGTTATATCTGCTTCCCGATATTCTCACCTGAGTGCTACTGATGCCAGCTTTGACAGCTACACTCTACTCAACCGGAGCAGTAAGTTGAACCTCAACTTATGGCACTTTGTGAAAGTGTTGAGAACTAGAGCTCAGTTGTTTGGCACGGCACCAGTGTACATCCAGCACTATGGACGGCACTGCCTACATCTGGCTCTAATTAGTCCACGGTTGTTTTCAGCCGAATGACCTCTGCCGGGAACACTCAGAATGAGGTTCTGAGTTATTGCCACATAGGAGCCTTTCACTGCTTTCAAGGCTTCTTAGGAAGGATTCCGGAATGTTGCTGCCGGCAGGACTCTGGCTGTTCCGGGTGAACATCTCCTTGTAAATCCCCCGTGGTTTCTTGTACACCCGTCAAATTTGGCCAGGTTATGCAGTTTGCATTGTTGCACAATTGTTCCTGCCTAGCTCTGACGCGGTTTCAAACATTCAGGCGTGGCAGCCAGATAGGCTGGTCCACCTAGGACACTGCCAGCGGACTGGGTATATTTGCTTCCCTTTCTTCTCACCTGAGTGCTACTGATTCCAGCTTTGACGGCTACACTCTACTCAACCGGAGCAGTAAGTTGAACCTCAACTTATGGCACTTTGTGAAAGTGTTGAGAACTAGAGCTCAGTTGTTTTCCACGCCACCACTGTCCTTCCAGGACTATGGACGGCACTGCCTACATCTGGGTCTAATTAGTCCACGGTTATGTTCTGTCGAATGACCTCTGCCGGGAACACTCAGAATGAGGTTCTGAGTTATTGCAACATAGGAGCGTTTAACTGCTTTCAAGGCTTCTTAGGAAGAATTCCGTAATGTTGCTGCCAGAAGGCCTCCGGCTGTTCCGAGTGAACATCTCCATGTAACTCCCCCGTGGTTTCTTGTAAACCCGTGAAATTTGGCCAGGTTTTGCACTTTGCATTGCTGCACAATTGTGCCTGCCTAGGTCTGCCGTGGATGCAAACATTCTGACATGGCAGCCAGATAGGCTGGTCCCCGTAGGACACTGCCAGCGGACTGGATATATCTGCTTCCCTTTCTTCTTACCTGAGTGCTACTGCTTCCAGCTTTGACGGCTACACTCTACTCAACCGGAGCAGTAAGTTGAACCTCAACTTACGGCATTTTGAGAAAGTGTTCAGAACTAGAGCTCTGTTGTTTGGCACGCCACAACTGTGCGTCCAGCACTATGGACGGCACTGCCTACATCTGGCTCTAATTAGTCCACGGTTGTGACCAGCCGAATGACCTCTGCCCGGAACACTCAGAATGAGGTTCTGAGTTATTGCAACATAGGAGCGTTTCACTGCTTTCATGGCTTCACAGGATGAATTCCGGAATCTTGCTGACAGCAGGCCTCCAGCTATTCCGGGTGAACATCTCCTTGTAAATCCCCCGTGGTTTCTTGTACACCCGTGAAATGTGACCAGGTTTTGCAGTTTGCATTGCTGCACAATTGCGCCTGCCTAGCTCTGCCGCGGTTGCAAATATTCAAGCCTGGCAGCCAGATAGGCTCGTCCCTGTAGGACACTGCCAGCGGACTGGATATATCTGCTTCCCTTTCTTCTCACCTGAGTGCTACTGATTCCAGCTTTGACGGCTACACTCTACTCAACGGGAGCAGTAAGTTGAACCTCAATTTACGGTACTTTGTGAAAGTGCTGAGAACTAGAGCTCAGTTGTTTGGCATGCCACCACTGTCCATACAGCACTGTGGATGGCAGTGCCTACATCTGGCTCTAATTAGTCCACTGTTGGGTTCAGCCGAATGACCTCTGCCGGGAACACTCAGAATGAAGTTCTGAGTTATTGCAACATAGGAGCGTTTCACTGCTTTCAAGGCTTCATAGGAAGAATTCCGGAATCTTGCTTCTGGTAGGCCTCCGTCTGTTCCGAGTGTTCCATGTAAATCCCTCGTGGTTTCTTGTACACCCGTGAAATTTGGCCAGTTTGCATTGCTGCACAATTGTGCCTGCCTAGCTCTGCTGTGGTTGCAAACATTCTGGCGTGGCAGCCTTATAGGCTGGTCCCCGTAGGACACTGCCAGCGGACTGGTTATATCTGCTTCCCGTTCTTCTCACCTGAGTGCTACTGATTCTAGCTTTGACGGCTACACTCTCTACTCAACTGGAGCAGTAAATTGAACCTCAACTTATGGCACTTTGTGAAAGTGTTGAGAACTAGACCTCAGTTGTTTGGCATGCCACCACTGTCCATCCAGCACTATGGACGGCACTGCCTACATCTGGCTCTAATTAGTCCACGGTTGTGTTCAGCCGAATGACCTCTGCCGGGAACACTCAGAATGAGGTTCTGAGTTATTGCAACACAGGAGCGTTTCACTGCTTTCAAGGCTTCACAGGAAGAATTAAGGAATCTTGCTGCCGGCAGGCCTCCGAATGTTCCGGTTGAACATCTCCTTGTAAATCCCCCATGGTTTCTTGTACACCCGTGAAATTTGGCCAGGTTATGCAGTTTGCATTGCTGCACAATTGCGCCTGCGTAGCTCTGCCACGGTTCCAAATGTTTTGGCAAGGCAGCCAGATAGGCTGGTCCCCGTAGGACACTGCCAGCGGATTGGTTATATCTGCTTCCCCTTCTTCTCACCTGAGTGCTACTGATTCCAGCTTTGACGGCTACACTCTCTACTCAGCTGGAGCAGTAATTTGAACCTCAACTTATGGCACTTTGTGACAGTGTTGAGAAATAGAGCTCAGTTGTTTGGCACGCCACCACTGTCCATCCCGCACTATGGACAGCACTGCGTACATCTGGCTCTAATTAGTCCACGGTTGTGTTCAGCTGAATGACCTCTGCCGGGAACACTCAGAATGAGTTTCTGAGTTATTGCAACATAGGAGCGTTTCACTGCTTTCAAGGCTTCACATGAAGAATTCCAGAATCTTGCTGCAGGCAGGCCTCCAGCTGTTCCGGGTGAACATCTCCTTGTAATTCCCCCGTGCTTTCTTGTACACCTGGGAAATTTGGCCAGGTTAGGCAGTTTGCATTGCTGCACAATTGCGCCTGCCTAGCTCTGCCACGGTTGCAAACATTCAGGCGTGGCAGCCAGATAGGCTGGTCCCTGTAGGACACTGCCAGCGGTCTGGGTCTATCTGCTTCCCATTATTCTCACCTCAGTGCTACTGATTCCAGCTTTGACGGCTACACTCTACTCACTAGGCGCAGTAAGTTGAACCTCAAGTTATGGCACTCTGTGAAATTGTGGAGAACTAGAGCTCAGTTGCTTGGCACGCCAAAACTGTCCATCCAGCACTATGGACAGAACTGCCTACATCTGGCTCTAATTAGTCCACGGTTTTGTTCAGCCGAATGACCTCTACCGGGAACACTCAGAATGAGGTTCTGAGTTATTGCAACATAGGGCGTTTCACTGCTTTCAAGGCTTCTCAGGAAGAATTCCGGAAACTTGGTACCAGCAGGCCTCCTGCTGTTCCGGGTGAACATCTCCTTGTAAATCCCCCGTGGTTTCTTGTACACCCGTGAAATTTGGCCAGTTTATGTATTTTGCCTTGCTGCACAATTGTGCCTACTTAGCTCTGCCACGGTTGCAAACATTCAGGCGTGGCAGCCAGAGAGTCTGTTCCTCGTAAGACACTGTCAGCGGACTGGTTATATCTGCTTCCCCTTCTTCTCACTTGAGTGCTTCTAATTTCCGCTTTGACGGCTACACTCTACTCAACCGAAGCAGTAAGTTGAACCTCTACTTATGGCACTCTGTTAAAGTTTGGAGAACTAGAGCTCAGTTGTTTGGCAAGCGACCACTGTACTTCCAGCACATTGGACGGCACTGCCTACATCTGGCTCTAATTAGTCCACGGTTGTGTTCAGCCGAATGACTTCTGCCGGGAACACTCAGAATGAGGATCTGATTTACTCCAACATAGGAGCGTTTCACTGCGTTCAAGGATTCTTAGGAAGAATTCCGTAATCTTGCTGCCGGCATGCCTCCGGCTGTTCTGGGTGAACATCTCCTTGTATTTCCTCGTGGTTTCTTGTACACCCGTGAAATTTGGCCAGGTTATGCAGTTTGCATTACTGCATAATTCCGACTGTCTAGCTCTGTCGCGGTTGCAATCATTCAGCCGTGTCAACCAGATAGGCTGGTCCCCGTAGGACACTGCCTGTGGGTATATCTACTTCCCGTTCTTCTCACCTGAGTGCTACTGATTCCAGCTTTGACGGCTACATTCTACTCAACCGGAGCAGTAAGTTGAACCTCAACTTATGGCACTTTGTAAAAGTGTTGAGAACTAGATCTCAGGTGTTTGGCACGCCACCACTATCCATCCATCTCTATGGACGGCACTGCCTACATCTGGCTCTAATTAGTCCACGATTGTGTTCAGCCGAATGATCTCTGCTGGGAAAACTCAGGAAGAGGTTCTGAGTTATTGCAACATAGGAGCGTTTCACTGCTTTCAAGGCTTCTTAGGAAAAATTCCGGAATTTTGCTGCCAACAGGCCTCCGGCAGTTCCGGGTGAACATCTCCGTGTAAATCCCCCGTGGTTTCTTGGACACCCGTGAAATTTGGCCAGGTTATGCAGTTTGATTGCTGCACAATTGCGCCTGCATAGCTCTGCCGTGGTTACAAACATTCAGGCGTGGCAGCCAGAAAGGCTGGTCCCCGTAGGACACTGCCAGCGGACTGGGTCTACCTGCTTCCCGTTCTTCTCACCTGAGGGCTACTGATTACAGCTTTGACGGGTACACACTACTCAACCGGAGCAGTAAGTTGAACCTCAACTTATGGCACTTTGTGAAAGTTTGGAGAACTAAAGCTCAGTTGTTTTCCAATCGAAAACTCTGCCTTTATCTGGCTCTAATTAGTCCATTGCCTACATCTGGCTCTAATTATTCCACTGCCTACATCTGGCTCTAATTAATCCACGGATGAGTTCAGCCTAATGACCTCTGCCAGGAACACTCAGAATGAGGTTGTGAGTTATTGCAACATAGGAGCGTTTCACTGCTTTCAAGGCTTCTTAGGAAGAATTCCGGAATCTTGCTGCCGGCAGGCCTCTGGCTGTTCCGGGTGAACATCTCCTTGTACATCCCCCGTGGTTTCTTGTACAACCGTGAAATTTGGCCAGGTTATGCAGTTTGAACTGCTGCACAATTACGCCTGCCTAGCTCTGCCCGGGTTACAAATTTTCAGGCGTGGCAGCCAGATAGACTGGTTCCTGTAGGACACTGCCAGCGGACTGGGTATATCTGCTTCCCGTTCTTCTCACCTGAGTGCTAATGATTCCAGCTTTGACGGCTACAATCTACTCAACCGGAGCAGTAAGGTGAAGCTCAATTTAGGGCACTTTCTGAAAATGTTGAGAACTACAGCTCAGTTGTTGGGCATGCGACCAGGGTCCATCCAGCACTATGAACGGCACTGCCTACATCTGGCTCTAATTAGTCCAAGGTTGTGTTCAGCCGAATGACCTCTGCCGGGAACACTCAGAATGAGGTTCTGAGTTATTCCAACATAGGAGCGTTTCACTGCTTTCAAGGCTTCTTAGGAAGAATTCCGGAACGTTGCTGGCGGCAGGCCTCCGGCTGTTCCGGGTAAGCATGTCCTAGTATATCCCCCGTGGTTTCTTGTACACCACTGAAATTTGGGGAGGTTATGCAGTTTGCATTGCTACACAATTGCGCCTGCCTACCCCTGCCATGGTTGCAAACATTCAGACGTGGCAGCCAGATAGGCTTGACCCCGTAGGACACTGCCAGCGGACAGGGTATATCTGCTTCCCATTCTTTTCACCTGAGTGCTACTGATTCCAGCTTTGACGGCTACACTCTACTCAACCGTAGCAGTAGGTTGAAGCTCAACTTATGGCACTTTGGGAAAGTGTTGAGAACTAGATCTCACATATTTGGCACGCCACCACTGTCCATCCAGCACTATGGTCGGCACTGCATACATCTGGCTCTAATTAGTCCACAGTTGTGTTCAGCCGAATGACCTCTGCCGGGAACACTCAGAATGCGGTTCTGAGTTATTGCAACCTAGGAGCGTTTCACTGCTTTCAAGGCTTCTTAGGAAGAATTCCGGAATTTTCCTGCCAGCAGGCCTCTGGCTGTTCTGGGTGAACATGTCCTTGTAAATCCCCCGTGGTTTCTTGTACACCCGTGAAATTTGTCCAGATTATGCAGATTGCATTGCTGCACAATTACGCCTGCCTAGCTCTGCCACGGTTGCAAACATTCAGGAGAGGCAGCCACATAGGCTGGTCCCCGTAAGACATTGCCAGCGGACTGGGTATAACTGCTTCCCATTCTTCTCACCTGAGTGCTACTGATTCCAGTTTTGACAGCTACACTCTACTCAACCGGAGCAGTAAGTTGATCCTCAACTTATGGCACTTTGTGAAAGTGTTGAGAACTAGAGCTCAGTTGTTTGGCACACCAACACTGTCCATCCTGCACTACGGACGGCACTGCATACATCAGGCTCTAATTAGTCCATGGTTGTGTTCAGCCGAATGACCTCTGCCTGGCACATTCACAATGAGGTTCTGAGTTATTGCCACATAGGAGCCTTTCACTGCTTTCAAGGCTTCTTAGGAAGGATTCCGGAATGTTGCTGCCGGCAGGCCTCTGGCTGTTCCGGGTGAACATCTCCTTGTAAATCCCCCGTGGTTTCTTGTACACCCCTCAAATTTGGCCAAGTTATGCAGTTTGCATTGCTGCACAATTGTGCCTGCCAAGCTCTGCCGCGATTGCAAACATTCAGGCGTGGCAGCCAGATAGGCTGCTCCCCTTAGGACACTGTCAGCAGACTGGGTATATCTGCTTCCCGATCTTCTCATCTGAGTGCTACTGATGCCAGATTTGACGGCTACACTCTACTCAACCGCAGCAGTAAGTTGAACCTCAACTTAGGGCACTTTGTGCAAGTGTTGAGAACTAGAGCTCAGTTGTTTTGCAAGCCACCACTGTCCATCCAGCACTATGGACGGCACTGCCTACATCTGGCTCTAATTAGTCCACCGTTGTGTTCAGCCGAATGACCTCTGCCTGGAACACTCAGAATGAGGTTCTGACTTATTGCAACATAGGAGCGTTTCACTACTTTCAAGGCTTCACAGGAAGAATTCCGGAATGTTGCTGCGGACAGGCCTCTTTCTGTTGCGGGTGAACATCTCCTTGTAAATCCCCCGTGGTTTCTTGTACACACGTGAAATTTGGCCAGGTTATGCAGTATGCATTGCTGCACAATTGCGCCTACGAAGCTCTGTCGAGATTGCACACATTCAGGCGTAGCAGCCAGATAGGCTGGTCCCCGTAGGACACTGCCAGCGGACTGGGTCTACCTGCTTCCCGTTCTTCTCACCTGAGTGCTACTGATTCCAGCTTTGACGGGTACACTCTACTCAACCGGAGCAGTAAGTTGAACCTCTATATATGGCACTTTGTGAAAGTTTGGAGAACTAAAGCTCAGTTGTTTTCCAATCGAAAACACTGCCTATATCTGGCTCTAATCAGTCCATTGCCTACATCTGGCTCTAATTAGTCCACTGCCTACATCCTGCTGTAATTAGTCCACGGATGAGTTCAGCCGAATGACCTCTGCCGGGAACATTCAGAATGAGGTTCTGAGTTATTGCAACCTCGGAGCGTTTCACTGCTTTCAAGGCTTCTTAGGAAGAATTCCGGAATGTTGCTGCTGGCAGGCCTCCGGCTGTTCCGGGTAAACATGTCCTTGTAATTCTCCAGTCTTTTCTTGTACACCCGTGAAATTTGGCCAGGTTATGCAGTTTGCATTGCTGCATAATTGCGACTGCTTAGCTCTGCCGCGGTTGCAAACATTGAGGCGTGGCAGCCACATAGGCTGGACACCGTAGGACACTGCCAGCGTACTAGGTATATGTGCTTCCCGTTCTTCTCACCTGAGTGCTGCTGATTCTAGCTTGGACGGCAACACTCTACTCAACCGGAGCAGTAAGTTGATCCTCAACTTATGGCACTTTGTGAAAGTGTTGCGAACTAGAGCTCAGTTGTTTGGCACACCACCACTGCCCAGCCAGTACTATGGACGGCACTGCATGCATCTGGCTATAGTTAGTCCACGGTTGTGTTCAGCCGAATGAGCTCTGCCTGGAACACTCACAATGAGGTTCTGAGTTATTGCAACATAGGAGTGTCTCACTGTGTGCAAGGTTTCTTAGGAAGAATTCTGGAATCTTGCTGCCGGCAGGCCTCCGGTTGTTCTGAGTGAACATCTCCTTGTAAATCCCCCGTGGTTTCTTGTACACCGGTGAAATTTGGCCAGGTTATGCAGTTTGCATTGCTGCACAATTGCGCCTGCCTAGCTTTGCCACGGTTGCAAACATTCAGGCGTGGCAGCCAGAGAGGCTGGTCCCCGTAGGACACTGCTGGCGGACTGGGTATATCTGCTTCCCATTCTTCTCACTTGTGTGCTTCTGATTCCCGCTTTGACGGATACACTCTACTCAACTGAAGGAGTATGTTAAACCTCTACTTATGGCACTCTGTTAAAGTTTAGAGAACTAGAGCTCAGTTGTTTGGCACGCGACCACTCTCCATCCAGCACTATGGACGGCACTGCCTACATCTGGCTCTAATTAGTCCACGGTTGTGTTCAGCCGAATGACCTCTGTCGGGAACACTCAGAATGATGTTCTGAGTTATTGCAACATAGGAGCGTTTCACTGCTTTCAAGGCTTCACATGAAGAATTCCCGAATCTTGTTGCCGGCAGGCCTCTGGCTGTTCCGGGTGAACATCTCTTTGTAAATCCCCCGTGGTTTCTTGTACCCCTGTTAAATTTGGCCAGGTTATGCAGTTTGCATTGCTGCACAATTGCACCTGCCTAGCTCTGCCACGGTTGCAAACATTCAGGCGTGGCAGCCAGATAGGCTGGTCCCCGTAGGACACTGCCAGCAGACTGGGTCTATCGGCTTCACGTTCTTCTCACCTGAGGGCTACTGATTCCAGCTTTCACGGCTACACTCTATCAACCGGAGCAGTAAGTTGAACCTCAACTTATGGCACTTTGTGAAAGGCTTGAGAACTAGAGCTAAGTTGTTTGGCACGCCACCATTGTCCATCCAGCACTATGGACGGTACTGCCTACATCTGGCCCTAATTAGTCCACGGTTGTGGTCACCCGAATGACCTCTGCCGGGAACACTCAGAATGAGGTTCTGAGTTATTGCTATGTAGGAGAGTTTCACTGCTTTCAAGGCTTCACAGGAAGAACTCGGGAATCTTGATGCCGGCAGGTCTCCGGCTGTACCGGGTGAACATGTCCTTGTAAATCCCCTGTGGTTTCTTGAACATCCGTGAAATTTGGCCAGGTTATGCAGTTTGCATTGCTGCACAATTGCGCCTGCCTAGCTCTGCCGCTGTTGCAAACATTCAGGCGTGGCAGCCAGATAGGCTGGTCCCCGTAGGACACTGCCAGCACACTGGGTCTATCTGCTTCCCGTTCTTTTCACCTGAGTGCTATTGATTCCAGCTTTGACGGCTACGCTCTACTCACCCGGAGCAGTAAGTTGAACCTCAACTTATGGCACTTTGTGAAAGTGTTGAGAACTACAGCTCAGTTGTTTGGCACGCCACCACTGTCCATCCAGCATTATGGACGGCACTTCCTACATCTGGCTATAGTTAGTCCACGGTTGTGTTCAGCCGAATGAGCTCTGCTGCGAACACTCACAATAAGGTTCTAAGTTATTGCAACATAGGAGTGTTTCACTGCGTTCAAGGTTTCTTAGGACGAATTCTGGAATCTTGCTTCCGGCAGGCCTCCGGTTGTTCCGAGTGAACATCTCCTTGTAAATCCCCCGTTGTTTCTTGTACACCCGTAAAATTTGGCTAGGTTATGCAGTTTGAATTGCTGCCGAATTGTGCCTGCATAGCTATGCCGCGGTTGCAAACATTCAGGCGTGGCAGCCAGATAGGCTGGTCCCCGTAGGACACTGCAAGCGGACTGGGTATATCTCCTTCCCGTTCTTCTCACCTGAGTGCTTCTGATTCATGCTTTGACGGCTACACTCTACTCAACCAAAGCAGTAAGTTGAACCTCTACTTATGTCACTCTGTTAAAGTTTGGAGAACTACATCTCAGGTGTTTGGAATGCGACCGCTGTCCATCCAGCACTATGGACGGCACTTCCTACATCTGGCTCTAATTAGTCCACGGTTGTGTTCAGCCGAATGACCTCTGTCGGGAACACTCAGAATGAGGTTCTGAGTTATTGCTACATAGGAATGTTTCACTTCTTTCAAGGCTTCTTAGGAAGAATTCCTGTATTTGCTGCCCGCATGCCTCCAGCTGTTCCGGGTGAACATCTCCTTGTAAATCCCCCGTGGTTTCTTGGACACCCGTGAAATTTGGCCATGTTATGCAGTTTGCATTGATGCACAATTGCGCCTACCTAGCTCTGCCGCGGTTGCAAACATTCAGGCGTGGCAGCCAGATAGGCTGCTCCTCGTAGGACACTGCCAGCCGACTGGGTATTTCTGCTTCCCGTTCTTCTCACATGAGTGCTACTGATTCCAGCTTTGACGGCTACACTCTACTCAACAGAAGGAGTAATTTGAACCTCAACTTATGGCACTTTGTGAAAGTGTTGAGAACTAGAGCTCAGTTGTTTTGGACTCCACCACTGTCCATCCAGCACTATGGACGGCACTACCTACATCTGGCTCTAATTAGTCCACGGTTGTGGTCAGCTGAATGATCTCTGCCGGGAACACTCAGAATGAGGTTCTGAGTTATTGCAACATAGGAGCGTTTCACTGCTTTCAAGGCTTCACATGAAGAATTCCCGAATCTTGCTGCAGGCAGGACTCCAGCTGTTCCGGGTGAACATCTCCTTGTAAATCCCCTGTGCTTTCTTGTACACCTGTGAAATTTGGCCAGGTTATGCAGTTTGCATAGCTGCACAATTGCGCCTGCCTAGCTCTGCCGCGGTTGCAAACATTCAGGCATGGCAGCCAGATAGGCTGGTCCACGAAGACAATGTCAGCGGACTGGGTCTATCTGCTTCCCGTTCTTCTCACCTGAGTCCTACTGATTCCAGCTTTGACGGGTACACTCTACTCAACAGGAGCAGTAAGTTGAACATCACGTTATGGCACTCTGTGAAAGTGTGGAGAACTAGAGCTCAGTTGCTTGGCACGCCAAAACTGTCCATCCAGCACTATGGACGGCAATGCATCCATCTGGCTCTAATTAGTCCACGTTTGTGTTCAACCGAATGACGTCTGCCGGGAACACTCAGAATGAGTTTCTGAGTTATTGCAACATAGGAGCGTTTCACTGCTTTCAAGGCTTCTCAGGAAGAATTCCGGAACCTTGTTCCCGGCAGGCCTCCGGCTGTTCTGGGTGAACATGTCCTTGTAAATCCCCGGTGTTTTCTTGTACACCCGTGAAATTTGGCCAGGTTATGCAGTTTGCATTGCTGCACAATTCCGCCTGCATAGCTCTGCCGTGGTTACAAATATTCAGGCGTGGCAGCCAGAAAGGCTGGTCCCCGTAGGACACTGCCAGCAGACTGGGTCTACCTACTTCCCGTTCTTCTCAACTGAGTGCTACTGATTCCAGCTTTGACGGGTACACTCTACTCAACCGGAGCAGTAAGTTGAACCTCAACTTATGGCAATTTGTGAAAGTTTGGAAAACTAAAGCTCAGTTGTTTTCCAATCGAAAACACTGCCTATATCTGGCTCTAATTAGTCCATTGCCCACATCTGGCTCTAATTAGTCTACTACGTACATCTGGCTCTAATTAGTCCACGGATGAGTTCAGCCGAATGACCTCTGCGGGGAACACTCAGAATGAGGTTTTGAGTTATTGCAACATAGGAGAGTTTCACTGCTTTCAAGGCTTCTTAGGAAGAATTCCGGAATATTGCTGCCGGCAGGCCTCTGGCTGTTCCAGGTGAACATCTCCTTGTACATCCCCCGTGGTTTCTTCTACACCCGTGAAATTTGGCCAGTTTATGCAGTTTGCACTGCTGCACAATTGCGCCTGCCTGGCTCTGCCACGGTTGCAAACATTCAGGCGTGGCAGCCAGATGGGCTGGTCCCCATAGGACAATCCCAGCGGACTGGGTCTATCTGATTCCGGTTCTTCTCACCTGAGTGCTACTGATTCCAGCTTTGACGGCTACACTCTACTCAACCGGAGCAGTAAGGTGAAGCTCAACTTAGGGCACTTTCTGAAAGTGTTGAGAACTAGAGCGCAGTTGTTTGACACGCCACCACTGTCCATCCAGCACTATGGACGGCACTGCATACATCTGGCTCTAATTAGTCCTCGGTTGTGTTCAGCCGAATGACCTCTGCCGGGAACACTCAGAATGAGGTGCTGAGTTATTGCAACATAGGAGCGATTCACTGCTTTCAAGGCTTCTTCGGAAGGATTCCGGAATCTTGCTGCCGGAAGGCCACCGGCTGTTCCGGGTGAACATCTCCTTGTAAATCCCCTGTGGTTTCTTGTAGACCCGTGAAATTTGGCCAGGTTATGCAGTTTGCATTGCTGCACAATAGCGCCTGTCTAGCTCTGACGCAGTGGCAAACATTCAGGCGTGACAGGCAAATAGGCGGGTCCCCGTAGGACTCTGCCAGCGGACTGGGTCTATCTGCTTCCCGTTCTTCTCACCTGAGTGTTACTGATTCCAGCTTTGACGGCTACACTCTACTCAACTAGCGAAGTAAGTTGAACCCCAACCCATGGCAATTTGTAAAAGTCTTGAGAACTAGAGCTCAGTTGTTTGGCACGCCACCACTGTCCATCCAGCACTATGGACGGAACTGCCTACATCTGGCTCTAATAAGTTCATTGTTGTGTTCAGCTGAATGACCTCTGCCTGGAACACTCAGAATGAGGTTCTGAGTTATTGCAACATAGGAGCGTATTACTGCTTTCAAGGCTTCTTAGGAAGGATTCCGGAATGTTGCTGCCGCCAGTCCTCCGGCTGTTCCAGGTGAACATCTCCTTGTAAATCCCGCGTGGTTTCTTGTACACCCGTGAAATTTTTCCAGGTTATGCAGTTTGCATTGCTACACAATTGCGCCTTCCTAGCTCTGTCTCGATTGCAAACATTCAGGCGTGGCAGCCAGATTTACTGGTCCCCGTAGGACACTGCCAGCGGATTGCGTATATCAACTTCCCGTTCTTCTCACCTCAGTGCTACTGATTCCGGCTTTCATGGCTACACTCTACTAAACCGGCAGTGTCCATCCAGCACTATGTATGGCACTGCCTACATCTGGTTCTAATTAGTCCACGGTTGTCGTCACCCGAATGACCTCTGCCGGGAACACTCAGAATGAGGTTCTGATTTATTGCCACGTAGGAGCGTTTCACTGTTTTCAAGGCTTCACAGGAAGAATTCCGGAATCTTACTGGTGGCAAGCCTCAGGCTGTTCCGGGTGAACATCTCCTTGTAAATCCCCCGTGGTTTCTTGTACACCCGTCAAATTTGGACAGGTTATGCAGTTTGCATTACCGCACAATTGCGCCTGCGTAGCTCTGCCGCGGTTGCAAACATTCAAGTCTGGCAGCCAGATAGACTGGTCCCCGTAGGACACTGCCAGCGGACTGGATATATCTGCATTCCGTTCTTGTCAACTTAGTGCTACTGATTCCAGCTTTGACGGCTACACTCTAGTCAACCGGAGCAGTAAGTTGAACCTCAACTTATGGCATTTTGTGAAAGTGTTGAGAACTAGAGCTCACTTGTTTGGCACGCCAGCACTCTCCATCCAGCACTATGGACGGCACTGCCTACTTCTGGCTCTAATTCGTCCACGGTTGTGTTCAGCTGAATGACCTATGCCGGGAACACTCAGAATGAGGTTCTGAGTTATTGCAACATAGGAGCGTTTCTCTGCTTTCACGACTTCTTAGGAAGAATTCCGGAATCTTGCTGCAGTAAGGCTTCCAGCTGTTACGGGTGAACATCTCCTAGTAAATCCCCCTGGTTTCCTGTACACCCGTGAAATTTGGCCAGGTAATGCAGTTTGCATTGCTGCACAATTGCGCCTGCCTAGCTCTGCCGCGGTTGCAAACATTCAGGCTTGGCAGCCAGATAGTCTGGTCCCGTAGGACACTGTCAGCGGACTGGGTATATCTGATTCCCGTTTTTCTAACCTGAGTGCTACTGATTCCACCTTTGATGGCTACACTCTACTAAACCGGAGCAGTAAGTTGAACCTCAACTTATGGCACTCTGTTAAAGTTTGGAGAACTAGAGCTCAGTTGTTTGGCACACTACCACTGTCCATCCAGCACCATGGACGCCACTGACTACATCTGGCTCTAATTAGTCCACGGTTGTGTTCAGCCGAATGACCTCTGCCGGGAACACTCAGAATGAGGTGCTGAGTTATTGCAACATAGGAGTGTTTCACTTGTTCAAGGCTTCTTAGGAAGAATTCCGGAATCTTTCTGCCGGCAGGCCTCCGGCTCTTCCGGGTGAACATCTCCTTGTATTTCCTCCTGGTATTTTGTACACCCGTGAAATTTGGCCAGGTTATGCAGTTTGCATTGCTGCATAATTGCGACTGTCTAGCTCTTTCACGGTTGCAAACATTCAGGCGTATCAGCCAGTTAGGCTTTTCCCCGTAGGACACTGCCAGCGGACTGGGTATATCTGCTTCCCGTTCTTCTCACCTGAGTGCTACTGATTCCAGCTTTGACTGCTACACTCTACACAACCGGAGCAGTAAGTTGAACCTCAACTTATGGCACTTTTTGAAAGTGTTGAGAACTAGAGCTCAGTTGTTTGGCACGCCACAACAGTCCATCCAGCACTATGGACAGCAGAGCCTACATCTGGCTCTAATTAGTCCACGGTTGTGTTCAGCCGAATGACCTCTGCCGGGAACACTCAGAATGAAGTTCTGAGTTATTGCAACATAGGAGCGTTTCACTGCTTTCAAGGCTTCTTAGGAAGAATTCCGGAATGTTGCTGCCGGCAGGCCTCCGGCTGTTCCGGGTGAACATCTCCTTGTAAATCCCCCGTGGTTTCTTGTACACCCGTGAAATTTGGCCAGGTTATGCAGTTTGAATTGCTGCACAATTGTGACTGCCTTGCTCTGCCGCGGTTGCAAACATTCAGGCGTGGCAGCCAGATATGCTGGTCCCCGTAGGACCTGCCAGCGGACTGGGTATATCTGCTTCCCGTTCTTCTCACCTGAGTGCTACTAATTCCACCTTTGACGGCTACACTCTACTCAACCGGAGCAGTAAGTTGAACCTCAACTTATGGCACTTTGTGAAAGTTTTGAGAACTAAGGCTCAGTTGTTTTCCAATCGCAAACACTGCCTATATCTGGCTCTAATTAGCCTACATGTGGCTCTAATTATTCCACTGCTTACATCTGGCTCTAATTAGTCCACGGATGAGTTCAGCCGAATGACCTCTGCTGGGAACACTCAGAATGAGGTTCTGAGTTATTGTAACATATGAGCGTTTCAGTGCTTTCAAGGCTTCTCGCGAAGGATTCTGGAATCTTGCTGTTGGTAGGCCTCCGGGTGTTCAGGGTGAACATCTCCTTGTAAATCCGCCGTTGTTTCTTGTACACCCGTGAAATTTGGCCAAGTTATGCAGTTTGCTTTGCTGCACAATTGCGCCTGCCTAGCCTTGCTGCGGTGGCAAACATTCAGGCATTCCAGCCAGATAGGCTGCTCCCCATAGGACACTGCCAGCGGACTGGGTGTATCTGCTTCCCGTTCTTCTCATCTGTGTGCTACTGATTCCAGCTTTGACGGCTATATTCTACTGAACCGCAGCAGTAAGTTGAACCTCAACTTAGGGCACTTTCTGAAACTGTTGAGAACTAGAACTAAGATGTTGGGCATGCGACCACTGTCCATCCAGCACTATGGATGGCACTGTCTACATCTGGCTCTAATTTGTCCACGGTTGTGTTCAGCCGAATGACCTCTGCCTGGAACACTCAGAATGAGGTTCTGAGTTATTGCAACATAGGAGCGTTTCACTGCTTTCACGGCTTCTTAGGATGAATTCCGGAATCTTGCTGCCAGCAGGACTCCGGTAGTTCTGGGTGAACATATCCGGGTAAATCCCCAGTGGTTTATTTTACACCCGTGAATTTTTGCCAGGTTATGCAGTTTGCATTGCTGCACAATTTTGCCTGCCTAGCTCTGCCGCGGTTGCAAACATTCAGGCGTGGCAGCCAGATAGGCTGGTGCCCGTAGGACATTGCCAGCGGCTGGGTATATCTGCTTCCCGTTCTTCTCACATGAGTGCTACTGATTCCAGCTTTGACGGCTAAACTCTACTAATCCGGAGCAGTAAGTTGAAACTCAACTTATGGCACTTTGTGAAAGTGTTGAGAACTAGAGCTCAGTTGTTTGGCACGCCACCACTGTCAATCCAGCACTGTGGATGGCACTGCCTACATCTGGCTCTATTAATCCACGGTTGTGTTCATCCCCATGACATCTGCCGGGAAAACTCAGAATGAGGTTCTGCGTTCCTGCAACATAGGATTGTTTCACTGCTTTCAAGGCTTCTTAGGAAGGATTCTGGAAGGTTGCTGCCGGCAGGCCTCCTGCTGTTCCGGGTGAACATCTCCTTGTAAATCCCACGTGGTTTCTTGTACACCAGTGAAATTTGGACAGGTTATGCAGTTTGCATTGCTGCACAAATGCGCCTGCCTAGCTCTGCCGGGGTTGTAAACATTCAGACGTGGCAGCCAGATAGGCTGGACCCAGTAGGACACGGCAAGCAGACCTGGTATATCTGCTTCCCGTTCTTCTCACCTGAGTGGGACTGATTCCAGCTTTGAAGGCTAAACTCTACTCAACCGGCAGTGTCCATCCAGCACTATGGACGGCACTGCCTACATCGGGCTCTATTAATCCACGGTTTAGTTCAGCCGAATTACCTCTGCCGGGAACAATCAGAATGAGTTTCTGTGTTATTGCAACATAGGAGCGTTTCACTGCTTTCAAGGCTTCTTAGGAAGGATTCCGAAATGTTGCTGCCGGCAGGCCTCGGGCTGTTCCGGGTGAATATCTCCTTGGAAATCCCCCGTGGTTTCTTGTACACCCGTGAATTTTGGCCAGGTTATGCAGTTTGCATTGCTGCACAATTGTGCCTGCCTAGCTCTGCCGAGGTTGCAAACATTCAGTCGTGGCAGCCAGATAGGCTGGACCCAGTAGGACACTGCAAGCGGACTGGGTATATCTGCTTCCCGTTCTTCTCACCTGAGTGCTACTGATTCCTGCGTTGACGGCTACACTCTACTCAACCGTAGCAGTAAGATGAACCTCAACTTATGGCACTTTTTGAAAGTGTTGAGAACTAGAGCTCAGTTGTTTGGCACGCCAACACTGTCCATCCAGTACTATGGACAGCACTGCCTACATCTGGCTCTAATTAGTCCACGGTTGTGTTCAGCCGAATGACCTCTGCCGGAAACACTAAGAATGAGGTTCTGAGTTATTGCAACATAGGAGCGTTTCACTGCTTTCAAGGCTTCTCAGGATGGATTCTGGAATGTTGCTGCCGGCAGGCCTCCGGCTGTTCCGGGTAAACATGTCCTTGTAAATCCCCCGTGGTTTCTTGTACACCCCTGAAATTGGGGGAGGTTATTCAGTTTGCATTGCTACACAATTGCGCCTGCCTACCCCTGCCAAGGTTGCAAACATTCAGGCGTGGCAGCCAGATAGGCTGGTCCCGGTAGGACACTGCCAGCGGACTGGGTATATCTGCTTCCCATTCTTCTCACCTGAGTGCTACTGATTCGAGGTTTGACGGCTACACTCTACTCAACCGGAGTAGTAGGTTGAACCTCAACTTATGGCACTTTGTGAAAGGGTTGAGAACTAGATCTCAGGTGTTTGGCACGCCACCACTGTCCATCCAGTACTATGGACGGCACTGCCTACATCTGGCTCTAATTAGTCCACGGTTGTGTTCAGCCGAATGAGGTCTGCCGGGAACACTCAGAATGAGGTTCTGATTTATTGCAACATAGGAGCCTTTCACTGCTTTCAAGGCTTCTCAGGAAAGATTCCGGAATCTTGCTGCCGGCAGGCCTCCGGATGTCCCGGGTGAACATCTCCTTGTAAGTCCCCCATGCTTTCTTGTACACCCGTGAAATTTGGCCAGCTTATGCAGTTTGCATTGCTGCACAATTGCGCCTGCCTAGCTCTGCCGCGGTTGCAAACATTCAGGCTTGGCAGCCAGATAGGCTGGACCCCGTAGGACACTGCCAGCAGACTGGGTATATCTGCTTCCCGTTCTCACCTGAGTGCTACTGATTCCAGCTTTGACGGCTACACTCTACTCACCCGGAGCAGTATGTTGAACCTCAACTTATTGCACTTTGTGAAAGTGTTGAGAACTAGAGCTCAGTTGTTTGGCACGCGACCACTTTCCATCCTGCACTATGCACGGAACTGCCTACATCTGGCTCTAATTTTTCCACGTTTATGTTCAGCAGAATGACCTCTTCCGGGAACACTCAGAATGAGGTTCTGAGTTATCGCAACATAGGAGCGTTTCACTGCTTTCAAGGCTTCTTAGGAAGAATTCCGGAATGTTGCTGCCGGCAGGCCTCCGGCTGTTCCTGGTGAACAGATACTTGTAAATCCCCAGTGGTTTCTTGTACACCCATGAAATTTGGCCAGGATATGCAGTTTGCATTGCTGCACAATTGCGCCTGCCTAGCTCTGCCGCGCTTGCAAACATTCAGGCGTGGCAGCCAGATAGGCTGGTCCCCGTAGGACACTGCCAGCGTACTGGGTCTATCTGCTTCCCGTTCTTCTCACCTGAATGCTACTGATTCCAGCATTGTTGCCTACACTCTACTCAACCGGAGCAATAAGTTGAACCACAACTTATGGCACTTTGTGATAGTGTTGAGAACTAGAGCTCAGTTGTTTGGCACGCCACCACTGTCCATCCAGCCCTATGGACGGCACTGCCTACATCTGGCTCTAAGTAGTCCATGGTTGTGTTCAGCCGAATGACCTCTTCCAGGAACACTCAAAATGAGATTCTCAGTTATTGCAAAATAGGAGCGTTTCACTGCTTTCAAGGCTTCACAGGAAGAATTCCGGAATCTTGCTGTCTGCAGGCCTCCGGCTGTTCCGGGTGAACATCTCCTTGTAAATCCCACGTGGTTTCTTGTACACTCGTGAAATTTGGCCAGGTTATGCAGTTTGCACGGCTGCACAATTGCGCCAGCCTAGCTCTGCCACGGTTGCAAACATTCAGGCGTGGCAGCCAGATAGGCTGGTTCCTGTAGTGCACTGCCAGCGGAATGGGTCTATGTGCTTCCCGTTGTTCTGAACTGAGTGCTACTGATTCCAGCTTTGACGGCTACACTCTACTCAACCGGAGCAGTAAGTTGAACCTCAACTTATGGCACTTTGTGAAAGTGTTGAGAACTAGAGCTCAGTTGTTTGGCACGACACAACAGTCCATCCAGCACTATGGACAGCAGAGCCTACATCTGGCTCTAATTAGTCCACGGTTGTGTTCAGCCGAATGACCTCTGCCGGGAACACTCAGAATGAAGTTCTGAGTTATTGCAACATAGGAGCGTTTCACTGCTTTCAAGGCTTCTTAGGAAGAATTCCGGAATGTTGCTGCCGGCAGGCCTCCGGCTGTTCCGGGTGAACATCTCCTTGTAAATCCCCCGTGGTTTCTTGTACACCCGTGAAATTTGGCCAGGTTATGCAGTTTGCATTGCTGCTCAATTGCGCCTGACTAGCTCTGCCGCGGTTGCAAATATTCAGGTGTGGCAGCCAGGTAGGCTGGTCCCCGTAGGACACTGCCAGCGGACTGGGTATATCTGCTTCCCGTTCTTCTCACCTGAGTGTTACTGATTTCAGCTTTGACGGCTATACTCTACTCAACCGGCGTAGAAAGTAGAACCTCAACTTATGGCACTTTGTGAAAGTGTTGAGAACTAGAGCTCAGTTGTTTGGCACGCCACCACTGTCCATCCAGCACTGTGGACGACACTGCCTACATCTGGCTCTAATTAGTCCACGGTTGTGTTTAGCCGAATGACCTCTGCCGGGAACACTCAGAATGAGGTTCTGACTTATTGCAACATAGGAGCGTTTCACTACTTTCAAGGCTTCTTAGGAAGAATTCTGGAATCTTGCTGCCGGCAAGCCTCCGGCTATTCCGGGTGAACACCTTCTTTTAAATCCCCTGTGGTTTCTGTACACCCGTGAAATTTGGCCAGGTTATGCAGTTTGCATTGCTGCACAATTGCCCCTAACTAGCTCTGCCGCAGTTGCAAATATTCAGGTGTGGCAGCCAGGTAGGCTGGTCCCCGTAGGACACTGCTAGCGGACTGGGTATATCTGCTTCCCATTCTTCTCACCTGAGTGCTACTGATTTCAGCTTTGACGGCTACACTCTACTCAACCGGCGCAGTAAGTAGAACCTCAACTTATGGCACTTTGTGAAAGTGTTGAGAACTAGAGCTCAGTTGTTTGGCAGGCCAACACTCTCGATCGAGCACTATGGACGGCACCGCCTACATCTGGCTCTAATTAGTCCACGGTTGTGTTCAGCCGAATGACCTCTGCCGGGAACACTCAGAATGAGGTTCTCAGTTATTGCCATATAGGAGCGTTTCACTGCTTTCAAGGCTTCTTAGGAAGAATTCCAGAATCTTGCTGCCGGCAGGCCTCCGGCTGTTCCGGGTGAACATCTCCTTGTAAATCCCCCGTGGTTTCTTGTACACCTTTGAAATTTGGCCAGGTTATGCATTTTGCATTGCTGCACAATTGCGCCTGCCTAGCTCTGCCGAGGTTGCAAACATTCAGTCGTGGCAGCCAGATAGGCTGGACCCAGTAGGACACTGCAAGCGGACTGGGTATATCTGCTTCCCGTTCTTCTCACCTGAGTGCTACTGATTCCTGCGATGACGGCTACACTCTACTCAACCGTAGCAGTAAGTTGAACCTCAACTTATGGCACTTTGTGAAAGTGTTGAGAACTAGAACTCAGTTGTTTAGCACGCCACCACTGTCCATCCAGTACTATGGACAGCACTGCCTACATCTGGCTCTAATTAGTCCACGGTTGTGTTCAGCCGAATGACCTCTGCCGGAAACACTAAGAATGAGGTTCTGAGTTATTGCAACATAGGAGCGTTTCACTGCTTTCAAGGCTTCTCAGGATGGATTCTGGAATGTTGCTGCCGGCAGGCCTCCGGCTTTTTCAGGTAAACATGTCCTTGTAAATCCCCCGTGGTTTCTTGTACACCCCTGAAATTGGGGGAGGTTATTCAGTTTGCATTGCTACACAATTGCGCCTGCCTATCCCTGCCACGTTTGCAAACATTCAGGCGTGGCAGCCAGATAGGCTGGTCCCGGTAGGACACTGCCAGCGGACTGGGTATATCTGCTTCCCATTCTTCTCACCTGAGTGCTACTGATTCGAGGTTTGACGGCTACACTCTACTCAACCGGAGTAGTAGGTTGAACCTCAACTTATGGCACTTTGTGAAAGGGTTGAGAACTAGATCTCAGGTGTTTGGCACGCCACCACTGTCCATCCAGTACTATGGACGGCACTGCCTACATCTGGCTCTAATTAGTCCACGGTTGTGTTCAGCCGAATGAGGTCTGCCGGGAACACTGAGAATGAGGTTCTGATTTATTGCAACATAGGAGCCTTTCACTGCTTTCTAGGCTTCTCAGGAAAGATTCCGGAATCTTGCTGCCGGCAGGCCTCCGGATGTCCCGGGTGAACATCTCCTTGTAAGTCCCCCATGCTTTCTTGTACACCCGTGAAATTTGGCCAGGTTATGCAGTTTGCATTGCTGCACAATTGCGCCTGCCTAGCTCGGCCGCGGTTGCAAACATTCAGGCTTGGCAGCCAGATAGGCAGGACCCCGTAGGACACTGCCAGCAGACTGGGTATATCTGCTTCCCGTTCTCACCTGAGTGCTACTGATTCCAGCTTTGACGGCTACACTCTACTCACCCGGAGCAGTATGTTGAACCTCAACTTATTGCACTTTGTGAAAGTGTTGAGAACTAGAGCTCAGTTGTTTGGCACGCGACCACTTTCCATCCTGCACTATGCACGGAACTGCCTACATCTGGCTCTAATTTTTCCACGTTTATGTTCAGCAGAATGACCTCTTCCGGGAACACTCAGAATGAGGTTCTGAGTTATCGCAACATAGGAGCGTTTCACTGCTTTCAAGGCTTCTTAGGAAGAATTCCGGAATGTTGCTGCCGGCAGGCCTCCGGCTGTTCCTGGTGAACAGATACTTGTAAATCCCCAGTGGTTTCTTGTACACCCATGAAATTTGGCCAGGTTATGCAGTTTGCATTGCTGCACAATTGCGCCTGCCTAGCTCTGCCGCGCTTGCAAACATTCAGGCGTGGCAGCCAGATAGGCTGGTCCCCGTAGGACACTGCCAGCGTACTGGGTCTATCTGCTTCCGGTTCTTCTCACCTGAGTGCTACTGATTCCAGCATTGTTGCCTACACTCTACTCAACCGGAGCAATAAGTTGAACCACAACTTATGGCACTTTGTGATAGTGTTGAGAACTAGAGCTCAGTTGTTTGTCATGCCACTACTGTCCATCCAGCCCTATGGACGGCACTGCCTACATCTGGCTCTAAGTAGTCCATGGTTGTGTTCAGCCGAATGACCTCTTCCAGGAACACTCAAAATGGGATTCTCAGTTATTGCAAAATAGGAGCGTTTCACTGCTTTCAAGGCTTCACAGGAAGAATTCCGGAATCTTGCTGTCTGCAGGCCTCCGGCTGTTCCGGGTGAACATCTCCTTGTAAATCCCCCGTGGTTTCTTGTACACTCGTGAAATTTGGCCAGGTTATGCAGTTTGCACGGCTGCACAATTGCGCCAGCCTAGCTCTGCCACGGTTGCAAACATTCAGGCGTGGCAGCCAGATAGGCTGGTTCCTGTAGTGCACTGCCAGCGGAATGGGTCTATGTGCTTCCCGTTGTTCTGAACTGAGTGCTACTGATTCCAGCTTTGACGGCTACACTCTACTCAACCGGAGCAGTAAGTTGAACCTCAACTTATGGCACTTTGTGAAAGTGTTGAGAACTAGAGCTCAGTTGTTTGACACGACACAACAGTCCATCCAGCACTATGGACAGCAGAGCCTACATCTGGCTCTAATTAGTCCACGGTTGTGTTCAGCCGAATGACCTCTGCCGGGAACACTCAGAATGAAGTTCTGAGTTATTGCAACATAGGAGCGTTTCACTGCTTTCAAGGCTTCTTAGGAAGAATTCCGGAATGTTGCTGCCGGCAGGCCTCCGGCTGTTCCGGGTGAACATCTCCTTGTAAATCCCCCGTGGTTTCTTGTACACCCGTGAAATTTGGCCAGGTTATGCAGTTTGCATTGCTGCTCAATTGCGCCTGACTAGCTCTGCCGCGGTTGCAAATATTCAGGTGTGGCAGCCAGGTAGGCTGGTCCCCGTAGGACACTGCCAGCGGACTGGGTATATCTGCTTCCCGTTCTTCTCACCTGAGTGTTACTGATTTCAGCTTTGACGGCTATACTCTACTCAACCGGCGTAGAAAGTAGAACCTCAACTTATGGCACTTTGTGAAAGTGTTGAGAACTAGAGCTCAGTTGTTTGGCACGCCACCATTGTCCATCCAGCACTGTGGACGACACTGCCTACATCTGGCTCTAATTAGTCCACAGTTGTGTTTAGCCGAATGACCTCTGCCGGGAACACTCAGAATGAGGTTCTGACTTATTGCAACATAGGAGCGTTTCACTACTTTCAAGGCTTCTTAGGAAGAATTCTGGAATCTTGCTGCCGGCAAGCCTCCGGCTATTCCGGGTGAACACCTTCTTTTAAATCCCCTGTGGTTTCTGTACACCCGTGAAATTTGGCCAGGTTATGCAGTTTGCATTGCTGCACAATTGCCCCTAACTAGCTCTGCCGCAGTTGCAAATATTCAGGTGTGGCAGCCAGGTAGGCTGGTCCCCGTAGGACACTGCTAGCGGACTGGGTATATCTGCTTCCCATTCTTCTCACCTGAGTGCTACTGATTTCAGCTTTGACGGCTACACTCTACTCAACCGGCGCAGTAAGTAGAACCTCAACTTATGGCACTTTGTGAAAGTGTTGAGAACTAGAGCTCAGTTGTTTGGCAGGCCAACACTCTCGATCGAGCACTATGGACGGCACCGCCTACATCTGGCTCTAATAAGTCCATGGTTGTGTTCAGCCGAATGACCTCTGCCGGGAACACTCAGAATGAGGTTCTCAGTTATTGCCATATAGGAGCGTTTCACTGCTTTCAAGGCTTCTTAGGAAGAATTCCAGAATCTTGCTGCCGGCAGGCCTCCGGCTGTTCCGGGTGAACATCTCCTTGTAAATCCCCCGTGGTTTCTTGTACACCTTTGAAATTTGGCCAGGTTATGCATTTTGCATTGCTGCACAATTGCGCCTGCCTAGCTCTGCCACGGTTGCAAACATTCAGGCGTGGCAGCCAGATAGTCTGATGGCCGTGGGACACTGCCAGCGGACTGGGTATATCTGCATCACGTTCTTCTCACCTGAGTGCTACTGATTCCAGCTTTGACGGCTACACTCTACTCAACCGAAGCAGTAATTTGAACCTCAACTTATGGCTCTTTCTGAAAGTGTTGAGAACTAGAGCTCAGTTGTTTGGCACGCCACCACTGTCCTTCCACACTGTGGACAGCACTGCTTACATCTGGCACTAATTATTCCACGGTTGTGTTCAGCCAAATGACCTCTGTGGGGAACACTGAGAATGAAGTTCTGAGTTATTGCAAAATAGGAGCACTTCACTGCTTCCAAGGCTTCTTAGGAAGAATTCCGGAATGTTTCGGCCGAAATGGCTGGGGTTGTTCCGGGTGAACATCCCCTTGTAAATCGCCCGTGGTTTCTTGTACACCCGTGAAATTTGGCCAGGTTATGCAGTTTGCATTGCTGCACAATTGCTCTTGCCTAGATCTTCCGCGTTTGCAATCATTCAGGCGTGGCAGCCAGATAGGCTGGTCCCCGTAGGACACTGCCAGCGGACTGGGTATATCTGCTTCCCGTTCTTCTCACCTGAGTGTTATTGATTCCAGCTTTGTCGGCTACACTCTTCTCAACCTGAGCAGTAAATTGAACCTCAACTTATGTTACGTTGTGAAAGTGTGGAGAACTACAGCTCAGTTGTTTGGCATGCCACCACAGTCCATCCAGCACTATGGACGACACTGCCTACATCTGGCTCTAATTAGTCCACGGTTGTGTTCAGCCGAATGACCTCTGCCGGGAACACTCAGAATGAGGTTCTGAGTGATTGCAACATAGGAGCGTTTCACTGCTTTCAAGGCTTCTTAGGAAGGATGCCGGAATCTTGCTGCCGGTAAGCCTCCGGCTATTCCGGGTGAACAACTCCTTGTAAATCCACCGTGGTTTCTTGTACACCCGTGAAATTTGGCCAGGTTATGCAGTTTGCCTTGCTGCACAATTGCGCCTTACTAGCTCTGTCGCGGTTGCAAATATTCAGGTGAGGCAGCCAGGTAGGCTGGTCCCAGTAGGACACTGCCAGCGGACTGGGTATATCTGCTTCCCGTTCTTCTCACCTGAGTGCTACTGATTCCAGCTTTGTCGGATACACTCTACTCAACCGGAGCCGTAAGTTGAACCTCAACTTATGGCACTTTGTATAAGTGATGAGAACTAGAGCTCAGTTGTTTAGCACGCCACCACAGTCTATCCAGCACTATGGAATGCACTGCCTACATCTGGCTCTAATTAGTCCACGGTTGTGTTCAGCCGAATGACCTCTGCCGGGAACACTCAGAATGAGGTTCTAAGTTATTGCAACATAGGAGCGTCTCAATGCTTTCAAGGCTTCGTAGGAAGAATTCCGGAATGTTCCTGCCGGCAGGCCTCGGGCAGTTCCGGGTGTACATGTCCTCGTAAATGCCCCGTGGTTTCTTGTACACCCGTGAAATTTGGCCAGGTTATGCAGTTTGCATTGCTGCACAATTGCGCCTGCCTAGCTCTGCCGCGGTTGCATATATTCAGGTGTGGCAGCCAGGTAGTCTGGTCCCCGTAAGACAATGCCAGCGGACTGGGTATATCTGCTTCCCGTTCTTCTCACCTGAGTGCTACTGATTCCAGCTTTGACGGGTACACTCTACTCAACCGGAGCAATAAGATGAAACTCAACTTATGGCACTTTGTGAAAGTGTTGAGAACTAGAGCTCAGTTGTTTGGCACGCCACCACTGTCCATCCAGCACTATGGACGGCACTGCCTGCATCTGGCAATAATTAGCCCACGGTTGTGTTCAGCCGAATGACCTCTGCCGGGAACACTCAGAATAAGGTTCTGAGTTATTGCAACATAGGAGCGTTTCATTTTTTCAAGGCTTCTTAGGAAGAATTCCGGAATGTTGTTTCTGGCAGGCCTCTTGCTGCTCCGGGTGAACATCTCCTTGTAAATCCCCCGTGGTTTCTTGTACACCCGTGAAATTTGGCCAGGTTATGCAGTTTGCATTGCTGCACAATTGTGCCTGCCTAACTCTGCCGGGGTTGCAAACATTCAGGCGTGGCAGCGAGATAGGCTGTTCCCCGTAGGACACTGCCAGAGGACTGGGTATATCTGCTTCCCGTTCTTCTCACCTGAGTGCTACTGATTCCACATTTGACGGCTACACTCTCCTCAACCGGAGCAGTAAGTTGAACCTCACCTTATGGCAATTTGTGAAAGTGTTGGGAACTAGAACTCAGTTGTTTGGCTCGCCACCACTGTCCATCGAGCAATATGGACAGCACTGCTTACATCTGGCTCTAATTAGTCCACGGTTGTGTTCAGCCGAATGACCTCTGCCGGGAACACTCAGAATGAGGTTCTGAGTGATTGCAACATAGGAGCGTTTCACTGCTTTCAAAGGCTTCTTAGAAAGAATTCCGGAATCTTGCTGCCGGCAGGCCTCCAGCTGTTCCGGGTGAACATCTCCTTGTAAATCCCCCGTGGTTTCTTGTACACCCGTGAAGTTTGGCCAGGTTATGCAGTATGCATTGCTGCACAATTGAGCCTGCCTAGCGCTTCCGCGGTTGCAAACATTCAGGCGTGGCAGCCATAGAGGCTGGTCCCCGTAGGACACTGCCAGCAGACTGGGTATATCTGCTTCCCGTTCTTCTCACCTGAGTGCTACTGATTCCAGCTTTGACGGCTACACTCTACTCAACCCTAGCAGTAAGTTTAACCTCAACTAAGGACACTTTGTAAAAGTGTTGAGAACTAGAGCTCAGTTGTTTGTCTCGCCACCACTGTCCATCCAGCACTATGGAAGGCACTGCCTACATCTGGCTCTAATTATTCCACGGTTGTGTTCAGCCGAATGACCTCTGTGGGTAACACTCAAAATGAGGTTCTGAGTTATTGCAACATAGGAGCGTTTCACTGTTTCAAGGCTTCTTAGGAAGAATTCCGGAATGTTGCTGCCGGCAGTATTCCGGCTGTTCCGGGGAACATCCCCTTGTAAATGCCCGGTGGTTTCTTGTACACCCGTGAAATTTCGGCAGGTTATGCAGTTTGCATTGCTGCACAATTGCGCCTGCCTAGCTCTGCCACGGTTGCAAACATTCAGGCGTGGCAGCCAGATAGGCTGTTCCCTGTAGACACTGCGATCGGACTGGGTATATCTGCTTCCCGTTCTTCTCACCTGAGTGCTACTGATTCCAGCTTTGACGGCTACACTCTACTCAATCGGAGCAGTAAATTGAACCTCAACTTATGGTACGTTGTGAAATTGTGGAGAACTAGAGCTCAGTTGTTTGGCATGCCACCACAGTCCATCCAGCACTATGGACGGCACTGCATACATCTGGCTCTAATTAGGCCACAGTTGTGTTCAAGCGAATGACCTTTGCCGGGAACCCTCAGAATGAGGTTCTGAGATATTGCAATATAGGAGCGTTTCACTGCTTTCAAGGCTTCTTAGGAAGAATTCCGGTATCTTGCTGCCGGCAAGCCTCCGGATATTCCGGGTGAACACCTCCTTGTAAATCCCCCATGATTTCTTGTACACCCGTGAAATTGGGCCAGGTTATGCAGTTTGCATTGCTGCACAATTGCGCCTGCCTAGCTCTGCCGCGTTAGCAAACATTCAGGCGTGGCAGCCAGATAGGATGGTCCCCGTAGGACACTGCCAGAGGACTGGGTATATCTGCTTCCCGTTCTTCTCACCTGAGTGCTACTGATTCCAGGTTTTACGGCTACACTCTACTCAACCGAAGCAGTAAGTTGAACCTCACCTTATGGCAATTTGTGAAAGTGTTGAGAACTAGAGCTCAGTTGTTTGGCTCGCCACCACTGTTCTTTGAGCACTATTTACCGCACTGCCTACATCTGGCTCTAATTAGTGCACGATTGTGTTCAGCCGAATGACCTCTGCCGGGAACACTCAGAATGAGGTTCTGAGTTTTTGCAACATAGGAGCGTTTCACTGCTTTCAAGGCTCCTTAGGAAGATTTTTGGAATGTTGCTCCCGGCAGGCCTCCGGCTGTTCCGGGTGAATATCTCCTTGTAAATCCCCCGTGGTTTCTTGTACTCCCGTGAAATTTGGCCAGGTTATGCAGTTTGCATTGCTGCACAATTGCGCTTGCCTAAATCTGCCGCGTTTGCAATCATTCAGGCGTGGCAGCCATATAGGCTGGTCCCCGTAGGACACTGCCAGCGGACTGGGTATATCTGATTCCCGTTCTTCTAACCTGAGTGCTACTGATTCCAGCTTTGATGACTACACTCTACTAAACCGGAGCAGTAAGTTGAACCTCAACTTATGGCACTTTGTGAAAGTGTTGAGAACTAGAGCTCAGTTGTTTGGCAGGCTACCACTGTCCGTCCAGCGCCATCGACGCCCCTGCCTTCATCTGGCTCTATTAATCCACGGTTGAGTTCAGCCGAATGACATCTGCCGGGAACACACAGAATGAGGTTCTGAGTTATGACAACATAGGAGCGTTTCACTGCTATCGAAGCTTCTTAGGAAGGATTCTGGAATCTTGCTGCCAAGGGGCCTCCGTCTGTTCCGGGTGAACATCTCCTTGTAAATCCCCCGTGGTTTCTTGTACTCCCGTGAAATTTGGCCAGGTATGCAGTTTGCATTGCTGCACAATTGCGCCTGCCTAGCTCTGCCTCGGATGCAAACATTCAGGCGTGGCAGCCAGATAGGCTGGTCCCCGCAGGACACTGCCAGAGGACTCGGTCTATCTGCTATCCGTTCTTCTCACCAGAGTGCTACTGATTCCAGCTTTGACGACTACACTCTACTCAACCGGAGCAGTAAGTTGAACCTCAACTTATGGCACTTTGTGAAAGTGTTGAGAACTAGAGCTCAGTTGTTTGGCACGCCACCACCGTAAATCCAGCACTATGGACGGCACTGCCTACATCTGGCTCTAGTTAGTCCACGGTTGTGTTCAGCCGAATAACCTCTGCCGGGAACACTAAGAATGGGGTTCTGAGTTATTGCAACATAGGAGCGTTTCACTGCTTTCAAGGCTTCTAATGAAGAATTCCGGAACCTTGCTACCGGCAGGCCTCCGGCTGTTACAGGTGAACATCTCCTTGTAAATCCCCAGTGGTTTCTTGTACACCCGTGAAATTTGGCCAGGTTATGCAGTTTGCATTACCGCACAATTGCGCCTGCATAGCTCTGCCGCGGTTGCAAACATTCAGGTCTGGCAGCCAGATAGTCTGGTCCCCGTAGGACACTGCCAGCGGACTGGGTATATCTGCATTCCGTTCTTCTCAAATGAGTGCTACTGATTCCAGCTTTGATGGCTACACTCTAGTCAACCGGAGCAGTAAGTTGAACCTCAACTTATGGCACTTTGTGAAAGTGTTGAGAACTAGAGCTCAGTTGTTTGGCACGCCACCACTGTCCACCCAGCACTATGGACGGCACTGCCTACATCTGGCTCCAATTAGTCCACGGTTGTATTCAGCCGAATGACGTCTGCTGGGAACACTCTAAATGAGGTTCTGAGTTATTGGAACATAGGAGCGCTTCACTGCTTTCAAGGCTCCTTCGTAAGGATTCCCGAATCTTGCTGCCGGCAGGACTCCGGCTGTTCCGGATGAACATCTCCTTGTAAATCCCCCAAGCTTTTTGTACACCCGTGAAATTTGGCCAGGTTATGCAGTTTGCATTGCTGCTCAATTCTGCCTCCCTAGCTCTGCCTCGGTTGCAAACATTCAGGCGTTGCAGCCAGATAGGCCGGTCCCCGTAGGACACTGCCAGCGGACTGTGTATATCTGCTTTCAGTTCTTCTCTCCTGAGTGCTACTGATTCCAGCTTCGACGGCTACACTCTACTCAACCGCAGCAGTAGGTTGAACCTCAACATATTGCACTTTGTGAGAGTGTTTAGAACTTGAGCTCAGTTGTTTCGCACGCCACCACTGTCCATCCATCACTATGGACGGCACTGCCTACATCTGGCTCTAATTAGTCCACGGTTGTGTTCAGCTGAATGACCTCTGCCGGGAACACTCAGAATGAGCTTCTGAGTTATTGCAACATAGGAGCGTTTCACTGTTTTCAAGGCTTCACAGGAAGAATTCCGGAATCTTGCTGCCGGCAGGCCTCCGGCTGTTCCGGGTGAACATCTCCTTGTAAATCCCCGGTGGTTTCTTGTACACCCGTGAAATTTGGCCAGGTTATGGAGTTTGTATTGCTGCACAATTGTGCCTGCCTAACTCTGCCGCGGTTCCAAACATTCAGGCGTGGCAGCCAGATAGGCTGGTCCCCGTAAGACACTTGCAGCGGACTGGGTATATCTGCTTCCCGTTCTTCTGACCTGAGTGCTACTGATTCCAGCTTTGAGGGCTACACTCTACTAAACTGGAGCAGTAATTTGAACCTCAACTTATGGCCCTTTGTGAAAGTGTTGAGAACTAGAGCTCAGTTTTTGGCACGCCACCACTGTTCATCCAGCACTATGGACGGAACTGTCTACATCTGGCTCTAATTAGTCCCCGGTTGTGTTCAGCCGAATGACCTCTGCCGGGAACACTCAGAATGAGGTTCTGAGTTATTGCAACATAGGAGTGTTTCACTGGTTTCAAGGCTTCACAGGAAAAATTCCGAAATCTTGCTTCCGGCAGGCCTCCTGCTGTTCCGGGTGAACATCTCCTTGAAAATCCCCCGTGGTTTCTTGGTCACCCCTGAAATTTGGCCAGGTTATACGGTTTGAATTGCTGCACAATTGTACCTGCCTACCCCTGCCGCGGTTGCAAACATTCAGGCGAGGCAGCCAGATATGCTGCTCCCTGTAGGACACTGCCAGCGGACTGGGTCAACCTGCTTCCCGTTCTCACCTGAGTGTTACTGATTCCAGCTTTGACGGCTACACACTACTCAACGGGAGCAGTAAGTTGAACCTCAACTTATGGCACTTTGTGAAAATGTTGAGAATTAGATCTCAGTTGTTTGGCACGCCACCACTGTCCATCTGGCACTATGGATGGCAATGCCTACATCTGGCTCTAATTAGTCCACTGTTGTGTTCAGCCGAATGACCTCTGCTGGGAACACTCAGAATGAGGTTCTGAGTTATTGCAACATAGGAGCGATTCACTGCTTTCAAGGCTTCTTCGGAAGGATTCCGGAATATTGCTGCCACCAGACCTCCGGCTCTTCCAGATGAAGATCTCCTTGTGAATCCCCCGTGGTTTCTTGGACACCCGTGAAATTTGGCCAGGTAATGCAGTTTGCATTGCTGCACAATTGCGCCTGCCTAGCTCTGCCGCGGTTGCAAACATTCAGGCGTGGCAGCCAGATAGGCTGGTCCCCGTAGGACACTGCCAGCGGACTGGGTATATCTGCTTCCCATTCTTCTCACCTGAGTGCTACTGATTCCACCTTTGAAGGCTACACTCTACTCAACCGGAGCAGTAAGTTGAACCTCAACTTATGGCACTTTGTGAAAATTTGGAGAAATAAAGCTCAGTTGTTTTCCAATCGAAAACACTGCCTATATCTGCCTCTAATTAGTCCATTGCCTACATGTGGCTCAAATTAGTCCACTGCCTACATCTGGCTCTAATTAGTCCACGGTTGTGGTCAGCCGAATGACCTCTGCCGGGAACACTCAGAATGAGGTTCTGAGTTATTGCAACATAGGAGCGTTTCACTGTTTTTAAGGCTTCTTAGGAAGAATTCCGGAATCTTACTGCCGGTAGGCCTCCGGCTATTGCGGGTGAACAAATCCTTGTAAATCCCCCAAATTTTCTTGTACATCCGTGAAATTTGGCCAGGTTATGCAGTTTGCATTGCTGCACTGTTGCGCCTGTGTAGCTCTGCCGCGGTTGCAAACGTTCAGGCGTGGCAGCCAGATTGGCTGGTCCCCGTAGGACACTGCCAGCATACTGGGAATATCTGCTTCCCGTTCTTCTCACCTGAGTGCTCCTGATTCCAGCTTTGATGGCTACACTCTACTCAACCGGAGCAGTAAGTTTAACCTCAACTTATGGCACTTTGTGAAAGTGTTGAGAACTAGAGCTCAGTTGTTTGGCACGCCACAACTGTCCATCCAGCAGTATGGACGGAGCTGCATACAGCTGGCTCTAATTAGTCCACGGTTGTGTTCAGCCGAATGACCTCTGCCGGGAACACTGAGGATGAGGTTCTCAGTTATTGCAACATAGGTGCGTTTCACTGCTTTCAAGGCTTCTTAGGAAGAATTCCAGAATCCTGCTGCCGGCAGGCCTCCGGCTATTGCGGGTGAACATCTCCTTGTAAATCCCCCGAAGTTTCTTGTACACCCGTGAAATTTGGCCAGGTTATGCAGTTTGCTTTGCTACACAATTGCGCCTGCCTAGCTCTGCTGCGGTTGCAAAAATTCAGTCGTGGCAGCCAGATAGGCTAGACCACTGAAGACACTGCCAGCGGACTGGGTATATCTGCTTCCGGTTCTTCTCACTTGAGTGCTACTGATTCCAGCTTGGACGACTACACTCTACCCAATTGGAGCAGTAAGTTGAACCTCAACTTATGGTACTTTGTGAAAGTGTGGAGAACTAGAGCTCAGTTGTTTGGCATGCCACCACAGTCCATCCAGCACTATGGACGGCACTGCCTACATCTGGCTCTAATTAGTCCACAGTTGTGTTCAGCCGAATGACCTCTGCCGGGAACACTCAGAATGAGATTCTGAGTGATTGCAAATAGGAGCGTTTCACTGCTTTCAAGCCTTCTTAGGAAAAATTTCGGAATATTGCTCCCGGCAGTCCTCCGGCAATTCTGGGTGAAGATCTCCTTGTAAATCCCCCGTGGTTTCTTGTACGCCCGTGAAATTTGGCCAGGTTATGCAATTTGCATTGCTGCACAATTGCGCCTGCCTAGCTCTGCCACGTTTGCAATCATTCAGGCGTGGCAACCAGAAAGGCTGGTCCCCTTAGGACACTGCCAGCGGACTGGGTTTATCTGCTTCCCGTTCTTCGCACCTGAATGCTACTGATTCCAGCTTTGTCGTCTACACTCTACTCAACCGGAGCCGTAAGTTGAACCTCAACTTTGTATAAGTGTTGAGAACAAGAGCTCAGTTGTTTGGCACGCCACCACAGTCCATCCAGCACTGTGGAAGGCAATGACTACATCTTACTCTAATTCGTCCACGGTTGTGTTCAGCCGAATGACCTCTGCCGGGAACACTCAGAATGAGGTTCTAAGTTATTGCAACATAGGAGCGTTTCACTGCTTTCAAGGCTTCTTGGGAAGAATCCGGAATGTTGCTGCCGGCAGGCCTCCGGCTGTTCCGGGTGAACATCTCCTTGTAAATCCCCCGTGGTTTCTTGTACACCCTTGAAATTTGGCCAGGTTATGCAGTTTGCATTGCTGCGCAATTGTGACTGCCTTGCTCTGCCGCGGTTGCAAACATTCAGGCGTGGCAACCAGATAGGCTGGTCCCCGTAGGACAATGCCAGCAGACTGGTTATATCTGCTTCCCGTTCTTCTCACCTGAGTGCTATTGATTCCAGCTTTGTAGGCTACACTCTTCTCAACCGGAGCAGTAACTTGAACCTCAACTTATGGTACGTTGTGAAAGTGTGGAGAACTAGAGCTCAGTTGTTTGGCATGCCTCCACAGTCCATCCATCACTATGGACGGCACTGCCTACATCTGGCTCTAATTAGTCCACAGTTGTGTTCAGCCGAATGACCTCTGCCGGGAACACTCAGAATGAGGTGCTGAGATATTGCAACATAGGAGCATTTCACTGCTTTCAAGGCTTCACAGGAAGACTTCCTAAATTTTGCTGCTGGCGGGCCTCCGGGTGTTCCGGATGAACATCTCCTTTTAAATCCCCCGTGGTTTCTTGTACACCCATGGAATTTAGCCAGGTTATGTAGTTTGCATTGCTGCACTATTGCGCCTGCCTAGCTCTGCCGCGGTTACAAACATTCAAGCGTGGCAGCCAGATAGGCTGGTCCCCGTAGGACACTGCGAGCGGACTGTATATATGTACTTCCCGTTCTTCTAACCTGAGTGCTACTGATTCCAGCTTTGACGGCTAGACTCTACTCAATCGGAGCAGTAAGTTGAACCTCAACTTATGGCTCTTTGTGAAAGTGTTGAGAACTAGAGCTCAGTTGTTTGGCCGCCACCACTGTCCTTCAAGCGCTGTGGACAGCACTGCTTACATCTGGCTCTAATTAGTCCACGGTTGTGTTCAGCCAAATGAGCTCTGCGGGGAAAACTGAGAATGAGGTTCTGAGTTATTACAAAATAGGAGCACTTCACTGCTTCCAAGGCTTCTTAGGAAGAATTCCGGAATGTTTCGGCCGACATGCCTCCGGCTGTTCCGGCTGAACATCCCCTTGTAAGTCCCCCGTGTTTTCTTGTACACCCGTGAAATTTGGCCAGGTTATGCAGTTTGCATTGCTGCACAATTGCGCCTGCCTAGCTCTGCCGCCCTTGCAAACATTCAGGCGTAGCAGCCAGATAGGCTGGTCCCCATAGGACGCTGCCAGTAGACTCGGTCTATTGCCTTCACGTTCTTCTCACATGAGTGCTACTGCTTCCAGCTTTGAGGACTACACTCTCCTCAACCGGAGCAGTAAGTTGAAACTCAACTTATGGCACTTTGTGAAAGTGTTGAGAACTAGAGCGCCGTTGTTTGGCACGCCAACACTGTCCATCCAGCACTATAGACGGCACTACATACATCTGGCTCTAATTAGTCCACTGTTGTGTTCAACCGAATGACCTCTGCTGGGAACACTCAGAATGAGGTTCTGAGTTATTGCAACATAGGAGCGATTCACTGCTTTCAAGGCTTCTTCGGAAGGATTCCGGAATATTGCTTCCGGCAGGCCACAGCCTGTTCCGGGTGAACATCTCCTTGTAAATCCCCCGTGGTTTCTTGTACACCCGTGAAATTTGGCCAGGTTATGCAGTTTGCATGGCTGCACTATTGCGCCTGCCTAGCTCTGCCGCAGTGGCAAACATTCAGGCGTGACAGGCAAATAGGGGGGTCCCCGTAGGACTCTGCTAGCGGACTGGGTCTATCTGCTTCCCATTCTTCTCACCTTAGTGCTACTGATTCCAGCTTTGACGGCTACACTCTACTCAACCAGAAAAGTAAGTTGAACCTCAACCTATGGCAATTTGTAAAAGTTTTGAGAACTAGAGCTCAGTTGTTTGGCACGCCACCACTGTCCATCCAGCACTATGGACGGTACTGCCTACATCTGGCTCTAATAAGTTCACGGTTGTGTTCAGCCGAATGACCTCTGCCGGGAACACTCAGAATGAGGTTCTGAGTTATTGCAACATAGGAGCGTATTACTGCTTCCAAGGCTTCTTAGGAAGGATTCCGGAATGTTGATGCCGCCAGTCCTCCGGCTGTTCCAGGTGAACATCTCCTTGTAAATCCCGCGTGGTTTCTTGTACACCCGTGAAATTTTTCCAGGTTATGCAGTTTGCATTGCTGCACAATTGCGCCTGCCTAGCTCTGCCGCGGTTGCAAACATTCAGGCGTGGCAGCCAGATTTACGGGTCCCCTTAGGACACTGCCAGCGGATTGCTTATATCAGCTTCCCGTTCTTCTCACCTCAGTGCTACTGATTCCAGCTTTGATGGCTACACTCTACTAAACTGGCAGTGTCCATCCAGCACTATGTACGGCACTGCCTACATCTGGCTCTAATTAGTCCACATTGTCGTCAGCCAAATGACCTCTGCCGGGAACACTCAGAATGAGGTTCTGAGTTATTGCCACATAGGAGCGTTTCACTTTTTTCAAGGCTTCACAGGAAGAATTCCGGAATCTTACTGGTGGCAAGCCTCTGGCTGTTCCGGGTGAACATCTCCTTGTAAATCCCCCGTGGTTTCTTGTACAGCCGTGAAATTTGGCCAGGTTATAGAGTTTGCATTGCTGCAAAATGGCGCCTGCCTAGCTCTGCCGCGTTTGCAAACATTCAGGCTTGGCAGCCAGATAGGCTGGTCCCGTAGGACACTGTCAGAGGACTGGCTATATCTGACTCCCGTTCTTCTAACCTGAGTGCTACTGATTCCAGCTTTGATGGCTACACTCTACTAAATCGGAGCAGTAAGTTGAACCTCAACTTATGGCACTTTGTGAAAGTGTTGAGAACTAGAGCTCAGTTGTTTGGCACGCTACCACTGTCCATCCAGCACCATGGACGCCCCTGCCTTCATCTGGCTCTATTAATCCACGGTTGAGTTCAGCCGAATGACCTCTGCGGGGAACACTGAGAATGAGGTTCTGAGTTATTGCAAAATAGGAGCACTTCACTGCTTCCAAGGCTTCTTAGGAAGAATTCCGGAATGTTTTGGCCGACAGGCCTCCGGCTGTTCTGGGTGAACATCTCCTTGTAAATCCCCCGTGGTTTCTTGTACACCCGTGAAATTTGGCCAGGTTATGCAGTTTGCATTGCTGCACAATTGCGCTTGCCTAAATCTGCCGCGTTTGCAATCATTCAGGCGTGGCAGCCATATAGGCTGGTCCCAGTAGGACACTGCCAGCGGACTGGGTATATCTGCTTCCCGTTCTTCTCACATGAGTGCTATTGATTCCAGCTGAGTTGGCTACACTCTTCTCAACCGGAGCAGTAACTTGAACCTCAACTTATGGTAGATTATGAAAGTGTGGAGAACTAGAGCTCAGTTGTTTCTCACGCCACCACTGTCCTTACAGCACCATGGACGGCACTGCCTACATCTGGCAATAATTAGTCCACGGTTGTGTTCAGCCGAATGACCTCTGCCGGGAACAATCAGAATGAGGTTCTGAGTTGTTGCAACATAGGAGCGCTTCACGGCTTTCAAGGCTTCTTAGGAAGGATTCCGGAATGTTGCTGCCGGCAGGCCTCCGGCTGTTCTGGGTGAACATCTCCTTGTAAATCCCCCGAGGTTTATTTTACACCCGTGAATTTTTGCCAGGTTATTCAGTTTGCATTGCTGCACATTTGTGCCTGCCCATCTCTGCCGCGGTTGCAAACATTCAGGCGTGGCAGCCAGATAGGCTGGTCCCCGTAGGACACTGCCAGCGAACTGGGTATATCTGCTTCCCGTTCTTCTCACATGAGTGCTACTGATTCCAGCTTTGACGGCTACACTCTACTCAACCGGAGCAGTAACTTGAAACTCAACTTATGGCACTTTGTGAAAGTGTTGAGAACTAGAGCTCAGTTGTTTGGCACGCCACCACTGTCAATCCAGCACTGTGGACGGCACTGCCTACATCTGGCTCTATTAATCGACGGTTGTGTTCAGCCGCATGAATTCTGCCGGGAAAAGTCAGAATGAGGTTCTGCGTTCCTGCAACATAGGAGCGTTTCACTGCTTTCAAGGCTTCTTAGGAAGGATTCTGGAAGGTTGCTGCCGGCAGGCCTCCTGCTGTTCTGGGTGAACATCTCCTTGTAAATCCCCCTTGGTTTATTGTACACCCGTGAAATTTGGACAGGTTATGCAGTTTGCATTGCTGCACAAATGCGCCTGCCTAGCTCTGCAGCGGTTGCAAACATTCAGACATGGCAGCCAGATAGGCTGGTCCACCTAGGACCCTGCCAGCAGACCTGGTATATCTGCTTCCCGTTCTTCTCACCTGAGTGCTACTGATTCCAGCTTTGAAGGCTAAACTCTACTCAACCGGCAGTGTCCATCCAGCATTATGGACGACACTGCCTACATCGGGTTCTATTAATCCACGATTGAGTTCAGGCGAATGACCTCTGCCGGGAACACTCAGAATGAGGTTCTGTGTTATTGCAACATAGGAGCATTTCACTGCTTTCAAGGCTTCTTAGGAAGGATTCCGAAATGTTGCTGCCGGCAGGCCTCCCGCTGTTCCGGGTGAACAGCTCCTTGTAAATCCCCCGTGGTTTCTTGTACACCCGTGAATTTTGGCCAGGTTATGCAGTTTGCATTGCTGCACAATTGTGCCTGCCTAGCTCTGCGAGGTTGCAAACATTCAGTCGTGGCAGCCAGATAGGGTGGAACCAGTAGGACACTGCAAGCGGACTGGGTATATCTGCTTCCCATTCTTCTCACCTGCGTGCTCTTGATTCCTGCTTTGACGGCTACACTCTACTCAACCGCAGCAGTAAGTTGAACCTCAACTTATGGCACTTTTTGAAAGTGTTGTGAACTAGAGCTCAGTTGTTTGGCACGCCACCACTGTCCATCCAGCACTAAGGACAGCACTGCCTACATCTGGCTCTAATTAGTCCACGGTTGGGTTCAGCCGAATGACCTCTGCCGGGAACACTCAGAATGAGGTTCTGAGTTATTGCAACATAGGAGCGTTTCACTGCTTTCAAGACTTCGCATGATGGATTCTGGAATGTTGCTGCCGGCAGGCCTCCGGCTGTTCCGGGTGAACATCTCCTTTTAAATCCCCCGTGGTTTCTTGTACACCCGTGAAATTTGGCCAGGTTATGCAGTTTGCATTGCTGCACAATTGCGCCTGCCTAGCTCTGCCACGGTTGCAAACATTCAGGCGTGGCAGCCAGATAGGCTGATCCCGGTAGGACACTGCCAGCTAACTGGGTGTATCTGCTTCTGGTTCTTCAAACCTGAGCGATACTGATTCCAGCTTTGACTGCTACACTCTACTCAACCAGAGCAGTAAGTTGAACCTCAACTTATAGAACTTTGTGAAAGTGTTGAGAACTAGAGCTCAGTTGTTTTGCATGCCACCACTGTCCATCCAGCACTATGGACGGCACTGCCTCCATCTGGTTCTAATTAGTCCATGGTTGTGTTCAGCTGAATGACCTCTGCCAGGAACACTCAGAATGAGGTTCTGAGTTATTGCAACATAGAAGAGTTTCACTGCTTTCAAGATTTCTCAGGAAGGATTTCGCAATGTTGCTGCGGGCAGGCCTCTGGCTGTTCCGGGAGAACATCTCCTTGTAAATCTCCCGTGGTTTCTTGAACATCCGTGAAATTTGGCCAGGTTATTGCATTGTTGCACAATTTCGCCTGCCTAGCTCTGCCGGGGTTGCAAACATTCAGGCGTAGCAGCCAGATAGGCTGGTCCCAGTAGGACACTGCCAGCGAACTGGGTATATCTCCTTCCCGATCTTCTCACCTGAGATCTACTGATTCCAACTTTGACGGCTACACTCTACTCATCCGGATCAGTAAGTTGAACCACAACTTATGGCACTTTGTGAAAGTGTTGATAACTAGAGCGCAGTTGTTTGGCACGCCACCACTGTCCATCCAGCATTATGGACAGCACTGCCAACATCTGGCTCTAATTAGTCCACGGTTGTGTTCACTGAATGACCACTGCCCGGAACACTCAGAAAGAGGTTCTGAGTTATTGCAACATAGGAGAGTTTCACTGCTTTCAAGGCTTCTCTGGAAGGATTCCGGAATGTAGCTGCCGGCAGGCTTCAGCCTGTTCCATGTGAACATCTCCTTGTAAATCCCCCGTGATTTCTTGTACACCCGTGGAATTTAGCCAGGTTATGCAGTATGTATTGCTGCACTATTGGGCCTGCATAGCTCTGCCGGGGTTGCAAACATTCAGGCGTGGCAGCCAGATAGGCTGGTCCCGGTAGGACACTGAAAGCGGACTGTATATATGTACTTCCCGTTCTTCTCACCTGAGTGCTACTGATTGCACCTTTGACGGCTACACTCTACTCAACCGGAGCAGTAAGTTGAACCTCAACTTATGGCGCTTTGTGAAAGTGTTGAAAACTAGAGCTCAGTTGTTTGGCACGCCACCACTGTCCATCCAGCACTATGGACGGCACTCCCTACATCTGGCACTAAGTAGTCCCCGGTTGTGTTCAGCCGAATGACCTCTGCCGGGAACACTCAGAATGAGGTTCTGAGTTGTTGCAACATAGGAGCGTTTCACTGCTTTCAATGCTTCTTAGGAAGGATTCCGGAATGTTGCTGCCGGCATGCCTCCAGTAGTTCTGGGTGAACATCTCCTTGTAAATCCCCCTTGGTTTCTTGTACACCCGTGAAATTTGGCCAGGTTATGCAGTTTGCATTGCTGCACAATTGCGCCTTCCTAGTTCTGCCGCGGTTGCAAACATCAGGCGTGACAGCCAGATAGGCTGGTCCCTGTAGGACACTGCCAGCGCAATGGGTACATGTGCTTCCCGTTCTTCTCACCTGAGTGCTACTGATTCCAGCTTTGATGGCCACACTCTACGCACCCGGAGCAGTAAGTTGAACCTCAACTTATGGCACTTTGTGAAAATGTTGAGAACTACAGCTCAGTTGTTTAGCACGCCACCACAGTCCATCCAGCACTATGGACGGCACTGCCTACATCTGGCTCTAATTAGTCCACGGTTGTGTTCAGCCGAATGACCTCTGCGGGGAAGACTGAGAATTAGGTTCTGAGTTATTGCAAAATAGGAGCACTTCACTGCTTCCAAGGCTTCTTAGGAAGAATTCCGGAATGTTTCAGCCGACATGCCTCCGGCTGTTCCGGGTGAACATCCCCTTGTAAATCCCCCGTGGTTTCTTGTACAACCTTGAAATTTGCCCAGGTGATGCAGTTTGCCTTGCTGCACAATTCCGCCTGGCGAGCTCTGCCTCGGTTGCAAATATTCAGGCGTGGCAGCCAGAGAGGCTGGTCCCGGTAGGACACTGCTGGCGGACTGAGTTTATCTGCTTCCCATTCTTTTCACCTGAGTGCTACTGATTCCAGCTTTGTCGGCTACACTCTACTCAACCGGACCCGTAAGTTGAACCTCTACTTATGGCACTCTGTTAAAGTTTGGAGAAATAGAGCTCACTTGTTTGGCACGCGACCACTGTCCATCCAGCACTATGGACGGCACTGTCTACATCTGGCTCTAATTAGTCCACGGTTGAGTTCAGCCTAATGACCTCTACCGGGAACACTCAGAATGACGTGCTGAGTTATTGCAACACAGGAGCGTTTCACTGCGTTCAAGGCTTCTTAGAAAGAATTCAGGAATCTTGCTGCCGGCTGGCCTCCCGCTGTTCCGGGTGAACATCTCCTTGTATATCCCCCGTGCTTTATTGTACACACGTGAAATTTCTCCAGGTTATGAAGTTTGTATTGCTGCACAATTGCGCCTGCCTAGCTCTGCCGCGGTTGCAAATATTCAGGCGTGGCAACCAGATAGGCTGGTCCCCGTAGGACATTGCCAGCGGACTGGGTATATCTGCTTCCCGTTCTTCTCACCTGAGTGCTACTGATTCCAGCATTGACGGCTACACTCTACACAAACGGAGCAGTAAGTTGAACCTCAACTCATGGCACTTTGTGAAAGTGTTGAGAACTAGAGCTCAGTTGTTTGGAACGCCACCACTGTCCATCCAGCACTATGGACGGCACTGCCTACATCTGGCTCTAATTAGTCCACGGTTGATTTCAGCCGAATGACCTCTCCGCGAACACTCAGAATGAGGTTCTGAGTTATTGCCACATAGGAGAGTTTCACTGCTTTCAAGGCTTCTTAGGAAGGATTCCGGAATGTTGCTGCCGGCAGCCCTCTGGCTTTCCAGGTGAACATCTCCTTGTAAATCCCCCATGGTTTCTTGTACATCCCTCAAATTTGGCCAGGTTATGCAGTTTGCATTGCTGCACAATTGTTCCTGCCAAGCTCTGCCGCGATTGCAAACATTCAGGCGTGGCAGCCAGATATGCTGGTCCTCGTAGGACACTGCCAGCGGAATGGGTATATCTGCTTCCCGTTCTTCTCACCTGAGTGCTACTGATTCCAGCTTTGACGGCTACACTCTACTCAACCGTAGCAGTAAGTTGAACTTCAACTTATGGCACTTTGTGAAAGTGTTGAGAACTAGAGCTAGGTTATTTGGCAAGCCACCACTGTCCATCCAGCAATATGGACGACACTGCCTACATCTTTCTCTAATTAGTCCACGGTTGTGTTCAGCCGAATGAACTCTGCCGGGAACACTCAGAATGAGGTGCTGAGTTAATGCAACATAGGAGCGTTTCACTGCGTTCAAGGCTTCTTAGGAAGAATTCCGGAATCTTGCTGCTGGCAGGCCTCCGGCTTTTCCGGGTGAACATCTCTTTGTATTTCCTTGTGGTTTATTGTACACCCGTGAAATTTGGCCAGGTTATGCAGTTTGCATTGAGGCACAATTTTGCCTGCCTTGCTCTGTCTCGGTTGCAAACATTCAAGCGTGGCAGCCAGATAGGCTGGTCCCCGTAGGACACTGCCAGCGGACTGGGTATATCTGCTTCCGTTCTTCTCCCCTGAGTGCTACTGATTCCAGCTTTCACGGCTACAGTCTACTCCACCGGAGCAGTAAGTTGAACCTCAACTTATGGTACTTTGTGAAAGTACTGAGAACGAGAGCCCAGTTGTTTGGCTAGCCACCACTGTCCATCCAGCAGTATGGACGGCACTGTCTACATCTGGCTCTAATTATTCCACGGTTGTGTTCAGCCGAATGACCTCTGCCGGTAACACTCAGAATGAGGTTCTGAGTTATTGCAATATAGGAGCGTTTCTCTGTTTCAAGGCTTCTTAGGAAGAATTCCGGAATGTTGCTGCCCGCAAGCCTCCGGCTGTTCCAGGTGAACATCTCCTTGAAAATCCCCCGTGGTTTCTTGTACACTCGTGAAATTTGGCCATTTTATGCAGTTTGCATTGCTGCACAATTGTGCCTGCCTGGCTCTGACACGGTTGCAAACATTCAGGCGTGGCAGCCAGATAGGCTGGTCCCCATAGGACACTCCCAGCGGACTGGGTATATCTGCTTCCCGTTCCTCTCACCTGAGTGCTACTGATTGCAGCTTTGACGGCTACATTCTACTCAACCGGAGCAGTACGTTTAACCTCACCTTATGGCAATTTGTGAAAGTGTTGAGAACTAGAGCTCAGTTGTTCGGCTCGCCACCACTGTCCAACCACCACTATGGAAGGCACTGCCTACATCTGGCTCTAATTATTCCACGGTTGTGTTCAGCCGAATGACCTCTGCCGGTAACACTCAGAATGAGGTTCTGAGTTATTGCAACATAGGAGCGTTTCTCTGTTTCAAGGCTTCTTAGGAAGAATTCCGGAAAGTTGCTGGCGGCAGTATTCCGGCTGTTCCGGGGAAAATCCCCTTGTAAATCCCCGGTGGTTTCTTGTACACCCGTGAAATTTCGGCAGGTTATGCAGTTTGCATTGCTGCACAATTTCGCCTGCCTAGCTCTGCCGCGGTTGCAAACATTCAGGCGTGGCAGCCAGATAGGCTGGTCCCCGTAGACACTGCCAGCGGACTGGGTCTATCTGCTTCCCGTTCTTCTCACCTGAGTGGTACTGATTCCAGCTTTGACGGCTACACTCTACTCAACCGGAGCAGTAAGTTGAACCTCTCCTTATGGCAATATGTGAAAGTGTTGAGAACTAGAGCTCTGTTGTTTGGCTCGCCACCACTGTCCATCGAGCACTATGGACAGCACTGCTTACATCTGGCTCTAATTAGTCCACGGTTGTGTTCAGCCGAATGACCTCTGCCGGGAACACTCAGAATGAGGTTCTGAGTTATTGCAACATAGCAGCGTTTCACTGCTTTCAAGGCTTATCAGGAAGAATTCCGGAATCTTGCTGCCGGCAGGCCTCCGGCTGTTCCAGGTGAACATCTCCTTGTAAATCCCCCGTGGTTTCTTGTACACCCGTGAAATTTGGCCAGTTTATGCAGTTTGCATTGGTGCACAATTGCGCCTGCCTAGCTCGGCCACGGTAGCAAACATTCAGGCGTGGCAGCCAGATAGGCTCGTCCCCGTAGGACACTGCCAGCAGACTGGGTATATCTGCTTCCCGTTCTTCTCACCTGAGTGCTACTGATTCCAGCTTTGACGGCTACACTCTACTCAACCGCAGTAGTAAGTTGAACCTCACCTTATGGTACTTTGTGAAAGTGTTGAGAAGTAGAGCTCAGTTGTTTGGCACGCCACCACTGTCCATCCAGCCCTATGGACTGCACTGCCTACATCTGGCTCTAATTAGTCCACGGTTGTGTTCAGCCGAATGACCTCTGCCGGGAACATTCCGAATGAGGTTCTGAGTTATTTCAACATAGGAGCGTTTCACTGCTTTCAAGGCTTCTCAGGAAGAATTCCAGAATCTGGCTGCTAGCAGGCCTCCGGCTGTTCTGGGTGAACATCTCCTTGTAAATCCCCCGTGGTTTCTTGTACATCCGTGAAATTTGGCCAGGTTAAACAGTTTGCATTGCTGCACAATTGCGCCAGCCCAGCTCGGCCGCGGTTGCAAACATTCCGGCGTGGCAGCCAGATAGGCTGGTCCCCATAGGACTCTGCCAGCGGACTGGGTATATCTGCTTCCCATTCTTCTCACCTGAGTGCTACTGATTCCAGCTTTGATGTCTACACTCTAATCAACCGGCGCAGTAAGTTGAACCTCAACTTATGGCCTTTTGTGAAACTGTTGAGAACTAGAGCTCAGTTGTTTGGCACGCCACCGCTGTCCATCCAGCACTATGGACGGCACTGCCTACATCTGGCTCTAATTAGTCCACGGTTGTGTTCAGCCGAATGACCTCTGCCGGGAACACTCAGAATGAGGTTCTGAGTTATTGCAACATAGGAGCGTTTCACTGCTTTCAAGGCTTCTCAGGAAGAATTCCGGAATCTTGCTGCCGGCAGGCCTCCGGCAGTTCTGGGTGAACATCTCCTTGTAAATCCCCGGTGGTTTCTTGTACACCCGTGAAATTTGGCCAGGTTATGTTATGCAGTTTGCATTGCTGCATAATTGCGCCTGCATAGCTCGGCCGCGGTTGCAAACTTTCAGGCGTGGCAGCCAGATAGCCTGGTCCCCGTAGGACTCTGCCAGCGGACTGGGTATATCTGCTTTCCGTTCTTCTCACCTGAGTGCTACTGATTCCAGCTTTGAAGGCTACACTCTACTAAACCAGAGCAGTAAGTTGAACCTCAACTCATGGCACTTTGTGAAAGTGTTGAGAACTAGAGCTCAGTTGTTTGGCACGCCACCACTCTCCATCCAGCACTATGGACGGCACTGCCTACATCTGGCTCTAATTAGTCCACGGTTGTGTTCAGCCGAATGACCTCTGCCGGGAACACTCAGAATGAGGTTCTGAGTTATTGCAACATAGGAGCGTTTCACTGCTTTCAAGGCTTCTCAGGAAGAATTCCGGAATCTTGCTGCCGGCAGGCCTCCGGCTGTTCCGGGTGAACATCTCCTTGTAAATCCCCCGTGGTTTCTTGTACAACCGTGGAATTTGGCCAGGTTATGCAGTTTGCATTGCTGCACAATTGCGCCTGCCTAGCTCGGCCGCGGTTGCAAACATTCAGGCGTGGCAACCAGATAGGCTGATCCCCGTGGGACACTGCCAGCGGACTGGGTCTATCTGCTTCCCGTTCTTCTCATCTGAGTGCTACTGATTCCAGCTTTGACCGCTACGCTCTACTCAATCGGAGCAGTAAGTTGAACCTCAACTTATGTCTCTTTGTGAAAGTGTTGAGAACTAGAGCTCAGTTGTTTGGCACGCCACCACTGTCCTTCCAGCACTGTGGACAGCACTGCTTACTCCTGGCTCTAATTAGTCCAAGGTTGTGTTCAGCCAAATGACCTCTGCGGGGAACACTGAGAATGAGGTTCTGAGTTATTGCAAAATAGGAGCACTTCACTGCTTCCAAGGCTTCTTAGGAAGAATTCAGGAATGTTTCGGCCGACGTGCCTCTAGCTGTTCCGGGTGAACATCCCCTTGTAAATCCCCCGTGTTTTCTTGTACACCCGTGAAATTTGGCCAGATTATGCAGTTTGCATTGCTGCACAATTGCGCTGGCCTAGATCTGCCGCGTTTGCAATCATTCAGGCGTGGCAGCCAGATAGGCTGGTCCCTGTAGGACACTGCCAGCGGACTGGGTATATCTGCTTCCCGTTCTTATCACATGAGTGCTATTCATTCCAGCTTTGTCGGCTACACTCTTCTCAACCGGAGCAGTAACTTGAACCTCAACTTATGGTACGTTGTGAAAGTGTTGTGAACTAGATCTCCGGTGTTTGGCACCCCACCAATGTCCATCCAGCACTATGGAAGGCATTGCCTATATCTGGCTCTAATTAGTCCACAGTTGTGTTCAGCTGAATGATCTCTGCCAGGAACACTCAGAATGAGGTTCTGAGTTATTGCAACCTAGGAGCGTTTCACTGCTTTCAAGGTTTCACAGGAAGAATTCCGGAATCTTGCTGCCGGCAGGCCTCCGGATGTTCCGAGGGAAATCCCCTTGTAAATCCCCCGTGTTTTCTTGTACACCCGTGAAATTTGGCCAGATTATGCAGTTTGCATTGCTGCACAATTGCGCTGGCCTAGATCTGCCGCGTTTGCAATCATTCAGGCGTGGCAGCCAGATAGGCTGGTCCCTGTAGGACACTGCCAGCGGACTGGGTATATCTGCATCCCGTTCTTCTCACATGAGTGCTATTCATTCCAGCTTTGTCGGCTACACTCTTCTCAACCGGAGCAGTAACTTGAACCTCAACTTATGGTACGTTGTGAAAGTGTTGTGAACTAGATCTCCGGTGTTTGGCACGCCACCAAAGTCCATCCAGCACTATGGAAGGCATTGCCTATATCTGGCTCTAATTAGTCCACAGTTGTGTTCAGCTGAATGATCTCTGCCGGGAACACTCAGAATGAGGTTCTGAGTTATTGCAACCTAGGAGCGTTTCACTGCTTTCAAGGTTTCACAGGAAGAATTCCGGAATCTTGCTGCCGGCAGGCCTCCGGATGTTCCGAGGGAAATCCCCTTGTAAATCACCCGTGGTTTCTTGTGCACCCGTGAAAATTGGCCAGGTTATGCAGTTTGCATTGCTGCACAATTCCGCCTGCATAGCTCTGCCGCGGTTACAAACATTCAGGCGTGGCAGCCAGTAAGGCAGGTTCTTGTAGGACACTGCCAGCGGTCTTGGTCTACCTGCTTCCCCTTCTTCTCACCTGTGTGCTACTGATTCCAGCTTTGACGGGTATACTCTACTGAATCGGAGGAGTAAGTTGAACCTCAACTTATGGCACTTTGTGAAAGTTTGGAGAACTAAAGCTCAGTTGTTTTCCAATCGAAAACACTGCCTATATCTGGCTCTAATTAGTCCATTGCCTACATCTGGCTCTAATTAGTCCACTGCCTACATCTGGCTCTAATTAGTCCACGGATGAGTTCAGCCGAATGACCTCTGCCGGGAACACTCAGAATGAGTTTCTGAGTTATTTCAACATAGGAGCGTTTCACTGCTTTCAAGGCTTCTTAGGAAGGATTCCGGAATCTTGCTGCCAGCAGGCCTCTGGCTGTTCCGGTGGAACATCTCCTTGTACATCCCCGGTGGTTACTTGTACACCCGTGAAATTTGGCCAGGTTATGCAGTTTGCATTGCTGCACAATTCCGCCTGGCGAGCTCTGCCTCGGTTGCAAATATTCAGGCGTGGCAGCCAGAGAGGCTGGTCCCGGTAGGACACTGCTGGCGGACTGGGTTTATCTCCTTCCCATTCTTCTCACCTGAGTGCTACTGATTCCCGCTTTGACGGCTACACTCTACTCAAACGAAGCAGTAAATTGAACCTCTACTTATGGCACTCTGTTAAAGTTTGGAGAAATAGAGCTCACTTGTTTGGCACGCGACAACTGTCCATCCAGCCCTATGGACGGCACTGTCTACATCTGGCTCTAATTAGTCCACGGTTGTGTTCAGCCGAATGACCTCTGCCGGGAACACTCAGAATGACGTGTTGAGTTATTGCAACACAGGAGCGTTTCACTGTGTTCAAGGCTTCTTAGAAAGAATTCAGGAATCTTGCTGCTGGCAGGCCTCCGGCTGTTCCGGGTGAACATCTCCTTGTAAATCCCCCGTGGTTTCTTGTACACCGGTGAAATTTGGCCAGGTTATGCAGTTTGCATTGCTGCACAATTGCGCCTGCCTAGCTTTGCCACGCTTGCAAACATTCAGGGGTGGAAGCCAGAGAGGCTGGTCCCGGTAGGACACGGCTGGCGTACTGGGTATATCTGCTTCCCGTTCTTCTCACCTGAGTGCTACTGATTCCAGCTTTGACGGCTACACTATACTCAAGGGGAGTAGTAAGTTGAACCTCAACTTATGGCACTTTGTGAAAGCGCTGAGAACTAGAGCGCAGTTTTTGACTAGCCACCACTGTCCATCCAGCAGTATGGACGGCACTGTCTACATCTTCCTCTAAATAGTCCACGGTTGTGTTCAGCCGAATGACCTCTGCCGGGAACACTAAGAATGAGGTTCTGAGTTATTGCAACATAGGAGCGTTTCACTGCTTTCAAAGCTTCACAGGAAGAATTCCGGAATCTTGCTGCCGGCAGGCCTCCGGCTGTTCCGGGTGAACATCTCCTTGAAAATCCCCCGTGGTTTCTTAGTCACAAGTGAAATTTGGCCAAGTTACGCAGTTTGCATTGCTGCACAATTGTGCCTGCCTACCTCAGCCGTGGTTGCAAACATTCAGGCGTGATAGCCAGATAGGCTGGTCCCCGTAGGACACTGCCAACGGACTGGGTATATCTGCTTCCCGTTCTTCTGACCTGAGTGCTACTGATTCCAGCTTTGACGGCTACACTCTACACAACCGGAGCAGTAAGTTGAACCTCAACTTATGGCAATTTGTGAAAGTGTTGAGAACTAGAGCTCAGTTGTTTGGCACGCCACAACATTCCATCCAGCACTATGGACAGCAGAGCCTACATCTGGCTCTAATTAGTGCACGGTTGTGTTCAGCCGAATGACCTCTGCCGGGAACACTCAGAATGAGGTTCTGAGTTATTGCAACATAGGAGCGTTTCACTGCTTTCAAGGCTTCTCAGGAAGAATTCTGGAATCTTGCTGCCGGCAGACCTCAGGCTCTTCCGGGTGAACATCTCCTTGTAAATCCCCCGTGGTTTCTTGTACACCCGTGGAATTTGTCCAGGTTATGCAGTTGGCATTGCTGCACAATTCCGCCTGCCTAGCTCTGCCGCGGTTGCAAACATTCAGTCGTGGCAGCCATACAGGCTGGTCCCCGTAGGACACTGCCAGCGGACTGGGTATATCTGCTTCCCGTTCGTCTCACCTGAGTGCTACTGATTCCAGGTTTGACGGCTACACTCTACTCAACCGGAGCAGTAAGTTGAACCTCAATTTATGGCACTTTGTGACAGTGTTGAGAACTAGAGCTCAGTTGTATGGCACGCCACCACTGTCCATCCAGCACTATGGACGGCCCTGCCTACATCTGGCTCTAATTAGTCCACGGTTGTGTTCAGCCGAATGACCTCTGCCGGGAACACTCAGAATGAGGTTCTGAGTTATTGCAACATAGCAGCGTTTCACTGCTTTCAAGGCTTCTCAGGAAGAATTCCGGAATCTTGCTGCCGGCAGACCTCCGGCTGTTCCTGGTGAACATCTCCTTGTAAATCCCCCGTGGTTTCTTGTACACCCGTGAAATTTGGCCAGGTTATGCAGTTTGCATTGCTGCACAATTTCGCCTGCCTAGCTCGGCCGTGGTTGCAAACATTCAGGGGTGGCAGCCAGATAGGCTGGTCCCCGTAGGACACTGCCAGCGGACTGGGTATATCTGCTTCCCGTTCTTCTCACCTGAGTGCTACTGATTCCAGCTTTGACGGCTACACTCTACTCAACCGGAGCAGTAAGTTGAACATCAACTCATGGCACTTTGTGAAACTGTTGAGAACTAGAGGTCAGGTTTTTGGCACGCCACCACTGTCCGTCCAGCACTATGCACGGCACTGCCTACATCTTGCGCTAATTAGCCAAATGACCAATGCCGGGAACACTCAGAATGAGGTTCTGAGTTATTGCAACATAGGAGCGTTTCACTGCTTTCAAGGCTTCTCAGGAAGAATTCCGGAATCTTGCTGCCGGCAGGCCTCTGGCTGTTCCGGGTGAACATCTCCTTGTAAATCCCCCGTGGTTTCTTGTACACCCGTGAAATTTGGCCAGGTTATGCAGTTTGCATTGCTGCACAATTGCGCCTGCCTAGCTCGGCTGCGGTTGCAAACATTCAGGCGTGGCATCCAGATAGGCTGGTCCCCGTAGGACACTGCCAGGGGACTGGGTATATCTGCTTCCCGTTCTTCTCACCTGAGTGCTACTGATTCCAGCTTAGACGGCTACACTCTACTAAACCAGAGCAGTAAGTTGAACCTCAACTTATGGCACTTTGTGAAAGTGTTGAGAACCAGAGCTCAGTTGTTTGGCACGCCACCACTGTCCATCCAGCACTATGGACGGCAAAGCCTACATCTGGCTCTAATTAGTCCACGGTTGTTTTCATCCGAATGACCTATGCCGGGAACACTCAGAAAGAGGTTCTGAGTTATTGCAACATAGGAGCGTTTCACTGCTTTCAAGGCTTCTCAGGAAGAATTCCGGAATCTTGCTGCCGGCAGGCCTCCGGATGTTCCAGGTGAACATCTCCTTGTAAATCCCCCGTGGTTTCTTGTACACCCGTGGAATTTGGCCAGGTTATGCAGTTTGCATTGCTGCACAATTGCGCCTGCCTAGCTCGGCCGCGGTTGCAAACATTCAGTCGTGGCAACCAGACAGGCTGGTCCCCGTAGGACAGTGCCAGCGGACTGGGAATATCTGCTTCCCGTTCTTCTAACCTGAGTGTTACTGATTCCAGCTTTGACGGCTACACTCTACTCAACCGGCGTACTAAGTTGAACCTAAACTTATTGCACTTTGTGAAAGTGTTGAGAACTAGAGCTCAGTTGTTTGGCACGCCACCACTGTCCATCCAGCACTATGGACGGCACTGCCTACATCTGGCTCTAATTAGTCCACAGTTGTGTTCAGCCGAATGACCTCTGCCGGGAACACTGAGAATGAGGTTCTGAGTTATTGCAACATAGGAGCGTTTCACTGCTTTCAAGGCTTCTCAGGAAGAATTCCGGAATCTTGATTTCGGCAGGCCTCAGGCCGTTCTGGGTGAACATCTCCTTGTAAATCCCCCGTGGTTTCTTGTACACCCGTGGAATTTGACCAGGTTATGCAGTTGGCATTGCTGCACAATTCCGCCTGCCTAGCTCTGCCGCGGTTGCAAACATTCAGTCGTGGCAGCCATACAGGCGGGTCCCCGTAGGACACTGCCAGCGGACTGGGTATATCTGCTTCCCGTTCGTCTCACCTGAGTGCTACTGATTCCAGCTTTGACGGCTACACTCTACTCAACCGGAGCAGTAAGTTGAACCTCAATTCATGGCATTTTGTGACAGTGTTGAGAACTAGAGCTCAGTTGTATGGCTCGCCACCACTGTCCATCCAGCACTATGGACGGCACTGCCTACAGCTGGCTCTAATTAGTCCACGGTTGTGTTCAGCCGAATGACCTCTGCTGTGAACACTCAGAATGAGGTTCTGAGTTATTGCAACATAGCAGCGTTTCACTGCTTTCAAGGCTTCTCAGGAAGAATTCCGGAATCTTGCTGCCGGCAGGCCTCCGGCTGTTCCGGGTGAACATCTCCTTGTAAATTCCCCGTGGTTTCTTGTACACCCGTGAAATTTGGCCAGTTTATGCAGTTTGCATTGGTGCACAATTGCGTCTGCCTAGCTCGGCCGCGGTTGCAAATATTCAGGCGTGGCAGCCAGATAGGCTGGTCCCCGTAGGACACTGCCAGCAGACTGGGTATATCTGCTTCCCGATCTTTTCACCTGAGTGCTACTGATTCCAGCTTTGACGGCTACACTCTACTCAACCGGAGTAGTAAGTTGAACCTCAACTTATGGCACTTTGTGAAAGTGTTGAGAACTAGAGCTCAGTTTTTTGGCACGCCACCACTGTCCATCCAGCCCTATGGACGGCACTGCCTACATCTGGCTCTAATTAGTCCACGGTTGTGTTCAGCCGAATGACCTCTGCCGGGAACACTCCGAATGAGGTTCTGAGTTATTGCAACATAGGAGCGTTTCACTGCTTTCAAGCCTTCTCAGGAAGAATTCCAGAATCTGGCTGCTAGCAGGCCTCCGGCTATTCCGGGTGAACATCTCCTTGTAAATCCCCCGTGGTTTCTTGTACACACGTGAAATTTGACCAGGTTATGCAGTTTGCATTGCTGCACAATTGTGCCAGCCCAGCTGGGCCGCGGTTGCAAACATTCCGGCGTGGCAGCCAGATAGGCTGGTCCCCGTAGGACTCTGCCAGCGGACTGGGTATATCTGCTTCCCATTCTTTTCACCTGAGTGCTACTGATTCCACCTTTGACGTCTACACTCTACTCAAGCGGAGCAGTAAGTTGAACCTCAACTTATGGCCTTTTGTGAAACTGTGGAGAACTAGAGCTCAGTTGTTTGGCACAACACCACTGTCCATCCAGCAGTATGGACGGCACTGCCTACATCTGGCTCTAATTAGTCCACTGTTGTGTTCAGCCGAATGACCTCTGCCGGGAACACTCAGAATGAGGTTCTGAGTTATTGCAACATAGGAGCGTTTCACTGCTTTCAAGGCTTCTCAGGAAGAATTCCGGAATCTTGCTGCCAGCAGGTCTCCGGCTGATCCGGGAGTACATCTCCTTGTAAATCCCCCGTGGTTTCTTGTACACCCGTGGAATTTGGCCAGGTTATGCAGTTTGCATTGCTGCACAATTGCGCCTGCCGAGCTCGGCCGCGTTTGCAAACATTCAGTCGTGGCAGCCAGACAGTCTGGTCCCCGTAGGACAGGGCCAGCGGAATGGCTATATCTGCTTCCCGTTCTTCTGACCTGACTGTTACTGATTCCAGCTTTGACGGCTACACTCTACTCAACCGGAGTAGTAAGGTGAACCTCAACTTATGGCATTTTGTGAAAGTGTTGAGAACTAGAGCTCAGTTGTTTGGCACGCCACCACTGTCCATCCAGCACTATGGACGGCACTGCCTACATCTGGCTCTAATTAGTCCACGGTTGTTTTCAGCCGAATGAACTCTGCTGGGAACACTCAGAATGAGGTTCTGAGTTATTGCAACATAGGAGCGTTTCACTGCTTTCAAGGCTTCTCAGGAAGAATTCTGGAATCTTGCTGCCGGCAGGCCTCCGGCTGTTCCGGGTGAACATCTCCTTGTAAATACCCCGTGTTTTCTTGTACACCCGTGAAATTTGGCCAGATTATGCAGTTTGCATTCCTGCACAATTGCGCCTGCCTAGCTCGGTCCCGGTTACAAACATTCAGGCGTGGCAGCCAGATAGGCTGGTCCCCGTAGGACACTGCCAGCGGACTGGGTATATCTGCTTCCCGTTCTTCTCAGCTGAGTGCTACTGATTCCAGCTTTGACGGCTACACTCTACTCAACCAGAGTAGTAAGTTGAACCTCTACTTATGGCACTTTGTGAAACTGTTGAGAAATAGAGCTCAGTTGTTTGGCCCGCCACCACAGTCCATCCAGCACTATGGACGGCACTGCCTACATCTGGCTCTAATTAGTCCACGGTTGTGTTTAGCCGAAAGACCTCTGCTAGGAACACTCAGAATGAGGTTCTGAGTTATTGCAACATAGGAGCGTTTCACTGCTTTCAAGGCTTCTCAGGAAAAATTCCGGAATCTTGCTGCCGGCAGGCCTGTGGCTGTTCCGTGTGAACATCTCCGTGTAAATTCCCCGTGGTTTCTTGTACACCCGTGAAATTTGGCCAGGTTGTGCAGTTTGCATTGCTGCACAATTGCGCCTGCCTAGCTGCCGCGGTTGCAAATATTCAGGCGTGGCAGCCAGATAAGCTGGTCCCTGTAGGACACTGCCAGCGGACTGGGTATATCTGCTTCCCGTTCGTCTCACCTCAGTGATACTGATTCCAGCTTTGACGGCTACACTCTACTCAACCGAAGCAGTAAGTTGAACCTCAATTTATGGCACTTTGTGCCATGTTGAGAACTAGAGCTCAGTTGTTTGGCACGCCACCACTGTCCATCCAGCACTATGGACGGCACTGCCTACATCTGGCTCTAATTAGTCCACGGTTGTGTTCAGCCGAATGACCTCTGCCGGGAACACTCAGAATGAGTTTCTGAGTTATTGCAACATAGGAGCGTTTCACTGCTTTCAAGGCTTCTCAGGAAGAATTCCGGAATCTTGCTGCCGGCAGGCCTCCGGCTGTTCCGGGTGAACATCTCCTTGTAAATTCCCCGTGGTTTCTTGTACACCCGTGAAATTTGGCCAGTTTATCCAGTTTGCATTGCTGCACAATTGCGCCTGCCTAGCTCGGCCGCGGTTGCAAACATTCAGGCGTGGCAGCCAGATAGGCTGGTCCCGGTAGGACACTGCCAGCAGACTGGGTATATCTGCTTCCCGTTCTTCTCACCTGAGTGCTACTGATTCCACCTTTGACGGCTACACTCTACTCAGCCGGAGTAGTAAGTTGAACCTCAACTTATGGCACTTTGTGAAAGTGTTGAGAACTAGAACTGAGTTGTTTGGCACGCCACCACTGTCCATCCAGCACTATGGACGGCACTGCCTACATCTGGCTCTAATTAGTCCACGGTTGTGTTCAGCCGAATAACCTCTGCCGGGAACACTCAGAATGAGGTTCTGAGTTATTGCAACATAGGAGCTTTTGACTCCTTTCAAGGCTTCTCAAGAAGAATTACGGAATCTTGCTGCCGGCAGGCCTCAGGCTGTTCCGGGTGAACATCTCCTTGTAAATCCCCCGTGTTTTCTTGTACACCCGTGAAATTTGGCCAGGTTATGCAGTTTGCATTGCTGCACAATTGCGCCTGCCTAGCTCGGCCGCGGTTGCAAACATTCAGGCGTGGCAGCCAGATAGGCTGGTCCCCGTAGGACTCTGCCAGCGGACTGGGTATATCTGCTTCCCGTTCTTCTCACCTGAGTGGGACCCATTCCAGCTTTGACGGCTACACTCTATTCAATGGAGCAGTAAGTTGAACCTCAACTTATGGCACTTTAAGAAAGTGTTGAAAACTATAGCTCAGTTGTTTGGCACGCCACCACTGTCCATCCAGCACTATGGACGGCATTGCCTACATCTGGCTCTAATTAGTCCACGGTTGTGTTCAGCCGAATCACCTCTGCTGGGAACACTCCGAATGAGGTTCTGAGTTATTGCAACATAGGAGCGTTTCACTGCTTTCAAGGCTTCTCAGGAAGAATTCCGGAATCTTGCTGCAGGCAGGCCTCTGGCTGTTCCGGGTGAATATCTCCTTGTAAATCCTCCGTGGTGTCTTGTACACCAGTGAAATTTGGCCAGGTTATGCAGTTTGCATTGCTGCACAACTGCGCCTGCCTAGCTCGGCCGCGGTTGCAAAAATTCAGGCGTCGCAGCCGGATAGGCTGGTCCCCGTAGGATACTGCCAGCGGACTGGGAATAACTGCTTCTCGTTCTTCTCACCTGAGTGCTACTGATTCTAGCTTTAACGGCTACACTCTACTCAACCGGAGCAGTAAGTTGATCCTCAACTCATGGCACTTTGTGAAACTGTTGAGAACTACAGCTCAGTTGTTTGGCACGCCACCACTGTCCATCCAGCACTATGGACGGCAATGCCTACATCTGGCTCTAATTAGTCCACGGTTGTGTTCAGCCGAATGACCTCTGCCGGGAACACTCAGAATGAGGTTCTGAGTTATTGCAACATAGGAGCGTTTCACTGCTTTCAAGGCTTCTCAGGAAGATTTCCGGAATCTTGATTCCGGCAGGCCTCCGGCTGTTCCGGGTGAACATTTCCTTGTAAATCCCCCGTGGTTTCTTGTACACCCGTGAAATATGGCCAGGTTATGCAGTTTGCATTGCTGCACAATTGCGCCTTCGTAGCTCGGCCGCGGTTGCAAACATTCAGGCGTGGCAGCCAGATAGGCTGGACACGTAGGACATTGCCAGCGGACTGGGTGTATCTGCTTCCCGTTCTTCTCACCTAATTGCTACTGATTCCAGCTTTGACAGCTACACTCTACTCAACCGGCGCAGTAAGTTGAACCTCAACTTATGGCACTTTGTGAAAGTGTTGAGAAGTAGAGCTCAGTTGTTTGACACGCCACCACTGTCCGTCCAGCACTATGGACGGCACTGCCTACATCTGGCTCTAATTAGTCCACGGTTGTGTTCAGCCGAATGACCTCTGCCAGGAACTCTCAGATTTAGGTTCTGAGTTATTGCAACATAGGAACGTTTCACTGCTTTCAAGGCTTCTCAGTAAGAATTCCGGAATCTTGCTGCCGGCAGGCCTCCGGCTGTTCCGGGTGAACATCTCCTTGTAAATCCCGCCTGGTTTCTTGTACACCTGTGAAATTTGGCCAGGTTATGCAGTTTGCATTGCTGCACTATTGCGCCTGCCTAGCTCGGCCCTGGTTGCAAACATTCAGGCGTGGCAGCCAGATAGGCTGGTCCCCGTAGGACACTTCCAGCGGACTGGGTATATTTGCTTCCCTTTCTTCTCACCTGAGTGCTATTGATGGCAGCTTTGACAGCTACTCTACTCAACCGCAGGAGTAAATTGAAGCTCAACTTATGGCACTTTGTGAAAGTGATGAGAACTAGAGCTCAGTTGTTTGGCACGCCACAACTATCCAGCCAGCACTATGGAAGGCACTGCCTACATCTGGCTCTAATTAGTCCATGGTTGTGTTCAGCCGAATGACCTCTGCCGGGAACACTCAGAATGAGGTTCTGAGTTATTGCAACATAGGGGCGTTTCACTGCTTTCAAATCTTCTGAGGAAGTATTCCGGAATCTTGCTGCCTGCAGGCCTCCGTCTGTTCCGGGTGAACATCTCCTTGTAAATACCCCGTGGTTTCTTGTACACCCGGGAAATTTGGCCAGGTTATGCAGTTTGCATTGATGCACAATTGCGCCTGCCTAGCTCGGCCGCGGTTGCAAACATTCAGGCGTGGCAGCCAGATAGGCTGGTCCCGGTAGGACTCTGCCAGCGGACTGGGTATATCTGCTTCCCGTTCTTCTCACCTGAGTGCTACTGATTCCAGCTTTGACGGCTACACTCTACTCAACGGAGCAGTAAGTTGAACCTCAACTTAGGGCACTTGGTGAAAGTGTTGAGAACTAGAGCTAAGTTGTTTGGCACGCCACCACTGTCCATCAAGCACTATGGACGGCACTGCCTACAGCTGGCTCTAATTAGTCCACGGTTGTGTTCAGCCGAATGACCTCTGCTGGGAACACTCAGAATGAGGTTCTGAGTTATTGCAACATAGGAGCGTTTCACTGCTTTCAAGGCTTCTCAGGAAGAATTCCGGAATCTGGCTGCCGGCAGGCCTCCGGCTGTTCCGGGTGAACATCTCCTTGTAAATCCCAAGTGGTTTCTTGTACACCCGTTAAATTTGGCCAGGTTATGCAGTTTGCATTGCTGCATAATTACGCCTGCCTAGGTCGGCCGCGGTTGCAAACATTCAGGCGTGGCAGCCAGATAGCCTGGTCCCCGTCGGACTCTGCCAGCGGACTCGGTATATCTGCTTTCCGTTCTTCTCACCTGAGTGCTACTGATTCCAGCTTTGACGGCTACACTCTACTAAACCAGAGCAGTAAGTTGAACCTCAACTTATGGCACTTTGTGAAAGTGTTGAGAACCAGAGCTCAGTTGTTTGGCACGCCACCACTGTCCATCCAGCACTATGGACGGCATTGCCTACATCTGCCTCTAATTAGTCCACGGTTGTGTTCATCCGAATGACCTCTGCCGGGAACACTCAGAAAGAGGTTCTGAGTTATTGCAACAGGAGCGTTTCACTGCTTTCAAGGCTTCTCAGGAAGAATTCCGGAATCTTTCTGCTGGCAGGCCTCCGGCTGTTCCGGGTGAACATCTCCTTGTAAATACCCCGTGTTTTCTTGTACACCCGTGAAATTTGGCCAGATTATGCAGTTTGCATTCCTGCACAATTGCGCCTGCCTAGCTCGGTCCCGGTTACAAACATTCAGGCGTGGCAGCCAGATAGGCTGGTCCCCGTAGGACACTGCCAGCGGACTGGGTATATCTGCTTCCCGTTCTTCTCAGCTGAGTGCTACTGATTCCAGCTTTGACGGCTACACTCTACTCAACCAGAGTAGTAAGTTGAACCTCTACTTATGGCACTTTGTGAAACTGTTGAGAAATAGAGCTCAGTTGTTTGGCCCGCCACCACAGTCCATCCAGCACTATGGACGGCACTGCCTACATCTGGCTCTAATTAGTCCACGGTTGTGTTTAGCCGAAAGACCTCTGCTAGGAACACTCAGAATGAGGTTCTGAGTTATTGCAACATAGGAGCGTTTCACTGCTTTCAAGGCTTCTCAGGAAAAATTCCGGAATCTTGCTGCCGGCAGGCCTGTGGCTGTTCCGTGTGAACATCTCCGTGTAAATTCCCCGTGGTTTCTTGTACACCCGTGAAATTTGGCCAGGTTGTGCAGTTTGCATTGCTGCACAATTACGCCTGCCTAGCTGCCGCGGTTGCAAATATTCAGGCGTGGCAGCCAGATAAGCTGGTCCCTGTAGGACACTGCCAGCGGACTGGGTATATCTGCTTCCCGTTCGTCTCACCTCAGTGATACTGATTCCAGCTTTGACGGCTACACTCTACTCAACCGAAGCAGTAAGTTGAACCTCAATTTATGGCACTTTGTGCCATGTTGAGAACTAGAGCTCAGTTGTTTGGCACGCCACCACTGTCCATCCAGCACTATGGACGGCACTGCCTACATCTGGCTCTAATTAGTCCACGGTTGTGTTCAGCCGAATGACCTCTGCCGGGAACACTCAGAATGAGTTTCTGAGTTATTGCAACATAGGAGCGTTTCACTGCTTTCAAGGCTTCTCAGGAAGAATTCCGGAATCTTGCTGCCGGCAGGCCTCCGGCTGTTCCGGGTGAACATCTCCTTGTAAATCCCCCGTGGTTTCTTGTACACCCGTGAAATTTGGCCAGTTTATCCAGTTTGCATTGCTGCACAATTGCGCCTGCCTAGCTCGGCCGCGGTTGCAAACATTCAGGCGTGGCAGCCAGATAGGCTGGTCCCGGTAGGACACTGCCAGCAGACTGGGTATATCTGCTTCCCGTTCTTCTCACCTGAGTGCTACTGATTCCACCTTTGACGGCTACACTCTACTCAGCCGGAGTAGTAAGTTGAACCTCAACTTATGGCACTTTGTGAAAGTGTTGAGAACTAGAACTGAGTTGTTTGGCACGCCACCACTGTCCATCCAGCACTATGGACGGCACTGCCTACATCTGGCTCTAATTAGTCCACGGTTGTGTTCAGCCGAATAACCTCTGCCGGGAACACTCAGAATGAGGTTCTGAGTTATTGCAACATAGGAGCTTTTGACTCCTTTCAAGGCTTCTCAAGAAGAATTACGGAATCTTGCTGCCGGCAGGCCTCAGGCTGTTCCGGGTGAACATCTCCTTGTAAATCCCCCGTGTTTTCTTGTACACCCGTGAAATTTGGCCAGGTTATGCAGTTTGCATTGCTGCACAATTGCGCCTGCCTAGCTCGGCCGCGGTTGCAAACATTCAGGCGTGGCAGCCAGATAGGCTGGTCCCCGTAGGACTCTGCCAGCGGACTGGGTATATCTGCTTCCCGTTCTTCTCACCTGAGTGGGACCCATTCCAGCTTTGACGGCTACACTCTATTCAATGGAGCAGTAAGTTGAACCTCAACTTATGGCACTTTAAGAAAGTGTTGAAAACTATAGCTCAGTTGTTTGGCACGCCACCACTGTCCATCCAGCACTATGGACGGCATTGCCTACATCTGGCTCTAATTAGTCCACGGTTGTGTTCAGCCGAATCACCTCTGCTGGGAACACTCCGAATGAGGTTCTGAGTTATTGCAACATAGGAGCGTTTCACTGCTTTCAAGGCTTCTCAGGAAGAATTCCGGAATCTTGCTGCAGGCAGGCCTCTGGCTGTTCCGGGTGAATATCTCCTTGTAAATCCTCCGTGGTGTCTTGTACACCAGTGAAATTTGGCCAGGTTATGCAGTTTGCATTGCTGCACAACTGCGCCTGCCTAGCTCGGCCGCGGTTGCAAAAATTCAGGCGTCGCAGCCGGATAGGCTGGTCCCCGTAGGATACTGCCAGCGGACTGGGAATAACTGCTTCTCGTTCTTCTCACCTGAGTGCTACTGATTCTAGCTTTAACGGCTACACTCTACTCAACCGGAGCAGTAAGTTGATCCTCAACTCATGGCACTTTGTGAAACTGTTGAGAACTACAGCTCAGTTGTTTGGCACGCCACCACTGTCCATCCAGCACTATGGACGGCAATGCCTACATCTGGCTCTAATTAGTCCACGGTTGTGTTCAGCCGAATGACCTCTGCCGGGAACACTCAGAATGAGGTTCTGAGTTATTGCAACATAGGAGCGTTTCACTGCTTTCAAGGCTTCTCAGGAAGATTTCCGGAATCTTGATTCCGGCAGGCCTCCGGCTGTTCCGGGTGAACATTTCCTTGTAAATCCCCCGTGGTTTCTTGTACACCCGTGAAATATGGCCAGGTTATGCAGTTTGCATTGCTGCACAATTGCGCCTTCGTAGCTCGGCCGCGGTTGCAAACATTCAGGCGTGGCAGCCAGATAGGCTGGACACGTAGGACATTGCCAGCGGACTGGGTGTATCTGCTTCCCGTTCTTCTCACCTAATTGCTACTGATTCCAGCTTTGACAGCTACACTCTACTCAACCGGCGCAGTAAGTTGAACCTCAACTTATGGCACTTTGTGAAAGTGTTGAGAAGTAGAGCTCAGTTGTTTGGCACGCCACCACTGTCCGTCCAGCACTATGGACGGCACTGCCTACATCTGGCTCTAATTAGTCCACGGTTGTGTTCAGCCGAATGACCTCTGCCAGGAACTCTCAGATTTAGGTTCTGAGTTATTGCAACATAGGAACGTTTCACTGCTTTCAAGGCTTCTCAGTAAGAATTCCGGAATCTTGCTGCCGGCAGGCCTCCGGCTGTTCCGGGTGAACATCTCCTTGTAAATCCCGCCTGGTTTCTTGTACACCTGTGAAATTTGGCCAGGTTATGCAGTTTGCATTGCTGCACTATTGCGCCTGCCTAGCTCGGCCCTGGTTGCAAACATTCAGGCGTGGCAGCCAGATAGGCTGGTCCCCGTAGGACACTGCCAGCGGACTGGGTATATTTGCTTCCCTTTCTTCTCACCTGAGTGCTATTGATGGCAGCTTTGACAGCTACTCTACTCAACCGCAGGAGTAAATTGAAGCTCAACTTATGGCACTTTGTGAAAGTGATGAGAACTAGAGCTCAGTTGTTTGGCACGCCACAACTATCCAGCCAGCACTATGGAAGGCACTGCCTACATCTGGCTCTAATTAGTCCATGGTTGTGTTCAGCCGAATGACCTCTGCCGGGAACACTCAGAATGAGGTTCTGAGTTATTGCAACATAGGGGCGTTTCACTGCTTTCAAATCTTCTGAGGAAGTATTCCGGAATCTTGCTGCCTGCAGGCCTCCGTCTGTTCCGGGTGAACATCTCCTTGTAAATACCCCGTGGTTTCTTGTACACCCGGGAAATTTGGCCAGGTTATGCAGTTTGCATTGATGCACAATTGCGCCTGCCTAGCTCGGCCGCGGTTGCAAACATTCAGGCGTGGCAGCCAGATAGGCTGGTCCCGGTAGGACTCTGCCAGCGGACTGGGTATATCTGCTTCCCGTTCTTCTCACCTGAGTGCTACTGATTCCAGCTTTGACGGCTACACTCTACTCAACGGAGCAGTAAGTTGAACCTCAACTTAGGGCACTTGGTGAAAGTGTTGAGAACTAGAGCTAAGTTGTTTGGCACGCCACCACTGTCCATCAAGCACTATGGACGGCACTGCCTACAGCTGGCTCTAATTAGTCCACGGTTGTGTTCAGCCGAATGACCTCTGCTGGGAACACTCAGAATGAGGTTCTGAGTTATTGCAACATAGGAGCGTTTCACTGCTTTCAAGGCTTCTCAGGAAGAATTCCGGAATCTGGCTGCCGGCAGGCCTCCGGCTGTTCCGGGTGAACATCTCCTTGTAAATCCCAAGTGGTTTCTTGTACACCCGTTAAATTTGGCCAGGTTATGCAGTTTGCATTGCTGCATAATTACGCCTGCCTAGGTCGGCCGCGGTTGCAAACATTCAGGCGTGGCAGCCAGATAGCCTGGTCCCCGTCGGACTCTGCCAGCGGACTCGGTATATCTGCTTTCCGTTCTTCTCACCTGAGTGCTACTGATTCCAGCTTTGACGGCTACACTCTACTAAACCAGAGCAGTAAGTTGAACCTCAACTTATGGCACTTTGTGAAAGTGTTGAGAACCAGAGCTCAGTTGTTTGGCACGCCACCACTGTCCATCCAGCACTATGGACGGCATTGCCTACATCTGCCTCTAATTAGTCCATGGTTGTGTTCATCCGAATGACCTCTGCCGGGAACACTCAGAAAGAGGTTCTGAGTTATTGCAACAGGAGCGTTTCACTGCTTTCAAGGCTTCTCAGGAAGAATTCCGGAATCTTTCTGCTGGCAGGCCTCCGGCTGTTCCGGGTGAACATCTCCTTGTAAATCCCCCGTGGTTTCTTGTACACCCGTGAAATTTGGCCAGTTTATGCAGTTTGCATTGCTGCACAATTGCGCCTGCCTAGCTCGGCCGCGGTTGCAAACATTAAGGCGTGGCAGCCAGATAGGACACTGCCAGCAGACTGGGTATATCTGCTTCCCGTTCTTCTCACCTGAGTGCTACTGATTCCAGCTTTGACGGCTACACTCTACTAAACCATAGCAGTAAGTTGAACCTCAACTTATGGCACTTTGTGAAAGTGTTGAGAACCAGAGCTCAGTTGTTTGGCACGCCACCACTGTCCATCCAGCACTATGGACGGCACTGCCTATATCTGGCTCTAATTAGTCCACGGTTGTGTTCAGCCGAATGACCTCTGCCGGGAACACTCAGAAAGAGGTTCTGAGTTATTGCAACATAGGAGCGTTTCACTGCTTTCAAGGCTTCTCAGTAAGAATTCCGGAATCTTGCTGCCGGCAGGCCTCCGGCTGTTCCAGGTGAACATCTCCTTGTAAATCCCCCGTGGTTTCTTGTACACCCGTGGAATTTGGCCAGGTTATGCAGTTTGCATTGCTGCACAATTGCGCCTGCCTAGTTAGGCCGCGGTTGCAAACATTCAGTCGTGGCAGCCAGACAGGCTGGTCCCCGTAGGACAGTGCCAGCGGACTGGGTGTATCTGCTTCCCGTTCTTCTAACCTGAGTGTTACTGATTCCAGCTTTGACGGCTACACTCTACTCAACCGGCGTAGTAAGTTGAACCTAAACTTATGGCACTTTGTGAAAGTGTTGAGAACTAGAGCTCAGTTGTTTGGCACGCCACCACTGTCCATCCAGCACTATGGACGGCACTGCCTACATCTGGCTCTAATTAGTCCACAGTTGTGTTCAGCCGAATGACCTCTGCCGGGAACACTCCGAATGAGGTTCTGAGTTATTGCAACATAGGAGCGTTTCACTGCTTTCAAGGCTTCTCAGGAAGAATTCCGCATTCTTCCTGCTGGCAAGCCTCCGGCTTTTCCGGGTGAACATCTCCTTGTAAATCCCCCGTGGTTTCTTGTACATCTGTGAAATTTGGCCAGGTTATGCAGTTTGCATTGCTGCACAATTACGCCTGCCTAGATCGGCCACGGTTGCAAATATTCAGGCATGGCAGCCAGATAGGCTGGTCCCCGTAGGACACTACCAGCGGACTGGGTATATCAGCTTCCCGTTCTTCTCACCTGAGTGCTACCCATTCCAGCTTTGACGGCTACACTCTATTCATTGGAGCAGTAAGTTGAACCTCAACTTATGGCACTTTATGAAAGTGTTGAAAACTATAGCTCAGTTGTTTGGCACGCCACCACTCTCCATCCAGCACTATGGACGGCATTGCATACATCTGGCTCGAATTAGTCCACGGTTGTGTTCAGCCGAATGACCTCTGCCAGGAACACTCCGAATGAGGTTCTGAGTTATTGCAACATAGGAGCGTTTCACTGCTTTCAAGGCTTCTCAGGAAGAATTCCGGAATCTTGCTGCAGGCAGGCCTCTGGCTGTTCCCGGTGAATATCTCCTTGTAAATCCCCCGTGGTTTCTTGTACACCCGTGAAATTTGGCCAGGTTATGCAGTTTGCATTGCTGCACAATTGCGCCTGCCTAGCTCGGCCGCGGTTGCAAACATTCAGGCGTGGCAGCCAGATAGGCTGGTCCCCGTAGGACACTCTCAGCGGACTGGGTATATCTGCTTCCCGTTCTTCTCACCTGAGTGCTACTGATTCCAGCTTTGACGGCTACATTCTACTCAACCGGAGCAGTAAGTTGAACCTCAACTTATGGCACTTTGTGAAAGTGTTGAGAACTAGAGCTCAGTTTTATGGCACGCCACCACTGTCCATACAGCACTATGGACGGGATTGCCTACATCTGGTACTAAGTAGTCCACGGTTGTGTTCAGCCGAATGACCTCTGCCGGGAACACTCAGAATGAGGTTCTGAGGTATTGCAACATAGGAGCGTTTCACTGCTTTCAAGGCTTCTCAGGAAGAATTCCGGAATCTTGTTGCCGGCATGCCTCCGGCTGTTCCGGGTGAACATCTCCTTGTAAATCCCCCGTGGTGTCTTGTAAACCAGTGAAATTTGGCCAGGTTATGCAGTTTGCATTGCTGCACAATTGCGCCTGCCTAGCTCGGCCGCGGTTGCAAAAATTCAGGCGTCCCAGCCGGATAGACTGGTCCCCGTAGGATACTGCCAGCGGACTGGGAATAACTGCTTCTCGTTCTTCTCACCTGAGTGCTACTGATTCTAGCTTTAACTGCTACACTCTACTCAACCGGAGCAGTAAGTTGATCCTCAACTCATGGCACTTTGTGAAAGTGTTGAGAACTACAGCTCAGTTGTTTGGCACGCCACCACTGTCCATCCAGCACTATGGACGGCAATGCCTACATCTGGCTCTAATTAGTCCACGGTTGTGTTCAGCCGAATGACCTCTGCCGGGAACACTCAGAATGAGGTTCTGAGTTATTGCAACATAGGAGCGTTTCACTGCTTTCAAGGCTTCTCAGGAAGAATTCCGGAATCTTGTTGCCGACAGGCCTCCGGCTGTTCTGGGTATACATCTCCTTGTAAATCCCCCGTGGTTTCTTGTACACCCTTGAAATTTGGCCAGGTTATGCAGTTTTCATTGCTGCACAATTGCGCCTGCCTATCTCGGCCTCGGTTGCAAATATTCAGGCGTGGCATCCAGATAGGCTGGTCCCCGTAGGACACTGCCAGCCGACTGGGTATATCTGCTTCCCGTTCTTCTCACCTGAGTGCTACTGATTCCAGCTTTGACGGCTACACTCTACTCAACCGGAGCAGTAAGTTGAACCTGAACTTATGGCACTTTGTGAAACTGTTGAGACCTAGAGCTCAGTTGTTTGGCACGCCACAACTGTCCATCCAGCACTATGGACGGCACTGCCTACATCTGGCTCTAATTAGTCCACGGTTCTGTTCAGCCGAATGACCTCTGCCGGGAAAACTCAGAATGAGGTTCTGAGTTATTGCAACACAGGAGCGTTTCACTGCTTTCAAGGCTTCTCAGGAAGATTTCCGGAATCTTGATTCCGACAGGCCTCCGGCTGTTCCGGGTGAACATTTCCTTGTAAATCCCCCGTGGTTTCTTGTACATCCGTGAAATATGGCCAGGTTATGCAGTTTGCATTGGTGCACAATTGCGCCTTTGTAGCTCGGCCGCGGTTGCAAACATTCAGGCGTGGCAGCCAGATAGGCTGGACACGTAGGACATTGCCAGCGGACTGGGTGTATCTGCTTCCCGTTCTTCTCACCTAATTGCTACTGATTCCAGCTTTGACAGCTACACTCTACTCAACCGGCGCAGTAAGTTGAACCTCAACTTATGGCACTTTGTGAAACTGTTGAGACCTAGAGCTCAGTTGTTTGGCACGCCACAACTCTCCATCCAGCACTATGGACGGCACTGCCTACATCTGGCTCTAATTAGTCCACGGTTCTGTTCAGCCGAATGACCTCTGCCGGGAACACTCAGAATGAAGTTCTTAGTTATTGCAACATAGGAGCGTTACACTGCTCTCAAGGCTTCTCAGGAAGAATTCCAGAATCTTGCTGCCGGTAGGCCTCTGGCTGTTCCGGGTGAACATCTCCTTGTAAATCCCCCGTGGTTTCTTGTACACCCGTGAAATTTGGCCAGGTTATGCAGTTTGCATGGCTGCATAATTGCGCCTGCGTAGCTCGGCCGCAGTTGCAAACATTCAGGCGTGGCAGCCAGATAGGCTGGTCCCCGTAGGACACTGCCAGCGGACTGTGTATATCTGCTTCCCGTTCTTCTCACCTAGTGCTACTGATTCCAGCTTTGACCCCTACACTCTACTCAACCGGAGCAGTAAGTTGAACCTCAACTTATGGCACTTTGTGAAAGTGTTGAGAACTAGAGCTCAGTTGTTTGGCACGCCAGCACTGTCCATCCTGCACTATGGACGGCACTGCATACATCAGGCTCTAATTAGTCCACGGTTGTGTTCAGCCGAATGACCTCTGCCGGGAACACTCAGAATGAGTTTCTGAGTTATTGCAACATAGGAGCGTTTCACTGCTTTCAAGGCTTCTCAGGAAGAATTCCGGAATCTTGCTGCCGGCAGGCCTCCGGCTGTTCCGGGTGAACATCTCCTTGTAAATTCCCCGTGGTTTCTTGTACACCCGTGAAATTTGGCCAGTTTATCCAGTTTGCATTGCTGCACAATTGCGCCTGCCTAGCTCAGCCGCGGTTGCAAACATTCAGGCGTGGCAGCCAGATAGGCTGGTCCCGGTAGGACACTGCCAGCAGACTGGGTATATCTGCTTCCCGTTCTTCTCACCTGAGTGCTACTGATTCCACCTTTGACGGCTACACTCTACTCAGCCGGAGTAGTAAGTTGAACCTCAACTTATGGCACTTTGTGAAAGTGTTGAGAACTAGAACTGAGTTGTTTGGCACGCCACCACTGTCCATCCAGCACTATGGACGGCACTGCCTACATCTGGCTCTAATTAGTCCACGGTTGTGTTCAGCCGAATAACCTCTGCCGGGAACACTCAGAATGAGGTTCTGAGTTATTGCAACATAGGAGCTTTTGACTCCTTTCAAGGCTTCTCAAGAAGAATTACGGAATCTTGCTGCCGGCAGGCCTCAGGCTGTTCCGGGTGAACATCTCCTTGTAAATCCCCCGTGTTTTCTTGTACACCCGTGAAATTTGGCCAGGTTATGCAGTTTGCATTGCTGCACAATTGCGCCTGCCTAGCTCGGCCGCGGTTGCAAACATTCAGGCGTGGCAGCCAGATAGGCTGGTCCCCGTAGGACTCTGCCAGCGGACTGGGTATATCTGCTTCCCGTTCTTCTCACCTGAGTGGGACCCATTCCAGCTTTGACGGCTACACTCTATTCAATGGAGCAGTAAGTTGAACCTCAACTTATGGCACTTTAAGAAAGTGTTGAAAACTATAGCTCAGTTGTTTGGCACGCCACCACTGTCCATCCAGCACTATGGACGGCATTGCCTACATCTGGCTCTAATTAGTCCACGGTTGTGTTCAGCCGAATCACCTCTGCTGGGAACACTCCGAATGAGGTTCTGAGTTATTGCAACATAGGAGCGTTTCACTGCTTTCAAGGCTTCTCAGGAAGAATTCCGGAATCTTGCTGCAGGCAGGCCTCTGGCTGTTCCGGGTGAATATCTCCTTGTAAATCCTCCGTGGTGTCTTGTACACCAGTGAAATTTGGCCAGGTTATGCAGTTTGCATTGCTGCACAACTGCGCCTGCCTAGCTCGGCCGCGGTTGCAAAAATTCAGGCGTCGCAGCCGGATAGGCTGGTCCCCGTAGGATACTGCCAGCGGACTGGGAATAACTGCTTCTCGTTCTTCTCACCTGAGTGCTACTGATTCTAGCTTTAACGGCTACACTCTACTCAACCGGAGCAGTAAGTTGATCCTCAACTCATGGCACTTTGTGAAACTGTTGAGAACTACAGCTCAGTTGTTTGGCACGCCACCACTGTCCATCCAGCACTATGGACGGCAATGCCTACATCTGGCTCTAATTAGTCCACGGTTGTGTTCAGCCGAATGACCTCTGCCGGGAACACTCAGAATGAGGTTCTGAGTTATTGCAACATAGGAGCGTTTCACTGCTTTCAAGGCTTCTCAGGAAGATTTCCGGAATCTTGATTCCGGCAGGCCTCCGGCTGTTCCGGGTGAACATTTCCTTGTAAATCCCCCGTGGTTTCTTGTACACCCGTGAAATATGGCCAGGTTATGCAGTTTGCATTGCTGCACAATTGCGCCTTCGTAGCTCGGCCGCGGTTGCAAACATTCAGGCGTGGCAGCCAGATAGGCTGGACACGTAGGACATTGCCAGTGGACTGGGTGTATCTGCTTCCCGTTCTTCTCACCTAATTGCTACTGATTCCAGCTTTGACAGCTACACTCTACTCAACCGGCGCAGTAAGTTGAACCTCAACTTATGGCACTTTGTGAAAGTGTTGAGAAGTAGAGCTCAGTTGTTTGGCACGCCACCACTGTCCGTCCAGCACTATGGACGGCACTGCCTACATCTGGCTCTAATTAGTCCACGGTTGTGTTCAGCCGAATGACCTCTGCCAGGAACTCTCAGATTTAGGTTCTGAGTTATTGCAACATAGGAACGTTTCACTGCTTTCAAGGCTTCTCAGTAAGAATTCCGGAATCTTGCTGCCGGCAGGCCTCCGGCTGTTCCGGGTGAACATCTCCTTGTAAATCCCGCCTGGTTTCTTGTACACCTGTGAAATTTGGCCAGGTTATGCAGTTTGCATTGCTGCACTATTGCGCCTGCCTAGCTCGGCCCTGGTTGCAAACATTCAGGCGTGGCAGCCAGATAGGCTGGTCCCCGTAGGACACTGCCAGCGGACTGGGTATATTTGCTTCCCTTTCTTCTCACCTGAGTGCTATTGATGGCAGCTTTGACAGCTACTCTACTCAACCGCAGGAGTAAATTGAAGCTCAACTTATGGCACTTTGTGAAAGTGATGAGAACTAGAGCTCAGTTGTTTGGCACGCCACAACTATCCAGCCAGCACTATGGAAGGCACTGCCTACATCTGGCTCTAATTAGTCCATGGTTGTGTTCAGCCGAATGACCTCTGCCGGGAACACTCAGAATGAGGTTCTGAGTTATTGCAACATAGGGGCGTTTCACTGCTTTCAAATCTTCTGAGGAAGTATTCCGGAATCTTGCTGCCTGCAGGCCTCCGTCTGTTCCGGGTGAACATCTCCTTGTAAATACCCCGTGGTTTCTTGTACACCCGGGAAATTTGGCCAGGTTATGCAGTTTGCATTGATGCACAATTGCGCCTGCCTAGCTCGGCCGCGGTTGCAAACATTCAGGCGTGGCAGCCAGATAGGCTGGTCCCGGTAGGACTCTGCCAGCGGACTGGGTATATCTGCTTCCCGTTCTTCTCACCTGAGTGCTACTGATTCCAGCTTTGACGGCTACACTCTACTCAACGGAGCAGTAAGTTGAACCTCAACTTAGGGCACTTGGTGAAAGTGTTGAGAACTAGAGCTAAGTTGTTTGGCACGCCACCACTGTCCATCAAGCACTATGGACGGCACTGCCTACAGCTGGCTCTAATTAGTCCACGGTTGTGTTCAGCCGAATGACCTCTGCTGGGAACACTCAGAATGAGGTTCTGAGTTATTGCAACATAGGAGCGTTTCACTGCTTTCAAGGCTTCTCAGGAAGAATTCCGGAATCTGGCTGCCGGCAGGCCTCCGGCTGTTCCGGGTGAACATCTCCTTGTAAATCCCAAGTGGTTTCTTGTACACCCGTTAAATTTGGCCAGGTTATGCAGTTTGCATTGCTGCATAATTACGCCTGCCTAGGTCGGCCGCGGTTGCAAACATTCAGGCGTGGCAGCCAGATAGCCTGGTCCCCGTCGGACTCTGCCAGCGGACTCGGTATATCTGCTTTCCGTTCTTCTCACCTGAGTGCTACTGATTCCAGCTTTGACGGCTACACTCTACTAAACCAGAGCAGGAAGTTGAACCTCAACTTATGGCACTTTGTGAAAGTGTTGAGAACCAGAGCTCAGTTGTTTGGCACGCCACCACTGTCCATCCAGCACTATGGACGGCATTGCCTACATCTGCCTCTAATTAGTCCACGGTTGTGTTCATCCGAATGACCTCTGCCGGGAACACTCAGAAAGAGGTTCTGAGTTATTGCAACAGGAGCGTTTCACTGCTTTCAAGGCTTCTCAGGAAGAATTCCGGAATCTTTCTGCTGGCAGGACTCCGGCTGTTCCGGGTGAACATCTCCTTGTAAATCCCCCGTGGTTTCTTGTACACCCGTGAAATTTGGCCAGTTTATGCAGTTTGCATTGCTGCACAATTGCGCCTGCCTAGCTCGGCCGCGGTTGCAAACATTAAGGCGTGGCAGCCAGATAGGACACTGCCAGCAGACTGGGTATATCTGCTTCCCGTTCTTCTCACCTGAGTGCTACTGATTCCAGCTTTGACGGCTACACTCTACTAAACCATAGCAGTAAGTTGAACCTCAACTTATGGCACTTTGTGAAAGTGTTGAGAACCAGAGCTCAGTTGTTTGGCACGCCACCACTGTCCATCCAGCACTATGGACGGCACTGCCTATATCTGGCTCTAATTAGTCCACGGTTGTGTTCAGCCGAATGACCTCTGCCGGGAACACTCAGAAAGAGGTTCTGAGTTATTGCAACATAGGAGCGTTTCACTGCTTTCAAGGCTTCTCAGGAAGAATTCCGGAATCTTGCTGCCGGCAGGCCTCCGGCTGTTCCAGGTGAACATCTCCTTGTAAATCCCCCGTGGTTTCTTGTACACCCGTGGAATTTGGCCAGGTTATGCAGTTTGCATTGCTGCACAATTGCGCCTGCCTAGTTAGGCCGCGGTTGCAAACATTCAGTCGTGGCAGCCAGACAGGCTGGTCCCCGTAGGACAGTGCCAGCGGACTGGGTGTATCTGCTTCCCGTTCTTCTAACCTGAGTGTTACTGATTCCAGCTTTGACGGCTACACTCTACTCAACCGGCGTAGTAAGTTGAACCTAAACTTATGGCACTTTGTGAAAGTGTTGAGAACTAGAGCTCAGTTGTTTGGCACGCCACCACTGTCCATCCAGCACTATGGACGGCACTGCCTACATCTGGCTCTAATTAGTCCACAGTTGTGTTCAGCCGAATGACCTCTGCCGGGAACACTCCGAATGAGGTTCTGAGTTATTGCAACATAGGAGCGTTTCACTGCTTTCAAGGCTTCTCAGGAAGAATTCCGCATTCTTCCTGCTGGCAAGCCTCCGGCTTTTCCGGGTGAACATCTCCTTGTAAATCCCCCGTGGTTTCTTGTACATCTGTGAAATTTGGCCAGGTTATGCAGTTTGCATTGCTGCACAATTACGCCTGCCTAGATCGGCCACGGTTGCAAATATTCAGGCATGGCAGCCAGATAGGCTGGTCCCCGTAGGACACTACCAGCGGACTGGGTATATCAGCTTCCCGTTCTTCTCACCTGAGTGCTACCCATTCCAGCTTTGACGGCTACACTCTATTCATTGGAGCAGTAAGTTGAACCTCAACTTATGGCACTTTATGAAAGTGTTGAAAACTATAGCTCAGTTGTTTGGCACGCCACCACTCTCCATCCAGCACTATGGACGGCATTGCATACATCTGGCTCGAATTAGTCCACGGTTGTGTTCAGCCGAATGACCTCTGCCAGGAACACTCCGAATGAGGTTCTGAGTTATTGCAACATAGGAGCGTTTCACTGCTTTCAAGGCTTCTCAGGAAGAATTCCGGAATCTTGCTGCAGGCAGGCCTCTGGCTGTTCCGGGTGAATATCTCCTTGTAAATCCCCCGTGGTTTCTTGTACACCCGTGAAATTTGGCCAGGTTATGCAGTTTGCATTGCTGCACAATTGCGCCTGCCTAGCTCGGCCGCGGTTGCAAACATTCAGGCGTGGCAGCCAGATAGGCTGGTCCCCGTAGGACACTCTCAGCGGACTGGGTATATCTGCTTCCCGTTCTTCTCACCTGAGTGCTACTGATTCCAGCTTTGACGGCTACATTCTACTCAACCGGAGCAGTAAGTTGAACCTCAACTTATGGCACTTTGTGAAAGTGTTGAGAACTAGAGCTCAGTTTTATGGCACGCCACCACTGTCCATACAGCACTATGGACGGGATTGCCTACATCTGGTACTAAGTAGTCCACGGTTGTGTTCAGCCGAATGACCTCTGCCGGGAACACTCAGAATGAGGTTCTGAGGTATTGCAACATAGGAGCGTTTCACTGCTTTCAAGGCTTCTCAGGAAGAATTCCGGAATCTTGTTGCCGGCATGCCTCCGGCTGTTCCGGGTGAACATCTCCTTGTAAATCCCCCGTGGTGTCTTGTAAACCAGTGAAATTTGGCCAGGTTATGCAGTTTGCATTGCTGCACAATTGCGCCTGCCTAGCTCGGCCGCGGTTGCAAAAATTCAGGCGTCCCAGCCGGATAGACTGGTCCCCGTAGGATACTGCCAGCGGACTGGGAATAACTGCTTCTCGTTCTTCTCACCTGAGTGCTACTGATTCTAGCTTTAACTGCTACACTCTACTCAACCGGAGCAGTAAGTTGATCCTCAACTCATGGCACTTTGTGAAAGTGTTGAGAACTACAGCTCAGTTGTTTGGCACGCCACCACTGTCCATCCAGCACTATGGACGGCAATGCCTACATCTGGCTCTAATTAGTCCACGGTTGTGTTCAGCCGAATGACCTCTGCCGGGAACACTCAGAATGAGGTTCTGAGTTATTGCAACATAGGAGCGTTTCACTGCTTTCAAGGCTTCTCAGGAAGAATTCCGGAATCTTGTTGCCGACAGGCCTCCGGCTGTTCTGGGTATACATCTCCTTGTAAATCCCCCGTGGTTTCTTGTACACCCTTGAAATTTGGCCAGGTTATGCAGTTTTCATTGCTGCACAATTGCGCCTGCCTATCTCGGCCTCGGTTGCAAATATTCAGGCGTGGCATCCAGATAGGCTGGTCCCCGTAGGACACTGCCAGCCGACTGGGTATATCTGCTTCCCGTTCTTCTCACCTGAGTGCTACTGATTCCAGCTTTGACGGCTACACTCTACTCAACCGGAGCAGTAAGTTGAACCTGAACTTATGGCACTTTGTGAAACTGTTGAGACCTAGAGCTCAGTTGTTTGGCACGCCACAACTGTCCATCCAGCACTATGGACGGCACTGCCTACATCTGGCTCTAATTAGTCCACGGTTCTGTTCAGCCGAATGACCTCTGCCGGGAAAACTCAGAATGAGGTTCTGAGTTATTGCAACACAGGAGCGTTTCACTGCTTTCAAGGCTTCTCAGGAAGATTTCCGGAATCTTGATTCCGACAGGCCTCCGGCTGTTCCGGGTGAACATTTCCTTGTAAATCCCCCGTGGTTTCTTGTACATCCGTGAAATATGGCCAGGTTATGCAGTTTGCATTGGTGCACAATTGCGCCTTTGTAGCTCGGCCGCGGTTGCTAACATTCAGGCGTGGCAGCCAGATAGGCTGGACACGTAGGACATTGCCAGCGGACTGGGTGTATCTGCTTCCCGTTCTTCTCACCTAATTGCTACTGATTCCAGCTTTGACAGCTACACTCTACTCAACCGGCGCAGTAAGTTGAACCTCAACTTATGGCACTTTGTGAAACTGTTGAGACCTAGAGCTCAGTTGTTTGGCACGCCACAACTCTCCATCCAGCACTATGGACGGCACTGCCTACATCTGGCTCTAATTAGTCCACGGTTCTGTTCAGCCGAATGACCTCTGCCGGGAACACTCAGAATGAAGTTCTTAGTTATTGCAACATAGGAGCGTTACACTGCTCTCAAGGCTTCTCAGGAAGAATTCCAGAATCTTGCTGCCGGTAGGCCTCTGGCTGTTCCGGGTGAACATCTCCTTGTAAATCCCCCGTGGTTTCTTGTACACCCGTGAAATTTGGCCAGGTTATGCAGTTTGCATGGCTGCATAATTGCGCCTGCGTAGCTCGGCCGCAGTTGCAAACATTCAGGCGTGGCAGCCAGATAGGCTGGTCCCCGTAGGACACTGCCAGCGGACTGTGTATATCTGCTTCCCGTTCTTCTCACCTAGTGCTACTGATTCCAGCTTTGACCCCTACACTCTACTCAACCGGAGCAGTAAGTTGAACCTCAACTTATGGCACTTTGTGAAAGTGTTGAGAACTAGAGCTCAGTTGTTTGGCACGCCACCAATGTCCATCCAGCACTGTGGACGGAACTGCCTACGTCTGGCTCTAATTAGTCCATGGTTGTGTTCAGCCGAATGACCTCTGCCGTGAACACTCAGAATGAGGTTCTGAGTTATTGCAACATAGGAACGTTTCACTGCTTTCAAGGCTTCTCAGGAAGAATTCCGGAATCTTGATGCCGTCAGGCCTCCGGCTGTTCCGGGTGAACATCTCCTTGTAAATCCCCCGTGGTTTCTTGTACACCCGTGAAATTTGGCCAGGTTATGCAGTTTGCATTGCTGCACAAATGCGCCTTCCAAGCCCGACCGCGGTTGCAAACATTCAGGCGTGGCAGCCAGATAGCCTGGTCCCCCTAGGACACTGCCAGCGGATTGGGTATATCTACTTCCCGTTCTTCTCACCTGAGTTCTACTGATTCCAGCTTTGACGGCTACACTCTACTCAACCGGAGCAGTAAGTTGAACTTCAACTTTTGGCACTTTGTGAAACTGTTGAGAACTAGAGCTCAGTTGTTTGGCACGCCACCACTGTCCATCCAGCACTATGCACGGCACTGCCTACATCTGGCTCTAATTAGTCCACGGTTGTGTTCAGCCGAATGACCTCTGCCAGGAACACTCAGATTTAGGTTCTGAGTTATTGCAACATAGGAGCGTTTCACTGCTTTCAAGGCTTCTCAGGAAGAATTCCGGAATCTTGCTGCCGGCAGGCCTCCGGCTGTTCCGGGTGAACATCTCCTTGTAAATCCCCCCTGGTTTCTTGTACACCTGTGAAATTTGGCCAGGTTATGCAGTTTGCATTGCTGCACTATTGCGCCTGCCTAGCTCGGCCCTGGTTGCAAACATTCAGGCGTGGCAGCCAGATGGGCTGGTCTCCGAAGGTCACTGCCAGCGGACTGGGTATATTTGCTTCACTTTCTTCTCACCTGAGTGCTATTGATGGCAGCTTTGACAGCTACACTCTACTCAACCGCAGGAGTAAATTGAACCTCAACTTATGGCACTTTGTGAAAGTGATGAGAACTAGAGCTCAGTTGTTTGGCACGCCACAACTGTCCATCCAGCACTATGGACGGCACTGCCTACATCTGGCTCTAATTAGTCCACGGTTGTGTTCATCCGAATGACCTCTGCCGGGAAGACTCATTATGAGGTTCTGAGTTATTGTCACATAGGAGGGTTTCACTGCTTTCAAGGCTTCTCAGGAAGAATTCCGGAATCTTACTGCTGGCAGGCCTCCGACTGTTCCGGGTGAACAACTCCTTGTAAATCCCCCGTGGTTTCTTGTACACCCGTGAAATTTGGCCAGGTTATGCAGTTTGCATTGCTGCACAATTGCGCCTGCCTAGTTCGGCCACGATTGCAAACATTCAGGCTTGGCAGCCAGATAGGATGGTCCTCGAAGGAAACTGCCAGCGGTCTGGGTATATCTGTTTCCCTTTCTTCTCACCTGAGTGCTACTGATTCCAGCATTGACGGCTACACTCTACTTGAGCAGTAAGTTGAACCTCAACTTATGGCACTTTGTGAAAATGTTGAGAACTAGAGCTCAGTTGTTTGGCACGCCACCCTGTCCATCGAGTACTATGGAAGGCACTGCCTACATCTGGCTCTAATTAGTCCACGGTTGTGTTCAGCCGAATGACCTCTGCCGGGAACACTCAGAATGAGGTTCTGAGTTATTGCAACATAGGGGCGTTTCACTGCTTTCAAATCTTCTGAGGAAGTATTCCGGAATCTTGCTGCCTGCAGGCCTCCGTCTGTTCCGGGTGAACATCTCCTTGTAAATACCCCGTGGTTTCTTGTACACCCGTGAAATTTGGCCAGGTTATGGAGTTTGCATTGCTGCACAATTGCGCCTGCCTACCAGGCCACGGTTGCAAACATTCAGGCGTGGCAGCCAGATAGGCTGGTCCCCGTAGGACATTGCCAGCGGACTGAGTATATCTGCTTCCCGTTCTTCTCACCTGAGTGCTACTGATTCCAGCTTTGACGGCTACACTCTACTCAAACGGCGCAGTAAGTTGAACCTCAACTTATGGCACTTTGTGAAAGTGTTGCGAACTAGAGCTCAATTGTTTGGCACGCCACCAGTGTCCATCCAGCACTATGGACGGCACTGCCTACATCTGGTTGTAATTTGTCCACGGTTGTGTTCAGCCGAATGACCTCTGCCGGGAAAACTCAGAATGAGCGTCTGCGTTCTTGCAACATAGTAGCGTTTCACTGTTTTCAAGGCTTCTCAGGAAGAATTCCAGAATCTTGCTGCCGGCAGGCCTCCTGCTGTTCCGGGTGAACATCTCCTTATAAATGCCCCGTGGTTTCTTGTACACCCGTGAAATTTGGCCAGGTTATGCAGTTTGCATTGCTGCACCATTGTGCTTACCTAGCTCGTCCGCGGTTGCAAACATTCAGGCGTGGCCGCCAGATAGGCTGGTCCCCGTAGGACATTGCCAGCGGACTGGGTGTGTCTGCTTCCCGTTCTTCTCACCTGAGTGCTACTGATGCCAGCTTTGACGGCTACACGCTTACTCAACCGGAGCAGTAAGTTGAACCTCAACTCATGGCACTTTGTGAAAGTGTTGAGAACTAGAGCTCAGTTGTTTGGCACGCCACAACTGTCCATCCAGCACTATGGACGGCACTGTCTTCATCTGGCTCTAATTAGTCCACGGTTGTGTTCAGCCGAATGACCTCTGCCGTGAACACTCAGAATGAGGTTCTGAGTTATTGCAACATAGGAGCGTTTCACTGCTTTCAAGGCTTCTCAGGAAGAATTCCGGATTCTTGCTGCCGGGAGGCCTCCGGCTGTTCCGTGTGAACATCTCCTTGTAAATCCCCCGTGGTTTCTTGTACACCCGTGAAATTTGGCCAGGTTATGCAGTTTGCATTGCTGCACAAATTCGCCTGCCTAGCTCGGCCGCGGTTGCAAACATTCAGGCGTGGCAGCCAGATAGGCTGGACCCGTAGGACATTGCCAGCGGACTGGGTGTATCTGCTTCCCGTTCTTCTCACCTAATTGCTACTGATTCCAGCTTTGACAGCTACACTCTACTCAACCGGCGCAGTAAGTTGAACCTTAACTTATGGCACTTTGTGAAAGTGTTGAGAAGTAGAGCTCAGTTGTTTGGCACGCCACCACTGTCCATCCAGCACTATGGACGGCACTGCCTACATCTGGCTCTAATTAGTCCACGGGTGTGTTCAGCTGAATGACCTCTGCCGGGAACACTCAGAATGAAGTTCTTAGTTATTGCAACATAGGAGCGTTACACTTCTCTCAAGGTTTCTCAGGAAGAATTCCATAATCTTGCTGCCGGTAGGCCTCCGGCTGTTCCGGGTGAACATCTCCTTGTAAATCCCCCGTGGTTTCTTGTACACCCGTGAAATTTGGCCAGGTTATGCAGTTTGCATTGCTGCACAAAGGCGCCTTCCAAGCCCGGCCGCGGTTGCAAACATTCAGGCGTGGCAGCCAGATAGGCTGGTCCACCTAGGACACTGCCAGCGGATTGGGTATATCTGCTTCCCGTTCTTCTCACCTGACTGCTACTGATTCCAGCTTTGACGGCTACACTCTACTTGAGCAGTAAGTTGAAACTCAACTTATGGCACTTTGTGAAAATGTTGAGAACTAGAGCTCAGTTGTTTGGCACTCCACCCTGTCCATCGAGTACTATCTATGGCACTGCTTACATCTGGCTCTAATTAGTCCACGGTTGTGTTCAGCCGAATGACCTCTGCCAGGAACACTCAGAATGAGGTTCTGAGTTATTGCAACATAGGAGCGTTTCACTGTTTTCAAGGCTTCTCAGGAAGAATTCAGAATCTTCTGCCGGCAGGCCTCCGTCTGTTCCGGGTGAACATCTCCTTGTAAATCCCCCGTGTTTTCTTGTACACCCGTGAAATTTGGCCAGGTTATGCAGTTTGCATTGCTGCACAATTGCGCCTGCCTAGCTCGGCCGCAGTTGCAAACATTCAGGCGTGGCAGCCAGATAGGCTGGTCCCCGTAGGACACTCTCAGCGGACTGGGTATATCTGCTTCCCGTTCTTCTCACCTGAGTGCTACTGATTCCAGCTTTGACGGCTACATTCTACTCAACCGGAGCAGTAAGTTGAACCTCAACTTATGGCACTTTGTGAAAGTGTTGAGAACTAGAGCTCAGTTGTATGGCACGCCACCACTGTCCATACAGCACTATGGACGGGATTGCCTACATCTGGTACTAAGTAGTCCACGGTTGTGTTCAGCCGAATGACCTCTGCCGGGAACACTCAGAATTAGGTTCTGAGTTATTGCAACATAGGAGCGTTTCACTGCTTTCAAGGCTTCTCAGGAAGAATTCCGGAATCTTGTTGCCGGCATGCCTCCGGCTGTTCCGGGTGAACATCTCCTTGTAAATCCCCCGTGGTGTCTTGTACACCAGTGAAATTTGGCCAGGTTATGCAGTTTGCATTGCTGCACAGCTGCGCCTGCCTAGTTCGGCCGCGGTTGCAAAAATTCAGGCGTCCCAGCCGGGTAGGCTGGTCCCCGTACGATACTGCCAGCGGACTGGGAATAACTGCTTCTCGTTCTTCTCACCTGAGTGCTACTGATTCTAGCTTTAACTGCTACACTCTACTCAACCGGAGCAGTAAGTTGATCCTCAACTCATGGCATTTTGTGAAACTGTTGAGAACTACAGCTCAGTTGTTTGGCACGCCACCACTGTCCATCCAGCACTATGGACGGCAATGCCTACATCTGGCTCTAATTAGTCCACGGTTGTGTTCAGCCGAATGACCTCTGCCGGGAACACTCAGAATGAGGTTCTGAGTTATTGCAACATAGGAGCGTTTCACTGCTTTCAAGGCTTCTCAGGAAGAATTCCGGAATCTTGCTGCCGACAGGCCTCCGGCTGTTCTGGGTATACATCTCCTTGTAAATCCCCCGTGGTTTCTTGTACACCCTTGAAATTTGGCCAGGTTATGCAGTTTTCATTGCTGCACAATTGCGCCTGCCTATCTCGGCCTCGGTTGCAAATATTCAGGCGTGGCATCCAGATAGGCTGGTCCCCGTAGGACACTGCCAGCCGACTGTGTATATCTGCTTCCCGTTCTTCTCACCTGAGTGCTACTGATTCCAGCTTTGACGGCTACACTCTACTCAACCGGAGCAGTAAGTTGAACCTGAACTTATGGCACTTTGTGAAACTGTTGAGACCTAGAGCTCAGTTGTTTGGCACGCCACAACTGTCCATCCACCACTATGGACGGCACTGCCTACATCTGGCTCTAATTAGTCCACGGTTCTGTTCAGCCGAATGACCTCTGCCGGGAAAACTCAGAATGAGGTTCTGAGTTATTGCAACACAGGAGCGTTTCACTGCTTTCAAGGCTTCTCAGGAAGATTTCCGGAATCTTGATTCCGGCAGGCCTCCGGCTGTTCCGGGTGAACATTTCCTTGTAAATCCCCCGTGGTTTCTTGTACACCCGTGAAATATGGCCAGGTTATGCAGTTTGCATTGCTGCACAATTGCGCCTTCGTAGCTCGGCCGCGGTTGCAAACATTCAGGCGTGGCAGCCAGATAGGCTGGACACGTAGGACATTGCCAGCGGACTGGGTGTATCTGCTTCCCGTTCTTCTCACCTAATTGCTACTGATTCCAGCTTTGACAGCTACACTCTACTCAACCGGCGCAGTAAGTTGAACCTCAACTTATGGCACTTTGTGAAAGTGTTGAGAAGTAGAGCTCAGTTGATTGGCACGCCACCACTGTCCGTCCAGCACTATGGACGGCACTGCCTACATCTGGCTCTAATTAGTCCACGGTTGTGTTCAGCCTAATGACCTCTGCCGGGAACACTCAGAATGAAGTTCTTAGTTATTGCAACATAGGAGCGTTACACTGCTCTCAAGGCTTCTCAGGAAGAATTCCAGAATCTTGCTGCCGGTAGGCCTCCGGCTGTTCCGGGTGAACATCTCCTTGTAAATCCCCCGTGGTTTCTTGTACACCCGTGAAATTTGGCCAGGTTATGCAGTTTGCATGGCTGCATAATTGCGCCTGCGTAGCTCGGCCGCGGTTGCAAACATTCAGGCGTGGCAGCCACATAGGCTGGTCCCCGTACTACACTGCCAGCGGACTGGGTATATCTGCTTCCCGTTCTTCGCACCTGAGTGCTACTGATTCCAGCTTTGACCGGTACACTTGACTCAACCGGAGCAGTAAGTTGAACCTCAACTTATGGCACTTTGTGAAAGTGATGAGAACTAGAGCTCAGTTGTTTGGCACGCCACCAATGTCCATCCAGCACTGTGGACGGAACTGCCTACATCTGGCTCTAATTAGTCCATGGTTGTGTTCAGCCGAATGACCTCTGCCGGGAACACTCAGAATGAGGTTCTGAGTTATTGCAACATAGGAGCGTTTCACTGCTTTCAAGGCTTCTCAGGAAGAATTCCGGAATCTTGATGCCGTCAGGCCTCCGGCTGTTCCGGGTGAATATCTCCTTGTAAATCCCCCGTGGTTTCTTGTACACCCGTGAAATTTGGCCAGGTTATGCAGTTTGCATTGCTGCACAATTGCGCCTGCCTAGCTCGGGCGGGGTTGCAAACATTCAGGCGTGGCAGCCAGATTGGCTGTTCCCCGTTGGACTCTGCCAGCGGACTGGGTATATCTGCTTCCCGTTCTTCTCACCTGAGTGCTACTGATTCCAGCTTTGACGGCTACACTCTACTCAACCGGAGCAGTAAGTTGAACCTCTACTTATGGCACTTTGTGAAAGTGTTGAGAACGAGAGCTCAGTTGTTTGGCACGCCACCACTGTCCATCCAGCACTATGCACGGCACTGCCTACATCTGGCTCTAATTAGTCCACGGTTGTGTTCAGCCGAATGACCTCTGCCAGGAACACTCAGATTTAGGTTCTGAGTTATTGCAACATAGGAGCGTTTCACTGCTTTCAAGGCTTCTCAGGAAGAATTCCGGAATCTTGCTGCCGGCAGGCCTCCGGCTGTTCCGGGTGAACATCTCCTTGTAAATCCCCCCTGGTTTCTTGTACACCTGTGAAATTTGGCCAGGTTATGCAGTTTGCATTGCTGCACTATTGCGCCTGCCTAGCTCGGCCCTGGTTGCAAACATTCAGGCGTGGCAGCCAGATAGGCTGGTCCCCGAAGGTCACTGCCAGCGGACTGGGTATATTTGCTTCACTTTCTTCTCACCTGAGTGCTATTGATGGCAGCTTTGACAGCTACATTCTACTCAACCGCAGGAGTAAATTGAACCTCAACTTATGGCACTTTGTGAAAGTGATGAGAACTAGAGCTCAGTTGTTTGGCACGCCACAACTGTCCATCCAGCACTATTGACGGCACTGCCTACATCTGGCTCTAATTAGTCCACGGTTGTGTTCATCCGAATGACCTCTGCCGGGAAGACTCATTATGAGGTTCTGAGTTATTGTCACATAGGAGGGTTTCACTGCTTTCAAGGCTTCTCAGGAAGAATTCCGGAATCTTACTGCTGGCAGGCCTCCGACTGTTCCGGGTGAACAACTCCTTGTAAATCCCCCGTGGTTTCTTGTACACCCGTGTAATTTGGCCAGGTTATGCAGTTTGCATGGTTGCACAATTGTGCCTGCCTAGCTCGGCTGCGGTTGCAAACATTCAGGCGTGGCAGCCAGATAGGCTGGTCCCCGTAGGACACTGCCAGCGGACTGGGTATATCTGCTTCCCGTTCTTCTCAGCTGAGTGCTACTGATTCCAGCTTTGATGGCTACACTCTACTCAACCGGAGCAGTAAGTTGAACCTCAACTCATGGCACTTAGGGAAACTGTTGAGAACTACAGCTCAGTTGTTTGGCACGCCACCACTGTCCATCCAGCACTATGGACGGCAATGCCTACATCTGGCTCTAATTAGTCCACGGTTGTGTTCAGCCGAATGACCTCTGCCGGGAACACTCAGAATGAGGTTCTGAGTTATTGCAACATAGGAGCGTTTCACTGCTTTCAAGGCTTCTCAGGAAGAATTCCTGAATCTTGCTGGCTACAGGCCTCCGGCTGTTCTGGGTGAACATCTCCTTGTAAATCCCCCGTGGTTTCTTGTACACCCGTGAAATTTGGCCAGGTTATGCAGTTTGCATTGCTGCACAATTGCGCCTGCCTAGGTCGGCTGCGGTTGCAAACATTCAGGCGTGGCAGCCAGATAGGCTGGTCGCCGTAGGACACTGCCAGCGGACTGGGTATATCTGCTTCCTGTTCTTCTAACCTGAGTGCTACTGATTCCAGCTTTGACGGATACACTCTACTCAACCGGAGCAGTAAGTTGAACCTCAACTTATGGCACTTTGTGAAAGTGTTGAGAACTAGAGCTCAGTTGTTTGGCACGCCACAACTGTCCATCCAGCACTATGGACGGCACTGCCTACATCTGGCTCTAATTAGTCCACGGTTGTGTTCAGCCGAATGACCTCTGCCGAGAACATTCAGAATGAGGTTCTGAGTTATTGCAACATAGGAGCGTTTCACTGCTTTCAAGGCTTCTCAGGAAGAATTCCGGAATCTTGCTGCCGTCAGGCCTCCGGCTGTTCCGGGTGAATATCTCCTTGTAAATCCCCCGTGGTTTCTTGTACACCCGTGAAATTTGGCCAGGTTATGCAGTTTGCATTGCTGCACAATTGCGCCTGCCTAGCTCGGGCGGGGTTGCAAACATTCAGGCGTGGCAGCCAGATTGGCTGTTCCCCGTTGGACTCTGCCAGCCGACTGGGTATATCTGCTTCCCGTTCGTCTCACCTGAGTGCTACTGATTCCAGCTTTGACGGCTACACTCTACTCAACCGGAGCAGTAAGTTGAACCTCTACTTATGGCACTTTGTGAAAGTGTTGAGAACGAGAGCTCAGTTCTTTGGCATGCCACCTCTGTCCATCCAGCACTATGGACGGCACTGCATACATCTGGCTCTAATTAGTCCATGGTTGTGTTCAGCCGAATGACCTCTGCCGAGAACATTCAGAATGAGGTTCTGAGTTATTGCAACATAGGAGCGTTTCACTGTTTTCAAGGCTTCTCAGGAAGAATTCCGGAATCTTGCTGCCGCCAGGCCTCCGGCTGTTCTGGGTGAACATCTCCTTGTAAATCCCCCGTGGTTTCTTGTACACCCGTAAAATTTGTACAGGTTATGCAGTTTGCATGGCTGCACAATTGCGCCTGCCAAGCTCGGCCGCGGTTGCAAACATTCATGCGTGGCAGCCAATAGGCTGGTCCACGTAGGACACTGCCAGCGGACTGGGTATATCTGCTTCCCGTTCTTCTCACCTGAGTGCTATTGATTCCAGCTTCGACGCCTACACTCTACTCAACCACAGCAGTATGTTGAACCGCAACTCATGCCACTTTGTGAAACTGTTGAGAACTAGAGCTCAGTTGTTTGGCACGCCACCAATGTCCATCCAGCACTGTGGACGGAACTGCCTACATCTGGCTCTAATTAGTCCATGGTTGTGTTCAGCCGAATGACCTCTGCCGTGAACACTCAGAATGAGGTTCTGAGTTATTGCAACAAAGGAGCGTTTCACTGCTTTCAAGGCTTCTCAGGAAGAATTCCGGAATCTTGATGCCGTCAGGCCTCCGGCTGTTCTGGGTGAACATCTCCTTGTAAATCCCCCGTGGTTTCTTGTACACCCGTGAAATTTGGCCAGGTTATGCAGTTTGCATTGCTGCACAAATGCGCCTTCCAAGCCCGACCGCGGTTGCAAACATTCAGGCGTGGCAGCCAGATAGCCTGGTCCCCCTAGGACACTGCCAGCGGATTGGGTATATCTGCTTCCCGTTCTTCTCACCTGAGTTCTACTGATTCCAGCTTTGACGGCTACACTCTACTCAACCGGAGCAGTAAGTTGAACTTCAACTTTTGGCACTTTGTGAAACTGTTGAGAACTAGAGCTCAGTTGTTTGACACGCCACCCCTGTCCATCCAGCACTATGCACGGCACTGCCTACATCTGGCTCTAATTAGTCCACGGTTGTGTTCAGCCGAATGACCTCTGCCGGGAACACTCAGATTTAGTTACTGAGTTATTGCAACATAGGAGCGTTTCACTGCTTTCAAGGCTTCTCAGGAAGAATTCCAGAATCTTGCTGCCGGCAGGCCTCCGGCTGTTCCGGGTGAACATCTCCTTGTAAATCCCGCCTGGTTTCTTGTACACCTGTGAAATTTGGCCAGGTTATGCAGTTTGCATTGCTGCTCTATTGCGCCTGCCTAGCTCGGCCCTGGTTGCAAACATTCAGGCGTTGCAGCCAGATAGGCTGGTCCCCGAAGGTCACTGCCAGCAGACTGGGTATATTTGCTTCACTTTCTTCTCACCTGAGTGCTATTGATGGCAGCTTTGACAGCTACACTCTACTCAACCGCAGGAGTAAATTGAACCTCAACTTATGGCACTTTGTGAAAGTGATGAGAACTAGAGCTCAGTTGTTTGGCAAGCCACAACTGTCCATCCAGCACTATGGACGGCACTGCCTACATCTGGCTCTAATTAGTCCACGGTTTTGTTCATCCGAATGACCTCTGCCGGGAAGACTCATTATGAGGTTCTGAGTTATTGCCACATAGGAGCGTTTCACTGCTTTCAAGGCTTCTCAGGAAGAATTCCGGAATCTTGATGCCGGCAGGCCTCCGGCTGTTCCGGGTGAACATCTCCTTGTAAATCCCCCGTGGTTTCTTGTACACCCGTAAAATTTGTCCAGGTTATGCAGTTTGCATGGCTGCACAATTGCGCCTGCCAAGCTCGGCCGCGGTTGCAAACATTCATGCGTGGCAGCCAGATAGGCTGGTCCACGTAGGACACTGCCAGCGGACTGGGTATATCTGCTTCCCGTTCTTCTCACCTGAGTGCTACTGATTCCAGCTTCGACGCCTACACTCTACTCAACCACAGCAGTAAGTTGAACCGCAACTCATGCCACTTTGTGAAACTGTTGAGAACTAGAGCTCAGTTGTTTGGCACGCCACCAATGTCCATCCAGCACTGTGGACGGAACTGCCTACATCTGGCTCTAATTAGTCCATGGTTGTGTTCAGCCGAATGACCTCTGCCGTGAACACTCAGAATGAGGTTCTGAGTTATTGCAACAAAGGAGCGTTTCACTGCTTTCAAGGCTTCTCAGGAAGAATTCCGGAATCTTGATGCCGTCAGGCCTCCGGCTGTTCTGGGTGAACATCTCCTTGTAAATCCCCCGTGGTTTCTTGTACACCCGTGAAATTTGGCCAGGTTATGCAGTTTGCATTGCTGCACAAATGCGCCTTCCAAGCCCGACCGCGGTTGCAAACATTCAGGCGTGGCAGCCAGATAGCCTGGTCCCCCTAGGACACTGCCAGCGGATTGGGTATATCTGCTTCCCGTTCTTCTCACCTGAGTTCTACTGATTCCAGCTTTGACGGCTACACTCTACTCAACCGGAGCAGTAAGTTGAACTTCAACTTTTGGCACTTTGTGAAACTGTTGAGAACTAGAGCTCAGTTGTTTGACACGCCACCCCTGTCCATCCAGCACTATGCACGGCACTGCCTACATCTGGCTCTAATTAGTCCACGGTTGTGTTCAGCCGAATGACCTCTGCCGGGAACACTCAGATTTAGTTACTGAGTTATTGCAACATAGGAGCGTTTCACTGCTTTCAAGGCTTCTCAGGAAGAATTCCAGAATCTTGCTGCCGGCAGGCCTCCGGCTGTTCCGGGTGAACATCTCCTTGTAAATCCCGCCTGGTTTCTTGTACACCTGTGAAATTTGGCCAGGTTATGCAGTTTGCATTGCTGCTCTATTGCGCCTGCCTAGCTCGGCCCTGGTTGCAAACATTCAGGCGTTGCAGCCAGATAGGCTGGTCCCCGAAGGTCACTGCCAGCAGACTGGGTATATTTGCTTCACTTTCTTCTCACCTGAGTGCTATTGATGGCAGCTTTGACAGCTACACTCTACTCAACCGCAGGAGTAAATTGAACCTCAACTTATGGCACTTTGTGAAAGTGATGAGAACTAGAGCTCAGTTGTTTGGCAAGCCACAACTGTCCATCCAGCACTATGGACGGCACTGCCTACATCTGGCTCTAATTAGTCCACGGTTTTGTTCATCCGAATGACCTCTGCCGGGAAGACTCATTATGAGGTTCTGAGTTATTGCCACATAGGAGCGTTTCACTGCTTTCAAGGCTTCTCAGGAAGAATTCCGGAATCTTGATGCCGGCAGGCCTCCGGCTGTTCCGGGTGAACATCTCCTTGTAAATCCCCCGTGGTTTCTTGTACACCCGTGAAATTTGTCCAGGTTATGCAGTTTGCATTGCTGCACAAAGGCGCCTTCCAAGCCCGGCCGCGGTTGCAAACATTCAGGCGTGGCAGCCAGATAGGCTGGTCCCCCTAGGACACTGCCAGCGGATTGGGTATATCTGCTTCCCGTTCTTCTCACCTGACTGCTACTGATTCCAGCATTGACGGCTACACTCTACTTGAGCAGTAAGTTGAAACTCAACTTATGGCACTTTGTGAAAATGTTGAGAACTAGAGCTCAGTTGTTTGGCACTCCACCCTGTCCATAGAGTACTATGGATGGCACTGCTTACATCTGGCTCTAATTAGTCCACGGTTGTGTTCAGCCGAATGACCTCTGCTGGGAACACTCAGAATGAGGTTCTGAGTTATTGCAACATAGGGGCGTTTCACTGCTTTCAAATCTTCTGAGGAAGTATTCCGGAATCTTGCTGCCGGCAGGCCTCCGTCTGTTCCGGGTGAACATCTCCTTGTAAATACCCCGTGGTTTCTTGTACACCCGTGAAATTTGGCCAGGTTATGCAGTTTGCATTGCTGCACAATTGCGCCTGCCTAGCACGGCCACGCTTGCAAACATTCAGGCGTGGCAGCCTGATAGGCTGGTCCCCGTAGGACACTGCCAGCGGACTGAGTATACCTGCTTCCCGTTCTTCTCACCTGAGTGCTACTGATTCCAGCTTTGACCGCTACACTCTACTCAACCGGCGCAGTAAGTTGAACCTCAACGTATGGCACTTTGTGAAACTGTTGAGAACTAGAGCTCAGTTGTTTGGCACGCGACAACTGTCCATCCAGCACTATGGACGGCACTGCCTACATCTGGCTCTAATTAGTCCACGGTTGTGTTCAGCCGAATGACCTCTGCCGGGAACACTCAGAATGAGGTTCTGAGTTATTGCAACATAGGAGGGTTTCACTGTTTTCAAGGCTTCTCAGGAAGAATTCAGAATCTTCTGCCGGCAGGCCTCCGTCTGTTCCGGGTGAACATCTCATTGTAAATCCCCCGTGGTTTCTTGTACACCTGTGAAATTTGGCCAGGTTTTGCAGTTTGCATTGCTGCACAATTGCGCCTGCCAAGCACGGCCGCGGTTGCTAACATTCAGGCGAGGCAGCCAGATAGGGTGGAACCCGTAGGACACTGCAAGCAGACTGGGTATATCTGCTTCCCGTTCTTCTCACCTGAGTGCTACTGATTCCAGCTTTGACGGCTACACTCTACACAACCGGAGCAGTAAGTTGAACCTCAAATTATGGCACTTTGTGAAACAGTTGAGAACTAGAGCTCAGTTGTTTGGCACGCCACAACTGTCCATCCAGCACTATGGACGGCACTGCCTACATCTGGCTCTAATTAGTCCACTGTTGTGTTCAGCCGAATCACCGCTGCCGGAAACACTCAGAATGAGGTTCTGAGTTATTGCAACATAGGAGCGTTTCACTGCTTTCAAGGCTTCTCAGGAAGAATTCCGGAATCTTGCTGCCGGCAGGCCTCCGTCTGTTCCGGGTGAACATCTCCTTGTAAATCCCCCGTGGTTTCTTGTACACCCGTGAAATTTGGCCAGGTTATGCAGTTTGCATCGTTGCACAATTGTGCCTGCCTAGCTCGGCTGCGGTTGCAAACATTCAGGCGTGGCAGCCAGATAGGCTGGTCCCCGTAGGACACTGCCAGCGGACTGGGTATATCTGCTTCCCGTTCTTCTCACCTGAGTGCTACTGATTCCAGCTTTGATGGCTACACTCTACTCAACCGGCGCAGTAAGTTGAACCTCAAATTAAGGCACTTTGTAAAAGTGTTGCGAACTAGAGCTCAGTTGTTTGGCACGCCACCAGTGTCCATCCAGCACTATGGAAGGCACTGCCTACATCTGGTTGTAATTTGTCCACGGTTGTGTTCATCCGAATGACCTCTGCCGGGAACACTCAGAATGAGGTTCTCAGTTATTGCAACATAGGAGCGTTTCACTGTTTTCAAGGCTTCTCAGGAAGAATTCCAGAATCTTGCTGCCGGCACGCCTCCTTCTGTTCCGGGTGAACATCTCCTTATAAATGACCCGTGGTTTCTTGTACACCCGTGAAATTTGGCCAGGTTATTCAGTTTGCCTTGCTGCACAATTTCGCCTGCCTAGCTCGGCCGCGGTTGCAAACATTCAGGCGTGGCAGCCAGATAGGCTGGTCCCCATAGGACACTGCCAGCGGACTGGGTATATCTGCTTCCCTTTCTTCTCAACTGAGTGCTACTGATGCCAGCTTTGACGGCTACACTCTTACTCAACCGGAGCAGTAAGTTGAACCTCAACTCATGGCACATTGTGAAAGTGTTGAGAACTAGAGCTCAGTTGTTTGGCACGCCACAACTGTCCATCCAGCACTATGGACGGCACTGCCTTCATCTGGCTCTAATTAGTCCACGGTTGTGTTCAGCCGAATGACCTCTGCCTGGAACACTCAGAATGAGGTTCTGAGTTATTGCAACATAGGATCGTTTCACTGCTTTCAAGGCTTCTCAGGAAGAATTCTGGAATCTTGCTGCCCGCAGGCCTCCGGCTGTTCCGGGTGAACATCTCCTTGTAAATCCCCCGTGGTTTCTTGTACACCCGTGAAATTTGGCCAGGTTATGCAGTTTGCATTGCTGCACAACTGCGCCTGCCTAGCTCGGCCGCGGATGCAAAAATTCAGGCCTCACAGCCAGATAGGCTGGTCCACGTAGGATACTGCCAGCGGACTGGGAATATCTGCTTCCTGTTCTTCTCACCTGAGTGCTACTGATTCTAGCTTTGACGGCTACACTCTACTCAACCGGAGCAGTAAGTTGAACCTCAACTCATGGCACTTAGTGAAACTGTTGTGAGCTACAGCTCAGTTGTTTGGCACGCCACCACTGTCCATCCAGCACTATGGACGGCAATGCCTACATCTGGCTCTAATTAGTCCACGGTTGTGTTCAGCCGAATGACCTCTGCCGGGAACACTCAGAATGAGGTTCTGAGTTATTGCAACATAGGAGCGTTTCACTGCTTTCAAGGCTTCTCAGGAAGAATTCCGGAATCTTGCTGCCAGTAAGCCTCTGGCTCTTACAGGTTAACATCTCCTTGTAAATCCCCCGTGGTTGCTTGTACACCCGTGAAATTTGGCCAGGTTATGCAGTTTGCATGGCTGCACAATTGCGCCTGCCTAGCTCGGCCGCGTTTGCAAACATTCAGGCATGGCAGCCAGATAGGCTCGCCCCTGAATGACACTGCCACCGGAGTGGGTATATCTGCTGCCCGTTCTTCTCACCTGAGTGCTACTGATTCCAGCTTTGACGGCTACACTCTACTCAACCGGAGCAGTAAGTTGAACCTCAACTTATGGCACTTTGTGAAAGTGTTGAGAACTAGAGCTCAGTTGTTTGGCACGCCACCACTGTCCATCCAGCACTATGGACGGCACTGCCTACATCTGGCTCTAATTAGTCCACCGTTGTGTTCAGCCGAATGACCTCTGCCGGGAACACTCAGAATGAGGTTCTGAGTTATTGCAACATAGGAGCGTTTCACTGCTTTCAAGGCTTCTCAGGAAGAATTCCGGAATCTTGCTGGCTACAGGCCTCCAGCTGTTCTGGGTGAACATCTCCTTGTAAATCCCCCGTGGTTTCTTGTACACCCTTGAAATTTGGCCAGGTTATGCAGTTTTCATTGCTGCACAATTGCGTCTGCCTATCTCGGCCTCAGTTGCAAATATTCAGTCGTGGCATCCAGATAGGCTGGTCCCCGTAGGACACTGCCAGCCGACTGGATATATCTGCTTCCCGTTCTTCTCACCTGAGTGCTACTGATTCCAGCTTTGACGGCTACGCTCTACTCAACCGGAGCAGTAAGTTGAACCTCAACTTATGGCACTTTGTGAAACTGTTGAGAACTAGAGCTCAGTTGTTTGGCACGCCACAACTGTCCATCCAGCACTATGGACGGCACTGCCTACATCTGGCTCTAATTAGTCCACGGTTGTGTTCAGCCGAATGACTTCTGCCGGGAAAACTGAGAATGAGGTTCTGAGTTATTGCAACATAGGAGCGTTTCACTGCTTTCAAGGCTTCTAAGGAAGATTTCCAGATTCTTGATTCCGGCAGGCCTCTGGCTGTTCCGGGTGAACATCTCCTTGTAAATCCCACGTGATTTCTTGTACACCCGTGAAATATGGCCAGGTTATGCAGTTTGCATTGCTGCACAATTGCGCCTACGTAGCTCGGCCGCGGTTGCAAACATTCAGGAGTGGCAGCCAGATAGGCTGGACACGTAGGACATTGCCAGAGGACTGGGTGTATCTGCTTCCCGTTCTTCTCACCTAATTGTTACTGATTCCAGCTTTGACAGCTACACTCTTCTCAACCGGCGCAGTAAGTTGAACCTCAACTTATGGCACTTTGTGAAAGTGTTGAGAAGTAGAGCTCAGTTGTTTGGCACGCCACCACTGTCCATCCAGCACTATGGACGGCACTGCCTACATCTGGCTCTAATTAGTCCACGGTTGTGTTCAGCCCAATGACCTCTGCCGGGAACACTCAGAATGAAGTTCTGAGTTATTGCAACATAGGAGCGTTACACTGCTCTCAAGGCTTCTCAGGAAGAATTCCAGAATCGTGCTGCCGGTAGGACTCCGGCTGTTCCGGGTGAACATCTCCTTGTAAATCCCCCGTGGTTTCTTGTACACCTTTGAAATTTGGCCAGGTTATGCAGTTTGCATGGCTGCATAATTGTGCCTGCGTAGCTCGGCCGCGATTGCAAATATTCAGGCGTAGCAGCCAGATAGGCTGGTCCCCGTAGGACACTGCCAGCGGACTGGGTATATCTGCTTCCCGTTCTTCTCACCTGATTGCTACTGATTCCAGCTTTGACGACTATACTCTACTCAACCGGAGCAGTAAGTTGAACTTCAATTTTTGGCACTTTGTGAAACTGTTAAGAACTAGAGCTCAGTTGTTTAGCACGCCACCACTTTCCATCCAGCACTATGGACGGCACTGCCTACATCTGGCTCTAATTAGTCCACGGTTGTGTTCAGCCGAATGACCTCTGCCGGGAACACTCAGAATGAGGTTCTGAGTTATGGCAACATAAGAGCGTTTCACTGCTTTCAAGGCTTCTCAGGAAGAATTCAGGAATCTTGATGCCGGCAGGCCTCCCGCTGTTCCGGGTGAACATCTCCTTTTAAATCCTGTCTGGTTTCTTGTACACCTGTGAAATTTGGCCAGGTTATGCAGTTTGCATTGCTGCACTATTGCGCCTGCCTAGCTCTGCTGCAGTTGCAAACATTCAGGGTTGGCAGCCAGATAGGCTGGTCCCCGAAGGTCACTGCCAGCGGACTGGGTATATTTGCTTCCCGTTCTTCTCACCTGAGTGCTACTGATGCAAGCTTTGACAGCTACAATCTACTCAACCGCAGTAGTAAATTGAACCTCAACTTATGGCACTTTGTTAAAGTGATGAGAACTAGAGCTCAGTTGTTTGGCACGCCACAACTGTCCATCCAGCACTATGGACGGCACTGCCTACATCTGGCTCTAAGTAGTCCACGGTTTTGTTCAGCCGAATGACCTCTGCCGGGAACACTCAGAATGAGGTTCTGAGTTATTGCAACATAGGAGCGTTTCACTGCTTTCAAGGCTTCTCAGGAAGAATTCCGGAATCTTGCTGCCGGCAGGCCTCCGGCTCTTCCGGGTGAACATCTCCTTGTAAATCCCCCGTGGTTTCTTATACACCCGTGAAATTTGGCCAGGTTATGCAGTTTACGTTGCTGCACAAATGCGCCTGCCTAGCTCCGCCATGGTTGCAACCATTCAGGCGTGGCAGCCAGATAGGCTGGTCCCCGTAGGACACTGCCAGCGGACTGGGTATATCTGCTTCCCGTTCTTCTCACCTGAGTGCTACTGATTCCAGCTTTGACGGCTACACTCTACTAAACAAGAGCAGTAAGTTGTACTTCAACTCATGGCACTTTGTGAAACTGTTGAGAACTAGAGCTCAGTTGTTTGGCACGCCACCACTGTCCATCCAGCACTATGGACGGCACTGCCTACATCTGGCTCTAATTAGTACACTGTTGTGTTCAGCCGAATGACCGCTGCTGGAAAAACTCAGAATGAGGTTCTGAGTTATTGCAACATAGGAGCGTTTCACTGCTTTCAAGGCTTCTCAGGAAGAATTCCGGAATCTTGATGCCGGCAGGCCTCCGTCTGTTCCGGGTGAACATCTCCTTGTAAATCCCCCGTGGTTTCTTGTACACCCGTGAAATTTGGCCAGGTTATGCAGTTTGCATGGCTGCACAATTGTACCTGCCTAGCTCGACCGCGGTTGCAAACATTCAGGCGTTGCAGCCAGATAGGCTGGTCCCCGTAGGACACTGCCAGCGGACTGGGTATATCTGCTTCCCGTTCTTCTCACCTGAGTGCTACTGATTCCAGCTTTGATGGCTACACTCTACTCAACCGGAGCAGTAAGTTGAACGTCTACTCATGGCAATTTGTGAAAGTTTTGAGAAGTAGAGCTCAGTTGTTTGGCACGCCACCACTGTCCGTCCAGCACTATGGACGGCACTGCCTACATCTGGCTCTAATTAGTCCACGGTTGTGTTCAGCCGAATGACCTCTGCCAGGAACACTCAGAGTGAGGTTCTGAGTTATTGCAACATAGGAGCGTTTCACTGCTTTCAAGGCTTCTCAGGAAGAATTCAGGAATCTGGCTGCCGGCAGGCCTCCGGCTGTTCCGGGTGAACATCTCCTTGTTAATCCCGGGTGGTTTCTTATACACCCGTGAAATTTGGCCAGGTTATGCAGTTTGCATGGCTGCACAATTGCGCCTGCCTAGCTCGGCCGCGGTTGCAAACATTCAGGCGTGGCAGCCAGATAGGCTGGTCCCCGTAGGACATTGCCAGCGGACTGGGTATATCTGCTTCCCGTTCTTCTCACCTGAGTGCTACTGATTCCAGCTTTGACGGCTAAACTCTACTCAACCGGAGAAGTAAGTTGAACCTCTACTTATGGCACTTTGTGAAACTGTTGAGAACTAGAGCTCAGTTGTTTGGCCGGCACCACTGTCCATTTAGCACTATGGACGGCACTGCCTATATCTGGTTCTAATTAGTCCAGGGTTGTGTTCAGTCGAATGACCTCTGCCGGGAACTCTCAGAATGAGGTTCTGAGTTATTGCAACATAGGAGCGTATCACTGCTTTCAAGGCTTCTCAGGAAGAATTCCGGAATCTTGCTACCGGCAGGCCTCCGGCTGTTCCGGGTGAACATCTCCTTGTAAATCCCCCGAGGTTTCTTTTACACCCGTGAAATTTGACCAGGTTATGCAGTTTCCATAGCTGCACAATTCCGCCTGCCAAGCTCTGCCACGGTTGCAAACATTCAGGCGTGGCAGCCAGATAGGCTGGTCCCCGTAGGACGCTGCCAGCGGCCTGGGTATATCTGCTTCCCGATCTTCTCCCCTGAGTGCTACTGATTCCAGCTTTGACGGCTACACTCTACTCAACCGGAGCAGTAAGTTGAACCTCAACTTATGGCACTTTGTTAAACTGTTGAGAACTAGATCTTAATTGTTTGGCACGCCACCACGCTGCCGGCAAGGCCTCCGGCTTTTCCCGGTGAACATCTCCTTGTAAAAACCCCATGGTTTCTTGTACACGCCTGAAATTTGGCCAGGTTATGCAGTTTGCATTACTGCACAATTGTGCCTGCCAAGCTCGGCCCCGGTTCCAAATATTCAGGTGTGGCAGCCAGAGAGGCTGGTCCCCGTAGGACACTGCCAGCTGACTGGGTATATCTGCTTCCCGTTCTTCTCACCTGAGTGCTACTGATTCCACCTTTGACGGCTACACTCTACTCAACCGGTGCAGTAAGTTGAACCTCAACTTATGGCACTTTGTGAAACTTGAGAACTAGAGCTCAGTTGTTTGGCACACCACCACTGTCCATCAGCACTATTGACGGCATTGCCTACATCTGGCTCTAATTAGTCCAGGGTTGTGTTCAGCCGAATGACCTCTGCCGGGAACACTCAGAATGAGATTCTGAGTTATTGCAACATAGGAGCATTTCACTGCTTTCAAGGCTTCTCAGGAAGACTTCCGGAATCTTGCTGCCGGCAGGCCTCCGGCTGTTCCGGGTGAACATCTAATTGTAAATCCAAAGGGGTTTCTTGTACACCCGTGAAATTTGGCCAGGTTATGCATTTTGCATTGCTGCACAATTGCGCTTGCCTAGCTCGGCCGCGGTTGCAAATATTCAGGCGTGGCAGCCAGATAGGCTGGTCCCCGTAGGACACTGCCAGCGGACTGGGTATATCTGCTTCCCGTTCTTCTCACCTGAGTACTACTGATCCCAGATTTGACGGCTACACTCTATTCAACCGGAGCAGTAAGTTGAACCTCAACTTATGGCACTTTGTGAAAGTGATGAGAACTAGAGCTCAGTTGTTTGGCACGCCACCACTGTCCATCCAGTACTATGGATGGCACTGCCTACATCTGGCTCTAATAAGTGCAAGGTTGTGTTCAGCCGAATGACCTCTGCCGGGAACACTCAGAATGAGGTTCTGAGTTATTGCAACATAGGAGCGTTTCACTGATTTCAAGGCTTCTCAGGAAGAATTCCGGAATCTTGCTGCCGGCAGGCCTCCGGCTCTTCCGGGTGAACATCTCCTTATAAATCCCCCGTGGTTTCTTGTACACCCTTGAAATTTGACCAGGTTATGCAGTTTGCATTGCTGCACAATTGCGCCTGCCTAGCTCGGCCGCGGTTGCAAACATTCAGGCGTGGCAGCCAGACAGGCTGGTCTCCGTAAGACACTGCCAGTGGACTGGGTATATCTGCTTCCTGTTCTTCTCACCTGAGTAGTACTGATTCCAGCTTTGACGGCTACACTCTACTCAACGGGAACAGTAAGTTGAACCTCAACTTATGGCACTTTGTGAAAGTGATGAGAACTAGAGCTCAGTTGTTTGGCACCCCACCACTGTCCATCCAGCACTATGGACGGCACTGCCTACATCTATCTCTAATTAGTCGACGGTTGTGTTCAGCCGAATGACCTCTGCCGATAACACTCAGAATGAGTGTTATGAGTTATTGCAACATAGGAGCGTTTCACTGCTTTCAAGGCTTCTCAGGAAGAATTCCGGAAGCTTGCTGCCGGCATTCCTCCGGCTGTTCGGGGTGAACATCTCCTTGTAAATCCCCCGTGGTTTTTTGTACACCCGTGAAATTTGGCCAGGTTATGCAGTTTGCATTGTTACACAATTGCGCCTGCCTAGCTCGGCCGCGGTTTCAAACATTCAGGTGTTTCAGCCAGATAGGCTGGTCCCCGTAGGACACTTCCAGCGGACTGGGTATATCTGCTTCCCGTTCTTCTCACCTGAGTGTTACTGATTCCAGGTTTGACCGCTACACTCTACTCAACCGGAGCAGTAAGTTGAACCTCAACTTAGGGCACTTTGTGAAACTGTTGAGAACTAGAGCTCAGTTGTTTGGCACGCCACCACTGTCCATCCAGCACTATTGACGGCACTGCCTACATCTGGCTCTAATTAGTCCATGGTTGTGTTCAGCCGAATGACCTCTGCCGGGAACACTCAGAATGAGGTTCTGAGTTATTGCAACATAGGAGCGTTTCACTGCTTTCAAGGCTTCTCAGGAAGAATTCCGGAATCTTGCTGCCAGCAGGCCTCCGGCTGTTCCGGGTGAACATCTCCTTGTAAATCACCCGCGGTTCCTTGTACACCCGTGAAATTTGGCCAGGTTATGCAGTTTAAATTGCTGCACAATTGCGCCTGCCTAGCTCGGCCGCGGTTGCAAACATTCAAGCGTGGCAGCCAGATAGGCTGGTCCCCGTAGTACACTACCAGCGGACTGGGTATATCTGCTTCCAGTTCTTCTCACCTGAGTGCTACTGATTCCAACTTTGACGGCTACACTCTACTCAACCGGAGCAGTAAGTTGAACCTCTACTTATGGCACTTTGTGAAAGCGATGAGAACTAGAGCTCAGTTGTTTGGCACGCCACCACTGTCCATCCAGCACTATGGACGGCACTGCCTACATCTGGCTCTAATTAGTCCATGGTTGTGTTCAGCCGAATGACCTCTGCCGGGAACACTCAGAATGAGGTTCTGAGTTATTGCAACATAGGAGCGTTTCACTGCTTTCAAGGCTTCTCAGGGAGAATTCCGGAATCTTGCTGCCGGCAGGCCTCCGGCAGTTCCGGGTGAACATCTCCTTGTAAATCCCCCGTGGTTTCTTGTACACCCGTGAAATTTGGCCAGGTTATGCAGTTTGTATTGCTGAACAATTCCACCTGCCAAGCTCTGCCACGGTTGCAAACATTCAGGCGTGGCAGCCAGATAGGCTGGTCCCCGTAGGACGCTGCCAGCGCACTGGGTATATCTGCTTCCCATTCTTCTCCCCTGAGTGCTACTGATTCCAGCTTTGACGGCTACACTCTACTCAACCGGAGCAGTAAGTTGAACCTCAACTTATGGCACTTTGTTAAACTGTTGAGAACTAGATCTTAATTGTTTGGCACGCCACCACTGTCCATTTAGCACTATGGACGGCACTGCCTATATCTGGTTCTAATTAGTCCAAGGTTGTGTTCAGTCGAATGACCTCTGCCGGGAACTCTCAGAATGAGGTTCTGAGTTATTGCAACATAGGAGCGTATCACTGCTTTCAAGGCTTCTCAGGAAGAATTCCGGAATCTTGCTACCGGCAGGCCTCCGGCTGTTCCGGGTGAACATCTCCTTGTAAATCCCCCGAGGTTTCTTTTACACCCGTGAAATTTGACCAGGTTATGCAGTTTGCATAGCTGCACAATTGCACCTGCCTAGCTCGTCCGCGGTTGGAAACATTTAGGCGTGGCAGCCAGATAGGCTGGTCTCCGTAGGACACTGCCAGCGGACTGGGTATATCTGCTTCCTGTTCTTCTCACCTGAGTGCTACTGATTCCAGCTTTGACGGCTACACTCTACTCAACCGGAGCAGTAAGTTGAACCTCAACTTACGGCCCTTTGTGAAACTGTTGAGAACTAGAGCTCAGTTGTTTGGCACACCACCGCTGTCCATCCAGCACTATGGTAGGCACTGCGTACATCTGGCTCTAATTAGTCCACGGTTGTGTTCATCCGAATGACCTCTGCCGGGAACTCTCAGAATGAGGTTCTGAGTTATTGCAACATAGGAGCGTTACACTGCTTTCAAGGCTTCTCAGGAAGAATTCCGGAATCTTGCTGCCGGCAAGGCCTCCGGCTTTTCCGGGTGAACATCTCCTTGTAAATCCCCCATGGTTTCTTGTACACGCCTGAAATTTGGCCAGGTTATGCAGTTTGCATTACTGCACAATTGTGCCTGCCAAGCTCGGCCCCGGTTCCAAATATTCAGGTGTGGCAGCCAGAGAGGCTGGTCCCCGTAGGACACTGCCAGCGGATTGGGTATATCTGCTTCCCGTTCTTCTCACCTGAGTGCTACTGATTCCACCTTTGACGGCTACACTCTACTCAACCGGCGCAGTATGTTGAACCTCAACTTATGGCACTTTGTGAAACTTGAGTACTAGAGCTCAGTTGTTTGGCACACCACCACTGTCCATCCAGCACTATGGACGGCACTGCCTACATCTGGCTCTAATTAGTACACTGTTGTGTTCAGCCGAATGACCGCTGCCGGAAAAACTCAGAATGAGGTTCTGAGTTATTGCAACATAGGAGCGTTTCACTGCTTTCAAGGCTTCTCAGGAAGAATTCCGGAATCTTGCTGCCGGCAGGCCTCCGGATGTTCCGGGTGAACATCTCCTTTTAAATCCTGCCTGGGAGGGGGGGACCAAGATGGCGATGGGGCAGTAGGGGAACGCTACAGCTCTCTCCAACCAAAAAGAGAGTTCGAGTTCCAACGTTTAATCTCCCCAAGAGACCGACAACAACAAAAAGACGAACACTCAGAGAAAAACCAGAGGCGGAGAATAACAAAAAAGAAAGAGGAAAAGAATTTCAAAACAGAAAAAAGCGAAGACCCCTCCCCCAACTTTTACTGGCCGCGCGGCAGCGCGCCAAGCCGCCGGTCAGCCGGCCCGGCGGGGGCTGTGGGAGCCCCAGAGAAACAGCAGAGACACAGGGGGCCACTTTCAGAACATCAGGTACTGGTTTGCAGAACAGCAGATCGCCAGGAACAGAGAAACCTACCAGCCGGGAGTCTCCACGAGGATCCCACCCCCACCCCTCACTCTCCACCCGAGCAGAGAGGCTCCATCCCGCCAAAGCCGCTCGGCATCAGCAGAGTGACAAAAGGACCTGCGGCAGACCACCCGGCCCGCCTGATCGCGATCGCAACGATCCAGCACTCTCCACCCGAGCAGAGAGGTTCCATCCCGCCAAAGCGGCTCGGCGCGACAAAGGGTCCTGTCTGCAGACCACCCGCCCGCCCGATCACGATCGCAACAACCCGGCGGGGTCACTTGGGCCCCAGAGGTACCGAGAAGAAGCTGCCTGAGCGTGGACACTCTTGACCCAACAGCTTCGACAGAGGCAGAGACAGAAAAGAATCACACAGAGCCACCACCGCCCAACCCAGCCCGGATTGCAACAACAACTGACGACCTACACCACACAGAAACAACCAGCTCCAGGGTGAGTACCCCACAGGGGAAGTGTATCCCTCAAGGGAGACCAGAGCTGGAGGGAATCCCCAGACCCTGACCTAGACTCCCTACCCCAGCACCCGGACCACAGGACCCACTAAAACTGGGAACTGTTTGAGAGCTCCACCAGCCCGTGGAGCACACTCAGCTGGCCAGGCTAGAGCAAGAGCACCCCTGGAAGGGAGCTTAAATGCCCAAGCCAGGAACAGCGCCCCTGGGTCAAGACTACCAACAGTAGAAGAAATTTGAACTGTGTCCCCCAGGCTGTATAACCTAGGGGGTATACACATCAGCACAGGCCTAACAAGTGCGCTCCAGGCTGGGGCCGGAACCAAGCCCGGGGATCCGGCGCCTGAACAACACAACCAACTCCTCCCAATTGAAGTAAAAAGCTGAGCATACGCCTCAACAGAGGGGAGAAAACCAGGAAACAACACTCCCCCGGGAAGCACGCCTGTGACAACAAAAGACCTGGAGGCCCAGGACAAGAGAAGCCCAAACCCCACCAAAACTCCACCCATATACCCTAGACTGGGAATTGGGCAACACAGGCTGCCAGCACCTGATAGTAAGCAGGAGCTCAGACTGTTAAGGCGGCTCAGCAATAGAGTGATAGTCTTGGATGTATGAGGCCCTGCATCTGATTCCTCAGCATCACAAAAGCAAAAAGGGTCAGAAGTGGTGCTGTGGCTCAAACGGTAGGGTGCCAGCCTTGAGCTGAAAAAGCTGAGGGACAGCACCCAAACCTAGAGTTCAAGTCCACAACCAGCCCAAAACAAATAAACAAAAACACATCAGGAGCCCATAGCAGACTCCAGCATTTGGGAGAGTGCATCCAGAGCATCTGTTCTTCACAAGAGCACCCGTAGGAGCAAACACAAGCAGTCTAGGCTGCTCAACCCTTCCAAAGGCGGGAACTGTCAGCAATCTACAGCAGAGAGCTGAGAATCCTAAGTAAGTCAGAATAGCAGCTGGAAATAGGCTCCCAACAGAACCCAGATCAGGCACAGACTCTCTCTACCAATACAGAATCAGCAACCAAGCAAAGACAGACACACCAAAACAAAATTGAAGAGCAGTCTCCTGAACCTCCATGCGAAAATCACAGAGAAAAATCACAAGGTTTACTACCACCCAGGACAGCAAGCTCACCCCAAAAGCCAGCAGCCACACAGGGGAGAGCCCCAGTGGGAGCAAAGCAGGAATGGAAGACAAAGGCTACTTCCAAGGGTTGCTGGAGGCAATGACTCAAGAAATAAAGCGAGAAATTTATCAGAAATTGAAAGAGCACAAGGATGAACTATCCAAAGAGATACAGGGTATCAAACAAGAGATGCATGCAAAAATAGAAGCTGCACAAACCTCAATAAGAAGTGAGATAAACGCCAAATTAGAGGTAATGCATACCTCATTGAGAGGTGAGATCAGTACTCTGAGAACCAACATTGAATCCATAAAGGGATCCATTTCCTCCATGCAAACCACAATAGAAGCCACTGTCAACAGAGTGAATGAAATGGAAGGTCGAGTGTCAGATACAGAAGACAGAATACACCAACTGGACCAAAAAGTGACAGATATGGAAAAATTACTCAAATTAAACCAAAGGGATATTCAAGAGCAAGCAGATAATGCTAAAAAATTTAACCTTCGCATAATTGGAGTGGACGAAGGTGAGGAATTCCAGAGCAAGGGAATGCAACACCTATTTAACAAGATAATCAATGAAAATTTTCCCCACCTCAAAAACGACCATCTTAACTACATCACAAAAGCTTATCGAACACCCAACAAGCAAGACCCCAGGAGAAACACTTCTAGACACATTATAGTAAAAATGATAGATCTGAATAATAAGGAAACAATCCTGCATGCAGCAAAAATGAAGAAGGAGCTATACTACAATGGGAAAAAAATAAGAATTACTGCAGATCTCTCCACACAAACAATGAATGCAAGAAAAGCCTGGGAAAGCACCATACGAGCCCTGAGAGCCAATAACTGCCAACCCAGACTGATCTACCCGGCAAAGCTAGCATTCACATTTGATGGAGAACTGAAAACTTTTAATAGCAAAGAAAAACTAAATGAATTCATAAACATTAAGCCAGCATTACAAAGAATTCTAAGAGGGGGGACACAACCTGAAGAAAGCAGCCAGGAACTGGGGCCTGCCCCAAACAGGCATTACTCAAAGTCTAACTGAGCAAGCACAGGAGGAAAGGGAAAAAAGAAAAACTTAGGAAAACGGAATGGCAGGGACAACAATGCATCTCTCTATACTTTCTCTTAATATAAATGGGCTGAATTCGCCAATTAAAAGAAAACGAACTGAGGACTGGATAAGAAAACAAGACCCATCCATCTGTTGCCTTCAGGAGACCCACCTCTCAGCCAAACATACAAACAAACTCAGAGTGAAGGGGTGGAAAAGGATCTACCAATCAAACGCCCCCAGTAAGAAAGCAGGTGTAGCTATCCTGATATCTGACAAAATAAACTTTTCATTAAAATCAGTACAGAAAGACAAGGACGGACACTACATATTAATAAAGGGAACAATCCAAGAGGAGGATATAACCATCATCAACTTATATGCCCCAAATATTGGTGCACCCAGATATGTCAAACAAATGCTCTCAAACTTACAGAATAAAATAGATCCCAATACGATAATACTAGGAGACTTTAACACACCACTCTCACCAAAGGACAGGTCTACCAACCAGAGGATTGGCAAAGAAGCTACCGAATTAAGAGAGGCCATACTGCAAGCGGAATTAACTGACATCTACCGAGTATTTCACCCTAAAACAACACAGTACACATTCTTCTCAGCAGCTCATGGAACTTTCTCCAAAATAGACCATATCATAGTTCATGCAAGGAACTTAAGCAAATACAAAGGGATCGACATAATCCCCTGTATCCTATCTGACCACAGTGGAATCAAGCTAGCTCTCAATAACAAAGCATACCGCAGAAATTTCTCCAATACATGGAAATTGAACAGCACACTCCTTAACAATGCCTGGATAACAGAAGAGATCAGAGAAGAAATAAAGCATTTCCTACAACTCAATGAAAATGAAAACACCTCACAAAGAAACTTGTGGGACACAGCAAAAGCAGTCCTGAGGGGCAAATTTATTGCCCTCAGTGCCCACATCAAGAGAATGGAGACAGACCAAGTAAATAATCTCACGTTGCAATTAAAACAGCTAGAAAAACAGGAAAAAATGGAACCTAAAGCTACTAGAAGAAGCCAGATAACCAAATTAAAAGCAGAGATTAACCAATTAGAAAATCAGAAAACCATAACCAAAATAAACCAAACAAAAAGCTGGTTCTTTGAAAAAATAAACAAAATTGATGGCCCATTGGCTAGATTAATTAAAAAAAGAAGAGAGGAAACCCATATTAATAGGATTAGGGATGCCACGGGAAACATCACCACACGTACCCAAGATATCCAAACAATTCTAACAGACTACTTTCAAAAGCTATACTCTCTAAAGGAAGAAAATCGGGCAGAAATGGATGCATTTTTAGAGAAATACAAGTTGCCCAAACTGAGCAAAGAAGAAGTTAACCAATTAAATAAGCCAATATCCTATAATGAGATACAGGAAGCTATCAAAAGTCTTCCAACAAAAAAAAGCCCAGGACCAGATGGATTCACAGCAGAATTCTATAAGACCTTTAAACAAGAACTAATACCCATACTCCTCAAGCTCTTCAGAGAAACAGAGAAGGAAGGAGCTATCCCAAACTCATTCTACGAAGCCAATATCACACTCATCCCCAAACCAGGCAAAGACCCAACCAAAAAGGAGAATTACAGGCCAATCTCCTTGATGAACACAGATGCAAAGATCCTTAACAAGATTCTAGCTAACAGAATCCAGAAACACATAAAAAAAATAATTCACTATGACCAGGTAGGCTTCATCCCAGAGACACAGGGATGGTTTAACATACGTAAGTCAATAAATGTAATCCAACATATCAACAGAGCCAAGGTCAAGAATCACATGATTATCGCTACAGATGCAGAAAAGGCCTTTGACAAAATTCAACATTCATTCATGCTAAAAGCTCTGGAGAAAATAGGAATAGAAGGAACATTTCTAAAAACAATAAAAGCCATTTATGACAGACCAATAGCCAATATTATACTTAATGGGGAAAAGCTACAACCAATTCTCCTAAAATCAGGAACAAGGCAAGGATGCCCACTGTCTCCACTCCTCTTCAATATAGTCCTAGAACCCTTAGCCAGGGCAATAAGGCAAGAAAAAGACATTAAAGGGATCCTCATAGGAAAAGAAGAAGTTAAACTATCCCTTTTTGCAGACGACATGATACTATACCTCCACGATCCCAAAAACTCCATCCCCAAACTCTTAGAAATCATAAATCACTTTGGCAAAATAGCAGGATACAAAATAAACCCACAAAAATCAGTTGCCTTCCTATACACTGATAATGTACAGGAAGAGAGGGAAATAAAGGGAGCAACCCCATTCACAATAACCTCCCGAAAAATAAAATATTTAGGAATTAACCTAACCAAAGATGTAAAAGAACTATTTAATGAGAACTATAAAAAGTTAAAGAAAGAAATTGCAGAAGACACTAGGAAATGGAAAGACCTCCCATGCTCCTGGATAGGCCGACTTAATATAGTAAAGATGGTAATACTTCCAAAACTAATATACAAATTCAACGCAATTCCTATTAAAATCCCAATGACGTACATCACTGAAATACAGAAAACAGTCCAAAAATTCATATGGAACAACAAAAGACCTAGAATAGCCAAAACAATTCTAGGGGATAAAGACAATATGGGAGGGCTATCCATGCCGAACTTCAAACTCTACTACAGAGCTATAATAACAAAGACAGCATGGTACTGGCACAAAAACAGACCCGAAGACCAATGGAACAGAATAGAAGATCCAGAAATAAATCCACAGGCCTACAGCCAGCTGATATTCGACAAAGGAGCCAAAGACATACAATGGAAGAAACACAGCCTCTTCAACCGCTGGTGCTGGGAAAACTGGGCAGCCACATGCAGAAAACTAAAAGTGGACCCCAGCCTATCACCATGCACCAACATCAACTCAAAATGGATTAAAGACCTTAACATTAAACCTGAATCTCTGAAACTACTGCAGGACAGAGTAGGAGAGACACTTGAACTAATAGGCACAGGAAGGAACTTCCTGAACAGAGTCCCAGGGTCACAACAAATTGGAGAGAGACTCGACAAATGGGACTACCTTAAAATAAAAAGCTTCTGCACAGATAAAGCTATCGCAACCAAGCTAGAAAGACAACCAACTAATTGGGAAAAAATATTTACCAGCAATATATCAGACAAGGGGTTAACATCCTGTATATACAGGGAACTCAAGAAACTAATCCCTCCCAAACCCAACACACCAATTACTAAATGGGCAAGGGAACTAAAGAGGGACTTCTCAAATGAAGAAATAAAAATGGCAAAGAAACACATGAGGAAATGTTCATCATCCCTGGTGGTGAAGGAAATGCAAATAAAGACAACCCTGAGATACCACCTTACCCCAGTCAGAATGTCCCACATCCACAAATCAGCCAACGACAAATGCTGGAGGGGATGTGGAGAACGAGGAACGCTATTACACTGCTGGTGGGAATGTACACTCATACAACCACTTTGGAAAGCAGTCTGGAGGGTCCTTAGAAAGCTAAAGATTGACCTCCCTTACGACCCAGTCATACCACTTCTAGGCATCTACCCTGAACAACAGGAACCAATATACAAGGACACATGCACCTCCATGTTTATTGCAGCACTATTCGCAATAGCTAGGATATGGAAACAACCTAGATGCCCCACCACAGATGAATGGATCCAAAAATTGTGGTATCTATACACAATGGAATATTATGCAGCCATTAGAAATGACAAAATAATGGCATTTGCAGGGAAATGGATGGAGCTAGAAGGAATCATGTTGAGCGAGGTAAGCCAAGAACGAAGAGACAAACAGTACATGGTCTCCCTGATAAGTGGATGATGAATCCAAAATGTTAGGTGATATGACAAAACTAACAGGACTTAAGAAACAAAGAACTCCCACTCATCTGGTTGAACCACTACTAAATATCCCCATGCTGCTGATCACATATATGGTATATAACATATGAGCACCGTTATATATTATAGACTGTGATAGACAATTTGCTCCAGGAAAGTTAGAATGAACTTGTGACTTTAAATGAGCATCATTATTCCACAATACTGTGAATTTCCGGAAATTAAGTAATCACTTAATCACGATCAAAAAAAAAAAAAAAAAAAAGAACCTTGGGGAAGGGAGGGAGGGAGGGGATGGTAGGGGGAAAACAATGGAGGGGGTAACAATGTTCAAGAGGAAGTGGAAGTGTACTCATTACCTCACTCATGTAACTGTAACCCTCTGTATAGTATCTCTACAATAAAAAAAATTAAAAAAAAAAAAATAAATAAATCCTGCCTGGTTTCTTGTACACCTGTGAAATTTGGCCAGGTTATGCAGTTTGCATTGCTGCACTATTGCGCCTGCCTAGCTCTGCCGCAGTTGCAAACATTCATGGTTGGCAGCAAGATAGGCTGGTCCCCGAAGGTCACTGCCAGCGGACTGGGTATATTTGCTTCCCGTTCTTCTCACCTGAGTGCTACTGATGCAAGCTTTGACAGCTACACTCTACTCAACCGCAGTAGTAAATTGAACCTCAACTTATGGCACTTTGTTAAAGTGATGAGAACTAGAGCTCAGTTGTTTGGCACGCCACAACTGTCCATCCAGCACTATGGACGGCACTGCCTACATCTGGCTCTAATTAGTCCACGGTTTTGTTCAGCCGAATGACCTCTGCCGGGAACACTCAGAATGAGGTTCTGAGTTATTGCAACATAGGAGCGTTTCACTGCTTTCAAGGCTTCTCAGGAAGAATTCCGGAATCTTACTGCTGGCAGGCCTCTGACTGTCCCGGGTGAACATCTCCTTGTAAATCCCCCGTGGTTTCTTATACACCCGTGAAATTTGGCCAGGTTATGCAGTTTACGTTGCTGCACAAATGCGCCTGCCTAGCTCCGCCGTGGTTGCAACCATTCAGGCGTGGCAGCCAGATAGGCTGGTCCCCGTAGGACAATGCCATCGTACTGGGTATATCTGCTTCCCGTTCTTCTCATCTGAGTGCTACTGATTCCAGCTTTGACGGCTACACTCTACTAAACAAGAGCAGTAAGTTGTACTTCAACTCATGGCACTTTGTGAAACTGTTGAGAACTAGAGCTCAGTTGTTTGGCACGCCACCACTGTCCATCCAGCACTATGGACGGCACTGCCTACATCTGGCTCTAATTAGTACACTGTTGTGTTCAGCCGAATGACCGCTGCCGGAAAAACTCAGAATGAGGTTCTGAGTTATTGCAACATAGGAGCGTTTCACTGCTTTCAAGGCTTCTCAGGAAGAATTCCGGAATCTTGCTGCCGGCAGGCCTCCGGATGTTCCGGGTGAACATCTCCTTGTAAATCCCCCGTGGTTTCTTGTACACCCGTGAAATTTGGCCAGGTTATGCAGTTTGCATTGCTGCACAATTGTACCTGCCTAGCTCGACCGCGGTTGCAAACATTCAGGCGTAGCAGCCAGATAGGCTGGTCCCCGTAGGACACTGCCAGCGGACTGGGTATATCTGCTTCCCGTTCTTCTCACCTGAGTGCTACTGATTCCAGCTTTGACGGCTACACTCTACTAAACAAGAGCAGTAAGTTGTACTTCAACTCATGGCACTTTGTGAAACTGTTGAGAACTAGAGCTCAGTTGTTTGGCACGCCACCACTGTCCATCCAGCACTATGGACGGCACTGCCTACATCTGGCTCTAATTAGTACACTGTTGTGTTCAGCCGAATGACCGCTGCCGGAAAAACTCAGAATGAGGTTCTGAGTTATTGCAACATAGGAGCGTTTCACTGCTTTCAAGGCTTCTCAGGAAGAATTCCGGAATCTTGCTGCCGGCAGGCCTCCGGATGTTCCGGGTGAACATCTCCTTGTAAATCCCCCGTGGTTTCTTGTACACCCGTGAAATTTGGCCAGGTTATGCAGTTTGCATGGCTGCACAATTGTACCTGCCTAGCTCGACCGCGGTTGCAAACATTCAGGCGTAGCAGCCAGATAGGCTGGTCCCCGTAGGACACTGCCAGCGGACTGGGTATATCTGCTTCCCGTTCTTCTCACCTGAGTGCTACTGATTCCAGCTTTGACGGCTACACTCTACTCAACCGGAGCAGTAAGTTGAACGTCTACTCATGGCAATTTGTGAAAGTGTTGAGAAGTAGAGCTCAGTTGTTTGGCACGCCACCACTGTCCGTCCAGCACTATGGACGGCACTGCCTACATCTGGCTCTAATTAGTCCACGGTTGTGTTCAGCCGAATGACCTCTGCCGGGAACACTCAGAGTGAGGTTCTGAGTTATTGCAACATAGGAGCGTTTCACTGCTTTCAAGGCTTCTCAGGAAGAATTCAGGAATCTGGCTGCCGGCAGGCCTCCGGCTGTTCCGGGTGAACATCTCCTTGTTAATCCCGGGTGGTTTCTTATACACCCGTGAAATTTGGCCAGGTTATGCAGTTTGCATGGCTGCACAATTGCGCCTGCCTAGCTCGGCCGCGGTTGCAAACATTCAGGCGTGGCAGCCAGATAGGCTGGTCCCCGTAGGACATTGCCAGCGGACTGGGTATATCTGCTTCCCGTTCTTCTCACCTGAGTGCTACTGATTCCAGCTTTGACGGCTAAACTCTACTCAACCGGAGAAGTAAGTTGAACCTCTACTTATGGCACTTTGTGAAACTGTTGAGAACTAGAGCTCAGTTGTTTGGCCGGCACCACTGTCCATTTAGCACTATGGACGGCACTGCCTATATCTGGTTCTAATTAGTCCAGGGTTGTGTTCAGTCGAATGACCTCTGCCGGGAACTCTCAGAATGAGGTTCTGAGTTATTGCAACATAGGAGCGTATCACTGCTTTCAAGGCTTCTCAGGAAGAATTCCGGAATCTTGCTACCGGCAGGCCTCCGGCTGTTCCGGGTGAACATCTCCTTGTAAATCCCCCGAGGTTTCTTTTACACCCGTGAAATTTGACCAGGTTATGCAGTTTGCATAGCTGCACAATTCCACCTGCCAAGCTCTGCCACGGTTGCAAACATTCAGGCGTGGCAGCCAGATATGCTGGTCCCCGTAGGACGCTGCCAGCGGACTGGGTATATCTGCTTCCCGATCTTCTCCCCTGAGTGCTACTGATTCCAGCTTTGACGGCTACACTCTACTCAACCGGAGCAGTAAGTTGAACCTCAACTTATGGCACTTTGTTAAACTGTTGAGAACTAGATCTTAATTGTTTGGCACGCCACCACGCTGCCGGCAAGGCCTCCGGCTTTTCCGGGTGAACATCTCCTTGTAAAAACCCCATGGTTTCTTGTACACGCCTGAAATTTGGCCAGGTTATGCAGTTTGCATTACTGCACAATTGTGCCTGCCAAGCTCGGCCCCGGTTCCAAATATTCAGGTGTGGCAGCCAGAGAGGCTGGTCCCCGTAGGACACTGCCAGCGGATTGGGTATATCTGCTTCCCGTTCTTCGCACCTGAGTGCTACTGATTCCACCTTTGACGGCTACACTCTACTCAACCGGCGCAGTAGGTTGAACCTCAACTTATGGCACTTTGTGAAACTTGAGAACTAGAGCTCAGTTGTTTGGCACACCACCACTGTCCATCCAGCACTATTGACGGCACTGCCTACATCTGGCTCTAATTAGTCCAGGGTTGTGTTCAGCCGAATGACCTCTGCCGGGAACACTCAGAATGAGATTCTGAGTTATTGCAACATAGGAGCATTTCACTGCTTTCAAGGCTTCTCAGGAAGACTTCCGGAATCTTGCTGCCGGCAGGCCTCCGGCAGTTCCGGGTGAACATCTCCTTGTAAATCCAAAGTGGTTTCTTGTACACCCGTGAAATTTGGCCAGGTTATAAAGTTTGCATTGCTGCACAATTGGGCTTGCCTAGCTCGGCCGCGGTTGCAAATATTCAGGCGTGGCAGCCAGATAGTGTGGTCCCCGTAGGACACTGCCAGCGGACTGGGTATATCTGCTTCCCGTTCTTCTCACCTGAGTACTACTGATTCCAGCTTTGACGGCTACACTCTATTCAACCGGAGCAGTAAGTTGAACCTCAACTTATGGCACTTTGTGAAAGTGATGAGAACTAGAGCTCAGTTGTTTGGCACGCCACCACTGTCCATCCAGTACTATGGATGGCACTGCATACATCTGGCTCTAATAAGTGCAAGGTTGTGTTCAGCCGAATGACCTCTGCCGGGAACACTCAGAATGAGGTTCTGAGTTATTGCAACATAGGAGCGTTTCACTGCTTTCAAGGCTTCTCAGGAAGAATTCCGGAATCTTGCTGCCGGCAGGCCTCCGGCTCTTCCGGGTGAACATCTCCTTGTAAATCCCCCGTGGTTTCTTGTACACCCTTGAAATTTGACCAGGTTATGCAGTTTGCATTGCTGCACAATTGCGCCTGCCTAGCTCGGCCGCGGTTGCAAACATTCAGGCGTGGCAGCCAGACAGTCTGGTCTCCGTAAGACACTGCCAGCGGACTGGGTATATCTGCTTACTGTTCTTCTCACCTGAGTAGTACTGATTCCAGCTTTGACGGCTACACTCTACTCAACGGGAACAGTAAGTTGAACCTCAACTTATGGCACTTTGTGAAAGTGATGAGAACTAGAGCTCAGTTGTTTGGCACCCCACCACTGTCCATCCAGCACTATGGACGGCACTGCCTACATCTATCTCTAATTAGTCGACGGTTGTGTTCAGCCGAATGACCTCTGCCGATAACACTCAGAATGAGTGTTATGAGTTATTGCAACATAGGAGCGTTTCACTGCTTTCAAGGCTTCTCAGGAAGAATTCCGGAATCTTGCTGCCGCCATTCCTCCGGCTGTTCGGGGTGAACATCTCCTTGTAAATCCCCCGTGGTTTCTTGTACACCCGTGAAATTTGGCCAGGTTATGCAGTTTGCATTGTTACACAATTGCGCCTGCCTAGCTCGGCCGCGGTTTCAAACATTCAGGTGTTTCAGCCAGATAGGCTGGTCCCCGTAGGACACTGCCAGCGGACTGGGTATATCTGCTTCCCGTTCTTCTCACCTGAGTGTTACTGATTCCAGGTTTGACCGCTACACTCTACTCAACCGGAGCCGTAAGTTGAACCTCAACTTAGGGCACTTTGTGAAACTGTTGAGAACTAGAGCTCAGTTGTTTGGCACGCCACCACTGTCCATCCAGCACTATGGACGGCACTGCCTACATCTGGCTCTAATTAGTCCATGGTTGTGTTCAGCCGAATGACCTCTGCCGGGAACACTCAGAATGAGGTTCTGAGTTATTGCAACATAGGAGCGTTTCACTGCTTTCAAGGCTTCTCAGGAAGAATTCCGGAATCTTGCTGCCAGCAGGCCTCCGGCAGTTCCGGGTGAACATCTCCTTGTAAATCCCCCGTGGTTTCTTGTACACCCGTGATATTTGGCCAGGTTATGCAGTTTGCATTGCTGCACAATTGTGCCTGCCTAGCTCGGCCGCGGTTGCAAACATTCACGTGTCGCAGCCAGATAGGCTGGTCCCAGTAGGACACTGCCAGCGGACTGGGTATATCTGCTTCCCGTTCTTCTCACCTGAGTGCTACTGATTCCATCTTTGACGGCTACACTCTTCTCAATCGGCGCAGTAAGTTGAACCTCAACTTATGGCACTTTGTGAAAGTGATGAGAACTAGAGCTCAGTTGTTTGGCACGCCACCACTGTCCATCCAGCACTATGGACGGCACTGCCTACATCTGGCTCTAATTAGTCCACGGTTGTGTTCAGCCGAATGACCTCTGCCTGGAACACTCAGAATGAGGTTCTGAGTTATTGCAACATAGGAGCGTTTCACTGCTTTCAAGGCTTCTCAGGAAGAATTCTGGAATCTTGCTGCCGGCAGGCCTCCAGCTGTTCCGGGTGAACATCTCCTTGTAAATCCCCCGTGGTTTCTTGTACATCCGTGAAATTTGGCCAGGTTATGCAGTTTGCATTGCTGCACAATTGCCCCTGCCTAGCTCAGCCACGGTTGCAAACATTCAGGTGTGGCAGCCAGATAGGCTGGTCCCCGTAGGACACTGCCAGTGGACTGGGTATATCTGCTTCCCGTTCTTCTCACCTGAGTGCTACTGATTCCACCTTTGACGGCTACACTCTACTCAACCGGAGCAGTAAGTTGAACCTCAACTTATGGCATTTTGTGAAAGTGATGAGAACTAGAGCTCAGTTGTTTGGCACGCCACCAGTGTCCATCCAGCACTATGGACGGCACTGCGTACATCTGGCTCTAATTAGTCCACGGTTGTGTTCAGCCGAATGAACTCTGCCGGGAACACTCAGAATGAGGTTCTGAGTTATTGCAACATAGGAGCGTTTCACTGCTTTCAAGGCTTCTCAGGAAGAATTCCGGAATCTTGCTGCCGGCAGGCCTCCGGCTCTTCCGGGTGAACATCTCCTTGTAAATCCCCCGTGGTTTCTTGTACATCCGTGAATTTGGCCAGGTTATGCAGTTTGCATTGCTGCACAATTGCGCCTGCCTACCTCGGCCGCGGTTGCAAACATTCAGTCGTGGCAGCCAGATAGGCTGGTCCCCGTAGGACACTGCCAGCGGACTGGGTATATCTGCTTCCCGTTCTTCTCACCTGAGTGCTACTGATTCCACCTTTGACGGCTACACTCTACTCAACCGGAGCAGTAAGTTGAACCTCAACTTAGGGCACTTTGTGAAACTGTTGAGAACCTGAGCTCAGTTGTTTGGCACGCCACCACTGTCCATCCAGCACTATGGACGGCACTGCCTACATCTGGCTCTAATTAGTCCACGGTTGTGTTCAGCTGAATGACCTCTGCGGGAACACTCAGAATGAGGTTCTGACTTATTGCAACATAGGAGCGTTTCACTGCTTTCAAGGCTTCTCAGGAAGAATTCCAGAATCTTGCTGCCGGCAGGCCTCCGGCTCTTCCGGGTGAACATCTCCTTGTAAATCCCCCGTGGTTTCTTGTACATCCGTGAAATCTGGCCAGGTTATGCAGTTTGCATTGCTGCACAATTGCGCCTGCGTAGCTCGGCCGGGGTTGCAAACATTCAGGCGTGGCAGCCAGATAGGCTGGTCCCCGTAGGACACTGCCAGCGGACTGGGTATATCTGCTTCCCGTTCTTCTCACCTGAGTGGTACTGATTCCAGCTTTGACAGCTACAGTCTACTCAACCGGAGCAGTAAGTTTAACCTCTACTTATGGCACTTTGTGAAACTGTTGAGAACTAGAGCTCAGTTGTTTGGCACGCCACCACTGTCCATCCAGCACTATGGACGGCACTGCCTACATCTGGCTCTAATTAGTCCACGGTTGTGTTCAGCTGAATGACCTCTGCCGGGAACACTCAGAATGAAGTTCTGAGTTATTGCAACATAGGAGCGTTTCACTGCTTTCAAGGCTTCTCAGGAAGAATTCCGGAATCTTGCTGCCGGGAGGCCTCCGGCTCTTCCGGGTGAACATCTCCTTGTAAATCCCCCGTGGTTTCTTGTACATCCGTGAAATTTGGCCAGGTTATGCAGTTTGCATTGCTGCACAATTGCGCCTGCGTAGCTCGGACGCGGTTGCAAACATTCAGGTGTGGCAGCCAGATAGGCTGGTCCCCGAAGGACACTGCCAGCGGACTGGGTATATCTGCTTCCCGTTCTTCTCACCTGAGTGCTACTGATTCCAGCTTTGACGGCTACACTCTACTCAACCGGAGCAATAAGTTGAACCTCAACTTAAAGCACTTGGTGAAACTGTTGAGAACTAGAGCTCAGTTGTTTGGCACGCCACCACTGTCCATCCAGCACTATGGACGGCACTGCCTACATCTGGCTCTTATTAGTCCATGGTTGTGTTCAGCCGAATGACCTCTGCCGGGAACACTCAGAATGAGGTTCTGACTTATTGCAACATAGGAGCGTTTCACTGCTTTCAAGGCTTCTCAGGAAGAGTTCCGGAATCTTGTTGCCCGCTGGCGTCCGGCTGTTCCGGGTGAACATCTCCTTGTAAATCCCCCGTGGTTTCTTGTACATCCGTGAAATTTGGCCAGGTTATGCAGTTTGCATTGCTGCACAATTGCGCCTGCCTAGGTCAGCCACGGTTGCAAACATTCAGGCGTGGCAGCCAGATAGGCTGGTCCCCGTAGTTCACTGCCAACGGACTGGGTATATCTGCTTCCTGTTCTTCTCACCTGAGTGCTACTGATTCCACTTTGACGGCTACACTCTACTCAACCGGAGCAGTAAGTTGAACCTCAACTTATGGAATTTTGTGAAAGTGATGAGAACTAGAGCTCAGTTGTTTGGCACGCCACCACTGTCCATCCAGCACTATGGACGGCACTGCCTACATCTGGCTCTAATTAGTCCATGGTTGTGTTCAGCCGAATGACCTTTGCAGGGAACACTCAGAATGAGGTTCTGAGTTATTGCAACATAGGAGCGTTTCACTGCTTTCAAGGCTTCTCAGGAAGAATTCCGGAATCTTGCTGCCGGCAGGCCTCCGGCTGTTCCGGGTGAACATGTCCTTGTAAATCCCCCGTGGTTTCTTGTACATCCGTGAAATTTGGCCAGGTTATGCAGTTTGCATTGCTGCACAATTCCGCCTGCTTAGCTCGGCCGTGCTTTCAAACATTCAGGCGTGGCAGCCAGATAGGCTAGTCCCCGTAGGACACTGCCTGCGGACTGGCTATATCTGCTTCACGTTCTTCTCACCTGAGTGCTACTGATTCCATCTTTGACCGCTACACTCTACTCAACCGGAGCCGTAATTTGAACCTCAACTTAGGGCACTTTGTGAAACTGTTGAGAACTAGAGCTCAGTTGTTTGGCACGCCACCACTCTCCATCCAGCACTATGGACGGCACTGCCTACATCTGGCTCTAATTAGTCCACGGTTGTGTTCAGCTGAATGACCTCTGTCGGGAACACTCAGAATGATGTTCTGAGTTATTGCAACATAGGAGCGTTTCACTGCTTTCAAGGCTTCTCAGGAAGAATTCCGGAATCTTGCTGCCGGCAGGCCTCCGGCTCTTCCGGGTGAACATGTCCTTGTAAATCCCCCGTGGTTTCTTGTACATCCGTGAAATTTGGCCAGGTTATGAAGTTTGCATTGCTGCACAATTCCGCCTGCTTAGCTCGGCCGTGCTTTCAAACATTCAGGCGTGGCAGCCAGATAGGCTAGTCCCCGTAGGACACTGCCTGCGGACTGGCTATATCTGCTTCACGTTCTTCTCACCTGAGTGCTACTGATTCCATCTTTGACCGCTACACTCTACTCAACCGGAGCAGTAAGTTGAACCTCAACTTATGGCACTTTGTGAAACTGTTGAGAACTAGAGCTCAGTTGTTTGGCACGCCACCACTGTCCATCCAGCACTATGGACGGCACGGCCTACATCTGGCTCTAATTAGTCTATGGTTGTGTTCAGCCGAATGACCTCTGCCGGGAACACTCAGAATGAGGTTCTGAGTTATTGCAACATAGGAGCGTTTCACTGCTTTCAAGGCTTCTCAGAAAGAGTTCCGGAATCTTGCTGCCCGCCGGCGTCCGGCTGTTCCGGGTCAACATCTCCTTGTAAATCCCCCGTGGTTTCTTGTACATCCGTGAAATTTGGCCAGGTTATGCAGTTTGCATTGCTGCACGATTGCGCCTGCCTAGCTCAGCCACGGTTACAAACATTCAGGCGAGGCAGCCAGATAGGCTGGTCCCCGTAGTACACTGCCAGCGGACTGGGTATATCTGCTTCCCGTTCTTCTCACCTGAGTGCTACTGATTCCACCTTTGACGGCTACACACTACTCAACTGGAGCAGTAAGTTGTACCTCTACTTATGGAATTTTGAGAAAGTGATGAGAACTAGAGCTCAGTTGTTTGGCACGCCACCACTGTCCATCCAGCACTATGGACGGCACTGCCTACATCTGGCTCTAATTAGTCCACGGTTGTGTTCAGCCGAATGACCTCTTCCGGGAACACTCAGAATGAGGTTCTGAGTTATTGCAACATAGGAGCGTTTCACTGCTTTCAAGGCTTCTTAGGAAGAATTCCGGAATCTTGCTGCCGGCAGGCCTCCGGCTGTTCCGGGTGAACATCTGCTTGTAAATCCCCCGTGGTTTCTTGTACACCCATGAAATCTGGCTTGGTTATGCAGTTTGCATTGCTGCACAATTGCGCCTGCCTAGCTCGGTCGCGGTTTCAAACATTCAGGTGTTTCAGCCAGATAGGCTGGTCCCTGTAGGACACTGCCAGCGGACTGGGTATATCTGCTTCCCGTTCTTCTCAACTGAGTACTACTGATTCCAACTTTGACGGCTACACTCTACTCAACCGGAGCAGTAAGTTGAACCTCAACTTATGGCACTTTGTGAAAGCGATGAGAACTATAGCTCAGTTGTTTGGCACGCCACCACTGTCTATCCAGCACTATGGACCGCACTGCCTACATCTGGCTCTAATTAGTCCACGGTTGTGTTCAGCCGAATGATTTCTGCCGGGAACACTCAGAATGAGGTTCTGAGTTATTGCAACATAGGAGCGTTTCACTGCTTTCAAGGCTTCTCAGGAAGAATTCCGGAATCTTGCTGCCGGCAGGCCTCCAGCTGTTCCGGGTGAACATCTCCTTGTAAATCCCCCGTGGTTTCTTGTACACCCATGATATCTGGCTAGGTTATGCAGTTTGCATTGCTGCACAATTGCGCCTGCCTAGCTCGGTCGCGGTTTCAAACATTCAGGTGTTTCAGCCAGATAGGCTGGTCCCCGTAGGACACTGCCAGCGGACTGGGTATATCTGCTTCCCGTTCTTCTCACCTGAGTGTTACTGATTCCAGGTTTGACCGCTACACTCTACTCAACCGGAGCAGTAAGGTGAACCTCAACTTAGGGCACTTTGTGAAACTGTTGAGAACTAGAGCTCAGTTGTTTGGCACGCCACCACTGTCCATCCAGCACTATGGACGGCACTGCCTACATCTGGCTCTAATTAGTCCATGGTTGTGTTCAGCCGAATGACCTCTGCCGGGAACACTCAGAATGAGGTTCTGAGTTATTGCAACATAGGAGCGTTTCACTGCTTTCAAGGCTTCTCAGGAAGAATTCCGGAATCTTGCTGCCAGCAGGCCTCCGGCTGTTCCGGGTGAACATCTCCTTGTAAATCACCCGCGGTTCCTTGTACACCCGTGAAATTTGGCCAGGTTATGCAGTTTAAATTGCTGCACAATTGCGCCTGCCTAGCTCGGCTGCGGTTGCAAACATTAAGGCGTGGCAGCCAGATAGGCTGGTCTCCGTAGTACACTGCCAGCGGACTGGGTATATCTGCTTCCCGTTCTTCTCACCTGAGTGCTACTGATTCCAACTTTGACGGCTACACTCTACTCAACCGGAGCAGTAAGTTGAACCTCCACTCATGGCACATTGTGAAAGCGATGAGAACTAGAGCTCAGTTGTTTGGCACGCCACCACTGTCCATCCAGCACTATTGACGGCACTGCCTACATCTGGCTCTAATTAGTCCATGGTTGTGTTCAGCCGAATGACCTCTGCCGGGAACACTCAGAATGAGGTTCTGAGTTATTGCAACATAGGAGCGTTTCACTGCTTTCAAGGCTTCTCAGGAAGAATTCCGGAATCTTGCTGCCAGCAGGCCTCCGGCTGTTCCGGGTGAACATCTCCTTGTAAATCACCCGCGCTTCCTTGTACACCCGTGAAATTTGGCCAGGTTATGCAGTTTAAATTGCTGCACAATTGCGCCTGCCTAGCTCGGCCGCGGTTGCAAACATTCAGGCGTGGCAGCCAGATAGGCTGGTCCCCGTAGTACACTGCCAGCGGACTGGGTATATCTGCTTCCCGTTCTTCTCACCTGAGTGCTACTGATTCCAACTTTGACGGCTACACTCTACTCAACCGGAGCAGTAAGTTGAACCTCCACTCATGGCACATTGTGAAAGCGATGAGAACTCGAGCTCAGTTGTTTGGCACGCCACCACTGTCCATCCAGCACTATGGACGGCACTGCCTACATCTGTCTCTAATTAGTCCATGGTTGTGTTCAGCCGAATGACCTCTGCCGGGAACACTCAGAATGAGGTTCTGAGTTATTGCAACATAGGAGCGTTTCACTTCTTTCAAGGCTTCTCAGGAAGAATTCCGGAATCTTGCTGCCGGCAGGCCTCCGGCAGTTCCGGGTGAACATCTCCTTGTCAATCCCCCGTGGTTTCTTGTACACCCGTGAAATTTGGCCAGGTTATGCAGTTTGCATTGCTGCACAATTGCGCCTGCCTAGCTCAGCCACGGTTGCAAACATTCAGGCGTGGCAGCCAGATAGGCTGGTCCCCGTAGGACACTGTCAGCGGACTGGGTATATCTGCTTCCCGTTCTTCTCACCTGAGTGCTACTGATTCCACCTTTGACGGCTACACTCTACTCAAAAGGAGCAGTAAGTTGAACCTCAACTTATGGCATTTTGTGAAAGTGATGAGAACTAGAGCTCAGTTGTTTGGCACGCCGCCACTGTCCATCCAGCACTATGGACGGCACTGCCTACATCTGGCTCTAATTAGTCCACGGTTGTGTTCAGCCGAATGACCTCTGCCGGGAACACTCAGAATGAGGTTCTGAGTTATTGCAACATAGGAGCGTTTCACTGCTTTCAAGGCTTCTCAGGAAGAATTGCGGAATCTTGCTGCCGGCAGGCCTCCGGCTCTTCCGGGTGAACATCTCCTTGTAAATCCCCCGTGGTTTCTTGTACATCCGTGAAATTTGGCCAGGTTATTCAGTTTGCATTGCTGCACAATTGCACCAGCCTAGCTCGGCCACGATTGCAAACATTCAGGCGTGGCAGCCAGATAGTCTGGTCACCGTAGGACACTGCCAGGGGACTGGGTATATCTGCTTCCCGTTCTTCTCACCTGAGTGCTACTGATTCCAGCTTTGACGGCTACACTCTACTCAACCGGAGCAGTAAGTTGAACCTCAACTTATGGCACTTTGTTAAACTGTTGAGAACTAGATCTTAATTGTTTGGCACGCCACCACGCTGCCGGCAAGGCCTCCGGCTTTTCCGGGTGAACATCTCCTTGTAAAAACCCCATGGTTTCTTGTACACGCCTGAAATTTGGCCAGGTTATGCAGTTTGCATTACTGCACAATTGTGCCTGCCAAGCTCGGCCCCGGTTCCAAATATTCAGGTGTGGCAGCCAGAGAGGCTGGTCCCCGTAGGACACTGCCAGCGGATTGGGTATATCTGCTTCCCGTTCTTCTCACCTGAGTGCTACTGATTCCACCTTTGACGGCTACACTCTACTCAACCGGCGCAGTAGGTTGAACCTCAACTTATGGCACTTTGTGAAACTTGAGAACTAGAGCTCAGTTGTTTGGCACACCACCACTGTCCATCCAGCACTATTGACGGCACTGCCTACATCTGGCTCTAATTAGTCCAGGGTTGTGTTCAGCCGAATGACCTCTGCCGGGAACACTCAGAATGAGATTCTGAGTTATTGCAACATAGGAGCATTTCACTGCTTTCAAGGCTTCTCAGGAAGACTTCCGGAATCTTGCTGCCGGCAGGCCTCCGGCAGTTCCGGGTGAACATCTCCTTGTAAATCCAAAGTGGTTTCTTGTACACCCGTGAAATTTGGCCAGGTTATAAAGTTTGCATTGCTGCACAATTGGGCTTGCCTAGCTCGGCCGCGGTTGCAAATATTCAGGCGTGGCAGCCAGATAGTGTGGTCCCCGTAGGACACTGCCAGCGGACTGGGTATATCTGCTTCCCGTTCTTCTCACCTGAGTACTACTGATTCCAGCTTTGACGGCTACACTCTATTCAACCGGAGCAGTAAGTTGAACCTCAACTTATGGCACTTTGTGAAAGTGATGAGAACTAGAGCTCAGTTGTTTGGCACGCCACCACTGTCCATCCAGTACTATGGATGGCACTGCATACATCTGGCTCTAATAAGTGCAAGGTTGTGTTCAGCCGAATGACCTCTGCCGGGAACACTCAGAATGAGGTTCTGAGTTATTGCAACATAGGAGCGTTTCACTGCTTTCAAGGCTTCTCAGGAAGAATTCCGGAATCTTGCTGCCGGCAGGCCTCCGGCTCTTCCGGGTGAACATCTCCTTGTAAATCCCCCGTGGTTTCTTGTACACCCTTGAAATTTGACCAGGTTATGCAGTTTGCATTGCTGCACAATTGCGCCTGCCTAGCTCGGCCGCGGTTGCAAACATTCAGGCGTGGCAGCCAGACAGTCTGGTCTCCGTAAGACACTGCCAGCGGACTGGGTATATCTGCTTACTGTTCTTCTCACCTGAGTAGTACTGATTCCAGCTTTGACGGCTACACTCTACTCAACGGGAACAGTAAGTTGAACCTCAACTTATGGCACTTTGTGAAAGTGATGAGAACTAGAGCTCAGTTGTTTGGCACCCCACCACTGTCCATCCAGCACTATGGACGGCACTGCCTACATCTATCTCTAATTAGTCGACGGTTGTGTTCAGCCGAATGACCTCTGCCGATAACACTCAGAATGAGTGTTATGAGTTATTGCAACATAGGAGCGTTTCACTGCTTTCAAGGCTTCTCAGGAAGAATTCCGGAATCTTGCTGCCGCCATTCCTCCGGCTGTTCGGGGTGAACATCTCCTTGTAAATCCCCCGTGGTTTCTTGTACACCCGTGAAATTTGGCCAGGTTATGCAGTTTGCATTGTTACACAATTGCGCCTGCCTAGCTCGGCCGCGGTTTCAAACATTCAGGTGTTTCAGCCAGATAGGCTGGTCCCCGTAGGACACTGCCAGCGGACTGGGTATATCTGCTTCCCGTTCTTCTCACCTGAGTGTTACTGATTCCAGGTTTGACCGCTACACTCTACTCAACCGGAGCCGTAAGTTGAACCTCAACTTAGGGCACTTTGTGAAACTGTTGAGAACTAGAGCTCAGTTGTTTGGCACGCCACCACTGTCCATCCAGCACTATGGACGGCACTGCCTACATCTGGCTCTAATTAGTCCATGGTTGTGTTCAGCCGAATGACCTCTGCCGGGAACACTCAGAATGAGGTTCTGAGTTATTGCAACATAGGAGCGTTTCACTGCTTTCAAGGCTTCTCAGGAAGAATTCCGGAATCTTGCTGCCGGCAGGCCTCCGGCAGTTCCGGGTGAACATCTCCTTGTAAATCCCCCGTGGTTTCTTGTACACCCGTGATATTTGGCCAGGTTATGCAGTTTGCATTGCTGCACAATTGTGCCTGCCTAGCTCGGCCGCGGTTGCAAACATTCACGTGTCGCAGCCAGATAGGCTGGTCCCAGTAGGACACTGCCAGCGGACTGGGTATATCTGCTTCCCGTTCTTCTCACCTGAGTGCTACTGATTCCATCTTTGACGGCTACACTCTTCTCAATCGGCGCAGTAAGTTGAACCTCAACTTATGGCACTTTGTGAAAGTGATGAGAACTAGAGCTCAGTTGTTTGGCACGCCACCACTGTCCATCCAGCACTATGGACGGCACTGCCTACATCTGGCTCTAATTAGTCCACGGTTGTGTTCAGCCGAATGACCTCTGCCTGGAACACTCAGAATGAGGATCTGAGTTATTGCAACATAGGAGCGTTTCACTGCTTTCAAGGCTTCTCAGGAAGAATTCTGGAATCTTGCTGCCGGCAGGCCTCCAGCTGTTCCGGGTGAACATCTCCTTGTAAATCCCCCGTGGTTTCTTGTACATCCGTGAAATTTGGCCAGGTTATGCAGTTTGCATTGCTGCACAATTGCCCCTGCCTAGCTCAGCCACGGTTGCAAACATTCAGGTGTGGCAGCCAGATAGGCTGGTCCCCGTAGGACACTGCCAGTGGACTGGGTATATCTGCTTCCCGTTCTTCTCACCTGAGTGCTACTGATTCCACCTTTGACGGCTACACTCTACTCAACCGGAGCAGTAAGTTGAACCTCAACTTATGGCATTTTGTGAAAGTGATGAGAACTAGAGCTCAGTTGTTTGGCACGCCACCAGTGTCCATCCAGCACTATGGACGGCACTGCGTACATCTGGCTCTAATTAGTCCACGGTTGTGTTCAGCCGAATGAACTCTGCCGGGAACACTCAGAATGAGGTTCTGAGTTATTGCAACATAGGAGCGTTTCACTGCTTTCAAGGCTTCTCAGGAAGAATTCCGGAATCTTGCTGCCGGCAGGCCTCCGGCTCTTCCGGGTGAACATCTCCTTGTAAATCCCCCGTGGTTTCTTGTACATCCGTGAATTTGGCCAGGTTATGCAGTTTGCATTGCTGCACAATTGCGCCTGCCTACCTCGGCCGCGGTTGCAAACATTCAGTCGTGGCAGCCAGATAGGCTGGTCCCCGTAGGACACTGCCAGCGGACTGGGTATATCTGCTTCCCGTTCTTCTCACCTGAGTGCTACTGATTCCACCTTTGACGGCTACACTCTACTCAACCGGAGCAGTAAGTTGAACCTCAACTTAGGGCACTTTGTGAAACTGTTGAGAACCTGAGCTCAGTTGTTTGGCACGCCACCACTGTCCATCCAGCACTATGGACGGCACTGCCTACATCTGGCTCTAATTAGTCCACGGTTGTGTTCAGCTGAATGACCTCTGCGGGAACACTCAGAATGAGGTTCTGACTTATTGCAACATAGGAGCGTTTCACTGCTTTCAAGGCTTCTCAGGAAGAATTCCAGAATCTTGCTGCCGGCAGGCCTCCGGCTCTTCCGGGTGAACATCTCCTTGTAAATCCCCCGTGGTTTCTTGTACATCCGTGAAATCTGGCCAGGTTATGCAGTTTGCATTGCTGCACAATTGCGCCTGCGTAGCTCGGCCGGGGTTGCAAACATTCAGGCGTGGCAGCCAGATAGGCTGGTCCCCGTAGGACACTGCCAGCGGACTGGGTATATCTGCTTCCCGTTCTTCTCACCTGAGTGGTACTGATTCCAGCTTTGACAGCTACAGTCTACTCAACCGGAGCAGTAAGTTTAACCTCTACTTATGGCACTTTGTGAAACTGTTGAGAACTAGAGCTCAGTTGTTTGGCACGCCACCACTGTCCATCCAGCACTATGGACGGCACTGCCTACATCTGGCTCTAATTAGTCCACGGTTGTGTTCAGCTGAATGACCTCTGCCGGGAACACTCAGAATGAAGTTCTGAGTTATTGCAACATAGGAGCGTTTCACTGCTTTCAAGGCTTCTCAGGAAGAATTCCGGAATCTTGCTGCCGGGAGGCCTCCGGCTCTTCCGGGTGAACATCTCCTTGTAAATCCCCCGTGGTTTCTTGTACATCCGTGAAATTTGGCCAGGTTATGCAGTTTGCATTGCTGCACAATTGCGCCTGCGTAGCTCGGACGCGGTTGCAAACATTCAGGTGTGGCAGCCAGATAGGCTGGTCCCCGAAGGACACTGCCAGCGGACTGGGTATATCTGCTTCCCGTTCTTCTCACCTGAGTGCTACTGATTCCAGCTTTGACGGCTACACTCTACTCAACCGGAGCAATAAGTTGAACCTCAACTTAAAGCACTTGGTGAAACTGTTGAGAACTAGAGCTCAGTTGTTTGGCACGCCACCACTGTCCATCCAGCACTATGGACGGCACTGCCTACATCTGGCTCTTATTAGTCCATGGTTGTGTTCAGCCGAATGACCTCTGCCGGGAACACTCAGAATGAGGTTCTGACTTATTGCAACATAGGAGCGTTTCACTGCTTTCAAGGCTTCTCAGGAAGAGTTCCGGAATCTTGTTGCCCGCTGGCGTCCGGCTGTTCCGGGTGAACATCTCCTTGTAAATCCCCCGTGGTTTCTTGTACATCCGTGAAATTTGGCCAGGTTATGCAGTTTGCATTGCTGCACAATTGCGCCTGCCTAGGTCAGCCACGGTTGCAAACATTCAGGCGTGGCAGCCAGATAGGCTGGTCCCCGTAGTTCACTGCCAACGGACTGGGTATATCTGCTTCCTGTTCTTCTCACCTGAGTGCTACTGATTCCACTTTGACGGCTACACTCTACTCAACCGGAGCAGTAAGTTGAACCTCAACTTATGGAATTTTGTGAAAGTGATGAGAACTAGAGCTCAGTTGTTTGGCACGCCACCACTGTCCATCCAGCACTATGGACGGCACTGCCTACATCTGGCTCTAATTAGTCCATGGTTGTGTTCAGCCGAATGACCTTTGCAGGGAACACTCAGAATGAGGTTCTGAGTTATTGCAACATAGGAGCGTTTCACTGCTTTCAAGGCTTCTCAGGAAGAATTCCGGAATCTTGCTGCCGGCAGGCCTCCGGCTGTTCCGGGTGAACATGTCCTTGTAAATCCCCCGTGGTTTCTTGTACATCCGTGAAATTTGGCCAGGTTATGCAGTTTGCATTGCTGCACAATTCCGCCTGCTTAGCTCGGCCGTGCTTTCAAACATTCAGGCGTGGCAGCCAGATAGGCTAGTCCCCGTAGGACACTGCCTGCGGACTGGCTATATCTGCTTCACGTTCTTCTCACCTGAGTGCTACTGATTCCATCTTTGACCGCTACACTCTACTCAACCGGAGCCGTAATTTGAACCTCAACTTAGGGCACTTTGTGAAACTGTTGAGAACTAGAGCTCAGTTGTTTGGCACGCCACCACTCTCCATCCAGCACTATGGACGGCACTGCCTACATCTGGCTCTAATTAGTCCACGGTTGTGTTCAGCTGAATGACCTCTGTCGGGAACACTCAGAATGATGTTCTGAGTTATTGCAACATAGGAGCGTTTCACTGCTTTCAAGGCTTCTCAGGAAGAATTCCGGAATCTTGCTGCCGGCAGGCCTCCGGCTCTTCCGGGTGAACATGTCCTTGTAAATCCCCCGTGGTTTCTTGTACATCCGTGAAATTTGGCCAGGTTATGAAGTTTGCATTGCTGCACAATTCCGCCTGCTTAGCTCGGCCGTGCTTTCAAACATTCAGGCGTGGCAGCCAGATAGGCTAGTCCCCGTAGGACACTGCCTGCGGACTGGCTATATCTGCTTCACGTTCTTCTCACCTGAGTGCTACTGATTCCATCTTTGACCGCTACACTCTACTCAACCGGAGCAGTAAGTTGAACCTCAACTTATGGCACTTTGTGAAACTGTTGAGAACTAGAGCTCAGTTGTTTGGCACGCCACCACTGTCCATCCAGCACTATGGACGGCACGGCCTACATCTGGCTCTAATTAGTCTATGGTTGTGTTCAGCCGAATGACCTCTGCCGGGAACACTCAGAATGAGGTTCTGAGTTATTGCAACATAGGAGCGTTTCACTGCTTTCAAGGCTTCTCAGAAAGAGTTCCGGAATCTTGCTGCCCGCCGGCGTCCGGCTGTTCCGGGTCAACATCTCCTTGTAAATCCCCCGTGGTTTCTTGTACATCCGTGAAATTTGGCCAGGTTATGCAGTTTGCATTGCTGCACGATTGCGCCTGCCTAGCTCAGCCACGGTTACAAACATTCAGGCGAGGCAGCCAGATAGGCTGGTCCCCGTAGTACACTGCCAGCGGACTGGGTATATCTGCTTCCCGTTCTTCTCACCTGAGTGCTACTGATTCCACCTTTGACGGCTACACACTACTCAACTGGAGCAGTAAGTTGTACCTCTACTTATGGAATTTTGAGAAAGTGATGAGAACTAGAGCTCAGTTGTTTGGCACGCCACCACTGTCCATCCAGCACTATGGACGGCACTGCCTACATCTGGCTCTAATTAGTCCACGGTTGTGTTCAGCCGAATGACCTCTTCCGGGAACACTCAGAATGAGGTTCTGAGTTATTGCAACATAGGAGCGTTTCACTGCTTTCAAGGCTTCTTAGGAAGAATTCCGGAATCTTGCTGCCGGCAGGCCTCCGGCTGTTCCGGGTGAACATCTGCTTGTAAATCCCCCGTGGTTTCTTGTACACCCATGAAATCTGGCTTGGTTATGCAGTTTGCATTGCTGCACAATTGCGCCTGCCTAGCTCGGTCGCGGTTTCAAACATTCAGGTGTTTCAGCCAGATAGGCTGGTCCCCGTACGACACTGCCAGCGGACTGGGTATATCTGCTTCCCGTTCTTCTCAACTGAGTACTACTGATTCCAACTTTGACGGCTACACTCTACTCAACCGGAGCAGTAAGTTGAACCTCAACTTATGGCACTTTGTGAAAGCGATGAGAACTATAGCTCAGTTGTTTGGCACGCCACCACTGTCTATCCAGCACTATGGACGGCACTGCCTACATCTGGCTCTAATTAGTCCACGGTTGTGTTCAGCCGAATGATTTCTGCCGGGAACACTCAGAATGAGGTTCTGAGTTATTGCAACATAGGAGCGTTTCACTGCTTTCAAGGCTTCTCAGGAAGAATTCCGGAATCTTGCTGCCGGCAGGCCTCCAGCTGTTCCGGGTGAACATCTCCTTGTAAATCCCCCGTGGTTTCTTGTACACCCATGATATCTGGCTAGGTTATGCAGTTTGCATTGCTGCACAATTGCGCCTGCCTAGCTCGGTCGCGGTTTCAAACATTCAGGTGTTTCAGCCAGATAGGCTGGTCCCCGTAGGACACTGCCAGCGGACTGGGTATATCTGCTTCCCGTTCTTCTCACCTGAGTGTTACTGATTCCAGGTTTGACCGCTACACTCTACTCAACCGGAGCAGTAAGGTGAACCTCAACTTAGGGCACTTTGTGAAACTGTTGAGAACTAGAGCTCAGTTGTTTGGCACGCCACCACTGTCCATCCAGCACTATGGACGGCACTGCCTACATCTGGCTCTAATTAGTCCATGGTTGTGTTCAGCCGAATGACCTCTGCCGGGAACACTCAGAATGAGGTTCTGAGTTATTGCAACATAGGAGCGTTTCACTGCTTTCAAGGCTTCTCAGGAAGAATTCCGGAATCTTGCTGCCAGCAGGCCTCCGGCTGTTCCGGGTGAACATCTCCTTGTAAATCACCCGCGGTTCCTTGTACACCCGTGAAATTTGGCCAGGTTATGCAGTTTAAATTGCTGCACAATTGCGCCTGCCTAGCTCGGCTGCGGTTGCAAACATTAAGGCGTGGCAGCCAGATAGGCTGGTCTCCGTAGTACACTGCCAGCGGACTGGGTATATCTGCTTCCCGTTCTTCTCACCTGAGTGCTACTGATTCCAACTTTGACGGCTACACTCTACTCAACCGGAGCAGTAAGTTGAACCTCCACTCATGGCACATTGTGAAAGCGATGAGAACTAGAGCTCAGTTGTTTGGCACGCCACCACTGTCCATCCAGCACTATTGACGGCACTGCCTACATCTGGCTCTAATTAGTCCATGGTTGTGTTCAGCCGAATGACCTCTGCCGGGAACACTCAGAATGAGGTTCTGAGTTATTGCAACATAGGAGCGTTTCACTGCTTTCAAGGCTTCTCAGGAAGAATTCCGGAATCTTGCTGCCAGCAGGCCTCCGGCTGTTCCGGGTGAACATCTCCTTGTAAATCACCCGCGCTTCCTTGTACACCCGTGAAATTTGGCCAGGTTATGCAGTTTAAATTGCTGCACAATTGCGCCTGCCTAGCTCGGCCGCGGTTGCAAACATTCAGGCGTGGCAGCCAGATAGGCTGGTCCCCGTAGTACACTGCCAGCGGACTGGGTATATCTGCTTCCCGTTCTTCTCACCTGAGTGCTACTGATTCCACCTTTGACGGCTACACTCTACTCAACCGGAGCAGTAAGTTGAACCTCCACTCATGGCACATTGTGAAAGCGATGAGAACTCGAGCTCAGTTGTTTGGCACGCCACCACTGTCCATCCAGCACTATGGACGGCACTGCCTACATCTGTCTCTAATTAGTCCATGGTTGTGTTCAGCCGAATGACCTCTGCCGGGAACACTCAGAATGAGGTTCTGAGTTATTGCAACATAGGAGCGTTTCACTTCTTTCAAGGCTTCTCAGGAAGAATTCCGGAATCTTGCTGCCGGCAGGCCTCCGGCAGTTCCGGGTGAACATCTCCTTGTCAATCCCCCGTGGTTTCTTGTACACCCGTGAAATTTGGCCAGGTTATGCAGTTTGCATTGCTGCACAATTGCGCCTGCCTAGCTCAGCCACGGTTGCAAACATTCAGGCGTGGCAGCCAGATAGGCTGGTCCCCGTAGGACACTGTCAGCGGACTGGGTATATCTGCTTCCCGTTCTTCTCACCTGAGTGCTACTGATTCCACCTTTGACGGCTACACTCTACTCAAAAGGAGCAGTAAGTTGAACCTCAACTTATGGCATTTTGTGAAAGTGATGAGAACTAGAGCTCAGTTGTTTGGCACGCCGCCACTGTCCATCCAGCACTATGGACGGCACTGCCTACATCTGGCTCTAATTAGTCCACGGTTGTGTTCAGCCGAATGACCTCTGCCGGGAACACTCAGAATGAGGTTCTGAGTTATTGCAACATAGGAGCGTTTCACTGCTTTCAAGGCTTCTCAGGAAGAATTGCGGAATCTTGCTGCCGGCAGGCCTCCGGCTCTTCCGGGTGAACATCTCCTTGTAAATCCCCCGTGGTTTCTTGTACATCCGTGAAATTTGGCCAGGTTATTCAGTTTGCATTGCTGCACAATTGCACCAGCCTAGCTCGGCCACGATTGCAAACATTCAGGCGTGGCAGCCAGATAGTCTGGTCACCGTAGGACACTGCCAGGGGACTGGGTATATCTGCTTCCCGTTCTTCTCACCTGAGTGCTACTGATTCCATCTTTGACGGCTACACTCTACTCAATCGGCGCAGTAAGTTGAACCTCAACTTATGGCACTTTGTGAAAGTGATGAGAACTAGAGCTCAGTTGTTTGGCACGCCACCACTCTACATCCAGCACTATGGACGGCACTGCCTACATCTGGCTCTAATTAGTCCACGGTTGTGTTCATCCGAATGACCTCTGCCGGGAACACTCAGAATGAGGTTCTGAGTTATTGCAACATAGGAGCATTTCACTGCTTTCAAGGCTTCTCAGGAAGAATTCCGGAATCTTGCTCCCGCCAGGCCTCCGGCTCTTCCGGGTGAACATCTCCTTGTAAATCCCCCGTGGTTTCTTGTACATCCGTGAAATTTGGCCAGGTTATGCAGTTTGCATTGCTGCACAATTGCGCCTGCCTACCTCGGCCGCGGTTGCAAACATTTAGTCGTGGCAGCCAGATAGGTTGTTCCCCGTAGGACACTGCCAGCGGACTGGGTATATCTGCTTCACGTTCTTCTCACCTGATTGCTACTGATTCCAGCTTTGACGGCTACACTCTACTCAACCGGAGCAGTAAGTTGAACCTCAACTTAGGGCACTTTGTGAAACTGTTGAGAACTAGAGCTCAGTTGTTTGGCACGCCACCAATCTCCATCCAGCCCTATGGACGGCACTGCCTACATCTGGCTCTAATTAGTCCACGGTTGTGTTCAGCCGAATGACCTCTGCCTGGAACACTCAGAATGAAGTTCTGAGTTATTGCAACATAGGAGCGTTTCACTGCTTTCAAGGCTTCTCAGGAAGAATTCTGGAATCTTGCTGCCGGCAGGCCTCCGGCTGTTCCGGGTGAATATCTCCTTGTAAATCCCCCGTGGTTTCTTGTACACCCTTGAAATTTGGCCAGGTTATACAGTTTGTATTGCTGCACAATTCCGCCTACTTAGCTCGGCCGCGCTTGCAAACATTCAGGCGTGGCAGCCAGATAGGCTAGTCCCCGTAGGACACTGCCAGCGGACTTGCTATATCTGCTTCACGTTCTTCTCACCTGAGTGCTACTGATTCCAGCTTTGACCGCTACACTCTACTCAACCGGAGCAGTAAGTTGAACCTCAACTTATGGAATTTTGTGAAAGTGATGAGAACTAGAGCTCAGATGTTTGGCACGCAACCACTGTCCATCCAGCACTATGGACGGCACTGCCTACATCTGGCTCTAATTAGTCCACGGTTGTGTTCAGCCGAATGACCTCTGCCGGGAACACTCAGAATGAGGTTCTTAGTTATTGCAACATAGGAGCGTTTCACTGCTTTCAAGGCTTCTCAGGAAGAATTCCGGAATCTTGCTGCCGGCAGGCCTCCAGATGTTCCGGGTGAACATGTCTTTGTAAATCGCCCGTGGTTTCTTGTACATCCGTGAAATTTGGCCAGGTTAGGCAGTTTGCATTGCTGCACAATTCAGCCTGCTTAGCTCGGCCGCCCTTGCAAACATTCAGGCGTGGCAGCCAGATAGGCTAGTCCCCGTAGGACACTGCCAGCGGACTGGCTATATCTGCTTCACGTTCTTCTCACCTGAGTGCTACTGATTCCATCTTTGACCGCTATACTCTACTCAACCGGAGCCGTAAGTTGAACCTCAACTTATGGCACTTTGTGAAACTGTTGAGAACTAGAGCTCGGTTGTTTGGCACGCCGCCACTGTCCATCCAGCACTATGGACGGCACTGCCTACATCTGGCTCTAATTAGTTCATGGTTGTGTTTAGCCGAATGACCTCTGCCGGGAACACTCAGAATGAGGTTCTGAGTTATTGCAACATAGGAGCGTTTCACTGCTTTCAAGGCTTCTCAGGAAGAATTCCGGAAACTTGCTGCCGGCAGGCCTCCGGCTGTTCCGGGTGAACATCTCCTTGTAAATCCCCCGTGGTTTCTTGTACACCCGTGAAATTTGGACAGGTTATGCAGTTTGCATTGCTGCACAATTGCGCCAGCTTAGCTCGGCCGCGGTTGCAAACATTCAGGCGTGGCAGCCAGATAGGCTGGGCCCATAGGACTCTGCCAGCGGACTGGGTATATCTGCTTCCGGTTCTTCTCACCTGAGTGCTACTGATTCCAGCTTTGACGGCTACACTCGACTCAACCGGAGCAGTTAGTTGAAACTCAACTTATGGTACTTTGTGAAACTGTTGAGAACTAGAGCTCAGGTGTTTGGCACGCCACAACTGTCCATCCAGTACTATGGAAGACATTGCCTACATCTGGCTCTAATTAGTCCACGGTTGTGTTCAGCCGAATGACCTCTGCCGGGAACACTCAGAATGAGGTTCTGAGTTATTGCAACATAGGAGCGTTTCACTGCTTTCAAGGCTTCTCAGGAAGAATTCCGGAACCTTGCTGCCGGCAGGCCTCCGTCTGTTCCGGGTGAACATCTCCTTGTAAATCCCCCGTGGTTTCTTGTATACCCGTGAAATTTGGCCAGGTTATGCAGTTTGCATTGCTGAACAATTTCGCCTGCCTAGCTTGGCCGCGGTTGCAAACATTCAGGCGTGGCAGCCAGATAGGCTGATCCCCGTAGGACTCTGCCAGCGGACTGGGTATATCTGATTCCCGTTCTTCTCACCTGAGGGCTACTGTTTCCAGCTGTGATGGCTACACTCAACTCAACCGGAGCATTAAATTGAACCTCAACTTATGGCACTTTGTGAAACTGTTGAGAACTAGAGCTCAGATGTTTGGCACGCCACCACTGTCCATCCAGCACTATGGACGGCACTACCTACATCTGGCTCTAATTAGTCCACGGTTGTGTTCAGACGAATGACCTCTGATGGGAACACTCAGAATGAGGTTCTGAGTTATTGCAACATAGGATCGTTTCACTGCTTTCAAGGCTTCTCAGGAAGAATTCCGGAATCTTGCTGCCGGCAGGACTCCGGCTCTTCCAAGTGAACATCTCCTTGTAAATCCCCCGTGGTTTCTTGTACACCCGTGAAATTTGGCCAGGTTATGCAGTTTGCATTGCTCCACAATTGCTCCTGCCTAGCTCGGCCGCGGTTGCAAACATTCAGGCGTGGCAGCCAGATAGGCTGGCCCCCGTAGGACTCTGCCCACGGACTGGGTATATCTGCTTCCCATTCTTCTCACCTGAGTGCTACTGGTTCCAGCTTTGACGGCTACACTCTACTCAACTGGAGCATTAAGTTAAACCTCAATTTATGGCACTTTGTGAAACTGTTGAGAACTAGAACTCAGTTGTTTGGCACGCCACGACTGTCCATCCAGCACTATGGACGGCAATGCCTACATCTGGCTCTAATTAGTCCACGGTTGTGTTCAGCCAAATGACCTCTGTCGGGAACACTCAGAATGAGGTTCTGAGTTATTGCAACATAGGAGCGTTTCACTGCTTTCAAGGCTTCTCAGGAAGAATTCCGGAATCTTGCTGCCGGCAGGCCTCCGGCTGTTCCGGGTGAACATCTCCTTGTAAATCCCCCGTGGTTTCTTGTACACCCGTGAAATTTGGCCAGGTTATGCAGTTTGCCTTGCTGCACAATTGCGCCTGGCTAGTTCGGCCGCGGTTGCAAACATTCAGGCATGGCAGCAATATAGGCTGGTCCCCGTAGGACTCTGCCAGCGGACTGGGTATATCTGCTTCCCGTTCTTCTCACCTGAGTGCTGCTGATTCCAGCTATTACGGCTACACTCTACTCAACCGGAGCATTAAGTTGAACCTCAACTTATGGCACATTGTGAAAGTGTTGAGCACTAGAACTCAGTTGTTTGGCACGCCACCACTGTCCATCCAGCACTATGGACGGCACTGCCTACATCTGGCTCTAATTAGTCCACGGTTGTGTTCAGCCGAATGACCTCTGCCGGGAACACTCAGAATGAGGTTCTGAGTTATTGCAACATAGGAGCGTTTCACTGCTTTCAAGGCTTCTCAGGAAGAATTCCGGAATCTTGCTGCCGGCAGGCCTACGGCTGTTCCGGGTGAACATCTCCTTGTAAATCCCCCGTGGTTTCTTGTACATCCGTGAAATTTGGCCAGGTTATGCAGTTTGCATTGCTGCACAATTGCGCCTGCCTAGCTCGGCCGCGGTTGCAAACATTCAGGCGTGGCAGCCAGATAGGCTGGTCCTCGTAGGACACTACCAGCGGACTGGGTATATCTGCTTCCCGTTCTCCTCACCTGAGTGCTACTGATTCCAGCTTTGACGGCTACACACTACTCAACCAGAGCATTAAGTTGAACCTCAAGTTATGGCACTTTGTGAAACTGTTCAGAACTAGAGGTCAGTTGTTTGGCTCGCCACCACTCTACATCCAGCACTATGGACGGCACTGCCTACATCTGGCTCTAGTTAGTCCACGGTTGTGTTCAGCCGAATGACCTCTGCCTGGAACCCTCAGAATGAGGTTCTGAGTTATTGCAACATAGGAGCATTGCACTGGTTTCACGGCTTCTGAGGAAGAATTCCGGAATCTTGCTGCCGGCAGGCCTCGGGCTGTTCCGGGTGAACATCTCCTTGTAAATCCCCCGTGGTTTCTTGTACACCCCTGAAATTTGGACAGGTTATGCAGTTTGCATTGCTGCACAATTGCGCCAGCCTAGCTCGGCCGCGGTTGCAAACATTCAGGCGTGGCAGCCAGATAGGCTGGTCCCCGTAGGACACTGCCAGCGGACTGGGTATATCTGCTTCCCGTTCTTCTCACCTGAGTGCTACTGATTCCAGCTTTGACGGCTACACTCTACTCAACCGGAGCAGTAAGTTGAACCTCAACTTATGGCACTTTTTGAAACTGTCGAGAACTAAGCTCAGTTGTTTGACACGCCACCACTGTCCATCCAGCACTATGGACGGCACTGCCTACATCTGGCTCTAATTAGTCCACGATTGTGTTCAGCCGAATGACCTCTACCGGGAATACTCAGAATGAGGTTCTGAGTTATTGCAACATAGGATCGTTTCACTGCTTTCAAGGCTTCTCAGGAAGAATTCCGGAATCTTGCTGCCGGCAGGCCTCTGGCTGTTCTGGGTGAACATCTCCTTGTAATTCCCACGTGGTTTCTTGTACACCCGTGAAAAATGGCCAGGTTATGCAGTTTGCATTGCTGCACAATTGCGCCTGACTACCTCAGCCTCGGTTGCAAACATTCAGGCGTGGCAGCCAGATAGAATGGCCCCCATAGGAAACTACCAGCATACTGGGTATATCTGCTTCCCGTTCTTCTCACCTGAGTGCTACTGATTCTACCTTTGACGGCTACACTCTACTCAACCGGAGCAGTAAGTTGAACCTCAACTTATGGAATTTTGTGAAAGTGATGAGAACTAGAGCTTAGTTGTTTGGCACGCCACCACTGTCCATCCAGCACTATGGACGGCACTGCCTACATCTGGCTCTAATTAGTCCACGGTTGTGTTCTGCCGAATGACCTGTGCCGGGAACACTCAGAATGAGGTTCTGAGGTATTGCAACATAGGAGCGTTTCACTGCTTTCAAGGCTTCTCAGGAAGAATTCCGGAATCTTGCTGCCGGCAGGCCTCCGGCTCTTCCGGGTGAACATGTCCTTGTAAATCCCCCGTGGTTTCTTGAACATCCGTGAAATTTGGCCAGGTTATGCAGTTTGCATTGCTGCACAATTCCGCCTGCTTACCTCGGCCGCGCTTTCAAACATTCAGGCGTGGCAGCCAGATAGTCTAGTCCCCGTAGGACACTGTGTGCGGACTGGCTATATCTGCTTCACGTTCTTCTCACCTGAGTGCTACTGATTCCAGCTTTGACCGCTACACTCTACTCAACCGGAGCCGTAAGTTGAACCTCAACTTAGGGCACTTTGTGAAACTGTTGAGAACTAGAGCTCAGTTGTTTGGCACGCCACCACTGTCCATCCAGCACAATGGACGGCACTGCCTACATCTGGCTCTAATTAGTCCACGGTTGTGTTCAGCTGAATGACCTCTGTCGGGAACACTCAGAATGATGTTCTGAGTTATTGCAACATAGGAGCGTTTCACTGCTTTCAAGGCTTCTCAGGAAGAATTCCGGAATCTTGCTGCCGGCAGGCCTCCGGCTCTTCCGGGTGAACATCTCCTTGTAAATCCCCCGTGGTTTCTTGTACATCCGTGAAATTTGGCCAGGTTATGCAGTTTGCATTGCTGCACAATTGCGCCTGCCTACCTCGGCCGCGGTTGCAAACATTCAGGCGTGGCAGCCAGATAGGCTGGTCCCCGTAGGACTCTGCCAGCCGACTGGGTATATCTGCTTCCCGTTCTTCTCACCTGAGTGCTACTGATTCCAGCTTTGACGGCTACACTCTACTCAACCGGAGCAGTAAGTTGAACCTCTACTTATGGCACCTTGTGAAACGGTTGAGAACTACAGCTCAGTTGTTTGGCACGCCACCACTGTCCATCCAGCACTATGGACGGCACTGCCTACATCTGGCACTAATTAGTCCACGGTTGTGTTCAGCCGAATGACCTTGGCCGGGGACACTCAGAATGATGTTCTGAGTTATTGCAACATAGGAGCGTTTCACTGCTTTCAAGGCTTCTCAGGAAGAATTCCGGAATCTTGCTGCCAGCAGGCCTCCGGCAGTTCCGGGTGAACCTCTCCTTGTCAATCCCCCGTGGTTTCTTGTACACCCGTGACATTTGGCCAGGTTATGCAGTTTGCATTGCTGCACAATTGTGCCTGCCTAGCTCGGCCGCGGTTGCAAACATTCACGTATCACAGCCAGATAGGCTGGTCCCCATAGGACACTGCCAGCGGACTGGGTATATCTGCTTCCCGTTCTTCTCACCTGAGTGCTACTGATTCCAGCTTTGACAGATACACTCTACTCAACCGGAGCAGTAAGTTGAACCTCAACTTATGGCACTTTGTGAAACTGTTGAGAACTAGAGCTCAGTTGTTTGGCACGCCACCACTGTCCATCCAGCACTATGGACGGCACTGCCTACATCTGGCTCTAATTAGTCTATGTTTGTGTTCAGCCGAATGACCTCTGCCGGGAACACTCAGAATGAGGTTCTGACTTATTGCAACATAGGAGCGTTTCACTGCTTTCAAGGCTTCTCAGGAAGAGTTCCGGAATCTTGCTGCCCGCCGGCGTCCGGCTGTTCCGGGTGAACATCTCCTTGTAAATCCCCCGTGGTTTCGTGTACATGCGTGAAATTTGGCCAGGTTATGCAGTTTGCATTGCTGCACAATTGCGCCTTCCTAGCTCAGCCACGGTTGCAAACATTCAGGCGAGGCAGCCAGAGAGGCTGGTCCCCGTAGTACACTGCCAGCGGACTGGGTATATCTGCTTCCCGTTCTTCTCACCTGAGTGCTACTGATTCCACCTTTGACGGCTACACTCTACTCAACTGGAGCAGTAAGTTGAACCTCTACTTATGGAATTTTGTGAAAGTGATGAGAACTAGAGCTCAGTTGTTTGGCACGCCACCACTGTCCATCCAGCACTATGGACGGCACTGCCTACATCTGGCTCTAATTAGTCCACGGTTGTGTTCAGCTGAATGACCTCTGCCGGGAACACTCAGAATGAGGTTCTGAGTTATTGCAACATAGGAGCGTTTCACTGCTTTCAAGGCTTCTCAGGAAGAATTCCGGAAACTTGCTGCCGGCAGGCCTCCGGGTGTTCCGGGTGAACATCTCCTTGTAAATCCCCCGTGGTTTCTTGTACACCCGTGAAATTTGGCCAGGTTATGCAGTTTGCATTGCTGCACAATTGCGCCTGCCTAGCTCGGCCGGGGTTGCAAACATACCGGCGTGGCAGCCAGATAGGCTGGTCCCCGTAGGACACTGCCAGCGGACTGGGTATATCTGCTTCCCGTTCTTCTCACCTGAGTGCTACTGATTCCAACTTTGACGGCTACACTCTACTCAACCGGAGCAGTAAGTTGAACCTCAACTTATGGCACTTTGTGAAAGCGATGAGAACTATACCTCAGTTGTTTGGCACGCCACCACTGTCCATCCAGCACTATGGACGGCACTGCCTACATCTGGCTCTGATTAGTCCATGGTTGTGTTCAGCCGAATGACCTCTGCCGGGAACACTCAGAATGAGGTTCTGAGTTATTGCAACATAGGAGCGTTTCACTGCTTTCAAGGCTTCTCAGGAAGAATTCCGGAATCTTGCTGCCAGCAGTCCTCCGGCTGTTCCGGGTGAATATCTCCTTGTAAATCACCCGCGGTTCGTTGTACACCCGTGAAATTTGGCCATGTTATGCAGTTTAAATTGCTGCACAATTGCGCCTGCCTAGCTCGGCCGCGGTTGCAAACATTCAGGCGTGGCAGCCAGATAGGCTGGTCCCCGTAGTACACTGCCAGCGGACTGGGTATATCTGCTTCCCGTTCTTCTCACCTGAGTGCTACTGATTCCAACTTTGACGGCTACACTCTACTAAACCAGAGCAGTAAGTTGAACCTCCACTCATGGCACTTTGTGAAAGCGATGAGAACTAGAGCTCAGTTGTTTGGCACGCCACCACTTTCCATCCAGCACGATGGACGGCACTGCCTACATCTGGCTCTAATTAGTCGGCGGTTGTGTTCAGCCGAATGACCTCTGCCGGGAACACTCAGAATGAGGTTCTGAGTTATTGCAACATAGGAGCGTTTCACTGCTTTCAAGGCTTCTCAGGAAGAATTCCGGAATCTTGCTGCCAGCAGGCCTCCGGCTCTTCCGGGTGAACATCTCCTTGAAATCCCCCGTGGCTTCTTGTACACCCGTGCAATTTGGCCAGGTTATGCAGTTTGCATTGCTGCACAATTGCGCCTGCCTAGCTCGGCCGCGGTTACAAACATTCAGGTGTGGCAGCCAGATAGGTTGGTCCCCGTAGGACACTGCCAGCGGACTGGGTATATCTGCTTCCCGTTCTTCTCACCTGAGTGCTACTGATTCCATGTTTGACGGCTACACTCTACTCAACCGGAGCAGTAAGTTGAACCTCAACTTATGGCACTTTGTGAAAGTGATGAGAACTAGAGCTCAGTTGTTTGGCACGCCACCACTCTCCATCCAGCCCTATGGACGGCACTGCCTACATCTGGCTCTAATTAGTCCACGGTTGTGTTCAGCCGAATGACCTCTGTCTGGAACACTCAGAATGAGGTTCTGAGTTATTGCAACATAGGAGCGTTTCACTGCTTTCAAGGCTTCTCAGGAAGAATTCAGGAATCTGGCTGCCGGCAGGCCTCCGGCTGTTCCGGGTGAACATCTCCTTGTAAATCCCCCGTGGTTTCTTGTACATCCGTGAAATTTGGCAAGGTTATGCAGTTTGCATTGCTGCACAATTCCGCCTGCTTAGCTCGGCCGCGCTTGCCAACATTCAGGCGTGGCAGCCAGATAGGCTAGTCCCCGTAGGACACTGCCAGCGGACTGGCTATATCTGCTTCACGTTCTTCTCACCTGAGTGCTACTGATTCCATCTTTGACCGCTACACTCTACTCAACCGGAGCCGTAAGTTGAACCTCAACTTAGGGCACTTTGTGAAACTGTGGAGAACTAGAGCTCAGTTGTTTGGCACGCCACCACTGGCCATCCAGCACTATGGACGGCACTGCCTACATCTGGCTCTAATTAGTCCACGGTTGTTTTCAGCTGAATGACCTCTGACGGGAACACTCAGAATGAGGTTCTGAGTTATTGCAACATAGGAGCGTTTCACTGCTTTCAAGGCTTCTCAGGAAGAATTCCGGAATCTTGCTGCCGGCAGGCCTCCGACAGTTCCGGGTGAACATCTCCTTGTAAATCCCCCGTGGTTTCTTGTACACCCGTGAAATTTGGCCAGGTTATGCATTTTGAATTGCTGAACAATTGGCTCTGCCTAGCTCGGCCGCGGTTGCAAACATTCAGGCGTGGCAGCCAGATAGCCTGGTCCCCGTAGGACACTGCCAGCGGACTGGGTATATCTGCTTCCCGTTCTTCTCACCTGAGTGCTACTGATTCCAGCTTTGACGGCTACACTCTACTCAACCGGAGCAGTAAGTTGAACCTCAACTTAGGGCACTTTGTGAAACTGTTGAGAACTAGAGCTCAGTTTTTTGGCACGCCACCACTCTCCATCCAGCCCTATGGACGGCACTGCCTACATCTGGCTCTAATTAGTCCACGGTTGTGTTCAGCCGAATGACCTCTGTCTGGAACACTCAGAATGAGGTTCTGAGTTATTGCAACATAGGAGCGTTTCACTGCTTTCAAGGCTTCTCAGGAAGAATTCTGGAATCTTGCTGCCGGCAGGCCTCCGGCTGTTCCGGGTGAACATCTCCTTGTAAATCCCCCGTGGTTTCTTGTACACCCTTGAAATTGGCCAGGTTATGCAGTTTGCATTGCTGCACAATTGCGCCTGCGTACCTCGGCCGCGGTTGCAAACATTCAGGCGTGGCACCCAGATAGGCTAGTCCACGTAGGACACTGCCAGCGGACTAGCTATATCTGCTTCACGTTCTTCTCACCTGAGTGCGACTGATTCCAGCTTTGACCGCTACACTCTACTCAACCGGAGCCGTAAGTTGAACCTCAACTTAGGGCACTTTGTGAAACTGCTGAGAACTAGAGCTCAGTTGTTTGGCACGCCGCCACTGTCCATCCAGCACTATGGACGGCACTGCCTACATCTGGCTCTAATTAGTCCACGGTTGTGTTCAGCTGAATGACCTCTGTCGGCAACACTCAGAATGTTGTTCTCAGTTATTGCAACATAGGAGAGTTTCACTGCTTTCAAGGCTTCTCAGGAAGAATTCCGGAATCTTGATGCCGGCAGGCCTCCGGCTCTTCCGGGAGAACATCTCCTTGTAAATCCCCCGTGGTTTCTTGTACATCCGTGAAATTTGGCCAGGTTATGCAGTTTGCATTGCTGCACAATTGCGCCTGCCTACCTCGGCCGCGGTTGCAAACATTCACGTGTCACAGCCAGATAGGCTGGTCCCCGTAGGACACTGCCAGCGGACTGGGTATATCTGCTTCCCGTTCTTCTCACCTGAGTGCTACTGATTCCAGCTTTGACGGCTACACTCTACTCAACCGGAGCAGTAAGTTGAACCTCAACTTAGGGCACTTTGTGAAACTGTTGAGAACTAGAGCTCAGTTGTTTGGCACGCCACCACTATCCATCCAGCACTATGGACGGCACTGCCTACATCTGGCTCTAATTAGTCCATGGTTGTGTTCAGCCGAATCAACATTGCCGGGAACACTCAGAATGAGGTTCTGAGTTATTGCAACATAGGAGCGTTTCACTGCTTTCAAGGCTTCTCAGGAAGAATTCCGGAATCTTGCTGCCCGTCGGCGTCCGGCAGTTCCGGGTGAACATCTCCTTGTAAATCCCCCGTGGTTTTTTGTACACCCGTGAAATTTGGCCAGGTTATGCAGTTTGCATTGCTGCACAATTTCGCCTGCCTTGCTCGGCCTGGGTTGCAAACATTCAGGCGTGGCAGCCAGATAGGCTGGTCCCCGTAGGACACTGCCAATTGACTGGGTATATCTGCTTCCCGTTCTTCTCACCTGAGTGCTACTGATTCCAGCTTTGACGGCTACACTCTACTCAACCGGAGCCGTAAGTTGAACCTCAACTTAGGGCACTTTGTGAAACTGTTGAGAACTAGAGCTCAGTTGTTTGGCACGCCACCACTGTCCATCCAGCACTATGGACGGCACTGCCTACATCTGGCTCTAATTAGTCCACGTTTGTGTTCAGCTGAATGACCTCTGCCGGGAACACTCAGAATGAGGTTCTGAGTTATTGCAACATAGGAGCGTTTCACCTCTTTCAAGGCTTCTCAGGAAGAATTCCGGAATCTTGCTGCCGACAGGCCTCCGGGTGTTCTGGGTGAACATCTCCTTGTAAATCCCCCGTGGTTTCTTGTACATCCGTGAAATTTGGCCAGGTTATGCAGTTTGCATTGCTGCACAATTGCGCCTGCTTACCTCGGCCGCGGTTGCAAACATTCAGGCGTGGCAGACAGATAGCCTGGTCCCCGTAGGACACTGTCAGCGGACTGGGTATATCTGCTTCCCGTTCTTCTCACATGAGTGCTACTGATTCCAGCTTTGACGGCTACAGTCTACTCAACCGGAGCAGTAAGTTGAACCTCTACTTATGGCACTTTGTGAAACTGTTGAGAACTAGAGCTCAGTTGTTTGGCACGCCACCACTCTCCATCCAGCACTATGGACGGCACTGCCTACATCTGGCTCTAATTAGTCCACGGTTGTGTTCAGCCGAATGACCTCTGCCGGGGACACTCAGAATGATGTTCTGAGTTATTGCAACATAAGAGCGTTTCACTGCTTTCAAGGCTTCTCAGGAAGAGTTCCGGAATCTTGCTGCCCGCCGGCATCCGTCTGTTCCGGGTGAACATCTCCTTGTAAATCCCCCGTGGTTTCTTGTACACCCGGGAAATTTGGCCAGGTTATGCAGTTTGCATTGCTGCACAATTTCGCCTGCCTAGCTCGGCCGCGGTTGCAAACATTCAGGCGTGGCAGCCAGATAGGCTGGTCCCCGTAGGACACTGCCAGCGGACTGGGTATATCTGGTTCCCGTTCTTCTCACCTGAGTACTACTGATTCAAGCTTTGACCGCTACACTCTACTCAACCGGAGCAATAAGTTGAACCTCAACTTATGGCACTTTGTGAAAGTGAGGAGAACTAGAGCTCAGTTGTTTGGCACGCCACCACTGTCCATCCAGCACTATGGACGGCACTGCCTACAGCTGGCTCTAATTACTCCACGGTTGTGTTCAGCCGAATGACCTCTGCCGGGAACACTCAGAATGAGGTTCTGAGTTATTGCAACATAGGAGCGTTTCACTGCTTTCAAGGCCTCTCAAGACGAATTCCAGAATCTTGCTGCCCGCAGGCCTCCGGCTGTTCCGGGTGAACATCTCCTTGTAAATCCCCCGTGCTTTCTTGTACACCCGTGAAATTTGGCCAGGTTATGCAGTTTGCATTCCTGCACAATTGCGCCTGCCAAGCTCGGCCGCGGTTGCAAACATTCAGGCGTGGCAGCCAGATAGGCTGGTCCTCGTAGGACACTGCCAATTGACTGGGTATATCTGCTTCCCGATCTCCTCACCTGAGTGCTACTGATTCCAGCTTTGACGGCTATACTCTACTCAACCGGAGCAGCAAGTTGAACCTCAACTTAGGGCACTTTGTGAAACTGTTGAGAACTAGAGCTCAGTTGTTTGGCACGCCACCACTGTCCATCCAGCACTATGGACTGCACTGCCTACATCTGGCTCTAATTAGTCTACCGTTGTGTTCAGCCGAATGACCTCTGCCAGGAACACTCAGAATGAGGTTCTGAGTTATTGCAACATAGGAGCGTTTCACTGCTTTCAGGGCTTCTCAGGAAGAATTCCGGAATCTTGCTGCCGGCAGGCCTCCTGCTGTTCGGGTGAACATCTCCTTGTAAATCACCGGCGGTTCCTTGTACACCCGTGAAATTTGGCCAGGTTATGCAGTTTGCATTGCTGCACAATTGCGCCTGCCTAGCTCGGCCGCGGGTGCAAACATTCAGGCATGGCAGCCGGATAGGCTAGTCCCCGTAGGACACTGCCAGCGGACTGGGTATATCTGCTTCCCGTTCTTCTCACCTGAGTTCTACTGATTCCAGGTTTGACGGCTACACTCTACTCAACCGAAGGAGTAAGTTGAACCTCAACTTAGGGCACTTTGTGAAACTGTTGAGAACTAGAGCTCAGTTGTTTGGCACGCCAACACTGTCCATCCAGAACTATGGATGGCACTGCCTACATCTGGCTCTAATTAGTCCACGGTTGTGTTCAGCTGAAAGACCTCTGCCGGGAACACTCAGAATGAGGTTCTGAGTTATTGCAACATAGGAGCGTTTCACTGCTTTCAAGGCTTCTCAGGAAGAATTCCGGAATCTTGCTGCCACCAGGCCTCCGACAGTTCCGGTGAACATCTCCTTGTAAATCCCCCGTGGATTCTTGTACACCCGTTAAATTTGGCCAGGTTATGCAGTTTGCATTGCTGCACAATTGCGCCTGCCTAGCTCGTACGCGGTTGCAAACATTCAGGCGTGGTAGCTAGATAGGCTGGTCCCCAGAGGACACTGCCAACGGTCTGGGTATATCTGCTTCCCGTTCTTCTCACCTGACTGCTACTGATTCCAGGTTTGACCGCTACACTCTACTCAACTGGAGCAGTAAGTTGAACCTCAACTTATGGCACTTTGTGAAAGTGTTGAGAACTAGAGCTCAGTTGTTTGGCACGCCACCACTCTCCATCCAGCACTATTTACGGCACTGCCTACATCTGGCTCTAATTAGTCCATGGTTGTGTTCAGCCGAATGACCTCTGCCGGGAACACTCAGAATGAGGTTCTGAGTTATTGCAACATAGGAGCGTTTCACTGCTTTCAAGGCTTCTCAGGAAGAATTCCGGGATCTTGCTGCCGGCAGGCCTCCGGCAGTTCCGGGTCAACATCTCCTTGTAAATCCCCCGTGGTTTCTTGTACACCCGTGAAATTTGGCCATGTTATGCAGTTTGCATTGTTGCACAATTCCGCCTGCCTAGGTCGGCCGCGGTTGCAAACATTCAGGCATGGAATCCAGATAGGCTAGTCCCCGTAGGACACTGCCAGCGGACTGGGTATACTGCTTCCCGTTCTTCTCACCTGAGTGCTACTGATTCCAGCTTTGACGGCTACAGTCTACTCAACCGGAGCAGTAAGTTGAACCTCAATTTAGGGCACTTTGTGAAACTGTTGAGAATTAGAGCTCAGTTGTTTGGCACGCCACCACTGTCCATCCAGCACTATGGACGGCACTGCCTACATCTGGCTCTAATGAGTCGACGGTTGTGTTCAGCCGAATGACCTCTGCCGGGAACACTCAGAATGAGGTTCGGAGTTATTGCAACATAGGAGCGTTTCACTGCTTTCAAGGCTTCTCAGGAAGAGTTCCGGAATATTGCTGCCCGCCCGCGTCCGGCTGTTCCGGGTGAACATCTCCTTGTAAATCCCCCGTGGTTTCTTGTACACCCGTGAAATTTGGCCAGGTTATGCAGTTTGCATTGCTGCACAATTGCGCCTGCATAGCTCGGACGCGGTTGCAAACATTCAGGCGTGGCAGCTAGATAGGCTGATCCCAGTAGGACACTGCCAGCGGACTGGGTATATCTGATTCCAGTTCTTCTCACCTGAGTGCTACTGATTCCAGGTTTGACCCCTACACTGTACTCAACCGGAGCAGTAAGTTGAACTTCAACTTATGGCACTTTGTGGAAGTGATGAGAACTAGAGCTCAGTTGTTTGGCACGCCACCACTGTCCATCCAGCACTATGGACGGCACTGCCTACATCTGGCTCTAATTAGTCGACGGTTGTGTTCAGCCGAATGACCTCTGCCGCGAACACTCAGAATGAGGTTCTGAGTTATTGCAACATAGGAGCGTTTCCCTGCTTTCAAGGCTTCTCAGGAAGAATTCCGGAATCTTGCTGCCGGCAGGCCTCCGGCAGTTCCGGGTGAACATCTCCTTGTAAATCCCCCATGGTTTCTTGTACACCCGTGAAATTTGCCCAGGTTATGCAGTTTGCATTGCTGCACAATTGCGCCTGCCTAGCTCGGCCGCGGTTGCACACATTCAGGCGTGGCAGCCAGATAGGCTAGTCCCCGTAGGACATTGCCAGCGGAATGGGTATATCTGCTTCCCGTTCTTCTCACCTGAGTGCTACTGATTCCAGCTTTGACCGATACACTCTACTCAACCGGAGCAGTAAGTTGAACCTCAACTTATGGCACTTTGTGAAAGTGATGAGAACTAGAGCTCAGTTGTTTGGCACGCCACCACTCTCCATCCAGCACTATGGACGGCACTGCCTACATCTGGCTCTAATTAGTCCATGGTTGTGTTCAGCCGAATGACCTCTGCCGGGAACACTCAGAATGAGGTTCTGAGTTATTGCAACATAGGAGCGTTTCACTGCTTTCAAGGCTTCTCAGGAAGAATTCCGGAATCTTGCTGCCGGCAGGCCTCTGGCTGTTCCGGGTGAACATCTCCTTGCAAATCCCCCGTGGTTTCTTGTACATCCATGAAATTTGGCCAGATTATGCAGTTTGCATTGCTGCACAATTCCGCCTGCCTAGCTCGGACGCGGTTGCAAAAACTCAGGCGTGGCAGCCAGATAGGCTGGTCCCCGTAGGACACTGCCAGCGGACTGGGTATATCTGCTTCCCGTTCTTCTCACCTGAGTGCTACTGATTCCAGCTTTGACGGCTACACTCTACGCAACCTAAGCAGTAAGTTGAACCTCAACTTATGGCAATTTGTGAAAGTGTTGAGAACTAGAGCTCAGTTATTCGGCATGCCACCACTGTCCATCCAGCACTATGGACGGCACTGCCTACATCTGGCTCTAATTAGTCCACGGTTGTGTTCATCCGAATGACCTCGGCCGGGAACACTCAGAATGAGGTTCTGAGTTATTGCAATATAGGAACGTTTCACTGCTTTCAAGGCTTCTCAGGAAGAATTCCAGAATCTTGCTGCCCGCAGGCCTCCGGCAGTTCCGGGTGAACATCTCCTTGTAAATCCCCCGTGCTTTCTTGTACACCCGTGAAATTTGGCCAGGTTATGCAGTTTGCATTGCTGCACGATTGCGCCTGCCTAGCTCGGGCGCGGTTGCAAACATTCAGGCATGGAATCCAGATAGGCTAGTCCCCGTAGGACACTGCCAGCGGACTGGGTATATCTGGTTCCGGTTCTTCTCACCTGAGTGCTACTGATTCCAGCTTTGACCGCTACACTCTACTCAACCGGAGCAGTAAGTTGAACCTCAACTTATGGCACTTCGTGAAAGTGATGAGAACTAGAGCTCAGTTGTTTGGCACGCCACCACTCTCCATCCAGCACTATGGACGGCACTGCCTACATCTGGCTCTAATTATTCCACGGTTGTGTTCATCCGAATGACCTCTGCCAGGAACACTCAGAATGAGGTTCTGAGTTATTTCAACATAGGAGCGTTTCACTGCTTTCAAGGCTTCTCAGGAAGAATTCCGGAATCTTGCTGCCGGCAGACCTCCGGCAGTTCCGGGTAAACATCTCCTTGTAAATCCCCCGTGGTTTCTTGTACACCCGTGAAATTTGGCCAGGTTATGCAGTTTGAATTGATGCACAATTGCGCCTGCCTAGCTCGGCCGCGGTTGCAAACATTCAGGCGTGGCAGCCAGATAGGCTGGTCCCCGTAGGACACTGCCAGCGGACTGGGTATATCTGCTTCCCGTTCTTCTCACCTGAGTGCTACTTATTCCAGCTTTGACGGCTACACTCTACTCAACCGGAGCAGTAAGTTGTACCTCATCTTATGGCACTTTGTGAAACTGTTGAGAACTAGAGCTCAGTTGTTTGGCACGCCACCACTCTCCATCCAGCCCTATGGACGGCACTGCCTACATCTGGCTCTAATTAGTCCACGGTTGTGTTCAGCTGAATGACCTCTGCCGGGAACACTCAGAATGAGGTTCTGAGTTATTGCAACATCGGAGCTTTTCACTGCTTTCAAGGCTTCTCAGGAAGAATTCCGGAATCTTGCTGCCGGCAGGCCTCTGGCTCTTCCGGGTGAACATCTCCTTGTAAATCACCCGTGGTTTCTTGTACATCCGTGAAATTTGGCCAGGTTATGCAATTTTCATTGCTGCACAATTGCGCCTGCCTATCTCGGACGCGGTTGCAAACATTCAGGCGTGGCAGCCAGATAGGCTGGTCCCCGTAGGACACTGCCAGCGGACTGGGTATATCTGCTTCCCGTTATTCTCACCTGAGTGCTACTGATTCCAGCTTTGACGGCTACACTCTACTCAACCGGAGCCGTAAGTTGAACCTCAACTTAGGGCACTTTGTGAAACTGTTGAGAACTAGAGCTCAGTTGTTTGGCACGCCACCACTGTCCATCCAGCACTATGGACTGCACTGCCTACATCTGGCTCTAATTAGTCTACCGTTGTTTTCAGCCGAATGACCTCTACAGGGAAAACTCAGAATGAGGTTCTGAGTTTTTGCAACATAGGAGCTTTTCACTGCTTTCAAGGCTTCTCAGGAAGAATTCTGGAATCTTGCTGCCGGCAGGCCTCTGGCTGTTCCGGGTGAACATCTCCTTGTAAATCCCCCGTGGTTTCTTGTACAACCATGAAATTTGGCCAGGTTATGCAGTTTGCATTGCTGCACAATTCCGCCTGCTTAGGTTGGCCGCGCTTGCAAACATTCAGGGGTGGCAGCCAGATAGGCTGGTCCTCGTAGGACACTGCCAGCGGACTGGGTATATCTGCTTCCCGTTCTTCTCACCTGAGTGCTACTAATTCCAGCTTTGACCGCTACACTCTACTCATCCCGAGTAGTAAGTTGATCCTCAACTTATGGCACTTTGTGAAACCGTTGAGAACTAGAGCTCAGTTGTTTGGCACGCCACGACTGTCCGTCCAGCACTATGGACGGCACTGCCTACATCTGGCTCTAATTAGTCCATGGTTGTGTTCAGCCGAATGACCTCTGCCGGGAACACTAAGAATGAGGTTCTGAGTTATTGCAACATAGGAGCGTTTCACTGCTTTCAGCTCTTCTCAGGAAGAATTCCGGAATCTTGCTGCCGGCAGGCCTCCTGCTGTTCGGGTGAACATCTCCTTGTAAATCCCCCGTGGTTTCTTGTACATCCGTGAAATTTGGCCAGCTTATGCAGTTTGCATTGCTGCACAATTGCGCCTGCCCAGCTCGGCCGTGGTTGCAAACATTCAGGCGTGGCAGCCAGATAGGCTGGTTCCTGGAGGACACCGCCAGCGGACTGGGTATATCTGCTTCCCGTTCTTCTCACCTGAGTGCTACTGATTCCAGGTTTGACCGCTACACTCTACTCAACCGGAGCAGTAAGTTGAACCTCAACTTATGGCACTTTGTGAAAGTGATGAGAACTAGAGCTCAGTTGTTTGGCACGCCACCACTGTCCATCCAGCACTATGGACGGCACTGCTTACATCTGGCTCTAATTAGTCCACGGTTGTGTTCAGCCGAATGACCTCTGCCGGGAACACTCAGAATGAGGTTCTGAGTTATTGCAACATAGGAGCGTTTCACTGCTTTCAAGGCTTCTCAGGATGAATTTCGGAATCTTGCTGCCGGCAGGCCTCAGGCAGTTCCGGGTGAACATCGCCTTGTAAATCCCCCGTGGTTTCTTGTACACCCGTGAAATTTGACCAGGTTAAGCAGTTTGCATTGCTGCAAAATTGCGCCTGCCTAGCTCGGCCGCGGTTGCAAACATTCAGGAGTGGCAGCCAGATAGGCTGTTCCCCGTAGGACACTGCCAGCGGACTCGGTATATCTGCTTCACGTTCTTCTCACCTGAGTTCTACTGATTCCAGGTTTGACGGCTACACTCTACGCAACCTGAGCAGTAAGTTGAACCTCAACTTATGGCACTTTGTGAAAGTGTTGAGAACTAGAGCTCAGTTGTTTGGCATGCCACCACTGTCCATCCAGCACTATGGACGGCACTGCATACATCTGGCTCTAATTACTCCACGGTTGTGTTCTGCCGAATGACCTCTGCCGGGAACACTCAGAATGAGGTTCTGAGTTATTGCAACATAGGAGCGTTTCACTGCTTTCAAGGCTTCTAAGGAAGAGTTCCGGAATATTGCTGCCCGCCGGCGTCCGGCTGTTCCGAGTGAACATCTCCTTGTAAATCCCCCTTGGTTTCTTGAACACCCGGGAAATTTGGCCAGGTTATGCAGTTTGCATTGCTGCACAATTGCGCCTGGCTAGCTCAGCCGCAGTTGCAAACATTCAGGCGTGGCCGCCAGGTAGGCTGGTCCCCGTAGGACATTGCCAGCGGACTGGGTATATCTGCTTGCCGTTCTTTGCACCTGAGTGCTAATTATTCCAGTTTTGACGGTTACACTCTACTCAACCGGATCAGTAAGTTGAACCTCAATTTAGGGCACTTTGTGAAACTGTTGAGAATTAGAGCTCAGTTTTTTGGCACGCCACCACTGTCCATCCAGCACTATGGACGGCACTGCCTACATCTGGCTCTAATTAGTCGACGGTTGTGTTCAGCCGAATGACCTCTGCCGGGAACACTCAGAATGAGGTTGGGAGTTATTGAAACATAGGAGCGTTTCACTGCTTTCAAGGCTTCTCAGGAAGAGTTCCGGAATATTGCTGCCCGCCGGCGACCGGCTGTTCCGGGTGAACATCTCCTTGTAAATCCCCTGTGGTTTCTTGTACACCCGTGAAATTTGGAAAGGTTATGCAGTTTGCATTGCTGCACAATTGCGCCTGCCTAGCTCGGCCGCGGTTGCAAACATTCAGGCCTGGCAGCCAGATAGGCTGGTCCCCATAGGACACTGCCAGCGGACTGGGGATATCTGCTTCCCGTTCTTCTCACCTGAGTGCTACTGATTCCAGGTTTTACCCCTACACTGTACTCAACCGGAGCAGTAAGTTGAACTTCAACTTATGGCACTTTATGGAAGTGATGAGAACTAGAGCTCAGTTGTTTGGCACGCCACCACTGTCCATCCAGCACTGTGGACGGCACTGCCTACATCTGGCTCTAATTAGTCGACGGTTGTGTTCAGCCGAATGACCTCTGCCGCGAACACTCAGAATGAGGTTCTGAGTTATTGCAACATAGGAGCGTTTCACTGCTTTCAAGGCTTCTCAGGAAGAATTCTGGAATCTTGCTGCCGGCAGGCCTCCGGCAGTTCCGCATAAACATCTCCTTGTAAATCCCCCGTGGTTTCTTGTACATCCGTGAAATTTGGCCAGGTTATGCAGTTTGCATTGCTGCACAATTGCGCCTGCCTAGCTCGGCCGCGGTTGCAAACATTCAGGCGTGGCAGCCAGATAGGCTGGTCCCCGTAGGACACTGCCAGCGGACTGGGTATATCTGCTTCCCGTTCTTCTCACCTGAGTGCTACTGATTCCAGGTTTGACCGCTACACTCTACTCAACCGGAGCAGTAAGTTGAACCTCAACTTATGGCACTTTGTGAAAGTGATGAGAACTAGAGCTCAGTTGTTTGGCACTCCACCACTGTCCATGCAGCACAATGGACGGCACTGCCTACATCTGGCTCTAATTAGTCCATGGTTGTGTTCAGCCGAATGACCTCTGCCGGGAACACTCAGAATGAGGTTCTGAGTTATTGCAACATAGGAGCGTTTCACTGCTTTCAAGGCTTCTCAGGAAGAATTCCGGAATATTACTGCCGGCAGGCCTCTGGCAGTTCCGGGTGAACATCTCCTTGCAAATCCCCCGTGGTTTCTTGTACATCCGTGAAATTTGGCCAGATTATGCAGTTTGCATTGCTGCACAATTCCGCCTGCCTAGCTCGGACGCGGTTGCAAAAACTCAGGCGTGGCAGCCAGATAGGCTGGTCCCCGTAGGACACTGCCAGCGGACTGGGTATATCTGCTTCCCGTTCTTCTCACCTGAGTGCTACTGATTCCAGCTTTGACGGCTACACTCTACGCAACCTGAGCAGTAAGTTGAACCTCAACTTATGGCACTTTGTGAAAGTGTTGAGAACTAGAGCTCAGTTATTCGGCATGCCACCACTGGCCATCCAGCACTATGGACGGCACTGCCTACATCTGGCTCTAATTAGTCCACGGTTGTGTTCATCCGAATGACCTCTGCCGGGAACACTCAGAATGAGGTTCTGAGTTATTGCAATATAGGAACGTTTCACTGCTTTCAAGGCTTCTCAGGAAGAATTCCAGAATCTTGCTGCCCGCAGGCCTCCGGCAGTTCCGGGTGAACATCTCCTTGTAAATCCCCCGTGCTTTCTTGTACACCCGTGAAATTTGGCCAGGTTATGCAGTTTGCATTGCTGCACGATTGCGCCTGCCTAGCTCGGCCGCGGTTGCAAACATTCAGGCATGGCCGCCAGATAGGCTGGTCCCCGTAGGACACTGCCAGCGGACTGGGTATATCTGCTTCCCGTTCTTCTCACCTGAGTGCTACTGATTCCAGCATTGACGGCTCAACTCTACTCAACCGGAGCAGTAAGTTGAACCTCAACTGATGGCACTTTGTGAAAGTGTTGAGAACTAGAGCTCAGTTGTTTGGTACGCCACCACTGTCCATCCAGCACTATGGACTGCACTGCCTACATCTGGCTCTAAGTAGTCCATGGTTGTGTTCCGCCGAATGACCTCTGCCCGGAACACTCAGAATGAGGTTCTGAGTTATTGCAACATAGGAGCGTTTCACTGCTTTCAAGGCTTCTCAGGAAGAATTATGGAATCTTGCTGCCGGCAGGCCTCCGGCAGTTCCGGGTGAACATCTCCTTGTAAATCCCCCGTGGTTTCTTGTACACCCGTGAAATTTGGCCAGGTTATGCAGTTTGCATTGTTGCACAATTCCGCCTGCCTAGCTCGGCCGCGGTTGCAAACATTCAGGCATGGAATCCAGATAGGCTAGTCCCCGTAGGACACTGCCAGCGGACTGGGTATATCTGGTTCCGGTTCTTCTCACCTGAGTGCTACTGATTCCAGCTTTGACCGCTACACTCTACTCAACCGGAGCAGTAAGTTGAACCTCAACTTATGGCACTTTGTGAAAGTGTTGAGAACTAGAGCTCAGTTGTTTGGCACGCCACCACTGTCCATCCAGCACTATGGACGGCACTGCCTACATCTGGCTCTAATTAGTCCACGGTTGTGTTCAGCCGAATGACCTCTGCCGGGAACACTCAGAATGAGGTTCTGAGTTATTGCAACATAGGAGCGTTTCACTGCTATCAAGGCCTCTCAAGACGAATTCCAGAATCTTGCTGACGGCAGGCCTCCGGCAGTTCCTGGTGAACATCTCCTTGTAAATCCCCCGTGGTTTCTTGTACACCCGTGAAATTTGGCCATGTTATGCAGTTTGCATTGCTGCACAATTGCGCCTGCATAGCTTGGACGTGCTTGCAAACATACAGGCGTGGGAGCCAGATAGGCTGGTCCCCGTAGGACACTGCCAGCGGAGTGGGTATATCTGCTTCCCGTTCTTCTCACCTGAGTGCTACTGATTCCAGGTTTGACCGCTACACTGTACTCAACCGGAGCAGTAAGTTGAACTTCAACTTATGGCACTTTGTAAAAGTGATGAGAACTAGAGCTCAGTTGTTTGGCACGCCACCACTGTCCATCCAGCACTATGGACGGCACTGCCTACATCTGGCTCCAATTACTCCACGGTTGTGTTCAGCCGAATGACCTCTGCCGGGAACACTCAGAATGAGGTTCTGAGTTATTGCAACATAGGAGCGTTTCACTGCTCTCAAGGCTTCTCAGGAAGAATTCGGGAATCTTGCTGCCGGCAGGCCTCCGGCTCTTCCGGGTGAACATCTCCTTGTAAATCCCCCGTGGTTTCTTGTACACCCGTGAAATTTGGCCAGGTTATACAGTTTGCATTGCTGCACAATTCCGCCTGCTTAGCTCGGCCGCGCTTGCAAACATTCAGGCGTGGCAGCCAGATAGGCTAGTCCCCGTAGGACACTGCCAGCGGACTGGCTATATCTGCTTCACGTTCTTCTCACCTGAGTGCTACTGATTCCAGCTTTGACGGCTACACTCTACTCAACCGGAGCCGTAAGTTGAACCTCAACTTAGGGCACTTTGTGAAACTGTTGAGAACTAGAGCTCAGTTGTTTGGCACGCCACCAGTGTCCATCCAGCACTATGGACTGCACTGCCTACATCTGACTCTAATTAGTCCACGGTTGTGTTCAGCCGAATGACCTCTGCCGGGAACACTCAGAATGATGTTCTGAGTTACTGCAACATAGGAGCCTTTCACTGCTTTCAAGGCTTCTCAGGAAGAATTCCGGAATCTTGCTGCCTGCAGGCCTCCGGCAGTTCCGGGTGAACATCTCCTTGTAAATCCCCCGTGGTTTCTTGTACACCCGTGAAATTTGGCCATGTTATGCAGTTTGCATTGCTGCACAATTGCGCCTGCATAGCTCGGACGCGGTTGCAAACATTCAGGCGTGGCAGCCAGATAGGCTGGTCCCCGTAGGACACTGCCAGCGGACTGGGTATATCTGCTTCCCGTTCTTCTCACCTGAGTGCTACTGATTCCAGGTTTGACCGCTACACTGTACTCAACCGGAGCAGTAAGTTGAACTTCAACTTATGGCACTTTGTGGAAGTGATGAGAACTAGAGCTCAGTTGTTTGGCACGCCACCACTGTCCATCCAGCACTATGGACGGCACTGCCTACATCTGACTCTAATTAGTCCACGGTTGTGTTCAGCCGAATGACCTCTGCCGGGAACACTCAGAATGAGGTTCTGAGTTATTGCAACATAGGAGCGTTTCACTGCTTTCAAGGCTTCTCAGGAAGAATTCTGGAATCTTGCTGCCGGCAGGCCTCTGGCTGTTCCGGGTGAACATCTCCTTGTAAATCCCCCGTGGTTTCTTGTACAACCATGAAATTTGGCCAGGTTATGCAGTTTGCATTGCTGCACAATTCCGCCTGCTTAGCTCGTCCGCGCTTGCAAACATTCAGGCGTGGCAGCCAGATAGGCTGGTCCTCGTAGGACACTGCCAGCGGACTGGGTATATCTGCTTCCCGTTCTTCTCACCTGAGTGCTACTGATTCCAGCTTTGACCGCTACACTCTACTCAACCCGAGTAGTAAGTTGATCCTCAACTTATGGCACTTTGTGAAACCGTTGAGAACTAGAGCTCAGTTGTTTGGCACGCCACCACTGTCCGTCCAGCACTATGGACGGCACTGCCTACATCTGGCTCTAATTAGTCCATGGTTGTGTTCAGCCGAATGACCTCTGCCGGGAACACTAAGAATGAGGTTCTGAGTTATTGCAACATAGGAGCGTTTCACTGCTTTCAGGGCTTCTCAGGAAGAATTCCGGAATCTTGCTGCCGGCAGGCCTCCTGCTGTTCGGGTGAACATCTCCTTGTAAATCACCGGCGGTTCCTTGTACACCCGTGAAATTTGGCCAGGTTATGCAGTTTGCATTGCTGCACAATTGCGCCCGCCCAGCTCGGCCGTGGTTGCAAACATTCAGGCGTGGCAGCCAGATAGGCTGGTCCCTGGAGGACACCGCCAGCGGACTGGGTATATCTGCTTCCCGTTCTTCTCACCTGAGTGCTACTGATTCCAGGTTTGACCGCTACACTCTACTCAACCGGAGCAGTAAGTTGAACCTCAACTTATGGCACTTTGTGAAAGTGATGAGAACTAGAGCTCAGTTGTTTGGCACGCCACCACTGTCCATCCAGCACTATGGACGGCATTGCTTACATCTGGATCTAATTAGTCCACGGTTGTGTTGAGCCGAATGACCTCTGCCGGGAACACTCAGAATGAGGTTCTGAGTTATTGCAACATAGGAGCGTTTCACTGCTTTCAAGGCTTCTCAGGATGAATTTCGGAATCTTGCTGCCGGCAGGCCTCAGGCAGTTCCGCGTGAACATCTCCTTGTAAATCCCCCGTGGTTTCTTGTACACCCGTGAAATTTGACCAGGTTAAGCAGTTTGCATTGCTGCACAATTGCGCCTGCCTAGCTCGGCCGCGGTTGCAAACATTCAGGAGTGGCAGCCAGATAGGCTGGTCCCCGTAGGACACTGCCAGCGGACTCGGTATATCTGCTTCACGTTCTTCTCACCTGAGTACTACTGATTCCAGCTTTGACGGCTACACTCTACTCAACCGGAGCAGTAAGTTGAACCTCAACTTATGGCACTTTGTGAAAGTGATGAGAACTAGAGCTCAGTTGTTTGGCACGCCACCACTGTCCATCCAGCACTATGGGCGGCACTGCCTACATCTGGCTCTAATTAGTCCATGGTTGTGTTCAGCCGAATGACCTCTGCCGGGAACACTCAGAATGAGGTTCTGAGTTATTGCAACATAGGAGCGTTTCACTGCTTTCAAGGCTTCTCAGGAAGAATTCCGGAATCTTGCTGACGACAGGCCTCCGGCTCTTCTGGGTGAACATCTCCTTGTAAATCCCCCGTGGTTTCTTGTACATCCGTGAAATTTGGCCAGGTTATGCAGTGTGCATTGCTGCACAATTGCGCCTGCCTAGCTCGCCCGCGGTTGCAAACATTCAGGCGTGGCAGCCAGATAGGCTGGTCCCCGTAGGACACTGCCAGCGGACTGGGTATATCTGGTTCCCGTTCTTCTCACCTGAGTACTACTGATTCAAACTTTGACCGCTACACTCTACTCAACCGGAGCAGTAAGTTGAACCTCAACTTATGGCACTTTGTGAAAGTGTTGAGAACTAGAGCTCAGTTGTTTGGCACGCCACCACTGTCCATCCAGCACTATGGACGGCACTGCCTACATCTGTCTCTAATTAGTCCATGGTTGTGTTCAGCCGAATGACCTCTGCCGGGAACACTCAGAATGAGGTTCTGAGTTATTGCAACATAGGAGTGTTTCACTGCTTTCAAGGCTTCTCAGGAAGAGTTCCGGAATATTGCTGCCCGCCGGCGTCCGGCTGTTGCGAGTGAACATCTCGTAAATCCCCCTTGGTTTCTTGTACACCCGTGAAATTTGACCAGGTTATGCAGTTTGCATTGCTGCACAATTGCGCCTGGCAAGCTCGGCCGCGGTTGCAAACATTCAGGCGTGGCCGCCAGGTAGGCTGGTCCCCGTAGGACACTGCCAGCGGACTGGGTATATCTGCTTCCCGTTCTTCGCACCTGAGTGCTACTGATTCCAGCTTTGACGGCTCCACTCTACTCAACCGGAGCAGTAAGTTGAACCTCAACTTATGGCACTTTGTGAAAGTGTTGAGAACTAGAGCTCAGTTGTTTGGCACGCCACCACTCTCCATCCAGCACTATTTACGGCACTGCCTACATCTGGCTCTAATTAGTCCATGGTTGTCTTCAGCCGAATGACCTCTGCCGGGAACACTCAGAATGAGGTTCTGAGTTATTGCAACATAGGAGCGTTTCACTGCTTTCAAGGCTTCTCAGGAAGAAATCCGGGATCTTGCTGCCGGCAGGGCTCCGGCAGTTCCGGGTCAACATCTCCTTGTAAATACCCCGTGGTTTCTTGTACACCCGTGAAATTTGGCCATGTTATGCAGTTTGCATTGCTGCACAATTGCGCCTGCATAGCTCGGACGCGGTTGCAAACATTCAGGCGTGGCAGCCAGATAGGCTGGTCCCCGTAGGACACTGCCAGCGGACTGGGTATATCTGCTTCCCGTTCTTCTCACCTGAGTGCTACTGATTCCAGGTTTGACCCCTACACTGTACTCAACCGGAGCAGTAATTTGAACTTCAACTTATGGCACTTTGTGGAAGTGATGAGAACTAGAGCTCAGTTGTTTGGCATGCCACCACTGTCCATCCAGCACTATGGACGGCACTGCCTACATCTGGCTCTAATTAGTCGACGGTTGTGTTCAGCCGAATGACCTCTCCCGCAAACACTCAGAATGAGGTTCTGAATTATTGCAACATAGGAGCGTTTCACTGCTTTCAAGGCTTCTCAGGAAGAATTCCGGAATCTTGCTGCCGGCAGGCCTCCGGCAGTTCCGGGTGAACATCTCCTTGTAAATCCCCCATGGTTTCTTGTACACCCGTGAAATTTGCCCAGGTTATGCAGTTTGCATTGCTGCACAATTGCGCCTGCCTAGCTCAGCCGCGGTTGCAAACATTCAGGCGTGGCAGCCAGATAGGCTGGTCCCCGTAGGACACTGCCAATTGACTGGGTATATCTGCGTCCCGTTCTTCTCACCTGAGTGCTACTGATTCCAGCTTTGAGGGCTACACTCTACTCAACCGGAGCTGTAAGTTGAACCTCAACTTAGGGCACTTTGTGAAACTGTTGAGAACTAGAGCTCAGTTGTTTGGCACGCCACCACTGTCCATCCAGCACTATGGACGGCACTGCCTACATCTGGCTCTAATTAGTCCATGGTTGTGTTCAGAAAATGACCTCTGCCGGGAACACTCAGAATGAGGTTCGGAGATATTGCAACATAGGAGCGTTTCACTGCTTTCAAGGCTTCTCAGGAAGAATTCCGGAATCTTGCTGACGACAGGCCTCCGGCTCTTCCGGGTGAACATCTCCTTGTAAATCCCCCGTGGTTTCTTGTACATCCGTGAAATTTGCCCAGGTTATGCAGTTTGCATTGCTGCACAACTGCGCCTGCCTACCTCGGCCGCGGTTGCAAACATTCAGGCGTGGCAGCCAGATAGGCTGGTCCCCGTAGGACACTGCCAGCGGACTGGGTATATCTGCTTCCTGTTCTTCTCACCTGAGTGCTACTGATTCCAGCTTTGACGGCTACACTCTACTCAATCGGAGCAGTAAGTTGAACCTCTACTTATGGCACTTTGTGAAACTGTTGAGAACTATAGCTCAGTTGTTTGGCACGCCACCACTCTCCATCCAGCACAATGGACGGCACTGCCTACATCTGGCTCTAATTAGTCCACGGTTGTGTTCAGCCGAATGACCTCTGCCGGGGACACCCAGAATGATGTTCTGAGTTATTGCAACATAGGAGCGTTTCACTGCTTTCAAGGCTTCTCAGGAAGAATTCCGGAATCTTGCTGCCGGCAGGCCTCCGGCAGTTCCGCATAAACATCTCCATGTAAATCCCCCGTGGTTTCTTGTACATCCGTGAAATTTGGCCAGGTTATGCAGTTTGCATTGCTGCACAATTGCGCCTGCCTAGCTCGCCCGCGGTTGCAAACATTCAGGCGTGGCAGCCAGATAGGCTGGTCCCCGTAGGACACTGCCAGCGGACTGGGTATATCTGGTTCCCGTTCTTCTCACCTGAGTGCTACTGATTCCAGCTTTGACGGCTACACTCTACTCAACCGGAGCAGTAAGTTGAACCTCAACTTATGGCACTTTGTGAAAGTGATGAGAACTAGAGCTCAGTTGTTTGGCACGCCACCACTGTCCATCCAGCACTATGGACGGCACTGCCTACATCTGGCTCTAATTACTCCACGGTTGTGTTCAGCCGAATGACCTCTGCCGGGAACACTCAGAATGAGGTTCTGAGTTATTGCAACATAGGAGCGTTTCACTGCTTTCAAGGCCTCTCAAGACGAATTCCAGAATCTTGCTGCCGGCAGTCCTCCGGCTGTTCCCGGTGAACATATCCTTGGAAATCCCCCGTGGTTTCTTGTACAACCGTGAAATTTGGCCAGGTTATGCAGTTTGCATTGCTGCACAATTGCGCCTGCCTAGCTCGTACGCGGTTGCAAACATTCAGGCGTGGCAGCCAGATAGGCTGGTCCCCGTAGGACACTGCCAGCGGACTGGGTATATCTGCTTCCCGTTCTTCTCACCTGAGTGCTACTGATTCCAGCTTTGACCGCTACACTCTATTCAACCGGAGTAGTAAGTTGAACCTCAACTTATGGCACTTTGTGAAACCGTTGAGAACTAGAGCTCAGTTGTTTGGCACGCCACCACTGTCCATCCAGCACTATGGACGGCACTGCCTACATCTGGCTCTAATTAGTCCACGGTTGTGTTCAGCCGAATGACCTCTGCCGGGAACACTCAGAATGATATTCTGAGTTATTGCAACATAGGAGCGTTTCACTGCTTTCAAGGCTTCTCAGGAAGAGTTCTGGAATCTTGCTGCCCGCCGGCGTCCGGCAGTTCCTGGTGAACATCTCCTTGTAAATCTTCCGTGGTTTCTTGTACACCCGTGAAATTTGGCCATGTTATGCAGTTTGCATTGCTGCACAATTGCGCCTGCATAGCTCGGACGCGGTTGCAAACATTCAGGCGTGGCAGCCAGATAGGCTGGTCCCCGTAGGACACTGCCAGCTGACTGGGTATATCTGCTTCCCGTTCTTCTCACCTGAGTGCTACTGATTCCAGGTTTGACCCCTACATTGTACTCAACCGGAGCAGTAAGTTGAACTTCAACTTATGGCACTTTGTGAAAGTGATGAGAACTAGAGCTCAGTTGTTTGGCATGCCACCACTGTCCATCCAGCACTATGGACGGCACTGCCTACATCTGGCTCTAATTAGTCCACGGTTGTGTTCAGCCGAATGACCTCTGCCGGGAACACTCAGAATGAGGTTCTGAGTTATTGCAACATAGGAGCGTTTCACTGCTCTCAAGGCTTCTCAGGAAGAATTACGGAATCTTGCTGCCGGCAGACCTCCGGATGTTCCGGGTGAACATCTCCTTGTAAATCCCCCGTGGTTTCTTGTACACCCGTGAAATTTGGCCAGGTTATACAGTTTGCATTGCTGCACAATTCCGCCTGCTTAGCTCGGCCACGCTTGCAAACATTCAGGCGTGGCAGCCAGATAGGCTAGTCCCCGTAGGACACTGCCAGCGGACTGGCTATATCTGCTTCACGTTCTTCTCACCTGAGTGCTACTGATTCCAGCTTTGACGGCTGCACTCTACTCAACCGGAGCAGTAAGTTGAACCTCAACTTAGGGCACTTTGTGAGACTGTTGAGAACTAGAGCTCAGTTGTTTGGCACGCCACCACTGTCCATCCAGCACTATGGATGGCACTGCCTACATCTGGCTCTAATTAGTCCACGGTTGTGTTCAGCTGAATGACCTCTGCCGGGAACACTAAGAATGGGGTTCTGAATTATTGCAACATAGGAGCGTTTCACTGCTTTCAAGGCTTCTCAGGAAGAATTCCGGAATCTTGCTGTCGGCTGGCCTCCGTCTGTTCCGGGTGAACATCTCCTTGTAAATCCCCCGTGGTTTCTTGTACATCCGTGAAATTTGGCGAGGTTATGCAGTTTGCATTGCTGCACAATTGCGCCTGCCTAGCTCGGACGCGGTTGCAAAAACTCAGGCGTGGCAGCCAGATAGGCTGGTCCCCGTAGGACAGTGCCAGCGGACTGGGTATATCTGCTTCCCGTTCTTCTCACCTGAGTGCTACTGATTCCAGCTTTGACCACTACACTCTACTCAACCGGAGCAGTAAGTTGAACCTCAACTTATGGCACTTTGTGAAAGTGATGAGAACTAGAGCTCAGTTGTTTGGCACGCCACCACTGTCCATCAAGCACTACGGACGGCACTGCCTACATCTGGCTCTAATTAGTCTACCGTTGTGTTCAGCCGAATGACCTCTGCAGGGAACACTCAGAATGAGGTTCTGAGTTATTGCAACATAGGAGCGTTTCACTGCTTTCAAGGCCTCTCAAGACGAATTCCAGAATCTTGCTGCCGGCAGGCCTCAGGCTCTTCCGGGTGAACATCTCCTTGTAAATCCCCCGTGGTTTCTTGTACATCCGTGAAATTTGGCCAGTTTATGCAGTTTGCATTCCAGCACAATTGCGCCTGCCAAGCTCGGCCGCGGTTGCAAACATTCAGGCGTGGCAGCCAGATAGGCTGGTCCCCGTAGGACACTGCCAATTGACTGGGTATATCTGCTTCCCGTTCTTCTCACCTGAGTGCTACTGATTCCAGCTTTGACAGCTACACTCTACTCAACCAGAGCCGTAAGTTGAACCTCAACTTAGGGCACTTTGTGAAACTGTTGAGAACTAGAGCTCAGTTGTTTGGCACGCCACCACTGTCCATCCAGCACTATGGACTGCACTGCCTACATCTGGCTCTAATTAGTCTACCGTTGTGTTTAGCCGAATGACCTCTGCAGGGAACACTCAGAATGAGGTTCTGAGTTATTGCAACATAGGAGCGTTTCACTGCTTTCAAGGCTTCTCAGGAAGAATTCCGGAATCTTACTGCCGGCAGGCCTCCGGCTCTTCCGGGTGAACATCTCCTTATAAATCCCCCGTGGTTTCTTGTTCACCCGTGATATTTGGCCAGGTTATGCAGTTTTCATTGCTGCACAATTGTGCCTGCCTAGCTCGGCCGCGGTTGCAAACATTCAGGCGTGGCAGCCAGATAGGCTGGTCCCCGTAGGACACTGCCAATTGACTGGGTATATCTCTGTCCCGTTCTTCTCACCTGAGTGCTACTGATTCCAGCTTTGAGGGCTACACTCTACTCAACCAGAGCCGTAAGTTGAACCTCAACTTAGGGCACTTTGTGAAACTGTTGAGAACTAGAGCTCAGTTGTTTGGCACGCCACCACTCTCCATCCAGCACTATGGACGGCACTGCCTTCATCTGGCTCTAATTAGTCCATGGTTGTGTTCAGCCGAATGACCTCTGCCGGGAACACTCAGAATGAGGTTCTGAGTTATTGCAACATAGGAGCGTTTCACTGCTTTCAAGGCTTCTCAGGAAGAATTCCGGAATCTTGCTGCCGGCAGGCCTCCGGCAGTTCCTGGTGAACATCTCCTTGTAAATCTTCCGTGGTTTCTTGTACACCCGTGAAATTTGGCCATGTTATGCAGTTTGCATTGCTGCACAATTGCGCTTGCATAGCTCGGACGCGGTTGCAAACATTCAGGCGTGGCAGCCAGATAGGCTGGTCCCCGTAGGACACTGCCAGCTGACTGGGTATATCTGCTTCCCGTTCTTCTCACCTGAGTGCTACTGATTCCAGGTTTGACCCCTACACTGTACTCAACCGGAGCAGTAAGTTGAACTTCAACTTATGGCACTTTGTGAAAGTGATGAGAACTAGAGCTCAGTTGTTTGGCATGCCACCACTGTCCATCCAGCACTATCGACCCCACTGCCTACATCTGGCTCTAATTAGTCCACGGTTGTGTTCAGCCGAATGACCTCTGCCGGGAACACTCAGAATGAGGTTCTGAGTTATTGCAACATAGGAGCGTTTCACTGCTCTCAAGGCTTCTCAGGAAGAATTACGGAATCTTGCTGCCGGCAGACCTCCGGATGTTCCGGGTGAACATCTCCTTGTAAATCCCCCGTGGTTTCTTGTACACCCGTGAAATTTGGCCAGGTTATACAGTTTGCATTGCTGCACAATTCCGCCTGCTTAGCTCGGCCACGCTTGCAAACATTCAGGCGTGGCAGCCAGATAGGCTAGTCCCCGTAGGACACTGCCAGCGGACAGGCTATATCTGCTTCACGTTCTTCTCACCTGAGTGCTACTGATTCCAGCTTTGACGGCTGCACTCTACTCAACCGGAGCAGTAAGTTGAACCTCAACTTAGGGCACTTTGTGAGACTGTTGAGAACTAGAGCTCAGTTGTTTGGCACGCCACCACTGTCCATCCAGCACTATGGATGGCACTGCCTACATCTGGCTCTAATTAGTCCACGGTTGTGTTCAGCTGAATGACCTCTGCCGGGAACACTAAGAATGGGGTTCTGAATTATTGCAACATAGGAGCGTTTCACTGCTTTCAAGGCTTCTCAGGAAGAATTCCGGAATCTTGCTGTCGGCTGGCCTCCGTCTGTTCCGGGTGAACATCTCCTTGTAAATCCCCCGTGGTTTCTTGTACATCCGTGAAATTTGGCGAGGTTATGCAGTTTGCATTGCTGCACAATTGCGCCTGCCTAGCTCGGACGCGGTTGCAAAAACTCAGGCGTGGCAGCCAGATAGGCTGGTCCCCGTAGGACAGTGCCAGCGGACTGGGTATATCTGCTTCCCGTTCTTCTCACCTGAGTGCTACTGATTCCAGCTTTGACCACTACACTCTACTCAACCGGAGCAGTAAGTTGAACTTCAACTTATGGCACTTTGTGAAAGTGATGAGAATTAGAGCTCAGTTGTTTGGCACGCCACCACTGTCCATCAAGCACTATGGACGGCACTGCCTACATCTGGCTCTAATTAGTCTACCGTTGTGTTCAGCCGAATGACCTCTGCAGGGAACACTCAGAATGAGGTTCTGAGTTATTGCAACATAGGAGCGTTTCACTGCTTTCAAGGCCTCTCAAGACGAATTCCAGAATCTTGCTGCCGGGAGGCCTCAGGCTCTTCCGGGTGAACATCTCCTTGTAAATCCCCCGTGGTTTCTTGTACATCCGTGAAATTTGGCCAGGTTATGCAGTTTGCATTCCAGCACAATTGCGCCTGCCAAGCTCGGCCGCGGTTGCAAACATTCAGGCGTGGCAGCCAGATAGGCTGGTCCCCGTAGGACACTGCCAATTGACTGGGTATATCTGCTTCCCGTTCTTCTCACCTGAGTGCTACTGATTCCAGCTTTGACGGCTACACTCTACTCAACCAGAGCCGTAAGTTGAACCTCAACTTAGGGCACTTTGTGAAACTGTTGAGAACTAGAGCTCAGTTGTTTGGCACGCCACCACTGTCCATCCAGCACTATGGACTGCACTGCCTACATCTGGCTCTAATTAGTCTACCGTTGTGTTCAGCCGGATGACCTCTGCAGGGAACACTCAGAATGAGGTTCTGAGTTATTGCAAACGAGGAGCGTTTCACTGCTTTCAAGGCTTCTCAGGAAGAATTCCGGAATCTTGCTGCCGGCAGGCCTCCGGCTCTTCCGGGTGAACATCTCCTTGTAAATCCCCCGTGGTTTCTTGTACACCCGTGAAATTTTGCCAGGTTATGCAATTTTCATTGCTGCACAATTGCGCCTGCCTAGCTCGGACGCGGTTGCAAACATTCAGGCGTGGCAGCCAGATAGGCTGGTCCCCGTAGGACACTGCCAGCGGACTGGGTATATCTGCTTCCCGTTCTTCTCAACTGAGTGCTACTGATTCCAGCTTTGACGGCTACACTCTACTCAACCTTAGAAGTAAGTTTTACCTCTACTTATGGCACTTTGTGAAACTGTTGAGAACTAGAGCTCAGTTGTTTGGCACGCCACCACTGTCCATCCAGCACTGTGGACGGCACTGCCTACATCTGGCTCTATTCAGTCCACGGTTGTGTTCAGCCGAATGACCTCGGCCGGGGACACTCAGAATGATGTTCTGAGTTATTGCAACATAGGAGCGTTTCACTGCTTTCAAGGCTTCTCAGGAAGAATTCCGGAATCTTACTGCCGGCAGGCCTCTGGCAGTTCCGGGTGAACATCTCCTTATAAATCCCCCGTGGTTTCTTGTTCACCCGTGATATTTGGCCAGGTTATGCAGTTTTCATTGCTGCACAATTGTGCCTGCCTAGCTCGGCCGGGGTTGCAAACATTCAGGCGTGGCAGCCAGATAGGCTGGTCCCCGTAGGACACTGCCAATTGACTGGGTATATCTGTGTCCCGTTCTTCTCACCTGAGTGCTACTGATTCCAGCTTTGAGGGCTACACTCTACTCAACCGGAGCCGTAAGTTGAACCTCAACTTAGGGCACTTTGTGAAACTGTTGAGAACTAGAGCTCAGTTGTTTGGCACGCCACCACTGTCCATCCAGCACTATGGACGGCACTGCCTACATCTGGCTCTAATTAGTCCATGGTTGTGTTCAGAAAATGACCTCTGCCGGGAACACTCAGAATGAGGTTCGGAGTTATTGCAACATAGGAGCGTTTCACTGCTTTCAAGGCTTCTCAGGAAGAATTCCGGAATCTTGCTGACGACAGGCCTCCGGCTCTTCCGGGTGAACATCTCCTTGTAAATCCCCCGTGGTTTCTTGTACATCCGTGAAATTTGGCCAGGTTATGCAGTTTGCATTGCTGCACAACTGCGCCTGCCTACCTCGGCAGCGGTTACAAACATTCAGGCGTGGCAGCCAGATAGGCTGGTCCCCGTAGGACACTGCCAGCGGACTGGGTATATCTGCTTCCTGTTCTTCTCACCTGAGTGCTACTGATTCCAGCTTTGACGGCTACACTCTACTCAATCGGAGCAGTAAGTTGAACCTCTACTTATGGCACTTTGTGAAACTGTTGAGAACTATAGCTCAGTTGTTTGGCACGCCACCACTCTCCATCCAGCACAATGGACGGCACTGCCTACATCTGGCTCTAATTAGTCCACGGTTGTGTTCAGCCGAATGACCTCTGCCGGGGACACCCAGAATGATGTTCTGAGTTATTGCAACATAGGAGCGTTTCACTGCTTTCAAGGCTTCTCAGGAAGAATTCCGGAATCTTGCTGCCGGCAGGCCTCCGGCAGTTCAGCATAAACATCTCCATGTAAATCCCCCGTGATTTCTTGTACATCCGTGAAATTTGGCCAGGTTATGCAGTTTGCATTGCTGCACAATTGCGCCTGCCTAGCTCGCCCGCGGTTGCAAACATTCAGGCGTGGCAGCCAGACAGGCTGATCCCCGTAGGACACTGCCAGCGGACTGGGTATATCTGGTTCCCGTTCTTCTCACCTGAGTACTACTGATTCAAGGTTTCACCGCTACACTCTACTCAACCGGAGCAGTAAGTTGAACCTCAACTTATGGCACTTTGTGAAAGTGATGAGAACTAGAGCTCAGTTGTTTGGCACGCCACCACTGTCCATCCAGCACTATGGACGGCACTGCCTACATCTGGCTCTAATTACTCCACGGTTGTGTTCAGCCGAATGACCTCTGCCGGGAACACTCAGAATGAGGTTCTGAGTTATTGCAACATAGGAGCGTTTCACTGCTTTCAAGGCCTCTCAAGACGAATTCCAGAATCTTGCTACCGGCAGTCCTCCGGCTGTTCCCGGTGAACATATCCTTGGAAATCCCCCGTGGTTTCTTGTACAACCGTGAAATTTGGCCAGGTTATGCAGTTTGCATTGCTGCACAATTGCGCCTGCCTAGCTCGTACGCGGTTGCAAACATTCAGGCGTGGCAGCCAGATAGGCTGGTCCCCGTAGGACACTGCCAGCGGACTGGGTATATCTGCTTCCTGTTCTTCTCACCTGAGTGCTACTGATTCCAGCTTTGACCGCTACACTCTATTCAACCGGAGTAGTAAGTTGAACCTCAACTTATGGCACTTTGTGAAACCGTTGAGAACTAGAGCTCAGTTGTTTGGCACGCCACCACTGTCCATCCAGCACTATGGACGGCACTGCCTACATCTGGCTCTAATTAGTCCACGGTTGTGTTCAGCCGAATGACCTCTGCCGGGAACACTCAGAATGATATTCTGAGTTATTGCAACATAGGAGCGTTTCACTGCTTTCAAGGCTTCTCAGGAAGAGTTCTGGAATCTTGCTGCCCGCCGGCGTCCGGCTGTTCCGGGTGAACATCTCCTTGTAAATCCCCCTTGGTTTCTTGTACACCCGTGAATATTGGCCAAGTTATGCAGTTTGCATTGCTGCACAATTGCGCCTGCCTCGCTCGGCCGCGGTTGCAAACATTCAGGCGGTGCAGCCAGATAGGCTGGTCCCCGTAGGACACTGCCAATGGACTGGGTATATCTGCTTCCCGTTCTTCTAACCTGAGTGCTACTGATTCCAGGTTTGACCGCTACACTCTACCCAACCAGAGCAGTAAGTTGAACCTCAACTTATGGCACTTTGGGAAAGTGTTGAGAAATAGAACTCAGTTGTTTGGCACGCCACCACTCTCCATCCAGCACTATGGACGGCACTGCCTACATCTGGCTCTAATTAGTCCATGGTTGTGTTCAGTCGAATGACCTCTGCCGGGAACACTCAGAATGAGGTTCTGAGTTATTGCAACATAGGAGCGTTTCACTGCTTTCAAGGCTTCTCAGGAAGAATTCCGGAATCTTGCTGCCGGCAGGCCTCCGGCAGTTCCTGGTGAACATCTCCTTGTAAATCTTCCGTGGTTTCTTGTACACCCGTGAAATTTGGCCATGTTATGCAGTTTGCATTGCTGCACAATTGCGCCTGCATAGCTCGGACGCGGTTGCAAACATTCAGGCGTGGCAGCCAGATAGGCTGGTCCCCGGAAGACACTGCCAGCTGACTGGGTATATCTGCTTCCCGTTCTTCTCACCTGAGTGTTACTGATTCCAGGTTTGACCCCTACACTGTACTCAACCGGAGCAGTAAGTTGAACTTCAACTTATGGCAATTTGTGAAAGTGATGAGAACTAGAGCTCAGTTGTTTGGCATGCCACCACTGTCCATCCAGCACTATGGACGGCACTGCCTACATCTGGCTCTAATTAGTCCACGGTTGTGTTCAGCCGAATGACCTCTGCCGGGAACACTCAGAATGAGGTTCTGAGTTATTGCAACATAGGAGCGTTTCACTGCTCTCAAGGCTTCTCAGGAAGAATTACGGAATCTTGCTGCCGGCAGACCTCCGGATGTTCCGGGTGAACATCTCCTTGTAAATCCCCCGTGGTTTCTTGTACACCCGTGAAATTTGGCCAGGTTATACAGTTTGCATTGCTGCACAATTCCGCCTGCTTAGCTCGGCCACGCTTGCAAACATTCAGGCGTGGCAGCCAGATAGGCTAGTCCCCGTAGGACACTGCCAGCGGACTGGCTATATCTGCTTCACGTTCTTCTCACCTGAGTGCTACTGATTCCAGCTTTGACGGCTGCACTCTACTCAACCGGAGCAGTAAGTTGAACCTCAACTTAGGGCACTTTGTGAGACTGTTGAGAACTAGAGCTCAGTTGTTTGGCACGCCACCACTGTCCATCCAGCACTATGGATGGCACTGCCTACATCTGGCTCTAATTAGTCCACGGTTGTGTTCAGCTGAATGACCTCTGCCGGGAACACTAAGAATGGGGTTCTGAATTATTGCAACATAGGAGCGTTTCACTGCTTTCAAGGCTTCTCAGGAAGAATTCCGGAATCTTGCTGTCGGCTGGCCTCCGTCTGTTCCGGGTGAACATCTCCTTGTAAATCCCCCGTGGTTTCTTGTACATCCGTGAAATTTGGCGAGGTTATGCAGTTTGCATTGCTGCACAATTGCGCCTGCCTAGCTCGGACTCGGTTGCAAAAACTCAGGCGTGGCAGCCAGATAGGCTGGTCCCCGTAGGACAGTGCCAGCGGACTGGGTATATCTGCTTCCCGTTCTTCTCACCTGAGTGCTACTGATTCCAGCTTTGACCACTACACTCTACTCAACCGGAGCAGTAAGTTGAACTTCAACTTATGGCACTTTGTGAAAGTGATGAGAACTAGAGCTCAGTTGTTTGGCACGCCACCACTGTCCATCAAGTACTATGGACGGCACTGCCTACATCTGGCTCTAATTAGTCCAGGGTTGTGTTCAGCCGAATGACCTCTGCCGGGAACACTCAGAATGAGGTTCTGAGTTATTGCAACATAGGAGCGTTTCACTGCTTTCAAGGCCTCTCAAGACGAATTCCAGAATCTTGCTGCCGGTAGGCCTCAGGCTCTTCCGGGTGAACATCTCCTTGTAAATCCCCCGTGGTTTCTTGTACAAACGTGAAATTTGGCCAGGTTATGCAGTTTGCATTCCAGCACAATTGCGCCTGCCAAGCTCGGCCGCGGTTGCAAACATTCAGGCGTGGCAGCCAGATAGGCTGGTCCCCGTAGGACACTGCCAATTGACTGGGTATATCTGCTTCCCGTTCTTCTCACCTGAGTGCTACTGATTCCAGCTTTGACGGCTACACTCTACTCAACCAGAGCCGTAAGTTGAACCTCAACTTAGGGCACTTTGTGAAACTGTTGAGAACTAGAGCTCAGTTGTTTGGCACGCCACCACTGTCCATCCAGCACTATGGACTGCACTGCCTACATCTGGCTCTAATTAGTCTACCGTTGTGTTCAGCCGAATGACCTCTGCAGGGAACACTCAGAATGAGGTTCTGAGTTATTGCAACATAGGAGCTTTTCACTGCTTTCAAGGCTTCTCAGGAAGAATTCTGGAATCTTGCTGCCGGCAGGCCTCAGGCAGTTCCGGGTGAATATCTCCTTGTAAATCCCCCGTGGTTTCTTGTACACCCGTGAAATTTGACCAGGTTAAGCAGTTTGCATTGCTGCACAATTGCGCCTGCCTAGCTCGGCCGCGGTTGCAAACATTCAGGAGTGGCATCCAGATAGGCTGGTCCCCGTAGGACACTGCCAGCGGACTCGGTACATCTGCTTCACGTTCTTCTCACCTGAGTACTACTGATTCCAGCTTTGACGGCTACATTCTACTCAACCGGAGCAGTAAGTTGAACCTCAACTTATGGCACTTTGTGAAAGTGATGAGAACTAGAGCTCAGTTGTTTGGCACGACACCACTGTCCATCCAGCACTATGGACGGCACTGCCTACATCTGGCTCTAATTAGTCCAAGGTTGTGTTCAGCCGAATGACCTCTGCAGACAATACTCAGAATGAGGTTCTGAGTTATTGCAACATAGGAGCGTTTCACTGCTTTCAACGCTTCTCAGGAAGAATTCCGGAATCTTGCTGCCGGCAGGCCTCCGGCTCTTCCGGGTCAACATCTCCTTGTAAATCCCCCGTGGTTTCTTGTACACCCGTGAAATTTGGCCAGGTTATGCAGTTTGCATTGCTGCACAATTGCGCCTGCCTAGCTCGGCCGCGGTTGCAAACATTCAGGCATGTCAGCCGGATAGGCTAGTCCCGGTAGGACACTGCCAGCGGACTGGGTATATCTGCTTCCCGTTCTTCTCACCTGAGTTATACTGATTCCACCTTTGACGGCTACACTCTACTCAACCGGAGCAGTAAGTTGAACCTCAACTTAGGGCACTTTGTGAAACTGTTGAGAACTAGAGCTCAGTTGTTTGGCACGCCACCACTGTCCATCCAGAACTATGGATGGCACTGCCTACATCTGGCTCTAATTAGTCCACGTTTGTGTTCAGCTGAATGACCTCTGCCGGGAACACTCAGAATGAGGTTCTGAGTTATTGCAACATAGGAGCGTTTCACTGCTTTCAAGGCTTCTCAGGAAGAATTCCGGAATCTTGCTGCCCCCAGGCCTCCGACATTTCCGGTGAACATCTCCTTGTAAATCCCCCGTGGTTTCTTGTACACCCGTGAAATTTGGCCAGGTTATGCAGTTTGCATTGCTGCACAATTGTGCCTGCCTAGCTCGTACGCGGTTGCAAACATTCAAGCGTGGCAGCTAGATAGGCTGGTCCCCGTAGGACACTGCCAACGGACTGGGTATATCTGCTTCCCGTTCTTCTCACCTGACTGCTACTGATTCCAGGTTTGACCGCTACACTCTACTCAACCGGAGCAGTAAATTGAACTTCAACTCATGGCACTTTGTGAAAGTGATGAGAACTAGAGCTCAGTTGTTTGGCACGCCACCACTGTCCATCCAGCACTATGGACAGCACTGCCTACATCTGGATCTAATTAGTCGACGGTTGTGTTCAGCCGAATGACCTCTGCCGGGAACACTCAGAATGAGGTTCTGAGTTATTGAAACATAGGAGCGTTACACTGCTTTCAAGGCTTCTCAGGAAGAATTCCGGAATCTTGCTGCCGGCAGGCCTCCGGCAGTTGCGGGTGAACATCTCCTTGTAAATCCCCCGTGGTTTCTTGTACACCCGTGAAATTTGGCCAGGTTATGCAGTTTGCATTGCTGCACAATTGCGGCTGCCTAGCTCGGCCGCGGTTGCAAACATTCAGGCGTGGCAGCAAGATAGACTGGTCCCCGTAGGACACTGCCAGCGGAATGTGTATATCTGCTTCCCGTTCTTCTCACCTGAATGCTACTGATTCCAGCTTTGATGGCTACACTCTACGCCACCTGAGCAGTAAGTTGAACCTCAACTTATGGCACTTTGTGAAAGTGTTGAGAACTAGAGCTCAGTTGTTTGGCACGCCACCACTCTCCATCCAGCACTATGGACGGCACTGCCTACATCTGGCTCTAATTAGTCCATGGTTGTCTTCAGCCTAATGACCTCTGCCGGGAACACTCAGAATGAGGTTCTGAGTTATTGCAACATAGGAGCGTTTCACTGCTTTCAAGGCTTCTCAGGAAGAATTCCGGGATCTTGCTGCCGGCAGGCCTCCGGCAGTTCCGGGTCAACATCTCCTTGTAAATCCCCCGTGGTTTCTTGTACACCCGTGAAATTTGGCCATGTTATGCAGTTTGCATTGTTGCACAATTCCGCCTGCCTAGCTCGGCCGCGGTTGCAAACATTCAGGCATGGAATCCAGATAGGCTAGTCCCCGTAGGACACTGCCAGCGGACTGGGTATATCTGCTTCCCGTTCTTCTCACCTGAGTGCTACTGATTCCAGCTTTGACCGCTACACTCTATTCAACCGGAGTAGTAAGTTGAACCTCAACTTATGGCACTTTGTAAAACCGTTGAGAACTAGAGCTCAGTTGTTTGGCACGCCACCACTGTCCATCCAGCACTATGGACGGCACTGCCTACATCTGGCTCTAATTCGTCCACGGTTGTGTTCAGCCGAATGACCTCTGCCGGGAACACTCAGAATGAGGTTCTGAGTTATTGCAACATAGGAGCGTTTCACTGCTTTCAAGGCTTCTCAGGAAGAATTCCGGAATCTTGCTGCCGGCAGGCCTCCGGCAGTTCCGGGTGAATATCTCCTTGTAAATCCCCCGTGGTTTCTTGTACACCCGTGAAATTTGGCCAGGTTATACAGTTTGCATTGCTGCACAATTCCGCCTGCTTAGCTCGGCCGCGCTTGCAAACATTCAGGCGTGGCAGCCAGATAGGCTAGTCCCCGTAGGACACTGCCAGCGGACTGGGTATATCTGCTTCACGTTCTTCTCACCTGAGTGCTACTGATTCCAGCTTTGACGGCTGCACTCTACTCAACCGGAGCAGTAAGTTGAACCTCAACTTAGGGCACTTTTTGAGACTGTTGAGAACTAGAGCTCAGTTGTTTGGCACGCCACCAATGTCCATCAAGCACTATGGACGGCACTGCCTAAATCTGGCTCTAATTAGTCCAGTGTTGTGTTCAGCCGAATGACCTCTGCCGGGAACACTCAGAATGAGGTTCTGAGTTATTGCAACATAGGAGCGTTTCACTGCTTTCAAGGCTTCTCAGGAAGAATTCCGGAATCTTGCTGCCGGCAGGCCTCCGGCAGTTCCGGGTGAATATCTCCTTGTAAATCCCCCGTGGTTTCTTGTACATCCGTGATATTTGGCCAGGTTATGCAGTTCGCATTGCTGCACAATTGCGCCTGCCTAGCTCAGCCACGGTTGCAAACATTCAGGCGTGGCAGCCAGATAGGCTGGTCCCCGTAGGACACTGCCAGCGGACTGGGTGTATCTGGTTCCCGTTCTTCTCACCTGAGTACTACTGATTCAAACTTTGACCGCTACACTCTACTCAACCGGAGCAATAAGTTGAACCTCAACTTATGGCACTTTGTGAAAGTGATGAGAACTAGAGCTCAGTTGTTTGGCACGCCACCACTGTCCATCCAGCAGTATGGACGGCACTGCCTACATCTGGCTCTAATTCGTCCACGGTTATGTTCAGCCGAATGACCTCTGCCGGGAACACTCAGAATGAGGTTCAGAGTTATTGCAACATAGGAGCGTTTCACTGCTTTCAAGGCCTCTCAAGACGAATTCCAGAATCTTGCTGCCGGCAGGCCTCCGGCTCTTCCGGGTGAACATCTCCTTGTAAATCCCCCGTGGTTTCTTGTACATCCGTGAAATTTGGCCAGGTTATGCAGTTTGCATTCCAGCACAATTGCGCCTGCCAAGCTCGGCCGTGGTTGCAAACATTCAGGCGTGGCAGCCAGATAGGCTGGTCCCCGTAGGACACTGCCAATTGACTGGGTATATCTGCTTCCTGTTCTTCTCACCTGAGTGCTACTGATTCCAGCTTTGACGGCTACACTCTACTCAACCGGAGCCGTAAGTTGAACCTCAACTTAGGGCACTTTTTGAAACTGTTGAGAACTAGAGCTCAGTTGTTTGGCACGCCACCACTGTCCATCCAGCACTATGGACTGCACTGCCTACATCTGGCTCTAATTAGTCTACCGTTGTGTTCAGCCGACTGACCTCTGCAGGGAACACTCAGAATGAGGTTCTGAGTTATTGCAACATAGGAGCGTTTCACTGCTTTCAAGGCTTCTCAGGAAGAATTCTGGAATCTTGCTGCCGGCAGGCCTCTGGCTGTTCCGGGTGAACATCTCCTTGTAAATCCCCCGTGGTTTCTTGTACACCCGTAAAATTTGACCAGGTTAAGCAGTTTGCATTGATGCACAATTGCGCCTGCCTAGCTCGGCCGCGGTTGCAAACATTCAGGAGTGGCAGCCAGATAGGCTGGTCCCCGTAGGACACTGCCAGCTGACTCGTTATATCTGCTTCACGTTCTTCTCACCTGAGTACTACTGATTCCAGCTTTGACGGCTACACTCTACTCAACCGGAGCAGTAAGTTGAACCTCAACTTATGGCACTTTGTGAAAGTGATGAGAACTAGAGCTCAGTTGTTTGGCACGCCACCACTGTCCATGGAGCACTATGGACGGCACTGCCTACATCTGGCTCTAATTAGTCCATGGTTGTGTTCAGCCGAATGACCTCTGCCGGGAACACTCAGAATGAGGTTCTGAGTTATTGCAACAGAGGAGCGTTTCACTGCTTTCAGGGCTTCTCAGGAAGAATTCCGGAATCTTGCTGCCGGCAGGCCTCCTGCTGTTCGGGTGAACATCTCCTTGTAAATCACCGGCGGTTCCTTGTACACCCGTGGAATTTGGCCAGGTTATGCAGTTTGCATTGCTGCACAATTGCGCCTGCCCAGCTCGGCCGTGGTTGCAAACATTCAGGCGTGGCAGCCAGATAGGCTGGTCCCCGTAGGACAGTGCCAGCGGACTGGGTATATCTGCTTCTCGTTCTTCTCACCTGAGTGCTACTGATTCCAGGTTTGACCGCTACACTCTACTCAACCGGAGCAGTAAGTTGAACCTCAACTTATGGCACTTTGTGAAAGTAATGAGAACTAGAGCTCAGTTGTTTGGCACGCCACCACTGTCCATCCAGCACTATGGACGGCACTGCTTACATCTGGCTCTAATTAGTCCATGGTTGTGTTCAGCCGAATGACCTCTGCCGGGAACACTCAGAATGAGGTTCTGAGTTATTGCAACATAGGAGCGTTTCACTGCTTTCAAGGCTTCTCAGGATGAATTCCGGAATCTTGCTGCGGGCAGGCCTCAGGCAGTTCCGGGTGAACATCTCCTTGTAAATCCCCCGTGGTTTCTTGTACACCCGTGAAATTTGACCAGGTTAAGCAGTTTGCATTGCTGCACAATTGCGCCTGCCTAGCTCGGCCGCGGTTGCAAACATTCAGGAGTGGCAGCCAGATAGGCTGGTCCACGTAGGACACTGCCAGCGGACTCGGTACATCTGCTTCACGTTCTTCTCACCTGAGTACTACTGATTCCAGCTTTGACGGCTGCACTCTACTCAACCGGAGCAGTAAGTTGAACCTCAACTTATGGCACTTTGTGAAAGTGATGAGAACTAGAGCTCAGTTGTTTGGCACGCCACCACTGTCCATCCAGCACTATGGACGGCACTGCCTACATCTGGCTCTAATTAGTCCAAGGTTGTGTTCAGCCGAATGACCTCTGCAGACAATACTCAGAATGAGGTTCTGAGTTATTGCAACATAGGAGCGTTTCACTGCTTTCAAGGCTTCTCAGGAAGAATTCCGGAATCTTGCTGCCCCCAGGCCTCCGACATTTCCGGTGAACATCTCCTTGTAAATCCCCCGTGGTTTCTTGTACACCCATGAAATTTGGCCAGGTTATGCAGTTTGCATTGCTGCACAATTGCGCCTGCCTAGCTCGTACGCGGTTGCAAACATTCAGTCGTGGCAGCTAGATAGGCTGGTCCCCGTAGGACACTGCCAACGGACTGGGTATATCTGCTTCCCGTTCTTCTCACCTGACTGCTACTGATTCCAGGTTTGACCGCTACACTCTACTCAACCGGAGCAGTAAATTGAACTTCAACTTATGGCACTTTGTGAAAGTGATGAGAACTAGAGCTCAGTTGTTTGGCACGCCACCACTGTCCATCCAGCACTATGGACGGCACTGCCTACATCTGGATCTAATTAGTCGACGGTTGTGTTCAGCCGAATGACCTCTGCCGGGAACACTCAGAATGAGGTTCTGAGTTATTGAAACATAGGAGCGTTTCACTGCTTTCAAGGCTTCTCAGGAAGAATTCCGGAATCTTGCTGCGGGCAGGCCTCCGGCAGTTCCGGGTGAACATCTCCTTGTAAATCCCCCGTGGTTTCTTGTACACCGGTGAAATTTGCCCAGGTTATGCAGTTTGCATTGCTGCACAATTGCGGCTGCCTAGCTCGGCCGCGGTTGCAAACATTCAGGCGTGGCAGCAAGATAGACTGGTCCCCGTAGGACACTGCCAGCGGAATGTGTATATCTGCTTCCCGTTCTTCTCACCTGAATGCTACTGATTCCAGCTTTGATAGCTACACTCTACGCAACCTGAGCAGTAAGTTGAACCTCAACTTATGGCACTTTGTGAAAGTGTTGAGAACTAGAGCTCAGTTGTTTGGCACGCCACCACTGTCCATCCAGCACTATGGACGGCACTGCCTACATCTGGCTCTAATTAGTCGACGGTTGTGTTCAGCCGAATGACCTCTGCCGGGAACACTCAGAATGAGGTTCTGAGTTATTGCAACATAGGAGCGTTTCACTGCTTTCAAGGCTTCTCAGGAAGAGTTCCGGAATATTGCTGCCCGCCGGCGTCCGGCTGTTCCGAGTGAACATCTCTTTGTAAATCCCCCTTGGTTTCTTGTACACCCGTGAAATTTGGCCAGGTTATGCAGTTTGCATTGCTGCACAATTGCGCCTGGATAGCTCGGCCGCGGTTGCAAACATTCAGGCGTGGCCGCCAGATAGGCTGGTCCCCGTAGGACACTGGCAGCGGACTGGGTATATCTGCTTCCCGTTCTTCGCACCTGAGTGCTAATTATTCCAGCTTTGACGGCTACACTCTACTCAACCGGAGCAGTAAGTTGAACCTCAACTTATGGCACTTTGTGAAAGTGTTGAGAACTAGAGCTCAGTTGTTTGGCACGCCACCACTGTCCATCCAGCACTATGGGCGGCACTGCCTACATCTGGCTCTAATTAGTCCATGGTTGTGTTCAGCCGAATGACCTCTGCCGGGAACACTCAGAATGAGGTTCTGAGTTATTGCAACATAGGAGCGTTTCACTGCTTTCAAGGCTTCTCAGGAAGAATTCCGGGATCTTGCTGCCGGCAGGCCTCCGGCAGTTCTGGGTCAACATCTCCTTGTAAATCCCCCGTGGTTTCTTGTACACCCGTGAAATTTGGCCATGTTATGCAGTTTGCATTGTTGCACAATTCCGCCTGCCTAGATCGGCCGCGGTTGCAAACATTCAGGCATGGAATCCAGATAGGCTAGTCCCCGTAGGACACTGCCATTGGACTGGGTATATCTGCTTCCTGTTCTTCTCACCTGAGTGCTACTGATTCCAGGTTTGACCCCTACACTGTACTCAACCGGAGCAGTAAGTTGAACTTCAACTTATGGCACTTTGTGGAAGTGATGAGAACTAGAGCTCAGTTGTTTGGCACGCCACCACTTTCCATCCAGCACGATGGACGGCACTGCCTACATCTGGCTCTAATTAGTCGGCGGTTGTGTTCAGCCGAATGACCTCTGCCGGGAACACTCAGAATGAGGTTCTGAGTTATTGCAACATAGGAGCGTTTCACTGCTTTCAAGGCTTCTCAGGAAGAATTCCGGAATCTTGCTGCCGGCAAGCCTCCGGCAGTTCCGGGTGAATATCTCCTTGTAAATCCCCCGTGGTTTCTTGTACATCCGTGATATTTGGCCAGGTTATGCAGTTCACATTGCTGCACAATTGCGCCTGCCTAGCTCAGCCACGGTTGCAAACATTCAGGCGTGGCAGCCAGATAGGCTGGTCCCCGTAGGACACTGCCAGCGGACTGGGTATATCTGCTTCCCGTTCTTCTCATCTGAGTACTACTGATTCAAGCTTTGACCGCTACACTCTACTCAACCGGAGCAATAAGTTGAACCTCAACTTATGGCACTTTGTGAAAGTGATGAGAACTAGAGCTCAGTTGTTTGGCACGCCACCACTGTCCATCCAGCACTATGGACGGCACTGCCTACATCTGGCTCTAATTACTCCACAGTTGTGTTCAGCCGAATGAACTCTGCCGGGAACACTCAGAATGAGGTTCTGAGTTATTGCAACATAGGAGCGTTTCACTGCTTTCAAGGCCTCTCAAGACGAATTCCAGAATCTTGCTGCCGGCAGGCCTCCGGCTCTTAGGGGTGAACATCTCCTTGTAAATCCCCTGTGGTTCCTTGTACAACCGTGGAATTTGGCCAGGTTATGCAGTTTGCATTGCTGCACAATTGCGCCTGCCCAGCTCGGCCGTGGTTGCAAACATTCAGGCGTGGCAGCCAGATAGGCTGGTCCCCGTAGGACAGTGCCAGCGGACTGGGTATATCTGCTTCTCGTTCTTCTCACCTGAGTGCTACTGATTCCAGGTTTGACCGCTACACTCTACTCAACCGGAGCAGTAAGTTGAACCTCAACTTATGGCACTTTGTGAAAGTAATGAGAACTAGAGCTCAGTTGTTTGGCACGCCACCACTGTCCATCCAGCACTATGGACGGCACTGCTTACATCTGGCTCTAATTAGTCCATGGTTGTGTTCAGCCGAATGACCTCTGCCAGGAACACTCAGAATGAGGTTCTGAGTTATTGCAACATAGGAGCGTTTCACTGCTTTCAAGGCTTCTCAGGATGAATTCCAGAATCTTGCTGCCGGCAGGCCTCAGGCAGTTCCGGGTGAACATCTCCTTGTAAATCCCCCGTGGTTTCTTGTACACCCGTGAAATTTGACCAGGTTAAACAGTTTGCATTGCTGCACAATTGCGCCTGCCTAGCTCGGCCGCGGTTGCAAACATTCAGGAGTGGCAGCCAGATAGGCTGGTCCCCGTAGGACACTGCCAGCGAACTCGGTACATCTGCTTCACGTTCTTCTCACCTGAGTACTACTGATTCCAGCTTTGACGGCTACACTCTACTCAACCGGAGCAGTAAGTTGAACCTCAACTTATGGCACTTTGTGAAAGTGATGAGAACTAGAGCTCAGTTGTTTGGCACGCCACCACTGTCCATCCAGCACTATGGACGGCACTGCCTACATCTGGCTCTAATTAGTCCAAGGTTGTGTTCAGCCGAATGACCTCTGCAGACAATACTCAGAATGAGGTTCTGAGTTATTGCAACATAGGAGCGTTTCACTGCTTTCAACACTTCTCAGGAAGAATTCCGGAATCTTGCTGCCGGCAGGCCTCCGGCTCTTCCGGGTGAACATCTCCTTGTAAATCCCCCGTGGTTTCTTGTACACCCGTGCAATTTGGCCAGGTTATGCAGTTTGCATTGCTGCACAATTGCGCCTGCCTAGCTCGGCCGTGGTTGCAAACATTCAGGCGTGGCCGCCAGATAGGCTGGTCCCCGTAGGACACTGCCAGCGGACTGGGTATATCTGCTTCCCGTTTTTCTCACCTGAGTGCTACTGATTCCAGGTTTGACGGCTACACTCTACTCAACCGGAGCAGTAAGTTGAACCTCAACTTATGGCACTTTGTGAAAGTGTTGAGAACTAGAGCTCAGTTGTTTGGTACGCCACCACTGTCCATCCAGCAATATGGACGGCACTGCCTACATCTGGCTCTAATTAGTCCATGGTTGTGTTCAGCGGAATGACCTCTGCCGGGAACACTCAGAATGAGGTTCTGAGTTATTGCTACATAGGAGCGTTTCACTGCTTTCAAGGCTTGTCAGGAAGAATTACGGAATCTTGCTGCCGGCAGGCCTCCAGCAGTTCCGGGTGAACATCTCCTTGTAAATCCCCCGTGGTTTATTGTACACCCGTGAAATTTGGCCAGGTTATGCAGTTTGCATTGCTGCACAATTCTGCCTGCGTAGCTCGGCCGCGGTTGCAAACATTCAGGCATGGAATCCAGATAGGCTAGTCCCCGTAGGACACTGCCAGCGGACTGGGTATATCTGGTTCCGGTTCTTCTCACCTGAGTGCTACTGATTCCAGATTTGACCGCTACACTCTACTCAACCGAAGCAGTAAGTTGAACCTCAACTTAGGGCACTTTGTGAAACTGTTGAGAACTAGAGCTCAGTTGTTTGGCACGCCACCACTGTCCATCCAGCACTATGGATGGCACTGCCTACATCTGCCTCTAATTAGTCCACGGTTGTGTTCAGCCGAATGACCTCTGCTTGGAACACTCAGAATGAGGTTCTGAGTTATTGCAACATAGGAGCGTTTCACTGCTTTCAAGGCTTCTCAGGAAGAATTCCGGAATCTTGCTGCCGGCAGGCCTCCGGCTGTTCCGGGTGAACATCTCCTTGTAAATCCCCTGTGGTTTCTTATACACCCTTGAAATTTGGCCAGGTTATACACTTTGCATTGCTGCACAATTCCGCCTGCTTAGCTCGGCCGCGCTTGCAAACATTCAGGCATGGCAGCCAGATAGGCTAGTCCCCGTAGGACACTGCCAGCGGAATGGGTATATCTGCTTCCCGTTCTTCTCACCTGAGTGCTACTGATTCCAGCTTTGACGGCTAAACTCTACTCAACCGGAGCCGTAAGTTGAACCTCAACTTAGGGCACTTTGTGAAACTGTTGAGAACTAGAGCTCAGTTGTTTGGCACGCCACCACTCTCCATCCAGCACGATGGACTGCACTGCCTACATCTGGCTCTAATTAGTCCACGGTTGTGTTCAGCCGAATGACCTCTGCCGGGAACACTCAGAATGAGGTTCTGAGTTATTGCAACATAGGAGCGTTTCACTGCTTTCAAGGCTTCTCAGGAAGAATTCCGGAATCTTCCTGACGACAGGCCTCCGGCTCTTCCGGGTGAACATCTCCTTGTAAATCCCTTGTGGTTTCTTGTACATCCGTGAAATTTGGCCAGGTTATGCAGTTTGCATTGCTGCACAACTGCGCCTGCCTACCTCGTCCGCGGTTGCAAACATTCAGGCGTGGCAGCCAGTTAGGCTGGTCCCCGTAGGACACTGCCAGCGGACTGGGTATATCTGCTTCCCGTTTTTCTCACCTGAGTGCTACTGATTCCAGCTTTGACGGCTACACTCTACTCAACCGGAGCAGTAAGTGGAACCTCTACTTATGGCACTTTGTGAAACTGTTGAGAAATAGAGCTCAGTTGTTTGGCACGCCACCACTCTCCATCCAGCACTATGGACGGCACTGCCTACATCTGGCTCTAATTAGTCCACGGTTGTGTTCAGCCGAATGACCTCTGCCGGGGACACCCAGAATGATGTTCTGAGTTATTGCAACATAGGAGCGTTTCACTACTTTCAAGGCTTCTCAGGAAGAATTCCGGAATCTTGCTGCCGGCAGGCCTCCGGCAGTTCCGTATAAACATCTCCATGTAAATCCCCCGTGGTTTCTTGTACATCCGTGAAATTTGGCCAGGTTATGCACTTTGCATTGCTGCACAATTGCGCCTGCCTAGCTCGGCCGCGGTTGCAAACATTCAGGCGTGGCAGCCAGATAGGCTGGTCCCCGTAGGACACTGCCAGCGGACTGGGTATATCTGGTTCCCGTTCTTCTCACCTGAGTGTTACTGATTCAAGCTTTGACCGCTACACTCTACTCAACCGGAGCAGTAAGTTGAACCTCAACTTATGGCACTTTGTGAAAGTGATGAGAACTAGAGCTCAGTTGTTTGGCACGCCACCACTGTCCATCCAGCACTATGGACGGCACTGCCTACATCTGGCTCTAATTACTCCACGGTTGTGTTCAGCCAAATGACCTCTGCCGGGAACACTCAGAATGAGGTTCTGAGTTATTGCAACATAGGAGCGTTTCACTGCTTTCAAGGCCTCTCATGACGAATTTCGGAATCTTGCTGCCGGCAGGCCTCCGGCTGTTCCGGGTGAACATCTCCTTGGAAATCCCCCGTGGTTTCTTGTACACCCGTGAAATTTGGCCAGGTTATGCAGTTTGCCTTGCTGCACAATTGTGCCTGGCTAGCTCGGCCGCGGTTGCAAACATTCAGGCGTGGCCGCCAGATAGGCTGGTCCCCGTAGGACACTGCCAGCGGACTGGGTATATCTGCTTCCCGTTCTTCGCACCTGAGTGCTAATTATTCCAGCTTTGACGGCTACACTCTACTCAACCGGAGCAGTAAGTTGAACCTCAACTTATGGCACTTTGTGAAAGTGTTGAGAACTAGAGCTCAGTTGTTTGGCACGCCACCACTCTCCATCCAGCACTATGGACGGCACTGCCTACATCTGGCTCTAATTAGTCCATGGTTGTGTTCAGCCGAATGACCTCTGCCGGGAACACTCAGAATGAGGTTCTGAGTTATTGCAACATAGGAGCGTTTCACTGCTTTCAAGGCTTCTCAGGAAGAATTCCGGGATCTTGCTGCCGGCAGGCCTCCGGCAGTTCCGGGTCAACATCTCCTTGTAAATCCCCCGTGGTTTCTTGTACATCCGTGATATTTGGCCAGGTTATGCAGTTCGCATTGCTGCACAATTGCGCCTGCCTAGCTCAGCCACGGTTGCAAACATTCAGGCGTGGCAGCCAGATGGGCTGGTCCCCGTAGCACACTGCCAGCGGACTGGGTATATCTGGTTCCCGTTCTTCTCACCTGAGTACTACTGATTCAAGCTTTGACCGCTACACTCTACTCAACCGGAGCAATAAGTTGAACCTCAACTTATGGCACTTTGTGAAAGTGATGAGAACTAGAGCTCAGTTGTTTGGCACGCCACCACTGTCCATCCAGCACTATGGACGGCACTGCCTACATCTGGCTCTAATTACTCCACGGTTGTGTTCAGCCGAATGAACTCTGCCGGGAACACTCAGAATGAGGTTCTGAGTTATTGCAACATAGGAGCGTTTCACTGCTTTCCAGGCCTCTCAAGAGGAATTCCAGAATCTTGCTGCCGGCAGGCCTCCGGCTCTTCCGGGTGAACATCTCCTTGTAAATCCCCCGTGGTTTCTTGTACATCCGTGAAATTTGGCCAGGTTATGCAGTTTGAATTCCAGCACAATTGCGCCTGCCAAGCTCGGCCGCGGTTGCAAACATTCAGGCGTGGTAGCCAGATAGGCTGGTCCCCGTAGGACACTGCCAATTGACTGGGTATATCTGCTTCCCGTTCTTCTCACCTGAGTGCTACTGATTCCAGCTTTGTCGGCTACACTCTACTCAACCGGAGCCGTAAGTTGAACCTCAACTTAGGGCACTTTGTGAAACTGTTGAGAACTAGAGCTCAGTTGTTTGGCACGCCACCACTGTCCATCCAGCACTATGGACTGCACTGCCTACATCTGGCTCTAATTAGTCTACCGTTGTGTTCAGCCGACTGACCTCTGCAGGGAACACTCAGAATGAGGTTCTGAGTTATTGCAACATAGGAGCGTTTCACTGCTTTCAAGGCTTCTCAGGAAGAATTCTGGAATCTTGCTGCCGGCAGGCCTCTGGCTGTTCCGGGTGAACATCTCCTTGTAAATCCCCCGTGGTTTCTTGTACACCCGTAAAATTTGACCAGGTTAAGCAGTTTGCATTGATGCACAATTGCGCCTGCCTAGCTCGGCAGCGGTTGCAAACATTCAGGAGTGGCAGCCAGATAGGCTGGTCCCCGTAGGACACTGCCAGCGGACTGGGTATATCTGCTTCTCGTTCTTCTCACCTGAGTGCTACTGATTCCAGGTTTGACCGCTACACTCTACTCAACCGGAGCAGTAAGTTGAACCTCAACTTATGGCACTTTGTGAAAGTAATGAGAACTAGAGCTCAGTTGTTTGGCACGCCACCACTGTCCATCCAGCACTATGGACGGCACTGCTTACATCTGGCTCTAATTAGTCCATGGTTGTGTTCAGCCAAATGACCTCTGCCGGGAACACTCAGAATGAGGTTCTGAGTTATTGCAACATAGGAGCGTTTCACTGCTTTCAAGGCTTCTCAGGATGAATTCCGGAATCTTGCTGCCGGCAGGCCTCAGGCAGTTCCGGGTGAACATCTCCTTGTAAATCCCCCGTGGTTTCTTGTACACCCGTGAAATTTGACCAGGTTAAGCAGTTTGCATTGCTGCACAATTGCGCCTGCCTAGCTCGGCCGCGGTTGCAAACATTCAGACATGGAATCCAGATAGGCTAGTCCCCGTAGGACACTGCCAGCGGACTGGGTATATCTGGTTCCGGTTCTTCTCACCTGAGTGCTACTGATTCCAGCTTTGACCGCTACACTCTACTCAACCGAAGCAGTAAGTTGAACCTCAACTTAGGGCACTTTGTGAAAATGTTGAGAACTAGAGCTCAGTTGTTTGGCACGCCACCACTGTCCATCCAGCACTATGGATGGCACTGCCTACATCTGGCTCTAATTAGTCCACGGTTGTGTTCAGCCGAATGACCTCTGCCGGGAACACTCAGAATGAGGTTCTGAGTTATTGCAACATAGGAGCGTTTCACTGCTTTCAAGGCTTCTCAGGAAGGATTCTGGAATCTTGCTGCCGGCAGGCCTCCGGCTGTTCCGGGTGAACATCTCCTTGTAAATCCCCCGTGGTTTCTTGTACACCCGTGAAATTTGGCCAGATTATACAGTTTGCATTGCTACACAATTCTGCCGGCTTAGCTCGGCCGGGCTTGCAAACATTCAGGCGTGGCAGCCAGATAGGCTGGTCCTCATAGGACACTGCCAGCGGACTGGGTATATCTGCTTCCCGTTCTTCTCACCTGAGTGCTACTGATTCCAGCTTTGACTGCTACAGTCTACTCAACCGGAGCCGTAAGTTGAACCTCAACTTAGGGCACTTTGTGAAAGTGTTGAGAACTAGAGCTCAGTTGTTTGGCACGCCACCACTGTCCATCCAGCACTATGGACGGCACTGCCTACATCGGGCTCTAATTAGTCCATGGTTGTGTTCAGCCGAATGACCTCTGCCGGGAACACTCAGAATGAGGTTCTGAGTTATTGCAACATAGGAGCGTTTCACTGCTTTCAAGGCTTCTCAGGAAGAATTCCGGAATCTTCCTGACGACAGGCCTCCGGCTCTTCCGGGTGAACATCGCCTTGTAAATCCCTTGTGGTTTCTTGTACATCCGTGAAATTTGGCCAGGTTATGCAGTTTGCATTGCTGCACAACTGCGCCTGCCTACCTCGGCCGCGGTTGCAAACATTCAGGCGTGGCAGCCAGTTAGGCTGGTCCCCGTAGGACACTGCCAGCGGAATGGGTATATCTGCTTCCCGTTCTTCTCACCTGAGTGCTACTGATTCCAGCTTTGACGGCTACACTCTACTTAACCGGAGCAGTAAGTGGAACCTCTACTTATGGCACTTTGTGAAACTGTTGAGAACTAGAGCTCAGTTGTTTGGCACGCCACCACTCTCCATCCAGCACTATGGACGGCACTGCCTACATCTGGCTCTAATTAGTCCACGGTTGTGTTCAGCCGAATGACCTCTGCCGGGGACACCCAGAATGATGTTCTGAGTTATTGCAACATAGGAGCGTTTCACTACTTTCAAGGCTTCTCAGGAAGAATTCCGGAATCTTGCTGCCGGCAGGCCTCCGGCAGTTCCGTATAAACATCTGCATGTAAATCCCCCGTGGTTTCTTGTACATCCGTGAAATATGGCCAGGTTATGCAGTTTGCATTGCTGCACAATTGCACCTGCCTAGCTCGGCCGCGGTTGCAAACATTCAGGCGTGGCAGCCAGATAGGCTGGTCCCCGTAGGACACTGCCAGCGGACTGGGTATATCTGGTTCCCGTTCTTCTCACCTGAGTATTACTGATTCAAGCTTTGACCGCTACACTCTACTCAACCGGAGCAGTAAGTTGAACCTCAACTTATGGCACTTTGTGAAAGTGATGAGAACTAGAGCTCAGTTGTTTGGCACGCCACCACTGTCCATCCAGCACTATGGACGGCACTGCCTACATCTGGCTCTAATTACTCCACGGTTGTGTTCAGCCGAATGACCTCTGCCGGGAACACTCAGAATGAGGTTCTGAGTTATTGCAACATAGGAGCGTTTCACTGCTTTCAAGGCCTCTCAAGACGAATTCCAGAATCTTGCTGCCGGCAGGCCTCCGGCTGTCCGGGTGAACATCTCCTTGGAAATCCCCCGTGGTTTCTTGTACATCCGTGAAATTTGTCCAGGTTATGCAGTTTGCATTGCTGCACAATTGCGCCTGCCTAGCTCGTAAGCGGTTGCAAAGATTCAGGCGTGGCAGCCAGATAGGCTGGTCCCCGTAGGACACTGCCAGCGGACTGGGTATATCTGCTTCCCGTTCTTCTCACCTGAGTGCTACTGATTCCAGCTTTGACCGCTACACTCTATTCAACCGGAGTAGTAAGTTGAAACTCAACTTATGGCACTTTGTGAAACCGTTGAGAACTAGAGCTCAGTTGTTTGGCACGCCACCACTCTCCACTATGGACGGCACTGCCTACATCTGGCTCTAATTAGTCCATGGTTGTGTTCAGCCGAATGACCTCTGCCGGGAACACTCAGAATGAGGTTCTGAGTTATTGCAATATAGGAGCGTTTCACTGCTTTCAAGGCTTCTCAGGAAGAATTCCGGAATCTTGCTGCCGGCAGGCCTCCGGCAGTTCCGGGTGAACATCTCCTTGTAAATCCCCCGTGGTTTCTTGTACACCCGTGAAATTTGCCCAGGTTATGCAGTTTGCATTACTGCACAATTGCGCCTGACTAGCTCGGCGGCGGTTGCAAACATTCAGGCGTGGCAGCCAGATAGGCTAGTCCCCGTAGGACACTGCCAGCGGAATGGGTATATCTGCTTCCCGTTCTTTTCACCTGAGTGCTACTGATTCCAGCTTTGACCGCTACACTCTACTCAACCGGAGGAGTAAGTTGAACCTCAACTTAGGGCATTTTGTGAAACTGTTGAGAACTAGAGCTCAGTTGTTTGGCACGCCACCACTGTCCATCCAGCACTATGGACGGCACTGCCTACATCTGGCTCTAATTAGTCCACGGTTGTGTTCAGCCGAATGACCTCTGCCGGGAACACTCAGAATGAGGTTCTGGGTTATTGCAACATAGGAGCCTTTCACTGCTTTCAAGGCTTCTCAGGAAGAGTTCCGGAATCTTGCTGCCCGCCGGCGTCCGGCTGTTCCGGGTGAACATCTCCTTGTAAATCCCCCTTGGTTTCTTGTACACCCGTGAAATTTGGCCAGGTTATGCAGTTTGCATTGCTGCACAATTGCGCCTGCCTAGCTCGGCCGCGGTTGCAAACATTGAGGCGTGGCAGCCAGATAGGCTGGTCCCCGTAGGACACTGCCAGCGGACTGGGTATATCTGCTTAGCGTTCTTCTCACCTGAGTGCTACTGATTCCAGGTTTGACCGCTACACTCTACTCAACCGGAGCAGTAAGTTGAACCTCAACTTATGGCACTTTGTGAAAGTGATGAGAACTAGAGCTCAGTTGTTTGGCACTCCACCACTGTCCATCCAGCACAATGGACGGCACTGCCTACATCTGGCTCTAATTAGTCCACGATTGTGTTCAGCCGAATGACCTCTGCCGGGAACACTCAGAATGAGGTTCTGAGTTATTGAAACATAGGAGCGTTGCACTGCTTTCAAGGCTTCTCAGGAAGAATTCCGGAATCTTGCTGCCGGCAGGCCTCCGGCAGTTCCGGGTGAACATCTCCTTGTAAATCCCCCGTGGTTTCTTGTACATCCGTGAAATTTGGCCAGATTATGCAGTTTGCATTGCTGCACAATTCCGCCTGCCTAGCTCGGCCGCGCTTGCAAACATTCAGGCGTGGCATCCAGATAGACTGGTCCCCGTAGGACACTGCCAGCGGACTGGGTATATCTGCTTCCCGTTCTTCTCACCTGAGTGCTACTGATTCCAGCTTTGACGGCTACACTCTACTCAACCTGAGCAGTAAGTTGAACCTCAACTCATGGCACTTTGTGAAAGTGTTGAGAACTAGAGCTCAGTTGTTTGGCATGCCACCACTGGCCATCCAGCACTATGGACAGCACTGCCTACATCGGGCTCTAATTAGTCCACGGTTGTGTTCATCCGAATGACCTCTGCCGGGAACACTCCGAATGAGGTTCTGAGTTATTGCAATATAGGAACGTTTCACTGCTTTCAAGGCTTCTCAGGAAGAATTCCGGAATCTTGCTGCTTGCAGGCCTCCGGCAGTTCTGGGTGAACATCTCCTTGTAAATCCCCCGTGGTTTCTTGTACACCCGTGAAATTTGGCCAGGTTATGCAGTTTGCATTGCTGCACGATTGCGCCTGCCTAGCTCGGCCGCGGTTGCAAACATTCAGGCGTGGCCGCCAGATAGGCTGGTCCCCGTAGGACACTGCCAGCGGACTGGGTATATCTGCTTCCCGTTCTTCTCACCTGAGTGCTACTGATTCCAGCTTTGAAGGCTACACTCTACTCAACCGGAGCAGTAAGTTGAACCTCAACTTATGGCACTTTGTGAAAGTGTTGAGAACTAGAGCTCAGTTGTTTGGCACGCCACCACTGTCCATCCAGCACTACGGACGGCACTGCCTACATCTGGCTCTAATTAGTCCATGGTTGTGTTCAGCCGAATTACCTCTGTCGGGAACAATCAGAATAAAGTTCTGAGTTATTGCAACATAGGAGCGTTTCACTGCTTTCAAGGCTTCTCAGGAAGAATTATGGAATCTTGCTGCCGACAGGCCTCCAGCAGTTCCGGGTGAACATCTCCTTGTAAATCCCCCGTGGTTTCTTGTACACCCGTGAAATTTGGCCAGGTTATGCAGTTTGCATTGCTGCACAATTCCGCCTGCCTAGCTCGGCCGCGGTTGCAAACATTCAGGCATTTAATCCAGATAGGATAGTCCCCGTAGGACACTGCCAGCGGACTGGGTATATCTGGTTCCGGTTCTTCTCACCTGAGTGCTACTGAATCCAGGTTTGACCGCTACACTCTACTCAACCGGAGCAGTAAGTTGAACCTCAACTTAGGGCACTTTGTGAAACTGTTGAGAACTAGAGCTCAGTTGTTTGGCACGCCACCACTGTCCATCCAGCACTATGGACGGCACTGCCTACATCTGGCTCTAATTAGTCCATGGTTGTGTTCAGCCGAATGACCTCTGCCGGGAACACTTAGAATGAGGTTCTGAGTTATTTCTACATAGGAGCGTTTCACTGCTTTCAAGGCTTCTCAGGAAGAATTCCGGAATCTTGCTGCCGGCAGGCCTCCGGCAGTTCCGGGTGAACATCTCCTTGTAAATCCCCCGTGGTTTCTTGTACACCCGTGAAATTTGGCCAGGTTATGCAGTTTGCATTGCTGCACAATTCCGCCTGCCTAGCTCGGCCGCGGTTTCAAACATTCAGACATGGAATCCAGATAGGCTAGTCCCCGTAGTACACTGCCAGCGGACTGGGTATATCTGGTTCCGGTTCTTCTCACCTGAGTGCTACTGATTCCAGCTTTGACCGCTACACTCTACTCAACCGAAGCAGTAAGTTGAACCTCAACTTAGGGCACTTTGTGAAAATGTTGAGAACTAGAGCTCAGTTGTTTGGCACGCCACCACTGTCCATCCAGCACTATGGATGGCACTGCCTACATCTGGCTCTAATTAGTCCACGGTTGTGTTCAGCCGAATGACCTCTGCCGGGAACACTCAGAATGAGGTTCTGAGTTATTGCAACATAGGAGCGTTTCACTGCTTTCAAGGCTTCTCAGGAAGGATTCTGGAATCTTGCTGCCGGCAGGCCTCCGGCTGTTCCGGGTGAACATCTCCTTGTAAATCCCCCGTGGTTTCTTGTACACCCGTGAAATTTGGCCAGATTATACAGTTTGCATTGCTACACAATTCTGCCGGCTTAGCTCGGCCGGGCTTGCAAACATTCAGGCGTGGCAGCCAGATAGGCTGGTCCTCATAGGACACTGCCAGCGGACTGGGTATATCTGCTTCCCGTTCTTCTCACCTGAGTGCTACTGATTCCAGCTTTGACTGCTACAGTCTACTCAACCGGAGCCGTAAGTTGAACCTCAACTTAGGGCACTTTGTGAAAGTGTTGAGAACTAGAGCTCAGTTGTTTGGCACGCCACCACTGTCCATCCAGCACTATGGACGGCACTGCCTACATCGGGCTCTAATTAGTCCATGGTTGTGTTCAGCCGAATGACCTCTGCCGGGAACACTCAGAATGAGGTTCTGAGTTATTGCAACATAGGAGCGTTTCACTGCTTTCAAGGCTTCTCAGGAAGAATTCCGGAATCTTCCTGACGACAGGCCTCCGGCTCTTCCGGGTGAACATCGCCTTGTAAATCCCTTGTGGTTTCTTGTACATCCCTGAAATTTGGCCAGGTTATGCAGTTTGCATTGCTGCACAACTGCGCCTGCCTACCTCGGCCGCGGTTGCAAACATTCAGGCGTGGCAGCCAGTTAGGCTGGTCCCCGTAGGACACTGCCAGCGGAATGGGTATATCTGCTTCCCGTTCTTCTCACCTGAGTGCTACTGATTCCAGCTTTGACGGCTACACTCTACTTAACCGGAGCAGTAAGTGGAACCTCTACTTATGGCACTTTGTGAAACTGTTGAGAACTAGAGCTCAGTTGTTTGGCACGCCACCACTCTCCATCCAGCACTATGGACGGCACTGCCTACATCTGGCTCTAATTAGTCCACGGTTGTGTTCAGCCGAATGACCTCTGCCGGGGACACCCAGAATGATGTTCTGAGTTATTGCAACATAGGAGCGTTTCACTACTTTCAAGGCTTCTCAGGAAGAATTCCGGAATCTTGCTGCCGGCAGGCCTCCGGCAGTTCCGTATAAACATCTGCATGTAAATCCCCCGTGGTTTCTTGTACATCCGTGAAATATGGCCAGGTTATGCAGTTTGCATTGCTGCACAATTGCACCTGCCTAGCTCGGCCGCGGTTGCAAACATTCAGGCGTGGCAGCCAGATAGGCTGGTCCCCGTAGGACACTGCCAGCGGACTGGGTATATCTGGTTCCCGTTCTTCTCACCTGAGTATTACTGATTCAAGCTTTGACCGCTACACTCTACTCAACCGGAGCAGTAAGTTGAACCTCAACTTATGGCACTTTGTGAAAGTGATGAGAACTAGAGCTCAGTTGTTTGGCACGCCACCACTGTCCATCCAGCACTATGGACGGCACTGCCTACATCTGGCTCTAATTACTCCACGGTTGTGTTCAGCCGAATGACCTCTGCCGGGAACACTCAGAATGAGGTTCTGAGTTATTGCAACATAGGAGCGTTTCACTGCTTTCAAGGCCTCTCAAGACGAATTCCAGAATCTTGCTGCCGGCAGGCCTCCGGCTGTCCGGGTGAACATCTCCTTGGAAATCCCCCGTGGTTTCTTGTACATCCGTGAAATTTGTCCAGGTTATGCAGTTTGCATTGCTGCACAATTGCGCCTGCCTAGCTCGTAAGCGGTTGCAAAGATTCAGGCGTGGCATCCAGATAGGCTGGTCCCCGTAGGACACTGCCAGCGGACTGGGTATATCTGCTTCCCGTTCTTCTCACCTGAGTGCTACTGATTCCAGCTTTGACCGCTACACTCTATTCAACCGGAGTAGTAAGTTGAAACTCAACTTATGGCACTTTGTGAAACCGTTGAGAACTAGAGCTCAGTTGTTTGGCACGCCACCACTCTCCACTATGGACGGCACTGCCTACATCTGGCTCTAATTAGTCCATGGTTGTGTTCAGCCGAATGACCTCTGCCGGGAACACTCAGAATGAGGTTCTGAGTTATTGCAATATAGGAGCGTTTCACTGCTTTCAAGGCTTCTCAGGAAGAATTCCGGAATCTTGCTGCCGGCAGGCCTCCGGCAGTTCCGGGTGAACATCTCCTTGTAAATCCCCCGTGGTTTCTTGTACACCCGTGAAATTTGCCCAGGTTATGCAGTTTGCATTACTGCACAATTGCGCCTGACTAGCTCGGCGGCGGTTGCAAACATTCAGGCGTGGCAGCCAGATAGGCTAGTCCCCGTAGGACACTGCCAGCGGAATGGGTATATCTGCTTCCCGTTCTTTTCACCTGAGTGCTACTGATTCCAGCTTTGACCGCTACACTCTACTCAACCGGAGGAGTAAGTTGAACCTCAACTTAGGGCATTTTGTGAAACTGTTGAGAACTAGAGCTCAGTTGTTTGGCACGCCACCACTGTCCATCCAGCACTATGGACGGCACTGCCTACATCTGGCTCTAATTAGTCCACGGTTGTGTTCAGCCGAATGACCTCTGCCGGGAACACTCAGAATGAGGTTCTGGGTTATTGCAACATAGGAGCCTTTCACTGCTTTCAAGGCTTCTCAGGAAGAGTTCCGGAATCTTGCTGCCCGCCGGCGTCCGGCTGTTCCGGGTGAACATCTCCTTGTAAATCCCCCTTGGTTTCTTGTACACCCGTGAAATTTGGCCAGGTTATGCAGTTTGCATTGCTGCACAATTGCGCCTGCCTAGCTCGGCCGCGGTTGCAAACATTGAGGCGTGGCAGCCAGATAGGCTGGTCCCCGTAGGACACTGCCAGCGGACTGGGTATATCTGCTTAGCGTTCTTCTCACCTGAGTGCTACTGATTCCAGGTTTGACCGCTACACTCTACTCAACCGGAGCAGTAAGTTGAACCTCAACTTATGGCACTTTGTGAAAGTGATGAGAACTAGAGCTCAGTTGTTTGGCACTCCACCACTGTCCATCCAGCACAATGGACGGCACTGCCTACATCTGGCTCTAATTAGTCCACGATTGTGTTCAGCCGAATGACCTCTGCCGGGAACACTCAGAATGAGGTTCTGAGTTATTGAAACATAGGAGCGTTGCACTGCTTTCAAGGCTTCTCAGGAAGAATTCCGGAATCTTGCTGCCGGCAGGCCTCCGGCAGTTCCGGGTGAACATCTCCTTGTAAATCCCCCGTGGTTTCTTGTACATCCGTGAAATTTGGCCAGATTATGCAGTTTGCATTGCTGCACAATTCCGCCTGCCTAGCTCGGCCGCGCTTGCAAACATTCAGGCGTGGCATCCAGATAGACTGGTCCCCGTAGGACACTGCCAGCGGACTGGGTATATCTGCTTCCTGTTCTTCTCACCTGAGTGCTACTGATTCCAGCTTTGAAGGCTACACTCTACTCAACCGGAGCAGTAAGTTGAACCTCAACTTATGGCACTTTGTGAAACTGTTGAGAACTAGAACTCAGTTGTTTGGCACGATACCACTGTCCATCCAGCACTATGGACGGAACTGCCTACATCTGGCTCTAATTAGTCCACGATTGTGTTCAGCCGAATGACCTCTGCTGGGAACACTCAGATTGAGGTTCTGAGTTACTGCAACAAAGGAGCGTTTCACTGCTTTCAAGGCTTCTCAGGAAGAATTCCGGAATCTTGCTGCCGGCATGCCTCCGGCTGTTCCGGGTGAACATCTCCTTGGAAATCCCCCGTGGTTTCTTGTACACCCGTGAAATTTGGCCAGGTTATGCAGTTTGCATTGCTGCACAATTGTCCCTGCCTAGCTCTGCCGCGGTTACAAACATTCAGTCGTGGCAGCCAGATAAGCTGGTCCCCGTAGGACTCTGCCAGCGGACTAGGTATATCTGCTTCCCGTTCTTCTCACCTGAGTGCTACTGATTTCAGCTTTGACGGCTGCACTCTACTCAAGCAGAGCAGTAAATTGAACCTCAACTTATGGCACTTTGTGAAACTGTTGAGAACTAGAACTCAGTTGTTTGGCACGCCACCACTCTCCATCCAGCACTATGGACGGCACTGGCTACTTCTGGCTCTAATTAGTCCACGGTTGTATTCTGCCGAATGACCTCTGCCAGGAACACTCAGAATGAGGTTCTGAGTTATTGCAACATAGGAGCGTTTCACTGCTTTCAAGGCTTCTCAGGAAGAATTCCGGAATCTTGCTGCCGGCAGGCCTCGGGCTCTTCCGGGTGAATATCTCCTTGTAAAACCCCATGGTTTCTTGTACACCCGTGAAGTGCGGCCAGGTTATGCAGTTTGCATTGCTGCACAATTGCGCCTGCCTAGCTCGGCCGCGATTGCAAACATTCAGGCGTGGCAGCCATGAAGGCTGGGCCCATAGGACTCTGCCAGCGGACTGGGTATATCTGCTTCCCGTTCTTCTCACCTGAGTGCTACTCATTTCAGGTTTGACGGCTGCACTCTACTCAAGCAGAGCAGTAAGTTGAACCTGAACTTATGGCACTTTGTGAAACTGTTGAGAACTAGAGCTCAGTTGTTTGGCACGCCACCACTGTCCATCCAGCACTATGGACGGCACTGCCTACATCTGGCTCTAATTAGTCCACGGTTGTGTTCAGCCGAATGACCTCTGACGGCAACACTCAGAATGAGGTTCTGAGTTATTGCAACATAGGAGCGTTTCACTGCTTTCAAGGATTCTCAGAAAGAATTCCGGAATCTTGCTGCCGGCAGGCCTCCGGCTTTTCCGGGTGAACATCTCCTTGTAAATCCCCCGTGGTTTCTTGTACACCCTTGAAATTTGGACAGGTTATGCAGTTTGCATTTCTGCACAATTGCCCCTGCTAGCTCGGCCGCGGTTGCAAACATTCAGGCGTGGCAGCCAGATAGGCTGGTCCCCGTAGGACTCTGCCAGCCGACTGGGTATATCTGCTTCCCGTTCTTCTCACCTGAGTGCTACTGATTTCAGCTTTGACGGCTACACTCTACTCAACCGGAGCAGTAAGTTGAACCTCAACTTATGGCACTTTGTGAAACTGTTGAGAACTAGAACTCAGTTGTTTGGCACGATACCACTGTCCATCCAGAACTATGGACGGAACTGCCTACATCTGGCTCTAATTAGTCCACGATTGTGTTCAGCCGAATGACCTCTGCTGGGAACACTCAGATTGAGGTTCTGAGTTACTGCAACATAGGAGCCTTTCACTGCTTTCAAGGCTTCTCAGGAAGAATACAGGAATCTTGCTTCCGGCAGGCCTCCGGCTGTTCCGGGTGAACATCTCCTTGTAAATCCCCCGTGGTTTCTTGTACACCCGTGAAATTTGGACAGGTTATGCAGTTTGCATTGCTGCACAATTGCCCCTGCCTAGCTCGGCCGCGGTTGCAAACATTCAGGCGAGGCAACCATATAGGCTGGCCCCCGTAGGACTCTGCCAGCGGACTGGGTATATCTGCTTCCCGTTCTTCTCACCTGAGTGCTACTGATTTCAGCTTTGACGGCTGCACTCTACTCAAGCAGAGCAGTAAGTTGAACCTCAACTTATGGCACTTTGTGAAACTGTTGAGAACTAGAGCTCAGTTGTTTGGCACGCCACCACTGTCCATCCAGCACTATGGACGGCACTGCCTACATCTGGCTCTAATTAGTCCACGGTTGTGTTCAGCCGAATGACCTATGCCGGCAACACTCAGAATGAGGTTCTGAGTTATTGCAACATAGGAGCGTTTCACTGCTTTCAATGCTTCTTAGGAAGAATTCCGGAATCTTGCTGCCGGCAGGCCACCGTCTCTACCGGGTGAACATCTCCTTGTAAATCCCCCGTGGTTTCTTGTACACCCGTGAAATTTGGCCAGGTTATGCAGTTTTCATTGCTGCACAATTGTGCCTGCCTAGCTCGGCCGCGGTTGCAAACATTCAGGCGTGGCAGCCAGATAGGCTGGTCCCCGTAGGACACTGCCAGCTGTCTGGGTATATCTGCTTCCCGTTCTTCTCACCTGAGTGCTACTGATTCCAGGTTTGAGGGCTACACTCTACTCAACCTGACCAGTAAGTTGAACCTCAACTTATGGCACTTTGTGAAACTGTTGAGAACTAGAACTCAGTTGTTTGGCACGCCACCACTCTCCATCCAGCACTATAGACGGCACTGCCTACTTCTGGCTCTAATTAGTCCACGGTTGTGTTCTGCCGAATGACCTCTGCCGGGAACACTCAGAATGAGGTTCTGAGTTATTGCAACATAGGAGCGTTTCACTGATTTCAAGGCTTCTCAGGAAGAATTCCGGAATCTTGCTGCCGGCAGGACTCCGGCTATTCCGGGTGAACATCTCCTTGTAAATCCCCCGTGGTTTCTTGTACACCGGTGAAGTGCGGCCAGGTTATGCAGTTTGCATTGCTGCACAATTGTGCCTGCCTAGCTCGGCCGCGGTTGCAAACATTCAGGCGTGGCAGCCAGATAGGCTGGTCCCCGTAGGACTCTGCCAGCCGACTGGGTATTTCTGCTTCCCGTTCTTCTCACCTGAGTGCTACTGATTCCACCTTTGACGGCTACACTCTACTCAACCGGAGCAGTAAGTTGAACCTCAACTTATGGCACTTTGTGAAACTGTTGAGAACTAGAGCTCAGTTGTTTGGCACGCCACCACTCTCCATCCAGCACTATGGACGGCACGGCCTACATCTGGCTCTAATTAGTCCACGGTTGTGTTCAGCCGAATGACCTCTGCCAGGAACACTCAGAATGAGGTTCTGAGTTATTGCAACATAGGAGCGTTTCACTGCTTTCAAGGCTTCTCAGGAAGAATTCCCGAATCTTGCTGCCGGCAAGCCTCCGGCTCTTCCGGGTGAACATCTCCTTGTAAATCCCCCGTGGTTTCTTGTACACCCGTGAAATTTGGCCAGGTTATGCAGTTTGCATTGCTGCACAATTGCCCCTGCCTAGCTCGGCCGCGGTTGCAAACATTCAGGCGTGGCAGCCAGATAGGCTGGTCCCCGTAGGACTCTGCCAGCCGACTGGGTATATCTGCTTCCCGTTCTTCTCACCTGAGTGCTACTGATTTCAGCTTTGACGGCTGCACTCTACTCAACCGGAGCAGTAAGTTGAACCTCAACTTATGGCACTTTGTGAAAGTGATGAGAACTAGAGCTCAGTTGTTTGGCACGCCACCACTCTCTATCCAGCACTATGGACGGCACTGCCTACATCTGGCTCTAATTAGTCCACCGTTGTGTTCAGCCGAATGACCTCTGCCAGGAACACTCAGAATGAGGTTCTGAGTTATTGCAACATAGGAGCGTTTCACTGCTTTCAAGGCTTCTCAGGAAGAATTCCGGAATCTTGCTGCCGGCAGGCCTCCGGCTGTTCCGGGTGAACATCTCCTTGTAAATCCCCCGTGGTTTCTTGTACACCCGTGAAATTTGGACAGTTTATGCAGTTTGCATTGCTGCACAATTGCCCCTGCCTAGCTCGGCCGCGGTTGCAAACATTCAGGCGTGACAGCCGAATAGTCTGGTCCCCGTAGGACTCAGCCATGGGACTGGGTATATCTGGTTCCCGTTCTTCTCACCTGAGTGCTACTGATTTCAGCTTTGAAGGCTACACTCTACTCAACCGGAGCAGTAAGTTGAACCTCAACTTATGGCACTTTGTGAAACTGTTGAGAACTAGAACTCAGTTGTTTGGCACGATACCACTGTCCATCCAGCACTATGGACGGAACTGCCTACATCTGGCTCTAATTAGTCCACGATTGTGTTCAGCCGAATGACCTCTGCTGTGAACACTCAGATTGAGGTTCTGAGTTACTGCAACAAAGGAGCGTTTCACTGCTTTCAAGGCTTCTCAGGAAGAATTCCGGAATCTTGCTGCCGGCAGGCCTCAGGTTCTTCCGGGTGAACATCTCCTTGGAAATCCCCCGTGGTTTCTTGTACAACCGTGAAATTTGGCCAGGTTATGCAATTTGCATTGCTGCACAATTGTCCCTGCCTAGCTCTGCCGCTGTTACAAACATTCAGTCGTGGCAGCCAGATAAGCTGGTCCCCGTAGGACTCTGCCAGCGGACTAGGTATATCTGCTTCCCGTTCTTCTCACCTGAGTGCTACTGATTTCAGCTTTGACGGCTGCACTCTACTCAAGCAGAGCAGTAAATTGAACCTCAACTTATGGCACTTTGTGAAACTGTTGAGAACTAGAACTCAGTTGTTTGGCACGCCACCACTCTCCATCCAGCACTATGGACGGCACTGGCTACTTCTGGCTCTAATTAGTCCACGGTTGTATTCTGCCGAATGACCTCTGCCAGGAACACTCAGAATGAGGTTCTGAGTTATTGCAACATAGGAGCGTTTCACTGCTTTCAAGGCTTCTCAGGAAGAATTCCGGAATCTTGCTGCCGGCAGGCCTCAGGTTCTTCCGGGTGAACATCTCCTTGTAAAACCCCATGGTTTCTTGTACACCCGTGAAGTGCGGCCAGGTTATGCAGTTTGCATTGCTGCACAATTGCGCCTGCCTAGCTCGGCCGCGGTTGCAAACATTCAGGCGTGGCAGCCATAAAGGCTGGGCCCGTAGGACTCTGCCAGCGGACTGGGTATATCTGCTTCCCGTTCTTCTCACCTGAGTGCTACTGATTTCAGGTTTGACGGCTGCACTCTACTCAAGCAGAGCAGTAAGTTGAACCTGAACTTATGGCACTTTGTGAAACTGTTGAGAACTAGAGCTCAGTTGTTTGGCACGCCACCACTGTCCATCCAGCACTATGGACGGCACTGCCTACATCTGGCTCTAATTAGTCCACGGTTGTGTTCAGCCAAATAACCTCTGCAGGCAACACTCAGAATGAGGTTCTGAGTTATTGCAACATAGGAGCGTTTCACTGCTTTCAAGGCTTCTCAGGAAGAATTCCGGAATCTTGCTGCCGGCAGGCCTCCGGCTTTTCCGGGTGAACATCTCCTTGTAAATCCCCCGTGGTTTCTTGTACACCCTTGAAATTTGGACAGGTTATGCAGTTTGCATTTCTGCACAATTGCCCCTGCTAGCTCGGCCGCGGTTGCAAACATTCAGGCGTGGCAGCCAGATAGGCTGGTCCCCGTAGGACTCTGCCAGCCGACTGGGTATATCTGCTTCCCGTTCTTCTCACCTGAGTGCTACTGATTTCAGCTTTGACGGCTACACTCTACTCAACCGGAGCAGTAAGTTGAACCTCAACTTATGGCACTTTGTGAAACTGTTGAGAACTAGAACTCAGTTGTTTGGCACGATACCACTGTCCATCCAGCACTATGGACGGAACTGCCTACATCTGGATCTAATTAGTCCACGATTGTGTTCAGCCGAATGACCTCTGCTGGGAACACTAAGATTGAGGTTCTGAGTTACTGCAACATAGGAGCCTTTCACTGCTTTCAAGGCTTCTCAGGAAGAATACAGGAATCTTGCTTCCGGCAGGCCTCCGGCTGTTCCGGGTGAACATCTCCTTGTAAATCCCCCGTGGTTTCTTGTACACCCGTGAAGTGCGGCCAGGTTATGCAGTTTGCATTGCTGCACAATTGCGCCTGCCTAGCTCGGCCGCGGTTGCAAACATTCAGGCGTGGCAGCCAGATAGGCTGGTCCCCGTAGGACTCTGCCAGCCGTCTGGGTATATCTGCTTCCCGTTCTTCTCACCTGAGTGCTACTGATTCCAGCTTTGACGGCTACACTCTACTCAACCGGAGCAGTAAGTTGAACCTCAACTTATGACACTTTGTGAAACTGTTGAGAACTAGAGCTCAGTTGTTTGGCACGCCACCACCCTCCATCCAGCACTATGGACGGCACTGCCTACATCTGGCTCTAATTAGTCCACGGTTGTGTTCAGCCTAATGACCTCTGACAGGAACACTCAGAATGAGGTTCTGAGTTATTGCAACATAGGAGCGTTTCACTGCTTTCAAGGCTTCTCAGGAAGAATTCCGGAATCTTGCTGCCGGCAGGCCTCCAGCTGTTCCGGGTGAACATCTGCTTGTAAATCCCCCGTGGTTTCTTGTACACCCGTGAAATTTGGCCAGGTTATGCAGTTTGCATTGCTGCACAATTGCCCCTGCCTAGCTCGGCCGCGGTTGCAAACATTCAGGCGTGACAGCCGGATAGTCTGGTCCCCGTAGGACTCTGCCAGGGGACTGGGTATATCTGGTTCTCGTTCTTCTCACCTGAGTGCTACTGATTTCAGCTTTAAAGGATACACTCTACTCAACCGGAGCAGTAAGTTGAACCTCAACTTATGGCACTTTGTGAAACTGTTGAGAACTAGAGCTCAGTTGTTTGGCACGATACCAATGTCCATTCAGCACTATGGACGGAACTGCCTACATCTGGCTCTAATTAGTCCACGATTGTGTTCAGCCGAATGACCTCTGCTGGGAACACTCAGATTGAGGTTCTGAGTTACTGCAACATAGGAGCGTTTCACTGCTTTCAAGGCTTCTCAGGAAGAATTCCGGAATCTTGATGCCGGCAGGCCTCCGGCTGTTCCGGGTGAACATCTCCTTGTAAAACCCCGTGGTTTCTTGTACACCCGCGAAATTTGGCCAGGTTATGCAGTTTGCATTGCTGCACAATTGCCCCTGCCTAGCTCGGCCACGGTTAAAAACATTCAGGCGTGGCAGCCAGATAGGCTGGTCCCCGTAGGACTCTGCCAGCGGACTGGGTGTATCTGCTTCCCGTTCTTCTCAGCTGAGTGCTACTGATTTCAGCTTTAACGGCTACACTCTACTCAACCGGAGCAGTAAGTTGAATCTCAACTTATGGCACTTTGTGAAAATGTTGAGAACTAGAGCTCAGTTGTTTGGCACGCCACCAGTCTCCATCCAGCACTATGGACGGCATTGCCTACTTCTGGCTCTAATTAGTCCACGATTGTGTTCAGCCGAATGACCTCTGCCGGAAACAATCAGAATGAGGTTCTGAGTTATTGCAACATAGGAGCGTTTCACTGCCTTCAAGGCTTCTCAGGAAGAATTCCGGAATCTTGCTGCCGGCAGGCCTCCGGCTGTTCCGGGTGAACATCTCCTTGTAAATCCCCCGTGGTTTCTTGTACACCCGTGAAATTTGGCCAGGTTATGCAGTTTGCATTGCTGCACAATTGCGCCTGCCTAGCTCGGCCGCGGTTGCAAACATTCAGGCGTGGCAGCCATAAAGGCTGGGCCCGTAGGACTCTGCCAGCGGACTGGGTATATCTGCTTCCCGTTCTTCTCACCTGAGTGCTACTGATTTCAGGTTTGACGGCTGCACTCTACTCAAGCAGAGCAGTAAGTTGAACCTGAACTTATGGCACTTTGTGAAACTGTTGAGAACTAGAGCTCAGTTGTTTGGCACGCCACCACTGTCCATCCAGCACTATGGACGGCACTGCCTACATCTGGCTCTAATTAGTCCACGGTTGTGTTCAGCCGAATGACCTCTGCCGGCAACACTCAGAATGAGGTTCTGAGTTATTGCAACATAGGAGCGTTTCACTGCTTTCAAGGCTTCTCAGGAAGAATTCCGGAATCTTGCTGCCGGCAGGCCTCCGGCTTTTCCGGGTGAACATCTCCTTGTAAATCCCCCGTGGTTTCTTGTACACCCTTGAAATTTGGACAGGTTATGCAGTTTGCATTTCTGCACAATTGCCCCTGCTAGCTTGGCCACGGTTGCAAACATTCAGGCGTGGCAGCCAGATAGCCTGGTCCCCGTAGGACTCTGCCAGCCGACTGGGTATATCTGGTTCCCGTTCTTCTCACCTGAGTGCTACTGATTTCAGCTTTGACGGCTACACTCTACTCAACCGGAGCAGTAAGTTGAACCTCAACTTATGGCACTTTGTGAAACTGTTGAGAACTAGAACTCAGTTGTTTGGCACGATACCACTGTCCATCCAGCACTATGGACGGAACTGCCTACATCTGGCTCTAATTAGTCCACGATTGTCTTCAGCCGAATGACCTCTGCTGGGAACACTCAGATTGAGGTTCTGAGTTACTGCAACATAGGAGCGTTTCACTGCTTTCAAGGCTTCTCAGGAAGAATACCGGAATCTTGCTGCCGGCAGGCCTCCGGCTGTTCCGGGTGAACATCTCCTTGTAAATCCCCCGTGGTTTCTTGTACACCCGTGAAATTTGGACAGGTTATGCAGTTTGCATTGCTGCACAATTGCGCCTGCCTAGCTCGGCCACGGTTGCAAACATTCAGGCGTGGCAGCCATATAGGCTGGCCCCCGTAGGACTCTGCCAGCGGACTGGGTATATCTGCTTCCCGTTCTTCTCACCTGAGTGCTACTGATTCCAGCGTTGACGGCTACACTCTACTCAACCGGAGCAGTAAGTTGAACCTCAACTTATGGCACTTTGTGAAAATGTTGAGAACTAGAGCTCAGTTGTTTGGCTCGCCACCACTGTCCATCCAGCACTATGGACGGCACTGCCTACATCTGGCTCTAATTAGTCCACGATTGTGTTCAGTCGAATGACCTCTGCCGGCAACACTCAAAATGAGGTTCTGAGTTATTGCAACATAGGAGCGTTTCACTGCTTTCAAGGCTTCTCAGGAAGAATTCCGGAATCTTGCTGCCGGCAGTCCTCCGGCTGTTCCGGGTGAACATCTCCTTGTAAATCCCCCGTGGTTTCTTGTACACCCGTGAAATTTGGCCAGGTTATGCAGTTTGCATTGCTGCACAATTGCGCCTCACTAGCTCAGCCGCGTTTACAAATATTCAGGCGTGGCAGCCAGATAGGCTGGTCCCCGTACGAAACTGCCTGCGGACTGGGTATATCTGCTTCCCGTTCTTCTCACCTGAGTGCTACTGATTCCAGCTTTGACGGCTACACTCTACTCAACCGGAGCATTAAGTTGAACCTCAACTTATGGCACTTTGTGCAAGTGTTGAGAACTAGAACTAAGTTGTTTGGCACGCCAACACTGTCCATCCAGCACTATGGACGGCACTGCCTACATCTGGCTCTAATTAGTCCACGGTTGTGTTCAGCCGAATGACCTCTGCCGGGAACACTCAGATTGAGGTTCTGAGTTATTGCAACATAGGAGCGTTTCAAAGCTTTCAAGGCTTCTCAGGAAGAATTCCCGAATCTTGCTGCCGGCAAGCCTCCGGCTCTTCCGGGTGAACATCTTCTTGTAAATCCCCCGTGGTTTCTTGTACACCCGTGAAATTTGGCCAGGTTATGCAGTTTGCATTGCTGCACAAGTGCCCCTGCCTAGCTCGGCCGCGGTTGCAAACATTCAGTCGTGGCAGCCTGATAGGCTGGTCCCCGTAGGACTCTGCCAGCCGACTGGGTATATCTGCTTCCCGTTCTTCTCACCTGAGTGCTACTGATTTCAGCTTTGACGGCTGCACTCTACTCAACCGGAGCAGTAAGTTGAACCTCAACTTATGGCACTTTGTGAAAGTGATGAGAACTAGAGCTCAGTTGTTTGGCACGCCACCACTGTCCATCCAGCACTATGGACGGCACTGCCTACATCTGGCTCTAATTAGTCCACGGTTGTGTTCAGCCGAATGACCTCTGCCAGGAACACTCAGAATGAGTTTCTGAGTTATTGCAACATAGGAGCGTTTCACTGCTTTCAAGGCTTCTCAGGAAGAATTCCGGAATCTTGCTGCCGGCAGGCCTCCGGCTGTTCCGGGTGAACATCTCCTTGTAAATCCCCCGTGGTTTCTTGTACACCCGTGAAATTTGGAAAGGTTATGCAGTTTGCATTTCTGCACAATTGCCCCTGCTAGCTCGGCCGCGGTTGCAAACATTCAGGCGTGGCAGCCAGATAGGCTGATCCCCGTATGACTCTGCCAGCCGACTGGGTATATCTGCTTCCCGTTCTTCTCACCTGAGTGCTACTGATTTCAGCTTTGACGGCTACACTCTACTCAACCGGAGCAGTAAGTTGAACCTCAACTTATGGCACTTTGTGAAACTGTTGAGAACTAGAACTCAGTTGTTTGGCACGATACCACTGTCCATCCAGCCCGATGGACGGAACTGCCTACATCTGGCTCTAATTAGTCCACGATTGTGTTCAGCCGAATGACCTCTGCTGGGAACACTCAGATTGAGGTTCTGAGTTACTGCAACATAGGAGCGTTTCACTGCTTTCAAGGCTTTTCAGGAAGAATTCCGGAATCCTGCTACCGGCAGGCCTCCAGCTGTTCCGGGTGAACATCTCCTTGTAAATCCCCCGTGGTTTCTTGTACACCCGTGAAGTTTGGCCAGGTTATGCACTTTGCATTGCTGCACAATTGTCCCTGCCTAGCTCGGCCGCGGTTACAAACATTCAGACGTGGCAGCCAGATAGGCTGGTCCCCGTAGGACTCTCCCAGCGGACTGGGTATATCTGCTTCCCGTTCTTCTCACCTGAGTGCTACTGATTTCAGCTTTGACGGCTGCACTCTACTCAAGCACAGCAGTAAGTTGAACCTCAACTTATGGCACTTTGTGAAACTGTTGAGAACTAGAGCTCAGTTGTTTGGCACGACACAACTGTCCATCCAGCACTATGGACGGCACTGCCTACATCTGGCTCTAATTAGTCCACGGTTGTGTTCAGCCGAATGACCTCTGCCGGCAACACTCAGAATGAGGTCCTGAGTTATTGCAACATAGGAGCGTTTCACTGCTTTCAAGGCTTCTCAGGAAGAATTCCGCAATCTTGCTGCCAGCAGGCCTCTGGCTGTTCCGGGTGAACATCTCCTTGTAAATCCCCCGTGGTTTCTTGTACACCCATATAATTTGGCCAGGTTATGCAGTTTGCATTGCTGCACAATTGCGCCTGCCTAGCTCAGCCGCGGTTGCAAACATTCAGGCGTGGCTGCCAGATAGGCTGGTCCTCGTAGGACTCTGCCAGCCGACTGGGTATATCTGCTTCCCGTTCTTCTCACCTGAGTGCTACTGATTTCAGCTTTGACGGCTGCACTCTACTCAAGCAGAGCAGTAAGTTGAACCTCAACTTATGGCACTTTGTGAAACTGTTGAGAACTAGAGCTCAGTTGTTTGGCACGCCACCACTGTCCATCCAGCACTATGGACGGCACTGCCTACATCTGGCTCTAATTAGTCCACGGTTGTGTTCAGCCGAATGACCTATGCCGGCAACACTCAGAATGAGGTTCTGAGTTATTGCAACATAGGAGCGTTTCACTGCTTTCAATGCTTCTTAGGAAGAATTCCGGAATCTTGCTGCCGGCAGGCCACCGGCTCTACCGGGTGAACATCTCCTTGTAAATCCCCCGTGGTTTCTTGTACACCCGTGAAATTTGGCCAGGTTATGCAGTTTGCATTGCTGCACAATTTTCCCTGCCTAGCTCGGCCGCGGTTACAAAAATTCAGGCGTGGCAGCCAGATAGGCTGGTCCCCGTAGGACTCTGCCAGCGGACTTGGTATATCTGCTTCCCGTTCTTCTCACCTGAGTGCTACTGATTTCAGCTTTGACGGCTGCACTCTACTCAAGCACAGCAGTAAGTTGAACCTCAACTTATGGCACTTTGTGAAACTGTTGAGAACTAGAGCTCAGTTGTTTGACACGCCACCACTGTCCATCCAGCACTATGGACGGCACTGCCTACATCTGGCTCTAATTAGTCCACGGTTGTGTTCAGCCGAATGACCTCTGCCGGCAACACTCAGAATGAGGTTCTGAGTTATTGCAACATAGGAGCGTTTCACTGCTTTCAAGGCTTCTCAGGAAGAATTCCGCAATCTTGCTGCCAGCAGGCCTCTGGCTGTTCTGGGTGAACATCTCCTTGTAAATCCCCCGTGGTTTCTTGTACACCCGTGAAATGTGGCCAGGTTATGCAGTTTGCATTGCTGCACAATTGCTCCTGCCTAGCTCAGCCGCGGTTGCAAACATTCAGGCGTGGCTGCCAGATAGGCTGGTCCTCGTAGGACTCTGCCAGCCGACTGGGTATATCTGCTTCCCGTTCTTCTCACCTGAGTGCTACTGATTTCAGCTTTGACGGCTGCACTCTACTCAAGCAGAGCAGTAAGTTGAACCTCAACTTAAGGCACTTTGTGAAACTGTTGAGAACTAGCGCTCAGTTGTTTGGCACGCCACCACTGTCCATCCAGCACTATGGACGGCACTGCCTACATCTGGCTCTAATTAGTCCACGGTTGTGTTCAGCCGAATGACCTATGCCGGCAACACTCAGAATGAGGTTCTGAGTTATTGCAACATAGGAGCGTTTCACTGCTTTCAATGCTTCTTAGGAAGAATTCCGGAATCTTGCTGCCGGCAGGCCACCGTCTCTACCGGGTGAACAACTCCTTGTAAATCCCCCGTGGTTTCTTGTACAACCGTGAAATTTGGCCAGGTTATGCAGTTTTCATTGCTGCACAATTGCGCCTGCCTAGCTCGGCCGCGGTTGCAAACATTCAGGCGTGGTAGCCAGATAGGCTGGTCCCCGTAGGACACTGCCAGCTGTCTGGGTATATCTGCTTCCCGTTCTTCTCACCTGAGTGCTACTGATTCCAGGTTTGAGGGCTACACTCTACTCAACCGGAGCAGTAAGTTGAACCTCAACTTATGGCACTTTGTGAAACTGTTGAGAACTAGAACTCAGTTGTTTGGCATGCCACCATTCTCCAACCAGCACTATGGACGGCACTGCCTACTTCTGGCTCTAATTAGTCCACGGTTGTGTTCTGCCGAATGACCTCTGCAGGGAACACTCAGAATGAGGTTCTGAGTTATTGCAACATAGGAGCGTTTCACTGCTTTCAAGGCTTCTCAGGAAGAATTCCGGAATCTTGATGCCGGCAGGCCTCCGGCTGTTCCGGGTGAAGATCTCCTTGTAAATCCCCCGTGGTGTCTTGTACACCCGCGAAATTTGGCCAGTTTATGCAGTTTGCATTGCTGCACAATTGCCCCTGCCTAGCTCGGCCGCGGTTACAAACATTCAGGCGTGGCAGCCAGATAGGCTTGTCCCCGTAGGACTCTGCCAGCGGACTGGGTATATCTGGTTCCCGTTCTTCTCACCTGAGTGCTACTGATTCCAGCTTTGACGGCTACACTCTACTCAACCGGAGCAGTAAGTTGAACGTCAACTTATGGCACTTTGTGAAAATGTTGAGAACTAGAGCTCAGTTGTTTGGCACGCCACCACTGTCCATCCAGCACTATGGACGGCACTGCCTACATCTGGCTCTAATTAGTCCACGGTTGTGTTCAGCCGAATGACCTCTGCCGGGAACACTCAGAATGAGGTTCTGAGTTATTGCAACATAGGAGCGTTTCACTGCTTTCAAGGCTTCTCAGGAAGAATTCCGGAATCTTGCTGCCGGCAGGCCTCCGGCTGTTCCGGGTGAACATCTCCTTGTAAATCCCCCGTGGTTTCTTGTACACCCGTGAAATTTGGCCAGGTTATGCAGTTTGCATTGCTGCACAATTGCGCCTGCCTAGCTCGGCCGCGGTTGCAAACATTCAGGCGTGGCAGCCAGATAGGCTGGCCCCCTAGGACTCTGCCAGCGGACTGGGTATATCTGCTTCCCGTTCTTCTCACCTGAGTGCTACTGATTTCAGCTTTGACGGCTACACTCTACTCAACCGGAGCAGTAAGTTGAACCTCAACTTATGGCACTTTGTGAAACTGTTGAGAACTAGAACTCAGTTGTTTGGCACGCCACCACTCTCCATCCAGCACTATGGACGGCACTGGCTACTTCTGGCTCTAATTAGTCCACGGTTGTATTCTGCCGAATGACCTCTGCCGTGAACACTCAGAATGAGGTTCTGAGTTATTGCAACATAGGAGCGTTTCACTGCTTTCAAGGCTTCTCAGGAAGAATTCCGGAATATTGCTGCCGGCAGGCCTCCGGCTCTTCCGGGTGAACATCTCCTTGTAAATCCCCCGTGGTTTCTTGTACACCCGTGAATTGCGGCCAGGTTATACAGTTTGCATTGCTGCACAATTGGGCCTGCCTCGCTCGGCCGCCCTTGCAAACATTCAGGCGTGGCAGCCAGATAGGCTGGTCCCCGTAGGACTCTGCCAGCCGACTGGGTATATCTGCTTCCCGTTCTTCTCACCTGAGTGCTACTGATTCCAGCTTTGATGGCTACACTCTACTCAACCGGAGCAGTAAGTTGAACCTCAACTTATGGCACTTTGTGAAACTGTTGAGAACTAGAACTCAGTTGTTTGGCACGCCACCACACTCCATCCAGCACTATGGACGGCACTGCCTACATCTGGCTCTAATTAGTCCACGATTGTGTTCAGCCGAATGACCTCTGCTGGGAACACTCAGATTGAGGTTCTGAGTTACTGCAACATAGGAGCGTTTCACTGCTTTCAAGGCTTCTCAGGAAGAATTCCGGAATCTTGATGCCGGCAGGCCTCCGGCTGTTCCGGGTGAACATCTCCTTGTAAATCCCCCGTGGTTTCTTGTACACCCGCGAAATTTGGCCAGTTTATGCAGTTTGCATTGCTGCACAATTGCCCCTGCCTAGCTCGGCCGCGGTTACAAACATTCAGGCGTGGCAGCCAGATAGCCTGGTCCCCGTAGGACTCTGCCAGGGGACTGGTTATATCTGCTTCCCGTTCTTCTCACCTGAGTGCTACTGATTCTAGCTTTGACGGCTACACTCTACTCAACCGGAGCAGTAAGTTGAACCTCAACTTATGGCACTTTGTGAAACTGTTGAGAAATAGTGCTCTGTTGTTTGGCACGCCACCACAGTCCATCCAGCACTATGGACGGCACTGCCTACATCTGGCTCTAATTAGTCCACGATTGTGTTCAGTCGAATGACCTCTGCCAGGAACACTCAGAATGAGGTTCTGAGTTATTGCAACATAGGAGCGTTTCACTGCTTTCAATGCTTCTCAGGAAGAATTCCGGAATCTTGCTGCCGGCAGGCCTCCGGCTGTTCCGGGTGAACATCTCCTTGTAAATCCCCCGTGGTTTCTTGTACACCCGTGAAATTTGGCCAGGTTATGCAGTTTGCATTGCTGCACAATTGCGCCTGCCTAGCTCGGCCGCGGTTGCAAACATTCAGGCGTGGCAGCCAGATAGGCTGGCCCCCTAGGACTCTGCCAGCGGACTGGGTATATCTGCTTCCCGTTCTTCTCACCTGAGTGCTACTGATTTCAGCTTTGACGGCTACACTCTACTCAACCGGAGCAGTAAGTTGAACCTCAACTTATGGCACTTTGTGAAACTGTTGAGAACTAGAACTCAGTTGTTTGGCACGCCACCACTCTCCATCCAGCACTATGGACGGCACTGGCTACTTCTGGCTCTAATTAGTCCACGGTTGTATTCTGCCGAATGACCTCTGCCGTGAACACTCAGAATGAGGTTCTGAGTTATTGCAACATAGGAGCGTTTCACTGCCTTCAAGGCTTCTCAGGAAGAATTCCGGAATATTGCTGCCGGCAGGCCTCGGGCTCTTCCGGGTGAACATCTCCTTGTAAATCCCCCGTGGTTTCTTGTACACCCGTGAATTGCGGCCAGGTTATACAGTTTGCATTGCTGCACAATTGCGCCTGCCTAGCTCGGCCGCGGTTGCAAACATTCAGGCGTGGCAGCCAGATAGGCTGGTCCCCGTAGGACTCTGCCAGCCGACTGGGTATATCTGCTTCCCGTTCTTCTCACCTGAGTGCTACTGATTCCAGCTTTGACGGCTACACTCTACTCAACCGGAGCAGTAAGTTGAACCTCAACTTATGGCACTTTGTGAAACTGTTGAGAACTAGAGCTCAGTTGTTTGGCACGCCACCACTCTCCATCCAGCACTATGGACGGCACTGCCTACATCTGGCTCTAATTCGTCCACGGTTGTGTTCAGCCGAATGACCTCTGCCAGGAACACTCAGAATGAGGTTCTGAGTTATTGGAACATAGGAGCGTTTCACTGCTTTCAAGGCTTCTCTGGAAGAATTCCGGAATCTTGCTGCCGGCAGGTCTCCAGCTGTTCCGGGTGAACATCTCCTTGTAAATCCCCCGTGGTTTCTTGTACACCCGTGAAATTTGGCCAGTTTATGCAGTTTGCATTGCTGCACAATTGGGCCTGCCTCACTCGGCCGCGCTTGCAAACATTCAGGCGTGGCAGCCAGATAGGCTGGTCCCCGTAGGACTCTGCCAGCCGACTGGGTACATCTGCTTCCCGTTCTTCTCACCTGAGTGCTACTGATTCCAGCTTTGACGGCTACACTCTACTCAACCGGAGCAGTAAGTTGAACCTCAACTTATGGCACTTTGTGAAACTGTTGAGAACTAGAGCTCAGTTGTTTGGCACGCCACCACTCTCTATCCAGCACTATTGACGGCAGTGCCTACATCTGGCTCTAATTAGTCCACGGTTGTGTTCAGCCGAATGACCTCTGCCAGGAACACTCAGAATGAGTTTCTGAGTTATTGCAACATAGGAGCATTTCACTGCTTTCAAGGCTTCTCAAGAAGAATTCCGGAATCTTGCTGCCGGCAGGCCTCCGGCTGTTCCGGGTGAACATCTCCTTGTAAATCCCCCGTGGTTTCTTGTACACCCGTGAAATTTGGACAGGTTGTGCAGTTTGCATTGCTGCACAATTGCCCCTGCCTAGCTCGGCCGCGCTTGCAAACATTCAGGCGTGACAGCCGGATAGTCTGGTCCCCGTAGGACTCTGCCAGCGGACTGGGTATATCTGGTTCCCGTTCTTCTCACCTGAGTGCTACTGATTTCAGCTTTGAAGGCTACACACTACTCAACCGGAGCAGTAAGTTGAAATTCAACTTATGGCACTTTGTGAAACTGTTGAGAACTAGAGCTCAGTTGTTTGGCACGATACCAATGTCCATCCAGCACTATGGACGGAACTGCCTACATCTGGCTCTAATTAGTCCACGATTGTGTTCAGCGGAATGACCTCTGCTGGGAACACTCAGATTGAGGTTCTGAGTTACTGCAACATAGGAGCGTTTCACTGCTTTCAAGGCTTCTCAGGAAGAATTCCGGAATCTTGCTGCCGGCAGGTCTCCAGCTGTTCCGGGTGAACATCTCCTTGTAAATCCCCCGTGGTTTCTTGTACACCCGTGAAATTTGGCCAGGTTATGCAGTTTGCATTGCTGCACAATTGTGCCTGCCTATCTCGGCCGCGGTTACAAACATTCAGGCGTGGCAGCCAGATAGGCTGGTCCCCGTAGGACTCTGCCGGCGGACTGCGTGTATCTGCTTCCCGTTCTTCTCACCTGAGTGCTACTGATTTCAGCTTTGACGGCTACACTCTACTCAACCGGAGCAGTAAGTTGAACCTCAACTTATGGCACTTTGTGAAAATGTTGAGAACTAGAGCTCAGTTGTTTGGCACGCCACCACTGTCCAGCCAGCACTATGGACGGCACTGCCTACTTCTGGCTCTAATTAGTCCACGATTGTGTTCAGCCGAATGACCTCTGCCGGCAACACTCAGAATGAGGTTCTGAGTTATTGCAACATAGGAGCGTTTCACTGCCTTCAAGGCTTCTCAGGAAGAATTCCGGAATCTTGCTGCCGGCAGGCCTCCGGCTGTTCCGGGTGAACATCTCCTTGTAAATCCCCCGTGGTTTCTTGTACACCCGTGAAATTTGGACAGGTTATGCAGTTTGCATTGCTGCTCAATTGCGCCTGCCTATCTCGGCCGCGGTTACAAACATTCGGGTGTGGCAGCCAGATAGGCTGGTCCCCGTAGGACACTGCCAGCAGACTGGGTATATCTGCTTCCCGTTCTTCTCACCTGAGTGCTACTGATTCCAGCTTTGACGGCTACACTCTACTCAACCGGAGCATTAAGTTGAACCTCAACTTACGGCATTTTGTGAAACTGTTGAGAACTAGAACTCAGTTGTTTGGCACGCCACCACTCTCCATCCAGCACTATGGACGGCACTGGCTACTTCTGGCTCTAATTAGTCCACGGTTGTATTCTGCCGAATGACCTCTGCCGTGAACACTCAGAATGAGGTTCTGAGTTATTGCAACATAGGAGCGTTTCACTGCTTTCAAGGCTTCTCAGGAAGAATTCCGGAATATTGCTGCCGGCAGGCCTCCGGCTCTTCCGGGTGAACATCTCCTTGTAAATCCCCCGTGGTTTCTTGTACACCCGTGAATTGCGGCCAGGTTATACAGTTTGCATTGCTGCACAATTGGGCCTGCCTCGCTCGGCCGCCCTTGCAAACATTCAGGCGTGGCAGCCAGATAGGCTGGTCCCCGTAGGACTCTGCCAGCCGACTGGGTATATCTGCTTCCCGTTCTTCTCACCTGAGTGCTACTGATTCCAGCTTTGATGGCTACACTCTACTCAACCGGAGCAGTAAGTTGAACCTCAACTTATGGCACTTTGTGAAACTGTTGAGAACTAGAACTCAGTTGTTTGGCACGCCACCACACTCCATCCAGCACTATGGACGGCACTGCCTACATCTGGCTCTAATTAGTCCACGATTGTGTTCAGCCGAATGACCTCTGCTGGGAACACTCAGATTGAGGTTCTGAGTTACTGCAACATAGGAGCGTTTCACTGCTTTCAAGGCTTCTCAGGAAGAATTCCGGAATCTTGATGCCGGCAGGCCTCCGGCTGTTCCGGGTGAACATCTCCTTGTAAATCCCCCGTGGTTTCTTGTACACCCGCGAAATTTGGCCAGTTTATGCAGTTTGCATTGCTGCACAATTGCCCCTGCCTCGCTCGGCCGCGGTTACAAACATTCAGGCGTGGCAGCCAGATAGCCTGGTCCCCGTAGGACTCTGCCAGGAGACTGGGTATATCTGCTTCCCGTTCTTCTCACCTGAGTGCTACTGATTCTAGCTTTGACGGCTACACTCTACTCAACCGGAGCAGTAAGTTGAACCTCAACTTATGGCACTTTGTGAAACTGTTGAGAAATAGTGCTCTGTTGTTTGGAACGCCACCACTATCCATCAAGCAATATGGACGGCACTGCCTACATCTGGCTCTAATTAGTCCACGGTTGTGTTCAGCCTAATGACCTCTACCGGGAACACTCAGAATGATGTTCTGAGTTATTGCAACATAGGAGCGTTTAACTGCTTTCAAGGCTTCTCAGGAAGAATTCTGGAATCTTGCTGCCGGCAGGCCTCCGGCTGTTCCGGGTGAACATCTCCTTGTAAATCCCCCGTGGTTTCTTGTACACCCGTGAAATTTGGCCAGGTTATGCAGTTTGCATTGCTGCACAATTGCCCCTGCCTAGCTCGGCCACGGTTGAAAACATTCAGGCGTGGCAGCCAGATAGGCTGGCCCCCGTAAGACTCTGCCAGCGGACTGGGTATATCTGCTTCCCGTTCATCTCACCTGAGTGCTACTGATTCCAGCTTTGACGGCTACACTCTACTCAACCGGAGCAGTAAGTTGAACCTCAACTTATGGCACTTTGTGAAACTGTTGAGAACTAGAGCTCAGTTGTTTGGCACGCCACCACTCTCCATCCAGCACTATGGACGGCACTGCCTACATCTGGCTCTAATTAGTCCACGATTGTGTTCAGTCAAATGACCTCTGCCAGGAACACTCAGAATGAGGTTCTGAGTTATTGCAACATAGGAGCGTTTCACTGCTTTCAATGCTTCTCAGGAAGAATTCCCGAATCTTGCTGCCGGCAGGCCTCCGGCTGTACCGGGTGAACATCTCCTTGTAAATCCCCCGTGGTTTCTTGTACACCCGTGAAATTTGGCCAGGTTATGCAGTTTGCATTGCTGCACAATTGCGCCTGCCTAGCTCGGCCGCGGTTGCAAACATTCAGGCGTGGCAGCCAGATAGGCTGACCCCCTAGGACTCTGCCAGCGGACTGGGTATATCTGCTTCCCGTTCTTCTCACCTGAGTGCTACTGATTTCAGCTTTGACGGCTACACTCTACTCAACCGGAGCAGTAAGTTGAACCTCAACTTATGGCACTTTGTGAAACTGTTGAGAACTAGAACTCAGTTGTTTGGCACGCCACCACTCTCCATCCAGCACTATGGACGGCACTGGCTACTTCTGGCTCTAATTAGTCCACGGTTGTATTCTGCCGAATGACCTCTGCCGTGAACACTCAGAATGAGGTTCTGAGTTATTGCAACATAGGAGCGTTTCACTGCTTTCAAGGCTTCTCAGGAAGAATTCCGGAATATTGCTGCCGGCAGGCCTCCGGCTCTTCCGGGTGAACATCTCCTTGTAAATCCCCCGTGGTTTCTTGTACACCCGTGAATTGCGGCCAGGTTATACAGTTTGCATTGCTGCACAATTGCGCCTGCCTTGCTCGGCCGCGGTTGCAAACATTCAGGCGTGGCAGCCAGATAGGCTGGTCCCCGTAGGACTCTGCCAGCCGACTGGGTATATCTGCTTCCCGTTCTTCTCACCTGAGTGCTACTGATTCCAGGTTTGACGGCTACACTCTACTCAACCGGAGCAGTAAGTTGAACCTCAACTTATGGCACTTTGTGAAACTGTTGAGAACTAGAGCTCAGTTGTTTGGCACGCCACCACTCTCCATCCAGCACTATGGACGGCACTGCCTACATCTGGCTCTAATTAGTCCACGGTTGTGTTCAGCCGAATGACCTCTGCCAGGAACACTCAGAATGAGGTTCTGAGTTATTGGAACATAGGAGCGTTTCACTGCTTTCAAGGCTTCTCTGGAAGAATTCCGGAATCTTGCTGCCGGCAGGTCTCCAGCTGTTCCGGGTGAACATCTCCTTGTAAATCCCCCGTGGTTTCTTGTACACCCGTGAAATTTGGCCAGGTTATGCAGTTTGCATTGCTGCACAATTGCCCCTGCCTAGCTCGGCCGCGCTTGCAAACATTCAGGCGTGACAGCCGGATAGTCTGGTCCCCGTAGGACTCTGCCAGCGGACTGGGTATATCTGGTTCCCGTTCTTCTCACCTGAGTGCTACTGATTTCAGCTTTGACGGCTGCACTCTACTCAAGCAGAGCAGTAAGTTGAACCTCAACTTATGGCACTTTGTGAAACTGTTGAGAACTAGAGCTCAGTTGTTTGGCACGCCACCACTGTCCATCCAGCACTATGGACGGCACTGCCTACATCTGGCTCTAATTAGTCCACGGTTGTGTTCAGCCGAATGACCTATGCCGGCAACACTCAGAATGAGGTTCTGAGTTATTGCAACATAGGAGCGTTTCACTGCTTTCAATCCTTCTTAGGAAGAATTCCAGAATCTTGCTGCCGGCAGGTCTCCAGCTGTTCCGGGTGAACATCTCCTTGTAAATCCCCCGTGGTTTCTTGTACACCAGTGAAATTTGGCCAGGTTATGCAGTTTGCATTGCTGCACAATTGTGCCTGCCTAGCTCGGCCGCGGTTACAAACATTCAGGCGTGGCAGCCAGATAGGCTGGTCCCCGTAGGACTCTGCCGGCGGACTGCGTGTATCTGCTTCCCGTTCTTCTCACCTGAGTGCTACTGATTTCAGCTTTGACGGCTACACTCTACTCAACCGGAGCAGTAAGTTGAACCTCAACTTATGGCACTTTGTGAAAATGTTGAGAACTAGAGCTCAGTTGTTTGGCACGCCACCACTGTCCAGCCAGCACTATGGACGGCACTGCCTACTTCTGGCTCTAATTAGTCCACGATTGTGTTCAGCCGAATGACCTCTGCCGGCAACACTCAGAATGAGGTTCTGAGTTATTGCAACATAGGAGCGTTTCACTGCCTTCAAGGCTTCTCAGGAAGAATTCCGGAATCTTGCTGCCGGCAGGCCTCCGGCTGTTCCGGGTGAACATCTCCTTGTAAATCCCCCGTGGTTTCTTGTACACCCGTGAAATTTGGACAGGTTATGCAGTTTGCATTGCTGCTCAATTGCGCCTGCCTATCTCGGCCGCGGTTACAAACATTCGGGCGTGGCAGCCAGATAGGCTGGTCCCCGTAGGACACTGCCAGCAGACTGGGTATATCTGCTTCCCGTTCTTCTCACCTGAGTGCTACTGATTCCAGCTTTGACGGCTACACTCTACTCAACCGGAGCATTAAGTTGAACCTCAACTTACGGCATTTTGTGAAACTGTTGAGAACTAGAACTCAGTTGTTTGGCACGCCACCACTCTCCATCCAGCACTATGGACGGCACTGGCTACTTCTGGCTCTAATTAGTCCACGGTTGTATTCTGCCGAATGACCTCTGCCGTGAACACTCAGAATGAGGTTCTGAGTTATTGCAACATAGGAGCGTTTCACTGCTTTCAAGGCTTCTCAGGAAGAATTCCGGAATATTGCTGCCGGCAAGCCTCCGGCTCTTCCGGGTGAATATCTCCTTGTAAATCCCCCGTGGTTTCTTGTACACCCGTGAATTGCGGCCAGGTTATACAGTTTGCATTGCTGCACAATTGGGCCTGCCTCGCTCGGCCGCCCTTGCAAACATTCAGGCGTGGCAGCCAGATAGGCTGGTCCCGGTAGGACTCTGCCAGCCGACTGGGTATATCTGCTTCCCGTTCTTCTCACCTGAGTGCTACTGATTCCAGCTTTGATGGCTACACTCTACTCAACCGGAGCAGTAAGTTGAACCTCAACTTATGGCACTTTGTGAAACTGTTGAGAACTAGAACTCAGTTGTTTGGCACGCCACCACACTCCATCCAGCACTATGGACGGCACTGCCTACATCTGGCTCTAATTAGTCCACGATTGTGTTCAGCCGAATGACCTCTGCTGGGAACACTCAGATTGAGGTTCTGAGTTACTGCAACATAGGAGCGTTTCACTGCTTTCAAGGCTTCTCAGGAAGAATTCCGGAATCTTGATGCCGGCAGGCATCCGGCTGTTCCGGGTGAACATCTCCTTGTAAATCCCCCGTGGTTTCTTGTACACCCGTGAAATTTGGACAGGTTATGCAGTTTGCATTGCTGCACAATTGCCCCTGCCTAGCTCGGCCGCGGTTACAAACATTCAGGCGTGGCAGCCAGATAGCCTGGTCCCCGTAGGACTCTGCCAGGGGACTGGGTATATCTGCTTCCCGTTCTTCTCACCTGAGTGCTACTGATTCTAGCTTTGACGGCTACACTCTACTCAACCGGAGCAGTAAGTTGAACCTCAACTTATGGCACTTTGTGAAACTGTTGAGAAATAGTGCTCTGTTGTTTGGAACGCCCCCACTTTCCATCCAGCAATATGGACGGCACTGCCTACATCTGACTCTAATTAGTCCACGATTGTGTTCAGCCTAATGACCTCTACCGGGAACACTCAGAATGATGTTCTGAGTTATTGCAACATAGGAGCGTTTAACTGCTTTCAAGGCTTCTCAGGAAGAATTCTGGAATCTTGCTGCCGGCAGGCCTCCGGATGTTCCGGGTGAACATCTCCTTGTAAATCCCCCGTGGTTTCTTGTACACCCGTGAAATTTGGCCAGGTTATGCAGTTTGCATTGCTGCACAATTGCCCCTGCCTAGCTCGGCCACGGTTGAAAACATTCAGGCGTGGCAGCCAGATAGGCTGGCCCCCGTAGGACTCTGCCAGCGGACTGGGTATATCTGCTTCCCGTTCATCTCACCTGAGTGCTACTGATTCCAGCTTTGACGGCTACACTCTACTCAACCGGAGCCGTAAGTTGAACCTCAACTTATGGCACTTTGTGAAAGTGTTGAGAACTAGAGCTCAGTTGTTTGGCACGCCACCACTGTCCATCCAGCACTATGGACGGCACTGCCTACATCTGGCTCTAATTAGTCCACGATTGTGTTCAGTCGAATGACCTCTGCCAGGAACACTCAGAATGAGGTTCTGAGTTATTGCAACATAGGAGCGTTTCACTGCTTTCAATGCTTCTCAGGAAGAATTCCGGAATCTTGCTGCCGGCAGGCCTCCGGCTGTACCGGGTGAACATCTCCTTGTAAATCCCCCGTGGTTTCTTGTACACCCGTGAAATTTGGCCAGGTTATGCAGTTTGCATTGCTGCACAATTGCGCCTGCCTAGCTCGGCCGCGGTTGCAAACATTCAGGCGTGGCAGCCAGATAGGCTGGCCCCCTAGGACTCTGCCAGCGGACTGGGTATATCTGCTTCCCGTTCTTCTCACCTGAGTGCTACTGATTTCAGCTTTGACGGCTACACTCTACTCAACGGAAGCAGTAAGTTGAACCTCAACTTATGGCACTTTGTGAAACTGTTGAGAACTAGAACTCAGTTGTTTGGCACGCCACCACTCTCCATCCAGCACTATGGACGGCACTGGCTACTTCTGGCTCTAATTAGTCCACGGTTGTATTCTGCCGAATGACCTCTGCCGTGAACGCTCAGAATGAGGTTCTGAGTTATTGCAACATAGGAGCGTTTCACTGCTTTCAAGGCTTCTCAGGAAGAATTCCGGAATATTGCTGCCGGCAGGCCTCCGGCTCTTCCGGGTGAACATCTCCTTGTAAATCCCCCGTGGTTTCTTGTACACCCGTGAATTGCGGCCAGGTTATACAGTTTGCATTGCTGCACAATTGCGCCTGCCTAGCTCGGCCGCGGTTGCAAAATTCAGGAGTGGCAGCCAGATAGGCTGGTCCCCGTAGGACTCTGCCAGCCGACTGGGTATATCTGCTTCCCGTTCTTCTCACCTGAGTGCTACTGATTCCAGCTTTGACGGCTACACTCTACTCAACCGGAGCAGTAAGTTGAACCTCAACTTATGGCACTTTGTGAAACTGTTGAGAACTAGAGCTCAGTTGTTTGGCACGCCACCACTCTCCATCCAGCACTATGGACGGCACTGCCTACATCTGGCTCTAATTAGTCCACGGTTGTGTTCAGCCGAATGACCTCTGCCACGAACACTCAGAATGAGGTTCTGAGTTATTGGAACATAGGAGCCTTTCACTGCTTTCAAGGCTTCTCAGGAAGAATTCCGGAATCTTGCTGCTGGCAGGCCTCTGGCTGTTCCGGGTGAACATCTCCTTGTAAATCCCCCGTGGTTTCTTGTACACCCGTGAAATTTGGACAGGTTATGCAGTTTGCATTGCTGCACAATTGCCCCTGCCTAGCTCGGCCGCGGTTGCAAACATTCAGGCGTGACAGCCGGATAGTCTGGTCCCCGTAGGACTCTGCCAGCGGACTGGGTATATCTGGTTCCCGTTCTTCTCACCTGAGTGCTACTGATTTCAGCTTTGAAGGCTACACACTACTCAACCGGAGCAGTAAGTTGAACATCAACTTATGGCACTTTGTGAAACTGTTGAGAACTAGAGCTCAGTTGTTTGGCACGATACCACTGTCCATCCAGCACTATGGACGGAACTGCCTACATCTGGCTCTAATTAGTCCACGATTGTGTTCAGCGGAATGACCTCTGCTGGGAACACTCAGATTGAGGTTCTGAGTTACTGCAACATAGGAGCGTTTCACTGCTTTCAAGGCTTCTCAGGAAGAATTCCGGAATCTTGCTGCCGGCAGGTCTCCAGCTGTTCCGGGTGAACATCTCCTTGTAAATCCCCCGTGGTTTCTTGTACACCCGTGAAATTTGGCAAGGTTATGCAGTTTGCATTGCTGCACAATTGTGCCTGCCTAGCTCGGCCGCGGTTACAAACATTCAGGGGTGGCAGCCAGATAGGCTGGTCCCCGTAGGACTCTGCCGGCGGACTGCGTGTATCTGCTTCCCGTTCTTCTCACCTGAGTGCTACTGATTTCAGCTTTGACGGCTACACTCTACTCAACCGGAGCAGTAAGTTGAACCTCAACTTATGGCACTTTGTGAAAATGTTGAGAACTAGAGCTCAGTTGTTTGGCACGCCACCACTGTCCAGCCAGCACTATGGACGGCACTGCCTACTTCTGGCTCTAATTAGTCCACGATTGTGTTCAGCCGAATGACCTCTGCCGGCAACACTCAGAATGAGGTTCTGAGTTATTGCAACATAGGAGCGTTTCACTGCCTTCAAGGCTTCTCAGGAAGAATTCCGGAATCTTGCTGCCGGCAGGCCTCCGGCTGTTCCGGGTGAACATCTCCTTGTAAATCCCCCGTGGTTTCTTGTACACCCGTGAAATTTGGACAGGTTATGCAGTTTGCATTGCTGCTCAATTGCGCCTGCCTATCTCGGCCGCGGTTACAAACATTCGGGCGTGGCAGCCAGATAGGCTGGTCCCCGTAGGACACTGCCAGCAGACTGGGTATATCTGCTTCCCGTTCTTCTCACCTGAGTGCTAATGATTCCAGCTTTGACGGCTACACTCTACTCAACCGGAGCATTAAGTTGAACCTCAACTTACGGCATTTTGTGAAACTGTTGAGAACTAGCGCCCAGTTGTTTGGCACGCCACCACTGTCCATCCAGTACTATGGACGGCAGTGCCTACATCTGGCTCTAATTAGTCCACGGTTGTGTTCAGCCGAATGACCTCTGCCAGGAACACTCAGAATGAGTTTCTGAGTTATTGCAACATAGGAGCATTTCACTGCTTTCAAGGCTTCTCAGGAAGAATTCCGGAATCTTGCTGCCGGCAGGCCTCCGGCTGTTCCGGGTGAACATCTCCTTGTAAATCCCCCGTGGTTTCTTGTACACCCGTGAAATTTGGACAGGTTATGCAGTTTGCATTGCTGCACAATTGCCCCTGCCTAGCTCGGCCGCGGTTGCAAACATTCAGGCGTGACAGCCGGATAGTCTGGTCCCCGTAGGACTCTGCCAGCGGACTGGGTATATCTGGTTCCCGTTCTTCTCACCTGAGTGCTACTGATTTCAGCTTTGAAGGCTACACTCTACTCAACCGGAGCAGTAAGTTGAACCTCAACTTATGGCACTTTGTGAAACTGTTGAGAACTAGAGCTCAGTTGTTTGGCACGATACCAATGTCCATCCAGCACTATGGACGGAACTGCCTACATCTGGCTCTAATTAGTCCACGATTGTGTTCAGCGGAATGACCTCTGCTGGGAACACTCAGATTGAGGTTCTGAGTTACTGCAACATAGGAGCGTTTCACTGCTTTCAAGGCTTCTCAGGAAGAGTTCCGGAATCTTGCTGCCGGTAGGCCTCCGGCTGTTCCGGGTGATCATCTCCTTGTAAATCCCCCGTGGTTTCTTGTACACCCATGAAATTTGGCCAGGTTATGCAGTTTGCATTGCTGCTCAATTGCGCCTGCCTATCTCGGCCGCGGTTACAAACATTCGGGAGTGGCAGCCAGATAGGCTGGTCCCCGTAGGACACTGCCAGCGGACTGGGTGTATCTGCTTCCCGTTCTTCTTACCTGAGTGCTACTGATTCCAGCTTTGACGGCTACACTCTACTCAACCGGAGCAGTAAGTTGAACCTCAACTTATGGCACTTGGTGAAAGTGTTGAGAACTAGAGCTGAGTTGTTTGGCACGCCACCACTGTCCATCCAGCACTATGGGCGGCACTGCCTACATCTGGCTCTAATTAGTCCACGGTTGTGTTCAGCCGAATGACCTCTGCCGGCAACACTCAGAATGAGGTTCTGAGTTATTGCAACATAGGAGCGTTTCACTGCTTTCAAGGCTTCTCAGGAAGAATTCCGGAGTCTTGATGCCGGCAGGCCTCCGGCTCTTCCGAGTGAACATCTCCTTATAAATCCCCCGTGGTTTCTTGTACACCCCCGAAATTTGGCCAGGTTATGCAGTTTGCATTGCTGCACAATTGCGCCTGCCTAGCTCGGCCGCGGTTACAAACATTCAGGCGTGGCAGCCAGATAGGCTGGTCCCCGTAGGACTCTGCCAGCGGACTGGGTGTATCTGCTTCCCGTTCTTCTCACCTGAGTGCTACTGATTTCAGCTTTGACGGCTGCACTCTACTCAAGCACAGCAGTAAGTTGAACCTCAACTGATGGCACTTTGTGAAACTGTTGAGATCTAGAGCTCAGTTGTTTGGCACGCCACCACAGTCCATCCAGCACTATGGACGGCACTGCCTACATCTGGCTCTAATTAGTCCTCAGTTGTGTTCAGCCGAATGACCTCTGCCAGGAATACTCAGAATGAGGTTCTGAGTTATTGCAACATAGGAGCGTTTCACTGCTTTCAAGGCTTCTCAGGAAGAATTCCGGAATCTTGGTGCCGGAAGGCCTCCGGCTGTTCCAGCTGAACATCTTCTTGTAAATCCCCAATGGTTTCTTGTACACCCGTGAAATTTGGCCAGGTTATGCAGTTTGCATTACTGCACAATTGCGCCTGCCTAGCTCGGCCGCGGTTGCAAACATTCAGGCGTGGCAGCCAGATAGGCTGGTCCCCGTAAGACTCTGCCAGCGGACTGGGTATATCTGCTTCCCGTTCTTCTCACCTGAGTGCTACTGATTCCAGCTATGACGGCTACACTCTACTCAACCGGAGCAGTAATTTGAACCTCTACTTATGGCACTTTCTGAAACTGTTGAGAACTAGAGCTCAGTTGTTTGGCACGCCACCACTGTCCATCCAGCACTATGGACAGCACTGCCTACATCTGGCTCTAATTAGTCCACAGTTGTGTTCAGCCGAATGACCTCTGCCGGGAATACTCAGAATGAGGTTCTGAGTTATTGCAACATAGGAGCGTTTTACTGCTTTCAAGGCTTCTCTGGAAGAATTCCGGAATCTTGCTGCCGGCAGGCCTCTGGCTGTTCCGGGTGAACATCTCCTTGTAAATCCCCCGTGGTTTCTTGTACACCCGTGAAATGTGGCCAGGTTATGCAGTTTGCATTGCTGCACAATTGCGCTGCCTAGCTCGGCCGCGGTTGCAAACATTCAGGCGTGGCAGCCAGATAGGCTGGTCCCCGTAGGACTCTGCCAGCCGACTGGGTATATCTGCTTCCCGTTCTTCTCACCTGAGTGCTACTGATTCCAGGTTTGACGGCTACACTCTACTCAACCGGAGCAGTAAGTTGAACCTCAACTTATGGCACTTTGTGAAACTGTTGAGAACTAGAGCTCAGTTGTTTGGCACGCCACCACTGTCCATCCAGCACTATGGATGGCACTGCCTACATCTGGCACTAATTAGTCCACGGTTGTGTTCAGCCCAATGACCTCTGCCAGGAACACTCAGAATGAGGTTCTGAGTTATTGCATCATAGGAGCGTTTCACTGATTTCAAGGCTTCTCAGGAAGAATTCCGGAATCTTGCTGCCGGCAGGCCTCCGGCTGTTCCGGGTGAACATCTCCTTGTAAATCCCCCGTGGTTTCTTGTACACCCGTGAAATGTGGCCAGGTTATGCAGTTTGCATTGCTGCACAATTGAGCTGCCTAGCTGGGCCCCGGTTGCAAAAATTCAGGCGTGGCAGCCAGATAGGCTGGCCCCCGTAGGACTCTGCCAGCGGACTGGGTATATCTGCTTCACGTTCTTCTCACCTGAGTGCTACTGATTTCAGCTTTGACGGCTACACTCTACTCAACCGGAGCAGTAAGTTGAACCTCAACTTATGGCACTTTGTGAAACTGTTGAGAACTAGAGGTCAGTTGTTTGGCACGCCACCACTGTCCAGCCAGCACTATGGACGGCACTGCCTACTTCTGGCTCTAATTAGTCCACGATTGTGTTCAGCCGAATGACCTCTGCCGGCAACACTCAGAATGAGGTTCTGAGTTATTGCAACATAGGAGCGTTTCACTGCCTTCAAGGCTTCTCAGGAAGAATTCCGGAATCTTGCTGCCGGCAGGCCTCCGGCTGTTCCGGGTGAACATCTCCTTGTAAATCCCCCGTGGTTTCTTGTACACCCGTGAAATTTGGACAGGTTATGCAGTTTGCATTGCTGCTCAATTGCGCCTGCCTATCTCGGCCGCGGTTACAAACATTCGGGCGTGGCAGCCAGATAGGCTGGTCCCCGTAGGACACTGCCAGCAGACTGGGTATATCTGCTTCCCGTTCTTCTCACCTGAGTGCTACTGATTCCAGCTTTGACGGCTACACTCTACTCAACCGGAGCATTAAGTTGAACCTCAACTTACGGCATTTTGTGAAACTGTTGAGAACTAGCGCCCAGTTGTTTGGCACGCCACCACTGTCCATCCAGTACTATGGACGGCAGTGCCTACATCTGGCTCTAATTAGTCCACGGTTGTGTTCAGCCGAATGACCTCTGCCAGGAACACTCAGAATGAGTTTCTGAGTTATTGCAACATAGGAGCATTTCACTGCTTTCAAGGCTTCTCACGAAGAATTCCGGAATCTTGCTGCCGGCAGGCCTCCGGCTGTTCCGGGTGAACATCTCCTTGTAAATCCCCCGTGGTTTCTTGTACACCCGTGAAATTTGGACAGGTTATGCAGTTTGCATTGCTGCACAATTGCCCCTGCCTAGCTCGGCCGCGGTTGCAAACATTCAGGCGTGACAGCCGGATAGTCTGGTCCCCGTAGGACTCTGCCAGCGGACTGGGTATATCTGGTTCCCGTTCTTCTCACCTGAGTGCTACTGATTTCAGCTTTGAAGGCTACACTCTACTCAACCGGAGCAGTAAGTTGAACCTCAACTTATGGCACTTTGTGAAACTGTTGAGAACTAGAGCTCAGTTGTTTGGCACGATACCAATGTCCATCCAGCACTATGGACGGAACTGCCTACATCTGGCTCTAATTAGTCCACGATTGTGTTCAGCGGAATGACCTCTGCTGGGAACACTCAGATTGAGGTTCTGAGTTACTGCAACATAGGAGCGTTTCACTGCTTTCAAGGCTTCTCAGGAAGAGTTCCGGAATCTTGCTGCCGGTAGGCCTCCGGCTGTTCCGGGTGATCATCTCCTTGTAAATCCCCCGTGGTTTCTTGTACACCCATGAAATTTGGCCAGGTTATGCAGTTTGCATTGCTGCTCAATTGCGCCTGCCTATCTCGGCCGCGGTTACAAACATTCGGGAGTGGCAGCCAGATAGGCTGGTCCCCGTAGGACACTGCCAGCGGACTGGGTGTATCTGCTTCCCGTTCTTCTTACCTGAGTGCTACTGATTCCAGCTTTGACGGCTACACTCTACTCAACCGGAGCAGTAAGTTGAACCTCAACTTATGGCACTTGGTGAAAGTGTTGAGAACTAGAGCTGAGTTGTTTGGCACGCCACCACTGTCCATCCAGCACTATGGGCGGCACTGCCTACATCTGGCTCTAATTAGTCCACGGTTGTGTTCAGCCGAATGACCTCTGCCGGCAACACTCAGAATGAGGTTCTGAGTTATTGCAACATAGGAGCGTTTCACTGCTTTCAAGGCTTCTCAGGAAGAATTCCGGAGTCTTGATGCCGGCAGGCCTCCGGCTCTTCCGAGTGAACATCTCCTTATAAATCCCCCGTGGTTTCTTGTACACCCCCGAAATTTGGCCAGGTTATGCAGTTTGCATTGCTGCACAATTGCGCCTGCCTAGCTCGGCCGCGGTTACAAACATTCAGGCGTGGCAGCCAGATAGGCTGGTCCCCGTAAGACTCTGCCAGGGGACTGGGTGTATCTGCTTCCCGTTCTTCTCACCTGAGTGCTACTGATTTCAGCTTTGACGGCTGCACTCTACTCAAGCACAGCAGTAAGTTGAACCTCAACTGATGGCACTTTGTGAAACTGTTGAGATCTAGAGCTCAGTTGTTTGGCACGCCACCACAGTCCATCCAGCACTATGGACGGCACTGCCTACATCTGGCTCTAATTAGTCCTCAGTTGTGTTCAGCCGAATGACCTCTGCCAGGAATACTCAGAATGAGGTTCTGAGTTATTGCAACATAGGAGCGTTTCACTGCTTTCAAGGCTTCTCAGGAAGAATTCCGGAATCTTGGTGCCGGAAGGCCTCCGGCTGTTCCAGCTGAACATCTTCTTGTAAATCCCCAATGGTTTCTTGTACACCCGTGAAATTTGGCCAGGTTATGCAGTTTGCATTACTGCACAATTGCGCCTGCCTAGCTCGGCCGCGGTTGCAAACATTCAGGCGTGGCAGCCAGATAGGCTGGTCCCCGTAAGACTCTGCCAGCGGACTGGGTATATCTGCTTCCCGTTCTTCTCACCTGAGTGCTACTGATTCCAGCTATGACGGCTACACTCTACTCAACCGGAGCAGTAATTTGAACCTCTACTTATGGCACTTTCTGAAACTGTTGAGAACTAGAGCTCAGTTGTTTGGCACGCCACCACTGTCCATCCAGCACTATGGACAGCACTGCCTACATCTGGCTCTAATTAGTCCACAGTTGTGTTCAGCCGAATGACCTCTGCCGGGAATACTCAGAATGAGGTTCTGAGTTATTGCAACATAGGAGCGTTTTACTGCTTTCAAGGCTTCTCTGGAAGAATTCCGGAATCTTGCTGCCGGCAGGCCTCTGGCTGTTCCGGGTGAACATCTCCTTGTAAATCCCCCGTGGTTTCTTGTACACCCGTGAAATGTGGCCAGGTTATGCAGTTTGCATTGCTGCACAATTGCGCTGCCTAGCTCGGCCGCGGTTGCAAACATTCAGGCGTGGCAGCCAGATAGGCTGGTCCCCGTAGGACTCTGCCAGCCGACTGGGTATATCTGCTTCCCGTTCTTCTCACCTGAGTGCTACTGATTCCAGGTTTGACGGCTACACGCTACTCAACCGGAGCAGTAAGTTGAACCTCAACTTATGGCACTTTGTGAAACTGTTGAGAACTAGAGCTCAGTTGTTTGGCACGCCACCACTGTCCATCCAGCACTATGGATGGCACTGCCTACATCTGGCACTAATTAGTCCACGGTTGTGTTCAGCCCAATGACCTCTGCCAGGAACACTCAGAATGAGGTTCTGAGTTATTGCATCATAGGAGCGTTTCACTGATTTCAAGGCTTCTCAGGAAGAATTCCGGAATCTTGCTGCCGGCAGGCCTCCGGCTGTTCCGGGTGAACATCTCCTTGTAAATCCCCCGTGGTTTCTTGTACACCCGTGAAATGTGGCCAGGTTATGCAGTTTGCATTGCTGCACAATTGAGCTGCCTAGCTGGGCCCCGGTTGCAAAAATTCAGGCGTGGCAGCCAGATAGGCTGGCCCCCGTAGGACTCTGCCAGCGGACTGGGTATATCTGCTTCACGTTCTTCTCACCTGAGTGCTACTGATTTCAGCTTTGACGGCTACACTCTACTCAACCGGAGCAGTAAGTTGAACCTCAACTTATGGCACTTTGTGAAACTGTTGAGAACTAGAGGTCAGTTGTTTGGCACGCCACCACTGTCCATCCAGCACTATGGATGGCACTGCCTACATCTGGCTCTAATTAGTCCAGGGTTGTGTTCAGCCGAATGACCTCTGCTGGGAACACTCAAAAGGAGGTTCTGAGTTATTGCAACATAGGAGCGTTTCACTGCTTTCAAGGCTTCTCTGGAAGAATTCCGGAATCTTGCTGCCGGCAGGCCTCCGGCTGTTCCGGGTGAACATCTCCTTGTAAATCCCCCGTGGTTTCTTGTACACCCGTGAAATTTGGCCAGGTTATGCAGTTTGCATTGCTGCACAATTGGGCCTGCCTAGCTCGGCCGCGTTTGCAAACATTCAGGCGTGGCAGCCAGATAGCCTGGTCCCCGTAGGACTCTGCCAGGGGAGTGGGTATATCTGCTTCCCGTTCTTCTCACCTGAGTGCTACTGATTCTAGCTTTGAGGGCTACACTCTACTCAACCGGAGCAGTAAGTTGAACTTCAACTTATGGCACTTTGTGAAACTGTTGAGAAATAGTGCTCAATTGTTTGGAACGCCACCACTATCCATCCAGCAATATGGACGGCAGTGCCTACATCTGGCTCTAATTAGTCCACGGTTGTGTTCAGCCTAATGACCTCTACCGGGAACACTCAGAATGATGTTCTGAGTTATTGCAACATAGGAGCGTTTCACTGCTTTCAAGGCTTCTCAGGAAGAATTCTGGAATCGTGCTGCCGGCAGGCCTCCGGCTGTTCCGGGTGAACATCTCCTTGTAAATCCCCCTTGGTTTCTTGTACACCCGTGAAATTTGGCCAGGTTATGCAGTTTGCATTGCTGCACAATTGCCCCTGCCTAGCTCGGCCGCGGTTGCAAACATTCAGGCGTGGCAGCCAGATAGTCTGGCCCCCGTAGGAGTCTGCCAACGGACTGGGTATATCTGCTTCCCGTTCTTCTCACCTGAGTGCTACTGATTCCAGCTTTGACGACTACACTCTACTAAACCGGAGCAGTAAGTTGAACCTCAACTTATGGCACTTTGTGAAAGTGTTGAGAACTAGAGCTCAGTTGTTTGCCACGCCACCACTGTCCATCCAGCACTATGGACGGCATTGCCTACATCTGGCTCTAATTAGTCGACGGTTGTGTTCAGCCGAATGACCTCTGTCGGGAACACTCAGAATGAGGTTCTGAGTTATTGCAACATAGGAGCGTTTCACTGCTTTCAAGGCTTCTCAGGAAGAATTCCCGAATCTTGCTGCCGGCAGGCCTCCGGCAGTTCATGGTGAACATCTCCTTGTAAATCTCGCGTCGTTTCTTGTACACACTTGAAATTTGACCAGGTTATGCAGTTTGCATTGCTGCACAATTGCGCCTGCCTAGCTCGGCCGCGTTTGCAAACATTCAGGCGTGGCAGCCAGATAGACTGGTTCCCGTAGGACACTGCCAGTGGACTGGGTATATCTGCTTCCCGTTCTTCTCACCTGAGTGCTACTGATTCCAGCTTTGACCGCTAAACTCTACTCAACCGGAGCAGTGAGATGAACCTCAACTTATGGCACTTTGTGAAAGTGATGAGAACTATAGCTCAGTTGTTTGGCACGCCACCACTGTCCATCCAGCACTATGGACGGCACTGCCTACATCTGGCACTAATTAGTCGACGGTTGTGTTCAGCCGAATGACCTCTGCTGGGAACACTCAGAATGAGGTTCTGAGTTATTGCAACATAGGAGCGTTCCACTGCTTTCAAGGCTTCTCAGGAAGAATTCCGTAATCTTGCTGCCGGCAGGCCTCCGGCTGTTCCGGGTGAACATCTCCTTGTAAATCCCCCGTGGTTTCTTGTACACCCGTGAAATTTGGCCAGGTTATGCAGTTTGCATTGCTGCACAATTGCTCCTGCCTAGCTCGGCCGCGGTTGCAAACATTCAGGCGTGGCAGCCAGATAGGCTGGTCCCCGTAGGACACTGCCAGCGGACTGGGTATATCTGCTTCACGTTCTTCTCACCTGAGTACTACTGATTCCAGGTTTGACCAATACACTCTACTCAACCGGAGAAGTAAGTTGAACCTCAACTTATGGCACTTTGTGAAACTGTTGAGAACTAGAGCTCAGTTGTTTGACACGCCACCACTGTCCATCCAGCACTATTGACGACACTGCCTACATCTGGCTCTAATTAGTCCATGGTTGTGTTCAGCCGAATGACCTCTGCCGGGAACACTCAGAATGACGTTCTGAGTTATTGCAACATAGGAGCGTTTCACTGCTTTCAAGGCTTCTCAGGAAGAATTCCGGAATCTTGCTGCCGGCAGGCCTCCGGCTGTTCCGGGTGAACATCTCCTTGTAAATCCCTCGTGGTTTCTTGTACACCCGTGAAATTTGGACAGGTTATGCAGTTTGCATTGCTGCACAATTGCGCCTGCCTAGCTCGGCCGCGGTTGCAAACATTCAGGCGTGGCAGCCATATAGGCTCGTCCCCGTAGGACTCTGCCAGCGGACTATGTATATCTGCTTCCCGTTCTTCTCACCTGAGTGCTACTGATTCCAGCTTTGACGGCTACCCTCTACTCCACCGGAGCAGTAAGTTGAACCTCAACTTATGGCACTTTGTGAAACTGTTGAGAACTACAGCTCAGTTGTTTGGCACGCCACCACTGTCCATCCAGCACTATGGACGGCACTCCCTACATCTGGCTCTAATTAGTCCACGGTTGTGTTCAGCCGAATGACCTCTGCCGGGAACACTCAGAATGAGGTTCTGAGTTATTGCAACATAGGAGCGTTTCACTGCTTGCAAGGCTTCTCAGGAAGAATTCCGGAATCTTGCTGCCGGCAGGCCTCCGGCTGTTCCGGGTGAACATCTCCTTGTAAATCCCCCGTGGTTTCTTGTACACCCGTGAAATTTGGCCAGGTTATGCAGTTTGCATTGCTGAACAATTGCGCCTGCCTAGCTTGGCCGCGGTTGCAAACATTCAGGCGTGGCAGCCAGAGAGGCTGGTCCCCGTAGGACTCTGCCAGCGGACTGGGTATATCTGCTTCCCGTACTACTCAGCTGAGGGCTACTGTTTCCAGCTGTGATGGCTACACTCAACTCAACCGGAGCATTAAGTTGAACCTCAACTTATGACACTTTGTGAAACTGTTGAGAACTAGAGCTCATTTGTTTGGCACGCCACCACTGTCCATCCAGCACTATGGACGGCACTGCCTACATGTGGCTCTAATTAGTCGACGGTTGTGTTCAGCCGAATGACCTCTGGTGGGAACACTCAGAATGAGGTTCTGAGTTATTGGAACATAGGAGCGTTTCACTGCTTTCAAGGCTTCCAGGAAGAATTCCGGAATCTTGCTGCCGGCAGGCCTCCGGCTGTTCCGGGTGAACATCTCCTTGTAAATCCCCCGTGGTTTCTTGTACACCCGTGAAATTTGGCCAGGTTATGCAGTTTGCATTTCTGCACAATTCCGCCTGCCTAGCTTGGCCGCGGTTGCAAACATTCAGGAATGGCAGCCAGATAGGCTAGTCCCCGTAGGACACTGCCAGCGGACTGGGTATATCTGTTTGCGGTTCTTCTCACCTGAGTGCTACTGATTCCAAGTTTGACCTCTACACTCTACTCACCCGGAGCATTAAGTTGAACCTCAACTTATGGCACTTTTTGAAAGTGATGAGAACTAGAGCTCATTTGTTTGGCACGCCACCACTGTTCATCCAGCACTATGGACGGCACTGCCTACATCTGGCTCTAATTAGTCCACGGTTCTGTTCAGCCGAATGACCTCTGCCGGGAACACTCAGAATGATGTTCTGAGTTATTGCAACATAGGAGCGTTTCACTGCTTTCAAGGCTTCTCAGGAAGATTTCCGGAATCTTGCTGCCGGCAGGCCTCCGTCATTTCCGGGTGAACATCTCCTTGTAAATCCCCCGTGGTTTCTTGTACACCCGTGAAATTTGGCCAGGTTATGCAGTTTGCATTGCTGCACAATAGCGCCTGCCTAGCTCGACCGCGGTTGCAAACATTCAGGCGTGGCAGCCAGATGGACTGGTCCCCGTAAGACACTGCCAGCGGACTGGGTATATCTGCTTCCCGTTCTTCTCATCTGAGTGCTATTGATTCCAGCTTTGACCGCTACACTCTACTCAAACGGAGCAGTAAGTTGAACCTCAACTTATGGCACGTTTTGAAAGTGTTGAGAACTAGAGCTCAGTTGTTTGGCACGCCACCACTGTCCATCCAGCACTATGGACGGCACTGCCTATATCTGGCTCTAATTAGTCCACGGTTGTGTTCAGCCGAATGACCTCTGCCGGGAACACTCAGAATGAGGTTCTGAGTTATTGCAACATAGGAGCGTTTTACTGCTTTCAAGGCTTCTCAGGAAGAATTCCGGAATCTTGCTTCCGGCAGGCCTCCGGCAGTTCCGGGTGAACATCTCCTTGTAAATCCCCCGTGGTTCTTGTACACCCGTGATATTTGCCAGGTTATGCAGTTTGCATTGCTGCACAATTGGGCCTGCCTAGCTCGGCCGCGATTGCAAACATTCAGGCGTGGCAGCCAGATAGGCTGGTCCCCGTAGGACACTGCAAGCGGACTGGGTTTATCTACTTCCCGTTCTTCTCACCTGAGTGCTACTGATTCCAGCTTTGACGGCTGCACTCTACTCAACCGTAGCATTAAGTTGAACCTCTACTTAGGTCACTTTGTGAAAGTGTTGAGAACTAGAGCTCAGTTGTTTGGCACGCCACCACTGTCCATCCAGCACTATGAACGACACTGCCTACATCTCCTCTAATTAGTCCATGGTTGTGTTCAGCCGAATGACCTCTGCCGGGAACACTCAGAATGAGGTTCTGAGTTATTGCAACATAGGAGCGTTTCACTGCTTTCAAGGCTACTCAGGAAGAATTCCGGAATCTTGCTGCCGGCAGGCCTCCGGCTGTTCCGGGTGAACATCTCCTTGTAATTCCCCCGTGGTTTCTTGTACACCCGTGAAATTTGGCCAGGTTATGCAGTTTGCATTTCTGCACAATTCCACCTGCCTAACTCGGCCGCGGTTGCAAACATTCAGGCGTGGCAGCCAGATAGGCTGGTCCCCGTAGGACACTGCCAGCGGACTGGGTATATCTGCTTCCCGTTCTTCTCACCTGAGTGCTACTGATTCCAGCTTTGACGGCTACACTCTACTCACCCGGAGCATTAAGTTGAACTTCAACTTATGGCACTTTGTGAAAGTGTTGAGAACTAGAGCTCAGTTGTTTGACACGCCACCACTGTCCATCCAGCACTATGGACGGCACTGCCTACATCTGGCTCTAATTAGGCCATGGTTGTGTTCAGCCGAATGACCTCTGCCGGGAACACTCAGAATGAGGTTCTGAGTTATTGCAACATAGGAGCGTTTCACTGCTTTCAAGGCTTCTCAGGAAGAATTCCGGAATCTTGCTGCCGTCAGGCCTCCGGCTCTTCCGGGTGAACATCTCCTTGTAAATCCCCATTGGTTTCTTGTACACCCGTGAAATTTAGCCAGGTTATGCAGTTTGCATTGCTGTACAATTGCGCCTGCCTAGCTCGGCCGCGGTTGCAAACATTCAGGCGTGGCAGCCAGATAGGCTGGGCCCCGGAGGACACTGCCAGCGGACTGGGTATATCTGCTTCCCGTTCTTCTCACCTGAGTACTACTGATTCCAGCTTTGACGGCTACACTCTACTCAACCGGAGCAGTAAGTTGAACCTCAACTTAGGGCACTTTGTGAAAGTGATGAGAACTAGAGCTCAGTTGTTTGGCACGCCAGCACTGTGCCTCCAGCACTATGGACAGCACTGCCTACATCTGGCTCTAATTAGGCCACAGTTGTGTTCAGCCGAATGACCTCTGCCGGGAACACTCAGAATGAGGTTCTGAGTTATTGCAACATAGGAGCGTTTCACTGCTTTCAAGGCTTCTCAGGAAGAATTCCGGAATCTTGCTGCCGGCAGGCCTCCGGCTGTTCCGGGTGAACATCTCCTTGTAAATCCCCCGTGGTTTCTTGTACACCCGTGAAATTTGGCCAGGTTATGCAGTTTGCATGGCTTCACAATTGCGCCTGCCTAGCTCGGCCACGGTTGCAAACATTCAGGCGTGGCAGCCAGATAGGCTGGTCCCCGTAGGACACTGCCAGCGGACTGGGTATATCTGCTTCCCGTGCTTCTCACCTGAGTGCTACTGATCCCAGCTTTGACGGCTACACTCTACTCAACCGGAGCATTAAGTTGCACCTCAACTTATGGCACTTTGTGAAAGTGTTGAGCACTAGAACTCAGTTGTTTGGCACGCCACCACTGTCCATCCAGCACTATGGACGGCACTCCCTACATCTGGCTCTAATTAGTCCACGGTTGTGTTCAGCCGAATGACCTCTGCCGGGAACACTCAGAATGCGGTACTGAGTTATTGCAACGTAGGAGCGTTTCACTGCTTTCAAGGCTTCTCAGGAACAATTCCGGAATCTTGCTGCCGGCAGGCCTCCGGCTGTTCCGGGTGAACATCTCCTTGTAAATCCCCCGTGGTTTCTTGTACACCCGTGAAATTTGGCCAGGTTATGCAGTTTGCATTGCTGAACAATTGCGCCTGCCTAGCTTGGCCGCGGTTGCAAACATTCAGGCGTGGCAGCCAGAGAGGCTGGTCCCCGTAGGACTCTGCCAGCGGACTGGGTATATCTGCTTCCCGTTCTTCTCAGCTGAGGGCTACAGTTTCCAGCTGTGATGGCTACACTCAACTCAACCGGAGCATTAAGTTGAACCTCAACTTATGACACTTTGTGAAACTGTTGAGAACTAGAGCTCAGTAGTTTGGCACGCCACCACTGTCCATCCAGCACTATGGAAGGCACTGCCTACATCTGGCTCTAATTAGTCCACGGTTGTGTTCAGCCGAATGACCTCTGTCGGGAACACTCAGAATGAGGTTCTGAGTTATTGCAACATAGGAGCGTTTCACTGCTTTCAAGGCTTCTCAGGAAGAATTCCGGAATCTTGCTGCCGGCAGGCCTCTGGCTCTCCGAGTGAACATCTCCTTGTAAATCCCCCGTGGTTTCTTGTACACCCGTGAAATTTGGACAAGTTATGCAGTTTGAATTGCTGCACAATTGCGCCTGCATAGCTCGGCCGCGGTTGCAAACATACAGGCGTGGCAGCCATATAGGCTGGTCCCCGTAGGACTCTGCCAGCGGACTGGGTATATCTGCTTCCCGTTCTTCTCACCTGAGTGCTACTGATTCCAGATTTGACAGCTACACTCTACTCAACCGGAGCAGTAAGTTGAACGTCAACTTATGGCACTTTGTGAAAGTGATGAGAACTAGAGCTCAGTTGGTTGGCACGCCACCAGTCTCCATCCAGCACTATGGACGGTACTGCCTTCATCTGGCTCTAATTAGTCCACGATTGTGTTCAGCCGAATGAACTCTGCCGGGAATACTCAGAATGAGGTTCTGAGTTATTGCAACATAGGAGCGTTTCACTGCTTTAAGGCTTCTCAGGAAGAATTCCGGAATCTTGCTGCCGGCAGGCCTCCGGCTATTCCGGGTGAACATCTCCTTGTAAATCCCCCGTGGTTTCTTGTACACCCGTGAAATTTGGCCAGCTTATGGAGTTTGCATTGCTGCACAATTGCGCCTGCCTAGCTAGGCCGGGGTTGCAAACATTCAGGCGTGGCAGCCAGATAGGCTGGTCCCCGAAGGACACTTCCAGCGGACTGGGTATATCTGCTTCCCGTTCTTCTCACCTGAGTGCTACTGATTCCAGCTTTGACGGCTACACTCTACGCAACCGGAGCATTAAGTTGAACCTCAACTTACGGGACTTTGTGAAAGTGTTGAGAACTAGAGCTCAGTATTTTGGCACGCCACCACTCTCCATCCAGCACTATGGACGGCACTGCCTACATCTGGCTCTAATTAGTCCACGGTTGTGTTCAGCCGAATGACCTCTGCCGGGAACACTCAGAATGAGCTTCTGAGTTATTGCAACATAGGAGCGTTTCACTGATTTCAAGGCTTCTCAGGAAGAATTCCGGAATCTTGCTGCCGGCAGGCCTCCGGCTGTTCCGTGTGAACATCTCCTTGTAAATCCCCTGTGGTTTCTTGTACACCCGTCAAATTTGGACAGGTTATGCAGTTTGCATTGCTGCACAATTGCGCCTGCCTAGCGCGGCCACGGTTGCAAACATTCAGGCGTGGCAGCTAGAAGGACTGGTCCCCGTAGGACACTGACAGCGGACTGGGTATATCTGCTTCCCGTTCTTCTCACCTGAGTGCTACTGATTCCAGCTTTGACGGCTACACTCTACTCAACCGGAGCAGTAAGTTGAACCTCAACTTATGGCACTTTGTGAAAGTGATGAGAACTAGAGCTCGGTTTTTTGGCACGCCACCACTGGCCATCCAGCACTATGGACGGCACTGCCTACATCTGGCTCTAATTAGTCCACGGTTGTGTTCAGCCGAATGACCTCTGCCGGGAACACTTAGAATGAGCTTCTGAGTTATTGCAACATAGGAGCGTTTCACTGCTTTCAAGGCTTCTCAGGAAGAATTCCGGAATCTTGCTGCTGGCAGGCCTCCGGCTCTTCCGGGTGAACATCTCCTTGTAAATCCCCCGTGGTTTCTTGTACACCCGTGAAATTTGGCCAGGTTATGCAGTTTGCATTGCTGAACAATTGCGCCTGCCTAGCTTGGCCGCGGTTGCAAACATTCAGGCGTGGCAGCCAGAGAGGCTGGTCCCCGTAGGACTCTGCCAGCGGACTGGGTATATCTGCTTCCCGTTCTTCTCAGCTGAGGGCTACTGTTTCCAGCTGTGATGGCTACACTCAACTCAACCGGAGCATTAAGTTGAACCTCAACTTATGACACTTTGTGAAACTGTTGAGAACTAGAGCTCAGTTGTTTGGCACCCCACCACTGTCCATCCAGCACTATGGACGGCACTGCCTACATCTGGCTCTAATTAGTCCACGGTTGTGTTCAGCCGAATGACCTCTGTCGGGAACACTCAGAATGAGGTTCTGAGTTATTGCAACATAGGAGCGTTTCACTGCTTTCAAGGCTTCTCAGGAAGAATTCCGGAATCTTGCTGCCGGCCGGCCTCTGGCTCTTCCAAGTGAACATCTCCTTGTAAATCCCCCGTGGTTTCTTGTACACCCGTGAAATTTGGACAGGTTATGCAGTTTGCATTGCTGCACAATGGCGGATGCCCAGCTCGGCCGGGGTTGCAAACATTCAGGCGTGGCAGCCATATAGGCTGGTCCCCGTAGGACTCTGCCAGCGGACTGGGTATATCTGCTTCCCGTTCTTCTCACCTGAGTGCTACTGATTCCAGCTTTCACAGCTACACTCTACTCAACCGGAGCAGTAAGTTGAACCTCAACTTATGGCACTTTGTGAAAATGTTGAGAACTAGAGCTCAGTTGTTTGGCTCGCCACCACTGTCCATCCAGCACTATGGACAGCACTGCCTACATCTGGTTCTAATTAGTCCACGATTGTGTTCAGGCGAATGCCCTCTGCCGGCAACACTCAGAATGAGGTTCTGAGTTATTGCAACATAGGAGCGTTTCACTGCTTTCAAGGCTTCTCAGGAAGAATTCCGGAATCTTGCTGCCGGCAGGCCTCCGGCTGTTCCGGGTGAACATCTCCTTGTAAATCCCCCGTGGTTTCTTGTACACCCGTGAAATTTGGCCAGGTTATGCAGTTTGCATGGCTGCACAATTGCGCCTGCCTAGCTCAGCCTCGGTTGCAAACATTCAGGTGTGGCAGCCAGATAGGCTGGTCCCCGTAGGACACTGCCAGCGGACTGGGTATATCTGCTTCCCGTTCTTCTCACCTGAGTGCTGCTGAATCCAGCTTTGACGGCTACACTGTACTCAACCGGAGCAGTAAGTTGAAACTCAACTTATGGCACTTTGTGAAAGTGTTGAGAAGTAGAGCTCAGATGTTTGGCACGCCACCACTGTCCATCCAGTACTATGGACGACATTGCCTACATCTGGCTCTAATTAGTCCACGGTTGTTTTCAGCCGAATGACCTCTGCCGGGAACACTCAGAATGAGGTTCTGAGTTATTGCAACATAGGAGCGTTTCACTGCTTTCAAGGCTTCTCAGGAAGATTTCCGGAATCTTGCTGGCGGCAGGCCTCCGGCTGTTCCTGGTGAACATCTCCTTGTAAATCCCCCGTGGTTTCTTGTACACCCTTGAAATTTGACCAGGTTATGCAGTTTGCATTGCTGAACAATTGCGCCTTCCTAGCTCGGCCGAGGTTGCAAACATTCAGGCGTGGCAGCCAGATAGGATGGTCCCCGTAGGACTTTGCCAGCGGACTGGGTATATCAGCTTCCCGTTCTTCTCACCTGAGTGCTACTGTTTCGAGCTGTGACGGCTACACTCAACTCAACCGGAGCATTAAGTTGAACCTCAACTTATGGCACTTTGTGAAACTGTTGAGAACTAGAGCTCACTTGTTTGGCACGCCACCACTGTCCATCCAGCACTATGGACGGCACTCCCTACATCTGGCTCTAATTAGTCCACGGTTGTGTTCAGCCGAATGACCTCTGCCGGGAACACTCAGAATGAGGTTCTGAGTTATAGCAACGTAGGAGCGTTTCACTGCTTTCAAGGCTTCTCAGGAAGAATTCCGGAATCTTGCTCCCGGCAGGCCTCCGGCTGTTCCGGGTGAACATCTCCTTGTAAATCCCCTGTGGTTTCTTGTACACCCGTGAAATTTGGCCAGGTTATGCAGTTTGCATTGCAGCACAATTGCGCCTGCCTAGCTCGGCCACGGTTGCAAACATTCAGGCGTGGCAGCTAGATGGACTGGTCCCCGTAGGACACTGCCAGCGGACTGGGTATATCTGATTCCCGTTCTTCTCACCTGAGTGCTACTGATTCCAGCTTTGACGGCTACACTCTACTCAACCGGAGCAGTAAGTTGAACCTCAACTTATGGCACTTTGTGAAACTGTTGAGAACTAGAACTCAGTTGTTTGGTACGCCACCACTCTCCATCCAGGACTATGGACGGCACTGCCTACATCTGGCTCTAATTAGTCCACGGTTCTGTTCAGCCGAATGACCTCTGCCGGGAACACTCAGAATGAGGTTCTGAGTTATTGCAACATAGGAGCGTTTCACTGCTTTCAAGGCTTCTCAGGAAGAATTCCGGAATCTTGCTGCCGGCAGGCCTCCGGCTGTTCCAGGTGAACATCTCCTTGTAAATCCCCTGTGGTTTCTTGTACACCCCTGAAATTTGGCCAGGATATGCAGTTTGCATTGCTGCACAATTGCGCCTGCCTAGCTAGGCTGCGGTTGCAAACATTCAGGCGTGGCAGCCAGATAGGCTGGTCCCCGTAGGACTCTGCCCGCGGACTGGGTGTATCTGCTTCCCGTTCTTCTCACCTGAGTGCTACTGATTCCAGCTTTGACGGCTACACTCTACTCAACCGGAGCATTAAGTTGAACCTCAACTTATGGCACTTTGTGAAACTGTTGAGAACTAGAACTCAGGTGTTTGGCACGCCACCACTCTCCATCCAGCACTATGGACGGCACTGCCTACATCTAGCTATAATTAGTCCACGGTTGTGTTCAGCCGAATGACCTCTGCCGGGAACACTCAGAATGAGGTTCTGAGTTATTGCAACATAGGAGCGTTTCACTGCTTTCAAGGCTTCTCAGGAAGAATTCCGGATTCTTGCTGCCGGCAGGCCTCCCGCAGTTCCTGGTGAACATCTCCTTGTAAATCTCCCGTCGTTTCTTGTACACCCTTGAAATTTGACCAGGTTATGCAGTTTGCATTGCTGCACAATTGCGCCTGCCTAGCTCGGCCGCGTTTGCAAACATTCAGGCGTGGCAGCCAGATAGACTGGTCCCCGTAGGACACTGCCAGCGGACTGGGTATATCTGCTTCCCGTTCTTCTCACCTGAGTGCTACTGATTCCAGCTTTGACCGCTAAACTCTACTCAACCGGAGCAGTGAGAAGAACCTCAACTTATGGCACTTTGTGAAAGTGATGAGAACTATAGCTCAGTTGTTTGGCACGCCACCACTGTCCATCCAGCACTATGGACGGCACTGCCTACATCTGGCTCTAATTAGTCGACGGTTGTGTTCAGACGAATGACCTCTGCCGGGAACACTCAGAATGAGGTTCTGAGTTATTGCAACATAGGAGCGTTCCACTGCTTTCAAGGCTTCTCAGGAAGAATTCCGGAATCTTCCTGCCGGCAGGCCTCCGGCTGTTCCGGGTGAACATCTCCTTGTAAATCCCCCGTGGTTTCTTGTACACCCGTGAAATTTGGCCAGGTTATGCAGTTTGCAATGCTGCACAATTGCGCCTGCCTAGCTCGGCCGCGGTTGCAAACATTCAGGCGTGGCAGCCAGATAGGCTGGTCCCCGTAGGACACTGCCAGCGGACTGGGTATATCTGCTTCCCGTTCTTCTCACCTGAGTACTACTGATTCCAGGTTTGACCAATATACTCTACTCAACCGGAGCAGTAAGTTGAACCTCAACTTATGGCACTTTGTGAAAGTGATGAGAACTAGAGCTCAGTTGTTTGGCACGCCACCACTGTCCAGCCAGCACTATGGACGGCACTGCCTACATCTGGCTCTAATTAGTCCACGGTTGTGTTCAGCCGAATGACCTCTGCCGGGAACACTCAGAATGAGGTTCTGAGTTATTGCAACATAGGAGCGTTTCACTGCTTTCAAGGCTTCTCAGGAAGAATTCCGGAATCTTGCTGCCGGCAGGCCTCCGGCTGTTCCAGGTGAACATCTCCTTGTAAATCCCCTCTGGTTCTTGTACACCCGTGTAATTTGGCCAGGTTATGCAGTTTGCATTGCTGCACAATTGCGCCTGCCTAGCTAGGCCGCGGTTGCAAACATTCATGCGTGGCAGCCAGATAGGCTGGTCCCGTAGGACTCTGCCCGCGGACTGGGTATATCTGCTTCCCGTTCTTCTCACCTGAGTGCTACTGATTCCAGCTTTGACGGCTACACTCTACTCAACCGGAGCTTTAAGTTGAACCTCAACTTATGGCACTTTGTGAAACTGTTGAGAACTAGAACTGAGTTGTTTGGCACGCCACCACTCTCCATCCAGCCCTATGGACGGCACTGCCTACATCTAGCTCTAATTAGTCCACGGTTGTGTTCAGCCGAATGACCTCTGCCGGGAACACTCAGAATGAGGTTCTGAGTTATTGCAACATAGGAGCGTTTCACTGCTTTCAAGGCTTCTCAGGAAGAACTCCGGATTCTTGCTGCCGGCAGGCCTCCGGCAGTTCCTGGTGAACATCTCCTTGTAAATCTCCCGTCGTTTCTTGTACACCCTTGAAATTTGACCAGGTTATGCAGTTTGCATTGCTGCACAATTGCGCCTGCCTAGCTCGGCCGCGTTTGCAAACATTCAGGCGTGGCAGCCACATGGACTGGTCCCCGTAGGACACTGCCAGCGGACTGGGTATATCTGCTTCCCGTTCTTCTCACCTGAGTGCTACTGATTCCAGCTTTGACGGCTACACTCTACTCAACCGGAGCAGTAAGTTGAACCTCAACTTATGGCACTTTGTGAAACTGTTGAGAACTAGAGCTCAGTTGTTTGGCACGCCACCACTGTCCATCCAGCACTATGGACGGCACTGCCTACATCTGGCTCTAATTAGTCCACGGTTCTGTTCAGCCGAATGACCTCTGCCGGGAACACTCAGAATGATGTTCTGAGTTTTTGCAACATAGGAGCGTTTCACTGCTTTCAAGGCTTCTCAGGAAGAATTCCGGAATCTTGCTGCCGGCAGGCCTCCGTCATTTCCGGGTGAACATCTCCTTGTAAATCCCCCGTGGTTTCTTGTACACCCGTGAAATTTGGCCAGGTTATTCAGTTTGCATTGCTGCACAATTGCGCCTGCCTAGCTCGACCGCGTTTGCAAACATTCAGGCGTGGCAGCCAGATGGACTGGTCCCCGTAGGACAGTGCCAGCAGACTGGGTATATCTGCTTCCCGTTCTTCCCATCTGAGTGCTACTGATTCCAGCTTTGACCGCTACACTCTACTCAAACGGAGCAGTAAGTTGAACCTGAACTTATGGCACTTTGTGAAAGTGTGGAGAAGTAGAGCTCGGTTTTTGGCATGCGACCACTGTCCATCCAGCACTATGGACGGCACTGCCTACATCTGGCTCTAATTAGTCCACGGTTGTGTTCAGCCGAATGACCTCTGCCGGGAACACTCAGAATGAGGTTCTGAGTTATTGCAACATAGGAGCGTTTCACTGCTTTCAAGGCTACTCAGGAAGAATTCCGGAATCTTGCTGCCGGCAGGCCTCCGGCTGTTCCGGGTGAACATCTCCTTGTAATTCCCCCGTGGTTTCTTGTACACCCGTGAAATTTCCCAGCTTATACAGTTTGCATTGCTGCACAATTGCGCCTGCATAGCTCGGCCGGGGTTGGAAATATTAAGGCGTGGCAGCCAGATAGGCTGGTCCCCGTAGGACACTGCCAGCGGACTGGGTATATCTGCTTCCTGTTCTTCTCACCTGAGTGCTACTGATTTCAGCTTTGAGGGCCACACTCTACTCAACCGGAGCAGTAAGTTGAACCTCAACTTATGGCACTTTGTGAAACTGTTGAGAACTAGAGCTCAGTTGTTTGGCACACCACCACTGTCCTTCCAGCACTATAGACGGCACTGCCTACATATGGCTCTAATTAGTCCACGGTTGTGTTCAGCCGAATGACCTCTGCCGGGAACACTGAGAATGATGTTCTGAGTTATTGCAACATAGGAGCATTTCACTGCTTTCAAGGCTTCTCAGGAAGAATTCCGGAATCTTGCTGCCGGCAGGCCTCCGGCTGTTCCGGGTGAACATCTCCTTGTAAATCCCCCGTGGTTTCTTGTACACCCGTGAAATTTGGCCAGGTTATGCAGTTTGCATTGCTGCACAAATGCGCCTGCCTAGCTCGACCGCGGTTGCAAACATTCAGGCGTGGCAGCCAGATGGACTGGTCCCCGTAGGACAGTGCCATCGGACTGGGTATATCTGCTTCCCGTTCTTCTCATCTGAGTGCTACTGATTCCAGCTTTGACCGCTACACTCTACTCAAACGGAGCAGTAAGTTCAACCTGAACTTATGGCACTTTGTGAAAGTGTGGAGAATTAGAGCTCGGTTGTTTGGCACGCGACCACAGTCCATCCAGCACTATGGACGGCACTGCCTACATCTGGCTCTAATTAGTCCACGGTTGTGTTCAGCCGAATGAACTCTGCCGGGAACACTCAGAATGAGGTTCTGAGTTATTGCAACATAGGAGCGTTTCACTGCTTTCAAGGCTACTCAGGAAGAATTCCGGAATCTTGCTGCCGGCAGGCCTCCGGCTGTTCCGGGTGAACATCTCCTTGTAATTCCCCCGTGGTTTCTTGTACACCCGGGAAATTTGGCCAGGTTATGCAGTTTGCATTGCTGCACAATTGCTCCTGCCTACCTCGGCCGCGGTTGCAAACATTAAGGGGTGGCAGCCAGATAGGCTGGTCCCCGTAGGACACTGCCAGCGGACTGGGTATATCTGCTTCCCGTTCTTCTCACTTGAGTCCTACTGATTCCAGCTTTGACGGCTACACTCTACTCAACCGGAGCAGTAAGTTGAACCTCTACTTATGGCACTTTGTGAAACTGTTGAGAACTAGAGCTCAGTTGTTTGGCATGCCACCACTGTCCATCCAGCACTATGGACGGCACTGCCTACATCTGGCTCTAATTAGTCCACGGTTGTGTTCAGCCGAATGACCTCTGCCGGGAACACTCAGAATGAGGTTCTGAGTTATTGCAACATAGGAGCGTTTCACTGCTTTCAAGGCTTCTCAGGAAGAATTCCGGAATCTTGCTGCCGGCAGGCCTCCGGCTGTTCCGGGTGAACATCTCCTTGTAAAACCCCAGTGGTTTCTTGTACACCCGTGAAATTTGGACAGGTTATGCAGTTTGCATTGCTGCACAATTCCGCCTGCCTAGCTCGGCCGCGGTTGCAAACATTCAGGCGTGGCAGCCAGATAGGCTGGTCCCCGTAGCATCTGCCAGCGGACTGGGTATATCTGCTTCCCGTTCTTCTCACCTGAGTACTATTGATTCCAACTTTGAGGGCTACACTCTACTCAACCGGAGCTGAAAGTTGAACCTCAACTTATGGCACTTTGTCAAAGTGTGGAGAACTAGAGCTCGGTTGTTTGTCACGCGACCACAGTCCATCCAGGACTATGGACGGCACTGCCTACATCTGGCTCTAATTAGTCCACGGTTGTGTTCAGCCGAATGACCTCTGCCGGGAACACTCAGAATGAGGTTTTGAGTTATTGCAACATAGGAGCGTTTCACTGCTTTCAAGGCTTCTCAGGAAGAATTCCGGAATCTTGCTGCCGGCAGGCCTCCGGCTGTTCCGGGTGAACATCTCCTTGTAATTCGCCCGTGGTTTCTTGTACACCCGTGAAATTTGGCCAGGTTATGCAGTTTGCATTGCTGCACAATTCCGCCTGCCTAACTCGGCCTCGGTTGCAAACATTCAGGCGTGGCAGCCAGATAGGCTGGCCCCGTAGGACACTGCCAGCGGACTGGGTATATCTGCTTCCCGTTCTTCTCACCTGAGTGCTACTGATTCCAGCTTTGACGGCTACACTCTACTCAACCGGAGCAGTAAGTTGAACTTCAACTTATGGCACTTTGTGAAAGTGTTGAGAACTAGAGCTCAGTTGTTTGGCACGCCACCACTGTCCATCCAGCACTATGGACGGCACTGCCTACATCTGGCTCTAATTAGTCCATGGTTGTGTTCAGCCGAATGACCTCTGCCGGGAACACTCAGAATGAGGTTCTGAGTTATTGCAACATAGGAGCGTTTCAATGCTTTCAAGGCTTCTCAGGAAGAATACCGGAATCTTGCTGCCGGCAGGCCTCCGGCTCTTCCGGGTGAACATCTCCTTGTAAATCCCCAATGGTTTCTTGTACACCCGTGAAATTTGGCCAGGTTATGCAGTTTGCATTGCTGCACAATTGCGCCTGCCTAGCTCGGTCGCGGTTGCAAACATTCAGGCGTGTCAGCCAGATAGGCTGGGCCCCGTGGACACTGCCAGCGGACTGGGTATATCTGCTTCCCGTTCTTCTCACCTGAGTACTACTGATTCCAGCTTTCACGGCTACACTCTACTCAACCGGAGCAGTAAGTTGAACCTCAACTTAGGGCACTTTGTGAAAGTGATGACAACTAGAGCTCAGTTGTTTGGCACGCCACCACTGTCCATCCAGCACTATGGACGGCACTGCCTACATCTGGCTCTAATTAGGCCACAGTTGTGTTCAGCCGAATGACCTCTGCCGGGAACACTCAGAATGAGGTTCTGAGTTATTGCAACATAGGAGCGTTTCACTGCTTTCAAGGTTTCTCAGGAAGAATTCCGGAATCTTGCTGCCGGCAGGCCTCCAGCTGTTCCTGGTGAACATCTCCTTGTAAATCCCCCGTAGTTTCTTGTACACCCGTGAAATTTGGACAGGTTATGCAGTTTGCATTGCTGCACAATTGCGCCTGCCTAACTCGGCCGCGGTTGCAAACATTCAGACATGGCAGCCAGATAGGCTGGTCCCCGTAGGACTCTGCCAGCGGACTGGGTATATCTGCTTCCCGTTCTCCTCACCTGAGTGCTACTGATTCCAGCTTTGACGGCTACACTCTACTCAACCGGAGCATTAAGTTGACCCTCAACTTATGGCACTTTGTGAAACTGTTCAGAACTAGAGCACAGTTGTTTGGCACGATACCACTCTCCATCCAGCACTATGGACGGGACTCCCTACATATGGCTCTAATTAGTCCACGGTTGTGTTCAGCCGAATGACCTCTGCCGGGAACACTCAGAATGAGGTTCTGAGTTATTGCAACATAGGAGCGTTTCACTGCTTTCAAGGCTTCTCAGGAAGAATTCCGGAATCTTGCTGCCGACAGGCCTCCGGCTGTTCAGGGTGAACACCTCCTTGTAAATCCCCCGTGGTTTCTTGTACACCCGTGAAATTTGGCCAGGTTATGCAGTTTGCATTAGTGCACAATTGCGCCTGCCTAGCTAGGCCGCGGTTGCAAACATTCAGGCGTGGCAGCCAGATAGGCTGGTCCCCGTAGGACACTGCCAGCGGACTGGGTATATCTGCTTCCCGTTCTTCTCACCTGAGTGCTACTGATTCCATGTTTGACGGCTACACTCTACTCAACCGGAGCATTAAGTTGAACCTCAACTTATGGCATTTTGTGAAACTGTTGAGAACTAGAGCTCAGTTGTTTGGCACGCCACCACTGTCCATCCAGCACTATGGACGGCACTGCCTACATCTGGCTCTAATTAGTCCACGATTGTGTTCAGCCGAATGACCTCTGCCGGGAACACTGAGAATGAGGTTCTGAGTTATTGCAACATAGGAGCGTTTCACTGCTTTCAAGGCTTCTCAGGAAGAATTCCGGAATCTTGCTGCCGGCAGTCCTCCGGCTGTTCCGGGTGAACATCTCCTTGTAAATCCCCTGTGGTTTCTTGTACACCCGTGAAATTTGGACAGCTTATGGAGTTTGCATTGCTGCACAATTGTGCCTGCCTAGCTCCGCCGTGTTTGAAACTTTCAGGCGTGGCAGCCAGATAGGCTGGTCCCCATAGTACTCTGCCAGCGGACTGGGTATATCTGCTTCCCGTTCTTCTCACCTGAGTGCTACTGATTCCAGATTTGACGGCTACTCTCTACTCAACCGGAGCAGTAAGTTGAACTTCAACTTATGGCACTTTGTGAAACTGTTGAGAACTAGAGCTCAGGTGTTTGGCACGCCACCACTGTCCATCCAGCACTATGGACGGCTCTCCCTACATCTGGCTCTAATTAGTCCACGGTTGTGTTCAGCCGAATGACCTCTGCCGGGAACACTCAGAATGAGGTTCTGAGTTATTGCAACATAGGAGCGTTTCACTGCTTTCAAGGCTTCTCAGGAAGAATTCCGCAATCTTGCTGCCGGCAGGCCTCCGGCTGTTCCGGGTGAACATCTCCTTGTAAATCCCCCGTGGTTTCTTGTACACCCGTGAAATTTGGACAGGTTATGCAGTTTGCATTGCTGCACAATTCCGCCTGCCTAACTCGACCGCGGTTGCAAACATACAGGCGTGGCAGCCAGATAGGCTGGGCCCCGTAGGACACTGCCAGCGGACTGGGTATATCTATTTCCCGTTCTTCTCACCTAAGTACTACTGATTCCAGCTTTGACGGCTACACTCTACTCAACCGGAGCAGTAAGTTGAACCTCAACTTAGGGCACTTTGTGAAAGTGATGACAACTAGAGCTCAGTTGTTTGGCACGCCACCACTGTCCATCCAGCACTATGGACGGCACTGCCTACATCTGGCTCTAATTAGGCCACAGTTGTGTTCAGCCGAATGACCTCTGCCGGGAACACTCAGAATGAGGTTCTGAGTTATTGCAACATAGGAGCGTTTCACGGCTTTCAAGGCTTCTCAGGAAGAATTCCGAAATCTTGCTGCCGGCAGGCCTCCGGCTGTTCCGGGTGAACATCTCCTTGTAAAAACCCCATGGTTTCTTGTACACCCGTGAAATTTGGCCAGGTTATGCAGTTTGCATGGCTTCACAATTGTGCCTGCCTAGCTCGGCCGCGGTTGCAAACATTCAGGCGTGGCAGCCAGATAGGCTGGTCCCCGTAGGACACTGCCAGCGGACTGGGTATATCTGCTTCCCGTTCTTCTCACCTGAGTGCTACTGATTCCAGCTTTGACGGCTACACTCTACTCAACCGGAGCAGTAAGTTGAACCTCAACTTATGGCACTTTGTGAAAGTGTTGAGCACTAGAACTCAGTTGTTTGGCACGCCACCACTGTCCATCCAGCACTATGGACGGCACTGCCTACATCTGGCTCTAATTAGTCCACGGTTGTGTTAAGCCGAATGACCTCTGCCGAGAACACTCAGAATGAGGTTCTGAGTTATTGCAACATAGGAGCGTTTCACTGCTTTCAAGGCTTCTCAGGAAGAATTCCGGAATCTTGCTGCCGGCAGGCCTCCGGCTGTTCCGGGTGAACATCTCCTTGTAAATCCCCCGTGGTTTCTTGTACACCCGTGAAATTTGGACAGGTTATGCAGTTTGCATTGCTGCACAATTGCGCCTGCCTAGCTCGGCCGCGGTTGCAAACATTCAGGCGTGTCAGCCAGATAGGGTGGTCCCCGTAGGACACTGCCAGCGGACTGGGTATATCTGCTTCCCGTTCTTCTCACCTGAGTGCTACTGATTCCAGCTTTGACGGCTACACTCTACGCAACCGGAGCATTAAGTTGAACCTCAACTTATGGCACTTTGTGAAACTGTTGAGAACTAGAGCTCAGATGTTTGGCACGCCACCACTGTCCATCCAGTACTATGGACGACACTGCCTACATCTGGCTCTAAGTAGTCCACTGTTGTGTTCAGCCAAATGACATCTGCCGGGAACACTCAGAATGGGGTTCTGAGTTATTGCAACATAGGAGCGTTTCACTGCTTTCAAGGCTTCTCAGGAAGAATTCCGGAATCTTGCTACCGGCAGGCCTCCGGCTGTTCCGGCTGAACATCTCCTTGTAAATCCCCCGTGGTTTCTTGTACACCCGTGAAATTTGGCCAAATTATGCAGTTTGCATTGATGAACAATTGCGCCTGCCTAGCTCGGCCGCAGTTGCAAACATTCAGGCGTGGCAGCCAGATGGACTGGTCCCCGTAGGACACTACCATCGGACTGGGTATATCTGCTTCCCGTTCTTCTCACCTGAGTGCTACTGATTCCAGCTTTGACGGCTACACTCTACACAACCGGAGCAGTAAGTTGAACCTCAACTTATGGCACTTTGTGAAACTGTTCAGAACTAGAGCACAGTTGTTTGGCACGATACCACTCTCCATCCAGCAATATGGACGGGACTCCCTACATATGGCTCTAATTAGTCCACGGTTGTGTTCAGCCGAATGACCTCTGCCGGGAACACTCAGAATGAGGTTCTGAGTTATTGCAACATAGGAGCGTTTCACTGCTTTCAAGGCTTCTCAGGAAGAATTCCGGAATCTTGCTGCCGGCAGGCCTCTGGCTGTTCCGGGTAAACATCTCCTTGTAAATCCCCTGTGGTTTCTTGTACACCCGTGAAATTTGGCCAGGTTATGCAGTTTGGATTGCTGCACAATTGCGACAGCCTAGCTCGGCCGCGGTTGCAAACATTCAGGCGTAGCAACCAGATAGGCTGGTCCCCGTAGGACTCTGCCAGCGGACTGGGTATATCTGCTTCCCGTTCTCCTCACCTGAGTGCTACTGATTCCAGCTTTAACGGCTACACTCTACTCAACCGGAGCATTAAGTTGACCCTCAACTTATGGCACTTTGTGAAACTGTTCAGAACTAGAGCACAGTTGTTTGGCACGATACCACTCTCCATCCAGCACTATGGACGGGACTCCCTACATATGGCTCTAATTAGTCCACGGTTGTGTTCAGCCGAATGACCTCTGCCGGGAACACTCAGAATGAGGTTCTGAGTTATTGCAACATAGGAGCGTTTCACTGCTTTCAAGGCTTCTCAGGAAGAATTCCGGAATCTTGCTGCCGGCAGGCCTCCTGCTGTTCAGGGTGAACACCTCCTTGTAAATCCCCCGTGGTTTCTTGTACACCCGTGAAATTTGGCCAGGTTATGCAGTTTGCATTAGTGCACAATTGCGCCTGCCTAGCTAGGCCGCGGTTGCAAACATTCAGGCGTGGCAGCCAGATAGGCTGGTCCCCGTAGGACACTGCCAGCGGACTGGGTATATCTGCTTCCCGTTCTTCTCACCTGAGTGCTACTGATTCCATGTTTGACGGCTACACTCTACTCAACCGGAGCATTAAGTTGAACCTCAACTTATGGCATTTTGTGAAACTGTTGAGAACTAGAGCTCAGTTGTTTGGCACGCCACCACTGTCCATCCAGCACTATGGACGGCACTGCCTACATCTGGCTCTAATTAGTCCACGATTGTGTTCAGCCGAATGACCTCTGCCGGGAACACTGAGAATGAGGTTCTGAGTTATTGCAACATAGGAGCGTTTCACTGCTTTCAAGGCTTCTCAGGAAGAATTCCGGAATCTTGCTGCCGGCAGTCCTCCGGCTGTTCCGGGTGAACATCTCCTTGTAAATCCCCTGTGGTTTCTTGTACACCCGTGAAATTTGGACAGCTTATGGAGTTTGCATTGCTGCACAATTGTGCCTGCCTAGCTCCCCCGTGTTTGAAACTTTCAGGCGTGGCAGCCAGATAGGCTGGTCCCCATAGTACTCTGCCAGCGGACTGGGTATATCTGCTTCCCGTTCTTCTCACCTGAGTGCTACTGATTCCAGATTTGACGGCTACTCTCTACTCAACCGGAGCAGTAAGTTGAACTTCAACTTATGGCACTTTGTGAAACTGTTGAGAACTAGAGCTCAGGTGTTTGGCACGCCACCACTGTCCATCCAGCACTATGGACGGCTCTCCCTACATCTGGCTCTAATTAGTCCACGGTTGTGTTCAGCCGAATGACCTCTGCCGGGAACACTCAGAATGAGGTTCTGAGTTATTGCAACATAGGAGCGTTTCACTGCTTTCAAGGCTTCTCAGGAAGAATTCCGCAATCTTGCTGCCGGCAGGCCTCCGGCTGTTCCGGGTGAACATCTCCTTGTAAATCCCCCGTGGTTTCTTGTACACCCGTGAAATTTGGACAGGTTATGCAGTTTGCATTGCTGCACAATTCCGCCTGCCTAACTCGACCGCGGTTGCAAACATACAGGCGTGGCAGCCAGATAGGCTGGGCCCCGTAGGACACTGCCAGCGGACTGGGTATATCTATTTCCCGTTCTTCTCACCTAAGTACTACTGATTCCAGCTTTGACGGCTACACTCTACTCAACCGGAGCAGTAAGTTGAACCTCAACTTAGGGCACTTTGTGAAAGTGATGACAACTAGAGCTCAGTTGTTTGGCACGCCACCACTGTCCATCCAGCACTATGGACGGCACTGCCTACATCTGGCTCTAATTAGGCCACAGTTGTGTTCAGCCGAATGACCTCTGCCGGGAACACTCAGAATGAGGTTCTGAGTTATTGCAACATAGGAGCGTTTCACGGCTTTCAAGGCTTCTCAGGAAGAATTCCGAAATCTTGCTGCCGGCAGGCCTCCGGCTGTTCCGGGTGAACATCTCCTTGTAAAAACCCCATGGTTTCTTGTACACCCGTGAAATTTGGCCAGGTTATGCAGTTTGCATGGCTTCACAATTGTGCCTGCCTAGCTCGGCCGCGGTTGCAAACATTCAGGCGTGGCAGCCAGATAGGCTGGTCCCCGTAGGACACTGCCAGCGGACTGGGTATATCTGCTTCCCGTTCTTCTCACCTGAGTGCTACTGATTCCAGCTTTGACGGCTACACTCTACTCAACCGGAGCAGTAAGTTGAACCTCAACTTATGGCACTTTGTGAAAGTGTTGAGCACTAGAACTCAGTTGTTTGGCACGCCACCACTGTCCATCCAGCACTATGGACGGCACTGCCTACATCTGGCTCTAATTAGTCCACGGTTGTGTTAAGCCGAATGACCTCTGCCGAGAACACTCAGAATGAGGTTCTGAGTTATTGCAACATAGGAGCGTTTCACTGCTTTCAAGGCTTCTCAGGAAGAATTCCGGAATCTTGCTGCCGGCAGGCCTCCGGCTGTTCCGGGTGAACATCTCCTTGTAAATCCCCCATGGTTTCTTGTACACCCGTGAAATTTGGACAGGTTATGCAGTTTGCATTGCTGCACAATTGCGCCTGCCTAGCTCGGCCGCGGTTGCAAACATTCAGGCGTGTCAGCCAGATAGGGTGGTCCCCGTAGGACACTGCCAGCGGACTGGGTATATCTGCTTCCCGTTCTTCTCACCTGAGTGCTACTGATTCCAGCTTTGACGGCTACACTCTATGCAACCGGAGCATTGAGTTGAACCTCAACTTATGGGACTTTGTGAAAGTGTTGAGAACTAGAGCTCAGTATTTTGGCACGCCACCACTCTCCATCCAGCACTATGGACGGCACTGCCTACATCTGGCTCTAATTAGTCCACGGTTGTGTTCAGCCGAATGACCTCTGCCGGCAACACTCAGAATGAGGTTCTGAGTTATTGCAACATAGGAGCGTTTCACTGCTTTCAAGGCTTCTCAGGATGAATTTCGGAATCTTGCTGCCGGCAGGCCTCCGGCTGTTCCGGGTGAACATCTCCTTGTAAATCCCCCGTGGTTTCTTGTACACCCGTGAAATTTTCCAGGTTATGCAGTTTGCATTGCTGCACAATTGTGCCTGCCTAGCTCGGCCGCGGTTGCAAACATTCAGGCGTGGCAGCCAGATGGACTGATCCCCGTAGGACACTGCCAGCGGACTGGGTATATCTGCTTCCCATTCTTCTCACCTGAGTGCTACTGATTCCAGCTTTGACGGCTACACTCTACTCAACCGGAGCAGTAAATTGAACCTCAACTTATGGCACTTTGTGAAACTGTTGAGAACTAGAGCTCAGATGTTTGGCACGCCACCACTGTCCATCCAGTACTATGGACGACACTGCCTACATCTGGCTCTAAGTAGTCCACTGTTGTGTTCAGCCAAATGACATCTGCCGGGAACACTCAGAATGGGGTTCTGAGTTATTGCAACATAGGAGCGTTTCACTGCTTTCAAGGCTTCTCAGGAAGAATTCCGGAATCTTGCTACCGGCAGGCCTCCGGCTGTTCCGGCTGAACATCTCCTTGTAAATCCCCCGTGGTTTCTTGTACACCCGTGAAATTTGGCCAAATTATGCAGTTTGCATTGATGAACAATTGCGCCTGCCTAGCTCGGCCGCAGTTGCAAACATTCAGGCGTGGCAGCCAGATGGACTGGTCCCCGTAGGACACTACCATCGGACTGGGTATATCTGCTTCCCGTTCTTCTCACCTGAGTGCTACTGATTCCAGCTTTGACGGCTACACTCTACACAACCGGAGCAGTAAGTTGAACCTCAACTTATGGCACTTTGTGAAACTGTTCAGAACTAGAGCACAGTTGTTTGGCACGATACCACTCTCCATCCAGCAATATGGACGGGACTCCCTACATATGGCTCTAATTAGTCCACGGTTGTGTTCAGCCGAATGACCTCTGCCGGGAACACTCAGAATGAGGTTCTGAGTTATTGCAACATAGGAGCGTTTCACTGCTTTCAAGGCTTCTCAGGAAGAATTCCGGAATCTTGCTGCCGGCAGGCCTCTGGCTGTTCCGGGTAAACATCTCCTTGTAAATCCCCTGTGGTTTCTTGTACACCCGTGAAATTTGGCCAGGTTATGCAGTTTGGATTGCTGCACAATTGCGACAGCCTAGCTCGGCCGCGGTTGCAAACATTCAGGCGTAGCAACCAGATAGGCTGGTCCCCGTAGGACTCTGCCAGCGGACTGGGTATATCTGCTTCCCGTTCTCCTCACCTGAGTGCTACTGATTCCAGCTTTAACGGCTACACTCTACTCAACCGGAGCATTAAGTTGACCCTCAACTTATGGCACTTTGTGAAACTGTTCAGAACTAGAGCACAGTTGTTTGGCACGATACCACTCTCCATCCAGCACTATGGACGGGACTCCCTACATATGGCTCTAATTAGTCCACGGTTGTGTTCAGCCGAATGACCTCTGCCGGGAACACTCAGAATGAGGTTCTGAGTTATTGCAACATAGGAGCGTTTCACTGCTTTCAAGGCTTCTCAGGAAGAATTCCGGAATCTTGCTGCCGGCAGGCCTCCGGCTGTTCAGGGTGAACACCTCCTTGTAAATCCCCCGTGGTTTCTTGTACACCCGTGAAATTTGGCCAGGTTATGCAGTTTGCATTAGTGCACAATTGCGCCTGCCTAGCTAGGCCGCGGTTGCAAACATTCAGGCGTGGCAGCCAGATAGGCTGGTCCCCGTAGGACACTGCCAGCGGACTGGGTATATCTGCTTCCTGTTCTTCTCACCTGAGTGCTACTGATTCCATGTTTGACGGCTACACTCTACTCAACCAGAGCATTAAGTTGAACCTCAACTTATGGCATTTTGTGAAACTGTTGAGAACTAGAGCTCAGTTGTTTGGCACGCCACCACTGTCCATCCAGCACTATGGACGGCACTGCCTACATCTGGCTCTAATTAGTCCACGATTGTGTTCAGCCGAATGACCTCTGCCGGGAACACTGAGAATGAGGTTCTGAGTTATTGCAACATAGGAGCGTTTCACTGCTTTCAAGGCTTCTCAGGAAGAATTCCAGAATCTTGCTGCCGGCAGGCCTCCGGCTGTTCCGGGTGAACATCTCCTTGTAAATCCCCTGTGGTTTCTTGTACACCCGTGAAATTTGGACAGGTTATGCAGTTTGCATTGCTGCACAATTGTGCCTGCCTAGCTCCGCCGTGTTTGAAACTTTCAGGCGTGGCAGCCAGATAGGCTGGTCCCCGTAGTACTCTGCCAGCGGACTGGGTATATCTGCTTCCCGTTCTTCTCACCTGAGTGCTACTGATTCCAGATTTGACGGCTACTCTCTACTCAACCAGAGCAGTAAGTTGAACTTCAACTTATGGCACTTTGTGAAACTGTTGAGAACTAGAGCTCAGGTGTTTGGCACGCCACCACTGTCCATCCAGCACTATGGACGGCACTCCCTACATCTGGCTCTAATTAGTCCACGGTTGTGTTCAGCCGAATGACCTCTGCCAGGAACACTCAGAATGAGGTTCTGAGTTATTGCAACATAGGAGCGTTTCACTGCTTTCAAGGCTTCTCAGGAAGAATTCCGCAATCTTGCTGCCGGCAGGCCTCCGGCTGTTCCGGGTGAACATCTCCTTGTAAATCCCCCGTGGTTTCTTGTACACCCGTAAAATTTGGACAGGTTATGCAGTTTGCATTGCTGCACAATTCCGCCTGCCTAACTCGACCGCGGTTGCAAACATTCAGGCGTGGCAGCCAGATAGGCTGGGCCCCGTAGGACACTGCCAGCGGACTGGGTATATTTATTTCCCGTTCTTCTCACCTAAGTACTACTGATTCCAGCTTTGACGGCTACACTCTACTCAACCGGAGCAATAAGTTGAACCTCAACTTAGGGCACTTTGTGAAAGTGATGACAACTAGAGCTCAGTTGTTTGGCACGCCACCACTGTCCATCCAGCACTATGGACGGCACTGCCTACATCTGGCTCTAATTAGTCCTTGGTTGTGTTCAACCGAATGACCTCTGCCGGGAACACTCAGAATGAGGTTCTGAGTTATTGCAACGTAGGAGCGTTTCACGGCTTTCAAGGCTTCTCAGGAAGAATTCCGGAATCTTGCTGCCGGCAGGCCTCCGGCTGTTCCGGGTGAACATCTCCTTGTAAAAACCCCATGGTTTCTTGTACACCCGTGAAATTTGGCCAGGTTATGCAGTTTGCATGGCTTCACAATTGTGCCTGCCTAGCTCGGCCGCGGTTGCAAACATTCAGGCGTGGCAGCCAGATAGGCTGGTCCCCGTAGGACACTGCCAGCGGACTGGGTATATCTGCTTCCCGTTCTTCTCACCTGAGTGCTACTGATTCCAGCTTTGACGGCTACACTCTACTCAACCGGAGCAGTAAGTTGAACCTCAACTTATGGCACTTTGTGAAAGTGTTGAGCACTAGAACTCAGTTGTTTGGCACGCCACCACTGTCCATCCAGCACTATGGACGGCACTGCCTACATCTGGCTCTAATTAGTCCACGGTTGTGTTAAGACGAATGACCTCTGCCGGGAACACTCAGAATGAGGTTCTGAGTTATTGCAACATAGGAGCGTTTCACTGCTTTCAAGGCTTCTCAGGAAGAATTCCGGAATCTTGCTGCCGGCAGGCCTCCGGCTGTTCCGGGTGAACATCTCCTTGTAAATACCCCGTGGTTTCTTGTACACCCGTGAAATTTGACGGGGTTATGCAGTTTGCATTGCTGCACAATTGCGCTTGCCTAGCTCGGTCGCGGTTACAAACATTCAGGCGTGGCAGCCACATGGACTGGTCCCCGTAGGACACTGCCAGCGGACTGGGTATATCTGCTTCCCGTTCTTCTCACCTGAGTGCTACTGATTCCAGCTTTGACGGCTACACTCTACTCAACCGGAGCAGTAAGTTGAACCTCAACTTATGGCACTTTGTGAAACTGTTGAGAACTAGAGCTCAGTTGTTTGGCACGCCACCACTGTCCATCCAGCACTATGGACGGCACTGCCTACATCTGGCTCTAATTAGTCCACGATTGTGTTCAGCCGAATGACCTCTGCCGGGGACACTCAGAATGATGTTCTGAGTTATTGCAACATAGGAGCGTTTCACTGCTTTCAAGGCTTCTCAGGAAGAATTCCGGAATCTTGCTGCCGGCAGGCCTCCGGCTGTTCCGGGTGAACATCTCCTTGTAAATCCCCCATGGTTTCTTGTACACCCGTGAAATTTGGCCAGGTTATGCAGTTTGCACTGCTGCACAATTGCGGCTGCCTAGCTCGGCCGCAGTTACAAACATTCAGGCGTGGCAGCCAGATAGGCTGGTCCCCGTAGGACACTGCCAGCGGACTGGGTATATCTGCTTCCCGTTCTTCTCACCTGAGTGCTACTGATTCCAGCTTTGACGGCTACACTCTACTCAACCGGAGCAGTATGTTGAACCTCAACTTATAGCACTTGTGAAACTGTTGATAACTTGAGCACAGTTGTTTGGCACGCCACCACTCTCCATCCAGCACTATGGACGGCACTCCGTACATCTGGCTCTAATTAGTCCACGGTTGTGTTCAGCCGAATGACCTCTGCCGGGAACACTCAGAATGAGGTTCTGAGTTATTGCAACATAGGAGCGTTTCACTGCTTTCAAGGCTTCTCAGGAAGAATTCCGGAATCTTGCTGCCGGCAGGCCTCTGGCTGTTCCGGGCGAACATCTCCTTGTAAATCCCCCGTGGTTTCTTGTACACCCGTGAAATTTGGCCAGGTTATGCAGTTTGCATTGCTGCACAATTGCCCCTGCCTAGCTCGGCCGCGGTTACAAACATTCAGGCGTGGCAGCCAGATAGGCTGGTCCCCGTAGGACTCTGCCAGCGGACTGGGTATATCTGCTTCCCGTTCTTCTCACCTGAGTGCTACTGATTTCAGCTTTGACGGCTGCACTCTACTCAAGCAGAGCAGTAAGTTGAACCTCAACTTTGGGACTTTGTGAAACTGTTGAGAACTAGAACTCAGTTGTTTGGCACGCCACCACTCTCCATCCAGCACTATGGACGGCACTGCATACTTCTGGCTCTAATTAGTCCACGGTTGTATTCTGCCGAATGACCTCTGCCGGGAACACTCAGAATGAGGTTCTGAGTTATTGCAACATAGGAGCGTTTCACTGCTTTCAAGGCTTCTCAGGAAGAATTCCGGAATCTTGCTGTGGCAGGCCTCCGGCTCTTCCGAGTGAACATCTCCTTGTAAATCCCCCGTGGTTTCTTGTACACCCGTGAAGTGCGGCCAGGGTATGCAGTTTGCATTGCTGCACAATTGCGCCTGCCTAGCTCGGCCGCGGTTGCAAACATTCAGGCGTGGCAGCCAGATAGGCTGGTCCCCGTAGGACACTGCCAGCGGACTGGGTATATCTGCTTCCGGTTCTTCTCACCTGAGTGCTACTGATTCCAGCTTTGACGGCTACACTCTACTCAACCGGAGCAGTAAGTAGAACCTCAACTTATGGCAGTTGTGAAAGTTTGGAGAACTAAAGCTCAGTTGTTTCCAATCGAAAACACTGCCTGTATCTGGCTCTAATTAGTCCATTGCCTACATCTGGCTCTAATTAGTCCACGATTGTGTTCAGCCGAATGACCTCTGCTGGGAACACTCAGATTGAGGTTCTGAGTTATTGCAACATAGGAGCGTTTCACTGCTTTCAAGGCTTCTCAGGAAGAATTCCGGAATCTTGCTGCCGGCAGGCCTCAGGCTGTTCCGGGTGAACATCTCCTTGTAAATCCCCCGTGGTTTCTTGTACACCCGTGAAATTTGGCCAGGTTATGCAGTTTGCATTGCTGCACAATTGCGCCTGCCTAGTTCGTCCGCAGTTGCAAACATTCAGGCATGGCAGCCAGATAGGCTGGTCCCCATAAGACTCTGACAGCGGACTGGGTATATCTGCTTCCCGTTCTTCTCACCTGAGTGCTACTGATTCCAGCTTTGACGGCTACACTCTACTCCACCGGAGTAGTAAGTTGAACCTCAACTTATGGCACTTTGTGAAACTGTTGAAAACTAGAGCTAAGTTGTTTGGCACGCCACCACTGTGCATCCAGCACTATGGACGGCACTCCGTACATCTGGCTCTAATTAGTCCACGATTGTGTTCAGCCGAATGACCTCTGCCGGGAACACTCAGAATGAGGTTCTGAGTTATTGCAACATAGGAGCGTTTCACTGCTTTCAAGGCTTCTCAGGAAGAATTCCGGAATCTTGCTGCCGGCAGGCCTCCTGCTGTTCCGGGTGAACATCTCCTTGTAAATCCCCTGTGGTTTCTTGTACACCAGTGAAATGTTGCCAGGTTATGAGGTTTGCATTGCTGCACAATTGGGCCTGCCTAGCTCGGCCGCGGTTGCAAACATTCAGGCATTGCTGCCAGATAGGCTGGTCCCCGTAGGACTTTGCCAGCGGACTGGGTATATCTGCTTCCCGTTCTTCTCACCTGAGTGCTACTGATTCCAGCTTTGACGGCTACAGTCTACTCAACCGGAGCATTAAGTTGAACCTCGACTTATGGCACTTTGTGAAACTGTTGAGAACTAGAGCTCAGTTGTTTGGCACGCCACCACTGTCCATCCAGCACTATGGACGGCACTGCCTACATCTGGCTCTAATTAGTCCACAGTTTTGTTCAGCCGAATGACCTCTGACGCGAATACTCAGAATGCGGTTCTGAGTTATTGCAACATAGGAGCGTTTCACTGCTTTCAAGGCTTCTAAGGAAGAATTCCGGAATCTTGCTGCCGGCAGGCCTCTGGCTGTTCCGGGTGAACATCTCCTTGTAAATCCCCCGTGGTTTCTTGTACACCCGTGAAATGTGGCCAGGTTATGCAGTTTGCATTGCTGCACAATTGCGCTGCCTAGCTGGGCCGCGGTTGAAAACATTCAGGCGTGGCAGCCAGATAGGGTGGCCCCCGTAGGACTCTGCCAGCGGACTGGGTATATCTGCTTCCCGTTCTTCTCACCTGAGTGCTACTGATTTCAGCTTTGACGGCTACACTCTACTCAACCGGAGCAGTAAGTTGAACCTCAACTTATGGCACTTTGTGAAACTGTTGAGAACTAGAGCTCAGTTGTTTGGCATGATACCATTGTCCATCCAGGACTATGGACGGAACTGCCTTCATCGGGCTCTAATTAGTCCACGATTGTGTTCAGCCGAATGACCTCTGCTGGGAACACTCAGATTGAGGTTCTGAGTTATTGCAACATAGGAGCTTTTCACTGCTTTCAAGGCTTCTCACGAAGAATTCCGGAATCTTGCTGCCGGCAGGCCTACGGCTGTTCCGGGTGAACATCTCCTTGTAAATCCCCCGTGGTTTCTTGTACACCCGCGAAATTTGGCCAGGTTATGCAGTTTGCATTGCTGCACAATTGCGCCTGCCTAGCTCGGCCGCGGTTGCAAACATTCAGGCGTGGCAGCCAGATAGGCTGGTCCCCGTAGGACTCTGCCAGCGGACTGGGTATATCTGCTTCCCGTTCTTCTCACCTGAGTGCTACTGATTCCAGCTTTGACGGCTACACTCTACTCAACCGGAGCCGTAGGTTGAACCTCAACTTATGGCACTTTGTGAAAGTGTTGAAAACTAGAGCTAAGTTGTTTGGCACGCCACCTCTGTGCATCCAGCACTATGGACGGCACTCCGTACATCTGGCTCTAATTAGTCCACAGTTGTGTTCAGCCGAATGACCTCTGCCGGGAATACTCAGAATGAGGTTCTGAGTTATTGCCACATAGGAGCGCTTCACTGCTTTCAAGGCTTCTAAGGAAGAATTCCGGAATCTTGCTGCCGGCAGGCCTCTGGCGGTTCCGGGTGAACATCTCCTTGTAAATCCCCCGTGGTTTCTTGTACACCCGTGAAATGTGGCCAGGTTATGCAGTTTTCATTGCTGCACAATTGCGCTGCCTAGCTGGGCCGCGGTTGCAAACATTCAGGCGTGGCTGCCAGATAGGCTGGTCCCCGTAGGACTTTGCCAGCGGACTGGGTATATCTGCTTCCCGTTCTTCTCACCTGAGTGCTACTGATTCCAGCTTTGACGGCTACAGTCTACTCAACCGGAGCATTAAGTTGAACCTCTACTTATGGCACTTTGTGAAACTGTTGAGAACTAGAGCTCAGTTGTTTGGCACGCACCACTGTCCATCCAGCACTATGGACGGCACTGCCTACATCTGGCTCTAATTAGTCCACGGTTGTGTTCAGCCGAATGACCTCTGCCGGGAACACTCAGAATGAAGTTCTGAGTTATTGCAACATAGGAGCGTTTCACTGCTTTCAAGGTTTCTCAGGAAGAATTCCGGAATCTTGCTGCCGGCAGGCCTCCGGCTGTTCCGGGTGAACATCTCCTTGTAAATCCCCCGTGTTTTCTTGTACACCCGTGAAATTTGGACAGGTTATGCAGTTTGCATGGCTGCACAATTGTGCCTGCCTAGCTCGGCCGCGGTTGCAAACATTCAGGCGTGGCAGCCAGATAGGTTGGTCCCCGTAGGACTCTGCCAGCGGACTGGGTATATCTGCTTCCCGTTCTTCTCACTTGAGTGCTACTGATTCCAGCTTTGACGGCTACACTCTACTCAACCGGAGCAGTAAGTTGAACCTCAACTTATGGCCCTTTGTGAAAATGTTGAAAACTAGAGCTAAGTTGTTTGGCACGCCACCACTGTGCATCCAGCACTATGGACGGCACTCCGTACATCTGGCTCTAATTAGTCCACGATTGTGTTCAGCCGAATGAACTCTGCCGGGAACACTCAGAATGAGGTTCTGAGTTATTGCAACATAGGAGCGTTTCACTGCTTTCAAGGCTTCTCAGGAAGAATTCCGGAATCTTGCTGCCGGCAGGCCTCCGGCTGTTCCGGGTGAACATCTCCTTGTAAATCCCCCGTGGTTTCTTGTACACCCGTGAAATTTGGCAAGGTTATGCAGTTTGCATTGCTGCACAATTGCCTCTGCCTAGCTCGGCCGCGGATGCAAACATTCAGGCGTGGCAGCCAGATAGGCTGCCCCCGTAGGACTCTGCCAGCGGACTGGGTATATCTGCTTCCCGTTCTTCTCACCTGAGTGCTACTGATTTCAGCTTTGACGGCTACACTCTACTCAACCGGAGCAGTAAGTTGAACCTCAACTTATGGCATTTTGTGAAACTGTTGAGAACTAGAGCTCAGTTGTTTGGCACGATACCATTGTCCATCCAGCACTATGGACGGAACTGCTTACATCTGGCTCTAATTAGTCCACGATTGTGTTCAGCTGAATGACCTCTGCTGGGAACACTCAGATTGAGGTTCTGAGTTATTGCAACATAGGAGCGTTTCACTGCTTTCAAGGCTTCTCAGGAAGAATTCCGGAATCTTCCTGCCGGCAGGCCTCCGGCTGTTCCGGTTGAACATCTCCTTTTAAATCCCCAGTGGTTTCTTGTACTCCCGCGAAATTTGGCCAGGTTATGCAGTTTGCATTGCTGCACAATTGCGCCTGCCTAGCTCGGCCGCAGTTGCAAACATTCAGACCTGGCAGCCAGATAGGCTGGTCCCAGTAGGACTCTGACAGCGGACTGGGTATATCTGCTTCCCGTTCTTCTCACCTGAGTGCTACTGATTCCAGCTTTGACGGCTACACTCTACTCCACCGGAGTAGTAAGTTGAACCTCAACTTATGGCACTTTGTGAAACTGTTGATAACTAGAGCTAAGTTGTTTGGCTCGCCACCACTGTGCATGAAGCACTATGGACGGCACTCCGTACATCTGGCTCTAATTAGTCCACGATTGTGTTCAGCCGAATGACCTCTGCCGGGAACACTCAGAATGAGGTTCTGAGTTATTGCAACATAGGAGCGTTTCACTGCTTTCAAGGCTTCTCAGGAAGAATTCCGGAATCTTGCTGCCGGCAGGCCTCCGGCTGTTCCGGGTGAACATCTCCTTGTAAATCCCCCGTGGTTTCTTGTACACCCGTGAAATTTTGCCAGGATATGCAGTTTGCATTGCTGCACAATTGCGCCTGCCAAGCACAGCAGCGGTTGCAAACATTCAGGCGTGGCAGCCAGATAGGCTGGTCCCCTAGGACCCTGCCAGCGGACTCGGTATATCTGCTTCCCGTTCTTCTCACCTGAGTGCTACTGATTCCAGCTTTGACGGCTACACTCTACTCAACCGGAGCAGTAAGTTGAACCTCAACTTATGGCACTTTGTGAAACTGTTGAGAACTAGAGCTCAGTTGTTTGTCACGCCACCACTATCCATCCAGCACTATGGACGGCACTGCCTACATCTGGCTCTAATTAGTCCACGGTTGTGTTCAGCTGAATGACCTCTGCTGGGAACACTCAGAATGAGGTTCTGAGTTATTGCAACATAGGAGCGTTTCACTGCTTTCAAGGCTTCTCAGGAAGAATTCCCGAATCTTGCTGCCGGCAGGCCTCCGGCTGTTCCGGGTGAACATCTCCTTGTAAATCCTCCGTGGTTTCTTGTACACCCGTGAAATTTGGACAGGTTATGCAGTTTGCATGGCTGCACAATAGTGCCTGCCTAGCTCGGCCGCGGTTGCAAACATTCAGGCGTGGCAGCCAGATAGGCTGGTCCCCGTAGGACTCTGCCAGCGTACTGGGTATATCTGCTTCCCGTTCTACTCACCTGAGTGCTACTGATTCCAGCTTTGACGGCTACACTCTACTCAACCGGAGCAGTAAGTTGAACCTCAACTTATGGCACTTTGTGAAACTGTTGAGAACTAGAGCTCAGTTGTTTGGCACGCCACCACAGTCCATCCAGCACTATGGACGGAACTGCCTACATCTGGCTCTAATTAGTCCACGGTTGTGTTCAGCCGAATGACCTCTGCCGGGAACACTCAGAATGAGGTTCTGAGTTATTGCAACATAGGAGCGTTTCACTGCTTTCAAGGCTTCTCAGGAAGAATTCTGGAATCTTGCTGCCGGCAGGCCTCCGGCTGTTCCGGGTGAACATCTCCTTGTAAATCCCCCGTGGTTTCTTGTACACCCGTGAAATTTGGCCAGGTTATGCAGTTTGCATTGCTGCACAATTGGGCCTGCCTAGCTCGGCCGCGGTTGCAAACATTCAGGCGTGGCAGCCAGATAGCCTGGTCCCCGTAGGACTCTGCCAGGGGACTGGGTATATCTGCTTCCCGTTCTTCTCACCTGAGTGCTACTGATTCTAGCTTTGACGGCTACACTCTACTCAACCGGAGCAGTAAGTTGAACCTCAACTTATGGCACTTTGTGAAACTGTTGGGAAATAGTGCTCAGTTGTTTGGAACGCCACCACTATCCATCCAGCAATATGGACGGCACTGCCTACATCTGGCTCTAATTAGTCCACGGTTGTGTTCAGCCTAATGACCTCTGCCGGGAACACTCAGAATGAGGTTCTGAGTTATTGCAACATAGGAGCGTTTCACTGCTTTCAAGGCTTCTCAGGAAGAATTCCGGAATCTTGCTGCCGGCAGGCCTCCGGCTGTTCCGGGTGAACATCTCCTTGTAAATCCCCCGTGGTTTCTTGTACACCCGTGAAATTTGGCAAGGTTATGCAGTTTGCATTGCTGCACAATTGCCTCTGCCTAGCTCGGCCGCGGATGCAAACATTCAGGCGTGGCAGCCAGATAGGCTGCCCCCGTAGGACTCTGCCAGCCGACTGGGTGTATCTGCTTCCCGTTCTTCTCACCTGAGTGCTACTGATTTCAGCTTTGACGGCTACACTCTACTCAACCGGAGCAGTAAGTTGAACCTCAACTTATGGCACTTTGTGAAACTGTTGAGAACTAGAGCTCAGTTGTTTGGCACGATACCATTGTCCATCCAGCACTATGGACGGAACTGCCTACATCTGGCTCTAATTAGTCCACGATTGTGTTCAGCTGAATGACCTCTGCTGGGAACACTCAGATTGAGGTTCTGAGTTATTGAAACATAGGAGCGTTTCACTGCTTTCAAGGCTTCTCAGGAAGAATTCCGGAATCTTCCTGCCGGCAGGCCTCCGGCTGTTCCGGTTGAACATCTCCTTTTAAATCCCCCGTGGTTTCTTGTACTCCCGCGAAATTTGGCCAGGTTATGCAGTTTGCATTGCTGCACAATTGCGCCTGCCTAGCTCGGCCGCAGTTGCAAACATTCAGACCTGGCAGCCAGATAGGCTGGTCCCGGTAGGACTCTGACAGCGGACTGGGTATATCTGCTTCCCGTTCTTCTCACCTGAGTGCTACTGATTCCAGCTTTGACGGCTACACTCTACTCCACCGGAGTAGTAAGTTGAACCTCAACTTATGGCACTTTGTGAAACTGTTGAAAACTAGAGCTAAGTTGTTTGGCTCGCCACCACTGTGCATGCAGCACTATGGACGGCACTCCGTACATCTGGCTCTAATTAGTCCACGATTGTGTTCAGCCGAATGACCTCTGCCGGGAACACTCAGAATGAGGTTCTGAGTTATTGCAACATAGGAGCGTTTCACTGCTTTCAAGGCTTCTCAGGAAGAATTCCGGAATCTTGCTGCCGGCAGGCCTCCGGCTGTTCCGGGTGAACATCTCCTTGTAAATCCCCCGTGGTTTCTTGTACACCCGTGAAATTTTGCCAGGATATGCAGTTTGCATTGCTGCACAATTGCGCCTGCCAAGCACAGCAGCGGTTGCAAACATTCAGGCGTGGCAGCCAGATAGGCTGGTCCCCTAGGACCCTGCCAGCGGACTCGGTATATCTGCTTCCCGTCCTTCTCACCTGAGTGCTACTGATTCCAGCTTTGACGGCTACACTCTACTCAACCGGAGCAGTAAGTTGAACCTCAACTTATGGCACTTTGTGAAACTGTTGAGAACTAGAGCTCAGTTGTTTGTCACGCCACCACTATCCATCCAGCACTATGGACGGCACTGCCTACATCTGGCTCTAATTAGTCCACGGTTGTGTTCAGCTGAATGACCTCTGCTGGGAACACTCAGAATGAGGTTCTGAGTTATTGCAACATAGGAGCGTTTCACTGCTTTCAAGGCTTCTCAGGAAGAATTCCCGAATCTTGCTGCCGGCAGGCCTCCGGCTGTTCCGGGTGAACATCTCCTTGTAAATCCCCCGTGGTTTCTTGTACACCCGTGAAATTTGGACAGGTTATGCAGTTTGCATGGCTGCACAATAGTGCCTGCCTAGCTCGGCCGCGGTTGCAAACATTCAGGCGTGGCAGCCAGATAGGCTGGTCCCCGTAGGACTCTGCCAGCGGACTGGGTATATCTGCTTCCCGTTCTACTCACCTGAGTGCTACTGATTCCAGCTTTGACGGCTACACTCTACTCAACCGGAGCAGTAAGTTGAACCTCAACTTATGGCACTTTGTGAAACTGTTGAGAACTAGAGCTCAGTTGTTTGGCACGCCACCACAGTCCATCCAGCACTATGGACGGAACTGCCTGCATCTGGCTCTAATTAGTCCACGGTTGTGTTCAGCCGAATGACCTCTGCCGGGAACACTCAGAATGAGGTTCTGAGTTATTGCAACATAGGAGCGTTTCACTGCTTTCAAGGCTTCTCAGGAAGAATTCCCGAATCTTGCTGCCGGCAGGCCTCCGGCTGTTCCGGGTGAACATCTCCTTGTAAATCCCCCGTGGTTTCTTGTACACCCGTGAAATTTGGCCAGGTTATGCAGTTTGCATTGCTGCACAATTGGGCCTGCCTAGCTCGGCCGCGGTTGCAAACATTCAGGCGTGGCAGCCAGATAGCCTGGTCCCCGTAGGACTCTGCCAGGGGACTGGGTATATCTGCTTCCCTTTCTTCTCACCTGAGTGCTACTGATTCTAGCTTTGACGGCTACACTCTACTCAACCGGAGCAGTAAGTTGAACCTCAACTTATGGCACTTTGTGAAACTGTTGGGAAATAGTGCTCAGTTGTTTGGAACGCCACCACTATCCATCCAGCAATATGGACGGCACTGCCTACATCTGGCTCTAATTAGTCCACGGTTGTGTTCAGCCTAATGACCTCTACCGGGAACACTCAGAATGATGTTCTGAGTTATTGCAACATAGGAGCGTTTCACTGCTTTCAAGGCTTCTCAGGAAGAATTCTGGAATCTTGCTGCCGGCAGGCCTCCGGGTGTTCCGGGTGAACATCTCCTTGTAAATCCCCCGTGGTTTCTTGTACACCCGCGAAATTTGGCCAGGTTATGCAGTTTGCATTGCTGCACAATTGCCCCTGCCTAGCTCGGCCGCGGTTGCAAACATTCAGGCGTGGCAGCCAGATAGGCTGGCCCCCGTAGGACTCTGCCAGCGGACTGGGTATATCTGCTTCCCGTTCTTCTCACCTGAGTGCTACTGATTTCAGCTTTGACGGCTACACTCTACTCAACCAGAGCAGTAAGTTGAACCTCAACTTATGGCAATTTGTGAAACTGTTGAGAACTAGAGCTCAGTTGTTTGGCATGATACCATTGTCCATCCAGCACTATGGATGGAACTGCCTTCATCGGGCTCTAATTAGTCCACGGTTGTGTTCAGCCGAATGACCTCTGCCGGGAACACTCAGAATGAGGTTCTGAGTTATTGCAACATAGGAGCGTTTCACTGCTTTCAAGGCTTTTCAGGAATAATTCCGGAATCTTGCTGCTGGCAGGCCTCCGGCTGTTCCAGGTGAACATCTCCTTGTAATTCCCCCGTGGTTTCTTGTACACCCGTGAAATTTGGCCAGGTTATGCAGTTTGCATTGCTGCACAATTGCGCCTGCCTAGCTCGGCCGCGGTTGCAAACATTCGGGCGTGGCAGCCAGATAGGCTGGCCCCCTAGGTCTCTGCCAGCGGACTGGGTATATCTGCTTCCCGTTCTTCTCACCTGAGTGCTACTGATTTCAGCTTTGACGGCTACACTCTACTCAACCGGAGCAGTAAGTTGAACCTCAACTTATGGCACTTTGTGAAACTGTTGAGAACTAGAGCTCAGTTGTTTGGCATGATACCATTGTCCATCCAGCACAATGGACGGAACTGCCTAAATCGGGCTCTAATTAGTCCACGATTGTGTTCAGCCGAATGACCTCTGCTGGGAACACTCAGAATGAGGTTCTGAGTTATTGCAACATAGGAGCGTTTCACTGCTTTCAAGGCTTCTCAGGAAGAATTCCGGAATCTTGCTGCCGGCAGGCCTCCGGCTGTTCCGGGTGAACATCTCCTTGTAAATCCCCCGAGGTTTCTTGTACACCCGTGAAATTTGGACAGGTTATGCAATTTGCATGGCTGCACAATTGTGCCTGCCTAGCTCGGCCGCAGTTGCAAACATTCAGGCGTGGCAGCCAGATAGGCTGGTCCCCGTAGGACTCTGACAGCGGACTGGGTATATCTGCTTCCCGTTCTTCTCACCTGAGTGCTACTGATTCCAGCTTTGACGGCTACACTCTACTCAACCGGAGCAGTAAGTTGAACCTCAACTTATGGCCCTTTGTGAAACTGTTGAGAACTAGAGCTCAGTTGTTTGGCACGCCACCACAGTCCATCCAGCACTATGGACGGAACTGCCTACATCTGGCTCTAATTAGTCCACGGTTGTGTTCAGCCGAATGACCTCTGCCGAGAACACTCAGAATGAGTTTCTGAGTTATTGCAACATAGGAGCGTTTCACTGCTTTCAAGGCTTCTCAAGAAGAATTCTGGAATCTTGCTGCCGGCAGGCCTCCGGCTGTTCCGGGTGAACATCTCCTTGTAAATCCCCCGTGGTTGCTTGTACACCCGCGAAATTTGGCCAGGTTATGCAGTTTGCATTGCTGCACAATTGGGCCTGCCTAGCTCGGCCGCGGTTGCAAACATTATGGCGTGGCAGCTAGATAGCCTGGTCCCCGTAGGACTCTGCCAGGCGACTGGGTATATCTGCTTCCCGTTCTTCTCACCTGAGTGCTACTGATTCTAGCTTTGACGGCTACACTCTACTCAACCGTAGCAGTAAGTTGAACCTCAACTTATGGAACTTTGTAAACTGTTGAGAAATAGTGCTCAGTTGTTTGGAACGCCACCACTATCCATCCAGCAATATGGACGGCACTGCCTACATCTGGCTCTAATTAGTCCACGGTTGTGTTCAGCCGAATGACCTCTACCGGGAACACTCAGAATGATGTTCTGAGTTATTGCAACATAGGAGCGTTTCACTGCTTTCAAGGCTTCTCAGGAAGAATTCTGGAATCTTGCTGCCGGCAGGCCTCCGGCTGTTCCGGGTGAACATCTCCTTGTAAATGTCCCGTGGTTTCTTGTACACCCGTGAAATTTGGCCAGGTTATGCAGTTTGCATTGCTGCACAATTGCCCCTGCCTAGCTCGGCCGCGGTTGCAAACATTCAGGCGTGGCAGCCAGATAGGCTGGCCCCCGTAGGACTCTGCCAGCGGACTGGGTATATCTGCTTCCCGTTCTTCTCACCTGAGTGCTACTGATTTCAGCTTTGACGGCTACACTCTACTCAACCGGAGCAGTAAGTTGAACCTCAACTTATGGCACTTTGTGAAACTGTTGAGAACTAGAGCTCAGTTGTTTGGCATGATACCATTGTCCATCCAGCACTATGGACGGAACTGCCTTCATCGGGCTCTAATTAGTCCACGATTGTGTTCAGCCGAATGACCTCTGCTGGGAACACTCAGATTGAGGTTCTGAGTTATTGCAACATAGGAGCTTTTCACTGCTTTCAAGGCTTCTCAGGAAGAATTCCGGAATCTTGCTGCCGGCAGGCCTCCGGCTGTTCCGGGTGAACATCTCCTTGTAAATCCCCCGTGGTTTCTTGTACACCCGCGAAATTTGGCCAGGTTATGCAGTTTGCATTGCTGCACAACTGCGACTGCCTAGCTCGGCCGCGGTTGCAAACATTCAGGCGTGGAAGCCAGATAGGCTGGTCCCCGTAGGACTCTGCCAGCGGACTGTGTATATCTGCTTCCCGTTCTTCTCACCTGAGTGCTACTGATTCCAGCTTTGACGGCTACACTCTACTCAACCGGAGCCGTAACTTGAACCTCAACTTACGGCACTTTGTGAAACTGTTGAGAACTAGAGCTCAGTTGTTTGGCACGCCACCACTGTCCATCCAGCACTATGGAAGGCACTGCCTACATCTGGCTCTAATTAGTCCACGGTTGTGTTCAGTCGAATGACCTCTGCCAGGAACACTCAGAATGAGGTTCTGAGTTATTGAAACATAGGAGCGTTTCACTGCTTTCAAGGGTTCTCAGGAAGAGTTCCGGAATCTTGCTGCCGTCAGACCTCCGGCTGTTCCGGGTGAACATCTCCTTGTAAATCCCCCGTGGTTTCTTGTACACCCGTGAAATTTGGCCAGGTTATGCAGTTTGCATTGCTGCACAATTGCGCCTGTCTAGCTCGGCCCCGGTTGCAAACATTCAGGCGTGGCAGCCATAGAGTCTAGTCCCCGTAGGACTCTGCCAGCGGACTGGGTATATCTGCTTCCCGTTCTTCTCACCTGAGTGCTACTGATTCCAGCTTTGACGGCTACACTCTACTCAACCGGAGCAGTAAGTCGAACCTCAATTTATGGCACTTTGTGAAAGTGTTGAGAACTAGAGCTCAGTTGTTTGGCACGCCACCACTGTCCATCCAGCACTATGGACGGAACTGCCTCATCTGGCTCTAATTAGTCCACGATTGTGTTCAGCCGAATGACCTCTGCTGGGAATACTCAGAATGTGGTTCTGAGTTATTGCAACATAGGAGCGTTCCACTGCTTTCAAGGCTTCTCAGGAAGAATTCCCGAATCTTGCTGCCGGCAGGCCTCCGGCTGTTCCGGGTGAACATCTCCTTGTAAATCCCCCGTGGTTTCTTGTACACTTGTGAAATTTTGCCAGGATATGCAGTTTGCATTGCTGCACAATTGCGCCTGCCAAGCACAGCAGCGGTTGCAAACATTCAGGCGTGGCAGCCAGATAGGCTGGTCCCCTAGGACCCTGCCAGCAGACTCGGTATATCTGCTTCCCGTTCTTCTCACCTGAGTGCTACTGATTCCAGCTTTGACGGCTACACTCTACTCAACCGGAGCAGTAAGTTGAACCTCAACTTATGGCCCTTTGTGAAACTGTTGAGAACTAGAGCTCAGTTGTTTGGCACGCCACCACAGTCCATCCAGCACTATGGACGGAACTGCCTACATCTGGCTCTAATTAGTCCACGGTTGTGTTCAGCCGAATGACCTCTGCCGGGAACACTCAGAATGAGGTTCTGAGTTATTGCAACATAGGAGCGTTTCACTGCTTTCAAGGCTTCTCAGGAAGAATTCTGGAATCTTGCTGCCGGCAGGCCTCCGGCTGTTCCGGGTGAACATCTCCTTGTAAATCCCCCGTGGTTTCTTGTACACCCGTGAAATTTGGCCAGGTTATGCAGTTTGCATTGCTGCACAATTGGGCCTGCCTAGCTCGGCCGCGGTTGCAAACATTCAGGCGTGGCAGCCAGATAGGCTGGCCCCCTAGGACTCTGCCAGCGGACTGGGTATATCTGCTTCCCGTTCTTCTCACCTGAGTGCTACTGATTTCAGCTTTGACGGCTACACTCTACTCAACCGGAGCAGTAAGTTGAACCTCAACTTATGGCACTTTGTGAAACTGTTGAGAAATAGTGCTCAGTTGTTTGGAACGCCACCACTATCCATCCAGCAATATGGACGGCACTGCCTACATCTGGCTCTAATTAGTCCACGGTTGTGTTCAGCCTAATGACCTCTACCGGGAACACTCAGAATGAGGTTCTGAGTTCTTCCCACATAGGAGCGTTTCAATGCTTTCAACGCTTCTCAGGAAGAATTCCCGAATCTTGCTGCCGGCAGGCCTCCGGCAGCTCCGGGTGAACATCTCCTTGTAAATCCCCCGTGGTTTCTTGTACACCCGTGAAATTTTGCCAGGATATGCAGTTTGCATTGCTGCACAATTGCGCCTGCCTATCTCAGCCGCGGTTGCAAACATTCAGGCGTGGTAGTCAGATGGACTGGTCCCCGTAGGACACTACCAGCGGACTGGGTATATCTGCTTACCGTTCTTCTCACCTGAGTGCTACTGTTTCCAGCTGTGACGGCTACACTCAACTCAACCGGAGCATTAAGTTGAACCTCAACTTATGGCACTTTGTGAAACTGTTGAGAACTAGAGCTCAGTTGTTTGGCACGCCACCACTGTCCATCCAGCACTATGGATGGCACTGCCTACATCTGGCTCTAATTACTCCACGGTTGTGTTCAGCCGAATGACCTATGCCGGGAACACTCAGAATGAGGTTCTGAGTTCTTGCCACATAGGAGCGTTTCAATGCTTTCAAGGCTTCTTAGGAAGAATTCCGTATTCTTTCTCCCGGCAACCTCCAGCTGCTCCAGGTGAACATCTATTTGTAAATCCCCCGTGGTTTCTTGCACACCCGTGAAATTTGGCCAGGATATGCAGTTTGCATTGCTGCACAATTGTGCCTGCCTAGCTCTGCCGAGGTTCCAAACATTCAGTCGTGGCAGCCAGATAGGCTGGACCCAGTAGGACACTGCAAGCGGACTTATATTTCTACTTCCCATTCTTCTCACCTGCGTGCTCCTGATTCCTGCTTTGACCGCTACACTCTACTCAACCGCAGCAGTAAGTTGAACCTCAACTTATGGCACTTTTTGAAAGTGTTGAGAACTAGAGCTCAGTTGTTTGGCACGCCACCACTCGCCATCCAGCACTAAGGACAGCACTGCTGACATCTGGCTCTAATTAGTCCACGGTTGTGTTCAGCCTAATCACCTCTGCCGGGAACACTCAGAATGAGGTTCTGAGTTATTGCAACATAGAAGCGTTTCACTCCTTTCTAGGCTTCTAATGATTGATTCTGGAATGTTGCTGCCGGCAGGCCTCCGGCTGTTCCGGGTGAACATCTCCTTGTAAATCCCCCTTTTTATCTTGTACATCCGTGAAATTTGGCCAGGTTATGCAATTTGCATTGCTGCACAATTGCTACTGGCTAGCTCTGCCGCGGTTGCAAACATTCAGGCGTTGCAGCCAGAACGGCTGGTCCCCGTAGGACACTGCCAGCGGACTGGGTATATCTGCTTCCCATTCTGCTCACCTGAGTGCTCCTGATTCCAGCTTTGACGGCTACACTCTACTCAACCCGAGCAGTAAGTTGAACCTCAACTTATGGCACTTTCGGAAAGTGTTGAGAACTAGAGTTTTGTTGTTTGGCACGCCACCACTGTCCATCCAGCACTATGGAGAACACTTATTCCATCTGCCTCTAATTAGTCCAGGGTTGTGTTCAGCCGAATGACCTCTGCAGGGAACACTCAGAATGAGGTTCTGAGTTATTTCAACATAGGAGCGTTTCGCTGCTTTCAAGGCTTATTAGGAAGGATTCCAGAATGTTGCTGCGGGCAGGCCTCCGGCTGTTCCGGGTGAACATCTCCTTGTAAATCCCCGGTGGTTTCTTGTACACCCGTGAAATTTGGCCAGGTTATGCAGTTTTCATTGCTGCACAATTGGGCCTGCCTAGCTCTGCCGCGGTTGCAAACATTCAGGCGTGGCAACCAGATAGGCTGATCCCCGTAGGACACTGCCAGCGGACTGGGTATATCTGCTTCCCGTTCTTCTCACCGGAGTGCTCCTGATTCCAGCTTTGACGGCTACACTCTACTCAACCGGAGCACTAAGTTGAACCTCAACTTATGGGACTTTGTGAAAGTGTTGAGAATTAGAGCTTAGTTGTTTGGCACGCCACCAGTGTCCATCCAGCACTATGGACGGCTCTGCCTACATCTGGCTCTAATTAGTCGACGGTTGTGTTCAGCCGAATGACTTCTGCCGGGAACACTCAGAATAAGGTTCTGAGTTGTTGCAACATAGGAGCGTTTCACTGCTTTCTAGGCTTCTTAGGAAGAATTCCGGAATGTTGCTGCCGGCAGGTCTCCAGCTGTTCCGTGTGAAAATCTCCTTGTAAATCCCGTGGTTTCTTGTACACCCGTGAAATTTGGCCAGGTTATGCAGTTTGCATTGCTGTACAATTGTGCCTGCCTAGCTCTGTCGCAATTGCAAACATTCAGGCGTGGCATCAAGAAAGGCTAGTCCCCGTAGGACACTGCCAGCGGACTGGGTATATCTGCTTCCCGTTCTTCTCATCTGACTGCTACTTATTCCAGCTTTGACGGCTACACTCTACTCAACCGGAGCAGTAAGTTGAACCTCAACTTATGACATTTTGTGAAAGTGTTGAGAACTAGAGCTCGCTTGGCACGTCACCACTGTTCATCCAGCACTATGGATGGCACTGCCTACATCTGGCTCTAATTAGTCCACGGTTGTGTTCACCCGAATGACCTCTGCCGGGAACACTCAGAATGAGGTTCTGAGTTATTGCAGCATAGGTGCGTTTCACTTCTTTCAAGGCTTCTTAGGAAGAATTCCGGAATCTTGCTGCCGACAGGCCTCCGGCTGTTCCGGGTGAAAATGTCCTTGTAAATCCCCCGTGGTTTCTTGTACACCCGTGAAATTTGGCCAGGTTATGCAGTTTGCATTGCTGTACAATTGTGCCTGCCTAGCTCTGCCGCAGTTGCAAACATTCAGGCGTGGCACCCAGAAAGGCTAGTCCCAGTAGGACACTGTCAGCGGAGTGTGTATATCTGCTTCCCGTTCTTCTCACCTGACTGCTACTGATTCCAGCTTTGACGGCTAAGCTCTACTCAACTGGAGCACTAAGATGAACCTCAACTTATGACACTTTGTGAAAGTGTTGAGAACTAGTGTTCAGTTGTTTGGCACGCCACCACAGTCCATCCAGCACTATGAAAGGCACTGCCTACATCTGGATCTAATTAGTCCATGGTTGTGTTCAGCCGAATGACCTCTGCCGGGAACACTCAGAATGAGGTTCTGAGTTATTGCAACATAGGAGCGTGTCACTGCTTTCAAGGCTTCTAGGAAGAATTCCGGAATGTTGCTGCCGGCAGGTCTCCAGCTGTTCCGTGTGAAAATCTCCTTGTAAATCCCGTGGTTTCTTGTACACCCGTGAAATTTGGCCAGGTTATGCAGTTTGCATTGCTGTACAATTGTGCCTGCCTAGCTCTGTCGCAATTGCAAACATTCAGGCGTGGCATCAAGAAAGGCTAGTCCCCGTAGGACACTGCCAGCGGACTGGGTATATCTGCTTCCCGTTCTTCTCACCTGAGTGCTACTGATTCCAGGTTTGACCGCTACACTCTACTCAACCGGAGCAGTAAGTTGAACTTCAACTTATGGCACTTTGTGAAACTGTTGAGAACTAGAGATCAGTTGTTTGGCACGCCACCACTGTCCATCCAGCACTATGGATGGCACTGCCTACATCTGGCTCTAATTAGTCCACGGTTGTGTTCAGCCGAATGACCTCTGCCGGCAACACTCAGAATGAGGTTCTGAGTTGTTGCAACATAGGAGCGTTTCACTGCTTTCAAGGCTTCTCAGGAAGAGTTCCGGAATCTTGCTGCCGGCAGGCCTCCGGCTGTTCCGGGTGAACATCTCCTTGTAAATCCCCCGTGGTTTCTTGTACACCCGTGAAATTTGGCCAGGTTATGCAGTTTGCATTGCTGCACAATTGCGCCTGCCTAGCTCGGCCACGGTTGTAAACATTCAGGCGTGGCAGCCAGATAGTCTGGTCACCGTAGGACACTGCCAGCGGACTGGGTATATCTGCTTCCCGTTCTCACCTGAGTGCTACTGATTCCACCTTTGACGGCTACACTCTACTCAACCGGAGCAGTAAGTTGAACCTCAACTTATGGAATTTTGTGAAAGTGATGAGAACTAGAGCTCAGTTGTTTGGCACGCCACCACTGTCCATCCAGCACTATGGACTGCACTGCCTACATCTGGCTCTAATTAGTCGACGGTTGTGTTCAGACGAATGACGTCTGCAGGGAACACTCAGAATGATGTTCTGAGTTATTGCAACATAGGAGCGTTTCACTGCTTTCAAGGCTTCTCAGGAAGAAATCCGGAATCTTGCTGCCGGCAGGCATCCGGCAGTTCCGGGTGAACATCTCCTTGTAAATCCCCCGTGGTTTCTTGTACACCCGTGAAATCTGTCCAGGTTATGCAGTTTGAATTGCTGCAAAATTGTGCCTGCCTAGCTCGGCCGGGGTTGCAAACATTCAGGCGTGGCAGCCAGATAGGCTGGTCCCCGTAGGACACTGCCAGCGGACTGGGTATATCTGCTTCCCGTTCTTCTCAACTGAGTGCTACTGATTCCAGCTTTGATAGCTAGACTCTACTCAACCGGAGCAGTAAGTTGAACCTCAACTTATGGCACTTTGTGAAAGTGTTGAGAACTAGAGCTCACTTGTTTGGCACGACACCACTCTCCATCCAGCACTATGGACGGCACTCCCTACATATGGCTCTAATTAGTCAACGGTTGTGTTCAGCCGAATGACCTCTGCCGGCAACACTCAGAATGAGGTTCTGAGTTATTGCAACATAGGAGCGTTTCACTGCTTTCAAGGCTTCTCAGGAAGAATTCCCGAATCTTGCTGCCGGCAGGCCTCCGGCTGTTCCGGGTGAACATCTCCTTGTAAATCCCCCGTGGTTTCTTGTACACCCGTGAAATTTGGACAGGTTATGCAGTTTGCATTGCTGCTCAATTGCGCCTGCCTATCTCGGCCGCGGTTACAAACATTCGGGCGTGGCAGCCAGATAGGCTGGTCCCCGTAGGACACTGCCAGGGGACTGGGTATATCTGCTTCCCGTTCTTCTCACCTGAGTGCTACTGATTCCAGCTTTGACGGCTACACTCTACTCAACCGGAGCATTAAGTTGAACCTCAACTTACGGGATTTTGTGAAACTGTTGAGAACTAGCGCTCAGTTGTTTGGCACGCCACCACTGTCCATCCAGTACTATGGACGGCACTGCCTCCATCTGGCTCTAATTAGTCCACGGTTGTGCTCAGCCGAATGACCTCTGCCACGAACACTCAGAATGAGGTTCTGAGTTATTGCAACATAAGAGCGTTTCACTGCTTTCAAGGCTTCTCAGGAAGAATTCCGGAATCTTGCTGCCGGCAGGCCTCCGGCTCTTTCGGGTGAACATCTCCTTGTAAATCCCCCGTGGTTTCTTGTACACCCGTGAAATTTGGACAGGTTATGCAGTTTGCATTTCTGCACAATTGCCCCTGCTAGCTCGGCCGCGGTTGCAAACATTCAGGCGTGGCAGCCAGATAGGCTGGTCCCCGTAGGACTCTGCCAGCGGACTGGGTATATCTGCTTCCCGTTCTTCTCACCTGAGTGCTACTGATTTCAGCTTTGACGGCTGCACTCTACTCAAGCAGAGCAGTAAGTTGAACCTCAACTTATGGCACTTTGTGAAACTGTTGAGAACTAGAACTCAGTTGTTTGGCACGATACCACTGTCCATCCAGCACTATGGACGGAACTGCCTACATGTGGCTCTAATTAGTCCACGATTGTGTTCAGCCGAATGACCTCTGCTGGGAACACTCAGATTGAGGTTCTGAGTTACTGCAACATAGGAGCGTTTCACTGCTTTCAAGGCTTCTCAGCAAGAATTCCGGAATCTTGCTGCCCGCAGACCTCCGGCTGTTCCGGGTGAACATCTCCTTTTAAATCCCCCGTGGTTTCTTGTACACCCGTGAAATTTGGCCAGGTTATGCAGTTTGCATTGCTGCACAATTGTCCCTGCCTAGCTCGGCCGCGGTTACAAACATTCAGGCGTGGCATCCACATAGGCTGGTCCCCGTAGGACTCTGCCAGCGGACTGGGTATATCTGCTTCCCGTTCTTCTCACCTGAGTGCTACTGATTTCAGCTTTGACGGCTGCACTCTACTCAAGCAGAGCAGTAAGTTGAACCTCAACTTATGGCACTTTGTGAAACTGTTGAGAACTAGAGCTCAGTTGTTTGGCACGCCACCACTCTCCATCCAGCACTATGGACGGCACTGCCTACATCTGGCTCTAATTAGTCCACGGTTGTGTTCAGCCGAATGACCTCTGCCGGCAACACTCAGAATGAGGTTCTGAGTTATTGCAACATAGGAGCGTTTCACTGCTTTCAAGGCTTCTCAGGAAGAATTCCGGAATCTTGCTGCCAGCAGGCCTCCGGCTGTTCCGGGTGAACATCTCCTTGTAAATCCCCCGTGGTTTCTTGTACACCCGTGAAATGTGGCCAGGTTATGCAGTTTGCATTGCTGCACAATTGCGCCTGCCTAGCTCAGCCGCGGTTGCAAACATTCAGGCGTGGCTGCCAGATAGGCTGGTCCCCGTAGGACTCTGCCAGCCGACTGGGTATATCTGCTTCCCGTTCTTCTCACCTGAGTGCTACTGATTTCAGTTTTGACGGCTGCACTCTACTCAAGCAGAGCAGTAAGTTGAACCTCAACTTATGGCACTTTGTGAAACTGTTGAAACTAGAGCTCAGTTGTTTGGCACGCCAACACTGTCCATCCAGCACTATGGACGGCACTGCCTACATCTGGCTCTAATTAGTCCACGGTTGTGTTCAGCCGAATGACCTATGCCGGCAACACTAAGAATGAGGTTCTGAGTTATTGCAACATAGGAGCGTTTCACTGCTTTCAAGGCTTCTTAGGAAGAATTAAGGAATCTTGCTGCCGGCAGGCCACCGGCTTTACCGGGTGAACATCTCCTTGTAAATCCCCCGTGGTTTCTTGTACACCCGTGAAATTTGGCCAGGTTATGCAGTATTCATTGCTGCACAATTGCGCCTGCCTAGCTCGGCCGGGGTTGCAAACATTCAGGCGTGGCAGCCAGATAGGCTGGTCCCCGTAGGACACTGCCAGCTGTCTGGGTATATCTGCTTCCCGTTCTTCTCACCTGAGTGCTACTGATTCCAGGTTTGACGGCTACACTCTACTCAACCGGAGCAGTAAGTTGAACCTCAACTTATGGCACTTTGTGAAACTGTTGAGAACTAGAGCTCAGTTGTTTGGCACGCCACCACTGTCCATCCAGCACTATGGACGGCACTGCCTACATCTGGCTCTAATTAGTCCACGGTTGTGTTCAGCCGAATGACCTCTGCCACGAACACTCAGAATGAGGTTCTGAGTTATTGCAACATAAGAGCGTTTCACTGCTTTCAAGGCATCTCAGGAAGAATTCCGGAATCTTGCTGCCGGCAGGCCTCCGGCTCTTCCGGGTGAACATCTCCTTGTAAATCCCCCGTGGTTTCTTGTACACCCGGGAAATTTGGACAGGTTATGCAGTTTGCATTTCTGCACAATTGCCCCTGCTAGCTCGGCCTCGGTTGCAAACATTCAGGCGTGGCAGCCAGATAGGCTTGTCCCCGTAGGACTCTGCCAGCCGACTGGGTATATCTGCTTCCCGTTCTTCTCACCTGAGTGCTACTGATTTCAGCTTTGACGGCTACACTCTACTCAACCGGAGCAGTAAGTTGAACCTCAACTTATGGCACTTTGTGAAACTGTTGAGAACTAGAACTCAGTTGTTTGGCACGATACAACTCTCCATCCAGCACTATGGACGGAACTGCCTACATGTGGCTCTAATTAGTCCACGATTGTGTTCAGCCGAATGACCTCTGCTGGGAACACTCAGATTGAGGTTCTGAGTTACTGCAACATAGGAGCGTTTCACTGCTTTCAAGGCTTCTCAGCAAGAATTCCGGAATCTTGCTGCCCGCAGACCTCCGGCTGTTCCGGGTGAACATCTCCTTTTAAATCCCCCGTGGTTTCTTGTACACCCGTGAAATTTGGCCAGGTTATGCAGTTTGCATTGCTGCACAATTGTCCCTGCCTAGCTCGGCCGCGGTTACAAACATTCAGGCGTGGCATCCACATAGGCTGGTCCCCGTAGGACTCTGCCAGCGGACTGGGTATATCTGCTTCCCGTTCTTCTCACCTGAGTGCTACTGATTTCAGCTTTGACGGCTGCACTCTACTCAAGCAGAGCAGTAAGTTGAACCTCAACTTATGGCACTTTGTGAAACTGTTGAGAACTAGAGCTCAGTTGTTTGGCACGCCACCACTCTCCATCCAGCACTATGGACGGCACTGCCTACATCTGGCTCTAATTAGTCCACGGTTGTGTTCAGCCGAATGACCTCTGCCGGCAACACTCAGAATGAGGTTCTGAGTTATTGCAACATAGGAGCGTTTCACTGCTTTCAAGGCTTCTCAGGAAGAATTCCGGAATCTTGCTGCCAGCAGGCCTCCGGCTGTTCCGGGTGAACATCTCCTTGTAAATCCCCCGTGGTTTCTTGTACACCCGTGAAATGTGGCCAGGTTATGCAGTTTGCATTGCTGCACAATTGCGCCTGCCTAGCTCAGCCGCGGTTGCAAACATTCAGGCGTGGCTGCCAGATAGGCTGGTCCCCGTAGGACTCTGCCAGCCGACTGGGTATATCTGCTTCCCGTTCTTCTCACCTGAGTGCTACTGATTTCAGTTTTGACGGCTGCACTCTACTCAAGCAGAGCAGTAAGTTGAACCTCAACTTATGGCACTTTGTGAAACTGTTGAAACTAGAGCTCAGTTGTTTGGCACGCCAACACTGTCCATCCAGCACTATGGACGGCACTGCCTACATCTGGCTCTAATTAGTCCACGGTTGTGTTCAGCCGAATGACCTATGCCGGCAACACTAAGAATGAGGTTCTGAGTTATTGCAACATAGGAGCGTTTCACTGCTTTCAAGGCTTCTTAGGAAGAATTAAGGAATCTTGCTGCCGGCAGGCCACCGGCTTTACCGGGTGAACATCTCCTTGTAAATCCCCCGTGGTTTCTTGTACACCCGTGAAATTTGGCCAGGTTATGCAGTATTCATTGCTGCACAATTGCGCCTGCCTAGCTCGGCCGCGGTTGCAAACATTCAGGCGTGGCAGCCAGATAGGCTGGTCCCCGTAGGACACTGCCAGCTGTCTGGGTATATCTGCTTCCCGTTCTTCTCACCTGAGTGCTACTGATTCCAGGTTTGACGGCTACACTCTACTCAACCGGAGCAGTAAGTTGAACCTCAACTTATGGCACTTTGTGAAACTGTTGAGAACTAGAGCTCAGTTGTTTGGCACGCCACCACTGTCCATCCAGCACTATGGACGGCACTGCCTACATCTGGCTCTAATTAGTCCACGGTTGTGTTCAGCCGAATGACCTCTGCCACGAACACTCAGAATGAGGTTCTGAGTTATTGCAACATAAGAGCGTTTCACTGCTTTCAAGGCATCTCAGGAAGAATTCCGGAATCTTGCTGCCGGCAGGCCTCCGGCTCTTCCGGGTGAACATCTCCTTGTAAATCCCCCGTGGTTTCTTGTACACCCGTGAAATTTGGACAGGTTATGCAGTTTGCATTTCTGCACAATTGCCCCTGCTAGCTCGGCCTCGGTTGCAAACATTCAGGCGTGGCAGCCAGATAGGCTTGTCCCCGTAGGACTCTGCCAGCCGACTGGGTATATCTGCTTCCCGTTCTTCTCACCTGAGTGCTACTGATTTCAGCTTTGACGGCTACACTCTACTCAACCGGAGCAGTAAGTTGAACCTCAACTTATGGCACTTTGTGAAACTGTTGAGAACTAGAACTCAGTTGTTTGGCACGATACAACTCTCCATCCAGCACTATGGACGGAACTGCCTACATCTGGCTCTAATTAGTCCACGATTGTGTTCAGCCGAATGACCTCTGCTGGGAACACTCAGATTGAGGTTCTGAGTTACTGCAACATAGGAGCGTTTCACTGCTTTCAAGGCTTCTCAGGAAGAATTCCGGAATCTTCCTTCCGGCAGGCCTCCGGGTGTTCCGGGTGAACATCTCCTTGTAAATCCCCCGTGGTTTCTTGTACACCCGTGAAATTTGGCCAGGTTATGCAGTTTTCATTGCTGCACATTTGCGCCTGCCTAGCTCGGCCGCGGTTACAAACATTCAGGCGTGGCAGCCACATAGGCTGGTCCCCGTAGGACTCTGCCAGCGGACTGGGTATATCTGCTTCCCGTTCTTCTCACCTGAGTGCTACTGATTTCAGCTTTGACGGCTGCACTCTACTCAAGCAGAGCAGTAAGTTGAACCTCAACTTATGGCACTTTGTGAAACTGTTGAGAACTAGAGCTCAGTTGTTTGGCACGCCACCACTGTCCATCCAGCACTATGGACGGCACTGCCTACATCTGGCTCTAATTAGTCCACGGTTGTGTTCAGCCGAATGACCTCTGCCGGCAACACTCAGAATGAGGTTCTGAGTTATTGCAACATAGGAGCGTTTTACTGCTTTCAAGGCTTCTCAGGAAGAATTCCGGAATCTTGCTGCCAGCAGGCCTCTGGCTGTTCCGGGTGAACATCTCCTTGTAAATCCCCCGTGGTTTCTTGTACACCCGTAAAATGTGGCCAGGTTATGCAGTTTGCATTGCTGAACAATTGCGCCTGCCTAGCTCAACCGCGGTTGCAAACATTCAGGCGTGGCTGCCAGATAGGCTGGTCCCCGTAGGACTCTGCCAGCCGACTGGGTATATCTGCTTCCCGTTCTTCTCACCTGAGTGCTACTGATTTCAGCTTTGACAGCTGCACTCTACTCAAGCAGAGCAGTAAGTTGAACCTCAACTTATGGCACTTTGTGAAACTGTTGAGACCTAGAGCTCAGTTGTTTGGCACGCCAACACTGTCCATCCAGCACTATGGACGGCACTGCCTACATCTGGCTCTAATTAGTCCACGGTTGTGTTCAGCCGAATGACCTCTGCCGGCAACACTCAGAATGAGGTTCTGAGTTATTGCAACATAGGAGCGTTTCACTGCTTTCAAGGCTACTCAGGAAGAATTCCGGAATCTTGCTGCCGGCAGGCCTCCAGCTATTCAGGGTGAACATCTCCTTGTAATTCCCCCGTGGTTTCTTGTACACCCGTGAAAATTGGCCAGGTTATGCAGTTTGCATTGCTGCACAATTGCGCCTGCCTAACTCGGCCGCCGTTGCAAACATTCAGGCGTGGCAGACAGATAGACTGGTCCCCATAGGACACTGCCAGCGGACTGGGTATATCTGCTTCCCATTCTTCTCACCTGAGGGCTACTGATTCCAGCTTTGACGGCTACACTCTACTCAACCGGAGCAATAAGTTGAACCTCAACTTATGGCACTTTGTGAAAGTGTTGAGAACTAGAGCTCAGTTGTTTGGCACGCCACCACTCTCCATCCAGCACTATGGACGGCACTGCCTACATCGGGCTCTAATTAGTCCACGGTTGTGTTCAGCCGAATGACCTCTGCCGGGAACACTGAGAATGAGGTTCTGAGTTATTGCAACATAGGAGCGTTTCAATGCTTTCAAGGCTTCTCAGGAAGAAATCCGGAATCTTGCTTCCAGCAGGCCTCCGGCTGTTCGGGGTGAACATCTCCTTGTAAATCCCCCGTTGTTTCTTGTACACCCGTGAATTTTGGCCAGGTTATGCAGTTTGCATTGCTGCACAATTGCGCCTGCCTAGCTCGGCCGCGGTTGCAAACATTCAGGCGTGGCAGCCAGATAGGCTGGTCCCCGTAGGACACTGCCAGCGGACTGGGTATATCTGCTTCCCGTTCTTCTCACCTGAGTGCTACTTATTCCAGCTTTGACGGCTACACTCTACTCAACCGGAGCATTAAGTTGAACCTCAACTTATGTCACTTTGTGAAAGTGTTGAGAACTAGAGCTCAGTTGTTTGGCACGCCACCACTCTCCATCCAGCACTATGGACCGCACTGCCCACATCTGGCTCTAATTAGTCCATGGTTGTGTTCAGCCGAATGACCTCTGCCGGGAACACTCAGAATGAGGTTCTGAGTTATTGCAACATAGGAGCGTTTCACTGCTTTCAAGGCTTCTCAGGAAGAATTCCGGAATCTTGCTGCCGGCAGGCCTCCGGCAGTTCAGGGTGAACATCTCCTTGTAAATCCCCCGTGGTTTCTTGTACACCCGTGAAATTTGGCCAGGTTATGCAGTTTGCATTGCTGCACAATTGCGCCTGCCTAGCTTGGCCGGGGTTGCAAACATTCAGGCGTGGCAGCCAGATAGACTGGTCCCCGTAGCATCTGCCAGCGGACTGGGTATATCTGCTTCCCGTTCTTCTCACCTGAGTACTATTGATTCCAACTTTGAGGGCTACACTCTACTCAACCGGAGCTGAAACTTGAACCTCAACTTATGGCACTTTGTCAAAGTGTGGAGAACTAGAGCTCGGTTGTTTGGCACGCGACCACTGTCCATCCAGCACTATGGACAGCACTGCGTACATCTGGCTGTAATTAGTCCACGGTTATGTTCAGCCGAATGACCTCTGCCAGGAACACTCAGAATGAGGTTCTGAGTTATTGCAACATAGGAGCGTTTCACTGCTTTCAAGACTTCTCAGGAAGAATTCCGGAATCTTGCTGCCGGCAGGCCTCCGGCTGTTCCGGGTGAACATCTCCTTGTACTTCCCCCGTGGTTTCTTGTACACCCGTGAAATTTGGCCAGGTTATGCAGTTTGCATTGCTGCACAATTGCGCCTGCCTAGCTCGGCCGCGGTTACAAACATTCAGGCGTGGCAGCCAGATAGGCTGGTCCCCGTAGAACACTGCCAGCGGACTGGGTATATCTGCTTCCCGTTCTTCTCACCTGAGTGCTACTGATTCCAGCTTTGACGGCTACAGTCTACTCAACCGGAGCATTAACTTGAACCTCAACTGATGGCACTTTGTGAAACTGTTGAGAACTAGAGCTCAGTTGTTTGGCACACCACCACTGTCCATCCAGCACTATGGACGGCACTGCCTACATCTGGCTCTAATTAGTCCACGGTTGTGTTCAGCCGAATGACCTCTGCCGGCAACACTCAGAATGAGGTTCTGAGTTATTGCAACATAGGAGCGTTTCACTGCTTTCAAGGCTTCTCAGGAAGAATTCCGGAGTCTTGATGCAGGCAGGCCTCCGGCACTTCTGAGTGAACATCTCCTTATAAATCCCCCGTGGTTTCTTGTACATCCGTGAAATTTGGACAGGTTATGCAGTTTGCATTGCTGCACAATTGCGACTGCCTAGCTCGGCCGCGGTTGCAAACATTCAGGCGTGGCAGCCATATAGGCTGGCCCCCGTAGGACTCTGCCAGCGGACTGGGTATATCTGCTTCCCGTTCTTCTCACCTGAGTGCTACTGATTCCAGCTTTGACAGCTACACTCTACTCAACCGGAGCAGTAAGTTGAACCTCAACTTATGGCACTTTGTGAAAATGTTGAGAACTAGAGCTCAGTTGTTTGGCACGCCACCACTGTCCATCCAGCACTATGGACGGCACTGCCTACATCTGGCTCTAATTAGTCCACGATTGTGTTCAGTCGAATGACCTCTGCCGGCAACACTCAAAATGAGGTTCTGAGTTATTGCAACATAGGAGCGTTTCACTGCTTTCAAGGCTTCTCAGGAAGAATTCCCGAATCTTGCTGCCGGCAAGCCTCCGGCTGTTCCGGGTGAACATCTCCTTGTAAATCCCCCGTGGTTTCTTGTACACCCGTGAAATTTGGCCAGGTTATGCAGTTTGCATGGCTGCACAATTGTGCCTGCCTAGCTCGGCCGCGGTTGCAAACATTCAGGCATCGCAGCCAGATTGGCTTGTCCCCGTAGGACTCTGCCAGCCGACTGGGTATATCTGCTGCCCGTTCTTCTCACCTGAGTGCTACTGATTTCAGCTTTGACGGCTACACTCTACTCAACCGGAGCAGTAAGTTGAACCTCAACTTATGGCACTTTGTGAAACTGTTGAGAACTAGAACTCAGTTGTTTGGCACGATACCACTGTCCATCCAGCACTATGGACGGAACTGCCTACATCTGGCACTAATTAGTCCACGATTGTGTTCAGCCGAATGACCTCTGCTGGGAACACTCAGATTGAGGTTCTGAGTTACTGCAACATAGGAGCGTTTCACTGCTTTCAAGGCTTCTCAGGAAGAATTCCGGAATCTTGCTGCCGGCAGGCCTCCGGCTGTTCCGGGTGAACATCTCCTTGTAAATCCCCCGTGGTTTCTTGTACACCCGTGAAATTTGGCCAGGTTATGCAGTTTGCATTGCTGCACTATTGTCCCTGCCTAGCTCGGCCGCGGTTACAAACATTCAGGCGTGGCAGCCAGATAGGCTGGTCCCCGTAGGACTCTGCCAGCGGACTGGGTATATCTGCTTCCCGTTCTTCTCACCTGAGTGCTACTGATTTCAGCTTTGACGGCTGCACTCTACTCAAGCAGAGCAGTAAGTTGAACCTCAACTTATGGCACTTTGTGAAACTGTTGAGAACTAGAGCTCAGTTGTTTGGCACGCCACCACTGTCCATCCAGCACTATGGACGGCACTGCCTACATCTGGCTCTAATTAGTCCACGGTTGTGTTCAGCCGAATGACCTATGCCGGCAACACTCAGAATGAGGTTCTGAGTTATTGCAACATAGGAGCGTTTCACTGCTTTCAAGGCTTCTTAGGAAGAATTCCGGAATCTTGCTGCCGGCAGGCCACCGGCTCTACCGGGTGAACATCTCCTTGTAAATCCCCCGTGGTTTCTTGTACACCCGTGAAATTTGGCCAGGTTATGCAGTTTTCATTGCTGCACAATTGTGCCTGGCTAGCTCGGCCGCGGTTGCAAACATTCAGGCGTGGCAGCCAGATAGGCTGGTCCCCGTAGGACACTGCCAGCTGTCTGGGTATATCTGCTTCCCGTTCTTCTCACCTGAGTGCTAATGATTCCAGGTTTGACGGCTACACTCTACTCAACCGGAGCAGTAAGTTGAACCTCAACTTATGGCACTTTGTGAAACTGTTGAGAACTAGAACTCAGTTGTTTGGCACGCCACCACTGTCCATCCAGCACTATGGACGGCACTGCCTACTTCTGGCTCTAATTAGTCCACGGTTGTGTTCTGCCGAATGACCTCTGCCGGGAACACTCAGAATGAGGTTCTGAGTTATTGCAACATAGGAGCGTTTCACTGCTTTCAAGGCTTCTGAGAAAGAATTCCGGAATCTTGCTGCCGGCAGGCCTCCGGCTGTTCCGGATGAACATCTCCTTGTAAATCCCCCGTGGTTTCTTGTACACCCGTGAAATTTGGACAGGTTATGCAGTTTGCATTGCTGCACAATTGCCCCTGCCAAGCTCGGCCGCGGTTGCAAACATTCAGGCGTGGCAGCCAGAGAGGCTGGTCCCCGTAGGACACTGCCAGCGGACTGGGTATATCTGCTTCCCGTTCTTCTCACCTGAGTGCTACTGATTCCAGCTTTGACGGCTACACTCTACTCAACCGGAGCAGTAAGTTGAACCTCAACTTATGGCACTTGGTGAAAGTGTTGAGAACTAGAGCTCAGTTGTTTGGCACGCCACCACTGTCCATCCAGCACTATGGACGGCACTGCCTTCATCTGGCTCTAATTAGTCCACGGTTGTGTTCAGCCGAATGACCTCTACCGAGAATACTCAGAATGAGGTTCTGAGTTATTGCAACATAGGAGCGTTTCACTGCTTTCAAGGCTTCTTAGGAAGAATTCCGGAATCTTGCTGCCGGCAGGCCTCCGGCTCTTCCGGGTGAACATCTCCTTGTAAATCCCCCGTGGTTTCTTGTACACCCGTGAAGTGCGGCCAGGTTATGCAGTTTGCATTGCTGCACAATTGCGCCTGCCTAGCTCGGCCGCGGATGCAAACATTCAGGCGTGGCAGCCAGATAGGCTGGTCCCCGTAGGAATCTGCCAGCCGACTGGGTATATCTGCTTCCCGTTCTTCTCACCTGAGTGCTACTGATTCCAGCTTTGACGGCTACACTCTACTCAACCGGAGCAGTAAGTTGAACCTCAACTTATGGCACTGTGTGAAACTGTTGAGAACTAGAGCTCAGTTGTTTGGCACGCCACCACTCTCCATCCAGCACTATGGACGGCACTGCCTACATCTGGCTCTAATTAGTCCACGGTTGTGTTCAGCCGAATGACCTCTGCTGGGAACACTCAGATTGAGGTTCTAAGTTACTGCAACATAGGAGCGTTTCATTGCTTTCAAGGCTTCTCAGGAAGAATTCCGGAATCTTGCTGCCGGCAGGCCTCCGGCTTTTCCGGGTGAACATCTCCTTGTAATTCCCCCGTGATTTCTTGTACACCCGTGAAATTTGGCCAGGTTATGCAGTTTGCATTGCTGCACAATTGTCCCTGCCTAGCTCGGCCGCGGTTACAAACATTCAGGCGTGGCAGCCAGATAGGCTGGTCCCCGTAGGACTCTGCCAGCGGACTGGGTATATCTGCTTCCCGTTCTTCTCACCTGAGTGCTACTGATTTCAGCTTTGACGGCTGCACTCTACTCAAGCAGAGCAGTAAGTTGAACCTCAACTTATGGCACTTTGTGAAACTGTTGAGAACTAGAGCTCAGTTGTTTGGCACGCCACCACTGTCCATCCAGCACTATGGACGGCACTGCCTACATCTGGCTCTAATTAGTCCACGGTTGTGTTCAGCCTAATGACCTCTGCCGGGAACACTGAGAATGAGGTTCTGAGTTATTGCAACATAGGAGCGTTTCACTGCTTTCAAGGCTTCTCAGGAAGAATTCCGGAATCTTGCTGCCAGCAGGCCTCTGGCTGTTCCGGGTGAACATCTCCTTGTAAATCCCCCGTGGTTTCTTGTACACCCGTGAAATGTGGCCAGGTTATGCAGTTTGCATTGCTGCACAATTGCGCCTGACTAGCTCAGCCGCGGTTGCAAACATTCAGGCGTGGCTGCCAGATAGGCTGGTCCCCGTAGGACTCTGCCAGCCGACTGGGGATATCTGCTTCCCGTTCTTCTCACCTGAATGCTACTGATTTCAGCTTTGACGGCTGCACTCTACTCAAGCAGAGCAGTAAGTTGAACCTCAACTTATGGCACTTTGTGAAACTGTTGAGAACTAGAGCTCAGTTGTTTGGCACGCCAACACTGTCCATCCAGCACTATGGACGGCACTGCCTACATCTGGCTCTAATTAGTCCACGGTTGTGTTCAGCCGAATGACCTATGCCGGCAACACTCAGAATGAGGTTCTGAGTTATTGCAACATAGGAGCGTTTCACTGCTTTCAAGGCTTCTCAGGAAGAATTCCGGAATCTTGCTGCCGGCAGGACTCCGGCTATTCCGGGTGAACATCTCCTTGTAAATCCCCCGTGGTTTCTTGTACACCCGTGAAATTTGGACAGGTTATGCAGTTTGCATTGCTGCACAATTGCCCCTGCCTAGCTCGGCCGCGGTTGCAAACATTCAGGCGTGGCAGCCGGAGAGTCTGGTCCCCGTAGGACTCTGCCAGTGGACTGGGTATATCTGGTTCCCGTTCTTCTCACCTGAGTGCTACTGATTCCAGCTTTGACGGCTACACTCTACTCAACCGGAGCAGTAAGTTGAACCTCAACTTATGGCACTTTGTGAAAATGTTGAGAACTAGAGCTCAGTTGTTTGGCACGCCACCACTGTCCATCCAGCACTATGGACGGGACTGCCTACTTCTGGCTCTAATTAGTCCACGATTGTGTTCAGCCGAATGACCTCTGCCGGCAAGACTCAGAATGAGGTTCTGAGTTATTGCAACATAGGAGCGTTTCACTGCCTTCAAGGCTTCTCAGGAAGAATTCCGGAATCTTGCTGCCGGCAGGCCTCCGGCTTTTCCGGGAGAACATCTCCATGTAAATTCCCCCTGGTTTCTTGTACACCCGTGAAATTTGGCCAGGTTATGCAGTTTGCATTGCTGCACAATTGCCCCTGCCTAGCTCGGCCACGGTTGCAAACATTCAGGCGTGACAGCCGAATAGTCTGGTCCCCGTAGGACTCTGCCAGCGGAATGGGTATATCTGGTTCCCGTTCTTCTCACCTGAGTGCTACTGATTTCAGCTTTGAAGGCTACACTCTACTCAACCGGGGCAGTAAGTTGAACCTCAACTTATGGCACTTTGTGAAACTGTTGAGAACTAGAGCTCAGTTGTTTGGCATGATACCAATGTCCATCCAGCACTATGGACGGAACTGCCTTCATCTGGCTCTAATTAGTCCACGATTGTGTTCAGCCGAATGACCTCTGCTGGGAACACTCAGATTGAGGTTCTGAGTTACTGCAACATAGGAGCGTTTCACTGCTTTCAAGGCTTCTCAGGAAGAATTCAGGAATCTTGCTGCCGGCAGGCCTCCGGCTGTTCCGGTTGAACATCTCCTTGTAAAACCCCCGTGGTTTCTTGTACACCCGCAAAATTTGGCCAGGTTATGCAGTTTGAATTGCTGCACAATTGCCCCTGCCTAGCTCGGCCGCGGTTACAAACATTCAGGCGTGGCAGCCAGATAGGCTGGTCCCGGTAGTACTCTGCCAGCGGACTAGGTGTATCTGCTTCCGGTTCTTCTCACCTGAGTGCTACTGATTTCAGCTTTGACGGCTGCACTCTACTCAAGCAGAGCAGTAAGTTGAACCTCAACTGATGGCACTTTGTGAAACTGTTGAGAACTAGCGCTCAGTTGTTTGGAACGCCACCACTATCTATCCAGCAATATGGACGACACTGCCTACATCTGGCTCTAATTAGTCCACGGTTGTGTTCAGCCTAATGACCTCTACCGGGAAAACTCAGAATGATGTTCTGAGTTATTGCAACATAGGAGCGTTTCACTGCTTTCAAGGCTTCTCAGGAAGAATTCTGGAATCTTGCTGCCGGCAGGACTCCGGCTGTTCCGGGTGAACATCTCCTTGTAAATCCCCCGTGGTTTCTTGTACACCCGTGAAATTTGGACAGGTTATGCAGTTTGCATTGCTGCACAATTGCCCCTGCCTAGCTCCGCCGCGGTTGCAAACATTCAGGCCTGGCACCCAGATAGGCTGGCCCCCGTAGGACTCTGCCAGCGGACTGGGTATATCTGCTTCCCGTTCTTCTCACCTGAGTGCTACTGATTTCAGCTTTCACGGCTACACTCTACTCAACCGGAGCAGTAAGTTGAACCTCAACTTATGGCACTTTGTGAAACTGTTGAGAACTAGAGCTCAGTTGTTTGGCACGATACCATTGTCCATCCAGCACTAAGGACGGAACTGCCTACATCTGGCTCTAATTAGTCCACGATTGTGTTCAGCCGAATGACCTCTGCTGGGAACACTCCGATTGAGGTTCTGAGTTATTGCAACATAGGAGCGTTTCACTGCTTTCAAGGCTTCTCAGGAAGAATTCCGGAATCTTCCTGCCCGCAGGCCTCCGGCTGTTCCGGGTGAACATCTCCTTGTAAATCCCACGTGGTTTCTTGTACTCCCGTGAAATTTGGCCAGGTTATGCAGTTTGCATTGCTGCACAATTTGGCCTGCCTAGCTCTGCCGCAGTTGCAAACATTCAGACCTGGCAGCCAGGTAAGCTGGTCCCCGTAGGACTCTGACAGCGGACTGGGTATATCTGCTTCCCGTTCTTCTCACGTGAGTGCTACTGATTCCAGCTTTGACGGCTAAACTCTACTCCACCGGAGTAGTAAGTTGAACCTCAACTTATGGCACTTTGTGAAACTGTTGAGAACTAGAGCTCAGTTGTTTGGCACGATACCATTGTCCATCCAGCACTAAGGACGGAACTGCCTACATCTGGCTCTAATTAGTCCACGATTGTGTTCAGCCGAATGACCTCTGCTGGGAACACTCAGATTGAGGTTCTGAGTTATTGCAACATAGGAGCGTTTCACTGCTTTCAAGGCTTCTCAGGAAGAGTTCCGGAATCTTGCTGCCGGCAGGCCTCCGGCTGTTCCGGGTGAACATCTCCTTGTAAATCCCCCGTGGTTTCTTGTACACCCGTGAAATTTGGACAGGTTATGCAGTTTGCATTGCTGCACAATTGCGCCTGTCTAGCTCGGCCCCGGTTGCAAACATTCAGGCGTGGCAGCCATATACGCTGGTCCCCGTAGGACTCTGCCAACGGACTGGGTATATCTGCTTCCCGTTCTTCTCACCTGAGTGCTACTGATTCCAGCTTTGACGGCTACACTCTACTCAACCGGAGCAGTAAGTTGAACCTCAACTTATGGCACTTTGTGAAAATGTTGAGAACTAGAGCTCAGTTGTTTGGCACGCCACCACTGTCCATCCAGCACTATGGACGGCACTGCCTACATCTGGCTCTAATTAGTCCACGGTTGTGTTCAGCCGAATGACCTCTGCCGGGAACACTCAGAATGAGGTTCTGAGTTATTGCAACATAGGAGCGTTTCACTGCTTTCAAGGCTTCTCAGGAAGAATTCCAGAATCTTGCTGCCGGCAGGCCTCCGGCTGTTCCGGGTGAACATCTCCGTGTAAATCCCCCGTGGTTTCTTGTACACCCGTGAAATTTGGACAGGTTATGCAGTTTGCATGGCTGCATAATTGTGCCTGCCTAGCTCGGCCGCGGTTGCAAACATTCAGACGTGGCAGCCAGATAGGCTGGTCCCCGTAGGACTCTGCCAGCGGACTGGGTATATCTGCTTCCCGTTCTTCTCACCTGAGTGCTACTGATTCCAACTTTGACGGCTACACTCTACTCAACCGGAGCAGTAAGTTGAACCTCAACTTATGGCCCTTTGTGAAACTGGTGAGAACTAGAGCTCAGTTGTTTGGCAGGCCACCACAGTCCATCCAGCACTATGGACGGAACTGCCTACATCTGGCTCTAATTAGTCCACGGTTGTGTTCAGCCGAATGACCTCTGCCGGGAAGACTCAGAATGAGGTTCTGAGTTATTGCAACATAGGAGCGTTTCACTGCTTTCAAGGCTTCTCAGGAAGAATTCTGGAATCTTGCGGCCGGCAGGCCTCTTGCTGTTCCGGGTGAACATCTCCTTGTAAATCCCCCGTGGTTTCTTGTACACCCGTGAAATTTGGCCAGGTTATGCAGTTTGCATTGCTGCACAATTTGGCCTGCCTAGCTCGGCCGCGGTTGCAAACATTCAGGCGTGGCAGCCAGATAGCCTGGTCCCCGTAGGACTCTGCCAGGGGCCTGGGTATATCTGCTTCCCGTTCTTCTCAACTGAGTGCTACTGATTCTAGCTTTGACGGCTGCACTCTACTCAACCGGAGCAGTAAGTTGAACCTCAACTTATGGCACTTTGTGAAACTGTTGAGAAATAGTGCTCAGTTGTTTGGAACGCCACCACTATCTATCCAGCAATATGGACGACACTGCCTACATCTGGCTCTAATTAGTCCACGGTTGTGTTCAGCCTAATGACCTCTACCGGGAACACTCAGAATGATGTTCTGAGTTATTGCAACATAGGAGCGTTTCACTGCTTTCAAGGCTTCTCAGGAAGAATTCTGGAATCTTGCTGCCAGCAGGCCTCCGGCTGTTCCGGGTGAACATCTCCTTGTAAATCCCCCGTGGTTTCTTGTACACCCGTGAAATTTGGACAGGTTATGCAGTTTGCATTGCTGCACAATTGCCCCTGCCTAGCTCCGCCGCGGTTGCAAACATTCAGGCCTGGCAGCCAGATAGGCTGGCCCCCGTAGGACTCTGCCAGCGGACTGGGTATATCTGCTTCCCGTTCTTCTCACCTGAGTGCTACTGATTTCAGCTTTCACGGCTACACTCTACTCAACCGGAGCAGTAAGTTGAACCTCAACTTATGGCACTTTGTGAAACTGTTGAGAACTAGAGCTCAGTTGTTTGGCACGATACCATTGTCCATCCAGCACTAAGGACGGAACTGCCTACATCTGGCTCTAATTAGTCCACGATTGTGTTCAGCCGAATGACCTCTGCTGGGAACACTCAGATTGAGGTTCTGAGTTATTGCAACATAGGAGCGTTTCACTGCTTTCAAGGCTTCTCAGGAAGAATTCCGGAATCTTCCTGCCCGCAGGCCTCCGGCTGTTCCGGGTGAACATCTCCTTGTAAATCCCCCGTGGTTTCTTGTAGTCCCGTGAAATTTGGCCAGGTTATGCAGTTTGCATTGCTGCACAATTGCGCCTGCCTAGCTCTGCCGCAGTTGCAAACATTCACACCTGGCAGCCAGATAGGCTGGTCCCCGTAGGACTCTGACAGCGGACTGGGTATATCTGCTTCCCGTTCTTCTCACGTGAGTGCTACTGATTCCAGCTTTGACGGCTACACTCTACTCCACCGGAGTAGTAAGTTGAACCTCAACTTATGGCACTTTGTGAAACTGTTGAAAACTAGAGCTAAGTTGTTTGGCACGCCACCACTGTGCATCCAGCACTATGGACGGCACTCCGTACATCTGGCTCTAATTAGTTCACGATTGTGTTTAGCCGAATGACCTCTGACGGGAACACTCAGAATGAGGTTCTGAGTTATTGCAACATAGGAGCGTTTCACTGCTTTCAAGGCTTCTCAGGAAGAATTCTGGAATCTTGCTCCCGGCAGGCCTCCGGCTGTTCCGGGTGAACATCTCCTTATAAATCCCCCGTGGTTTCTTGTACACCCGTGAAATTTGGCCAGGTTATGCAGTTTGCATTGCTGCACAATTGCCCCTGCCTTGCTCGGCCGCGGTTGCAAACATTCAGGCGTGGCAGCCACATAGGCTGGCCCCCGTAGGACTCTGCCAGCGGACTGGGTATATCTGCTTCCCGTTCTTCTCACCTGAGTGCTACTGATTTCAGCTTTGATGGCTACACTCTAATCAACCGGAGCAGTAAGTTGAACCTCAACTTATGGCACTTTGTGAAACTGTTGAGAACTAGAGCTCAGTTGTTTGGCACGATACCATTGTCCATCCAGCACTAAGGACGGAACTGCCTACATCTGGCTCTAATTAGTCCACGATTGTGTTCAGCCGAATGACCTCTGCTGGGAACACTCAGATTGAGGTTCTGAGTTATTGCAACATAGGAGCGTTTCACTGCTTTCAAGGCTTCTCAGGAAGAGTTCCGGAATCTTGCTGCCGGCAGGCCTCCGGCTGTTCCGGGTGAACATCTCCTTGTAAATCCCCCGTGGTTTCTTGTAAGCCCGTATAATTTGGACAGGTTATGCAGTTTGCATTGCTGCACAATTGCGCCTGTCTAGCTCGGCCCCGGTTGCAAACATTCAGGCGTGGCAGCCATATACGCTGGTCCCCGTAGGACTCTGCCAGCGGACTGGGTATATCTGCTTCCCGTTCTTCTCACCTGAGTGCTACTGATTTCAGCTTTGACGGCTACACTCTACTCAACCGGAGCAGTAAGTTGAACCTCAACTTATGGCACTTTGTGAAACTGTTGAGAACTAGAGCTCAGTTGTTTGGCACGATAGCATTGTCCATCCAGCACTATGGACGGAACTGCCTACATCGGGCTCTAATTAGTCCACGATTGTGTTCAGCCGAATGACCTCTGCTGGGAACACTCAGAATGAGGTTCTGAGTTATTGCAACATAGGAGCGTTTCACTGCTTTCAAGGCTTCTCAGGAAGAATTCCGGAATCTTGCTGCCGGCAGGCCTCCGGCTGTTCCGGGTGAACATCTCCTTGTAAATCCCCCGTGGTTTCTTGTACACCCGCGAAATTTGTCCAGGTTATGCAGTTTGCATTGCTGCACAATTGCGCCTGCCTAGCTCGGCCGCGGTTACAAACATTCAGGCGTGGCAGCCAGATAGGCTGGTCCCGGTAGGACTCTGCCAGCGGACTGGGTATATCTGCTTCCCGTTCTTCTCACCTGAGTGCTACTGATTTCAGCTTTGACGGCTGCACTCTACTCAAGCAGAGCAGTAAGTTGAACCTCAACTTATGGCACTTGTGAAACTGTTGAGAACTAGAACTCAGTTGTTTGGCACGCCACCACTCTCCATACAGCACTATGGACGGCACTGGCTACTTCTGGCTCTAATTAGTCCACGGTTGTATTCTGTCGAATGACCTCTGCCGGGAACACTCAGAATGAGGTTCTGAGTTATTGCAACATAGGAGCGTTTTACTGCTTTCAAGGCTTCTCAGGAAGAATTCCGGAATCTTGCTGCCGGCAGGCCTCCGTCTCTTCCGGGTGAACATCTCCTTGTAAATCCTCCGTGGTTTCTTGTACACCCGTGAAGTGCGGCCAGGTTATGCAGTTTGCATTGCTGCACAATTGCGCCTGCCTAGCTCGGCCGCGGTTGCAAACATTCAGGCGTGGCAGCCAGATAGGCTGGTCCCCGTAGGACTCTGCCAGCCGACTGGGTATATCTGCTTCCCGTTCTTCTCACCTGAGTGCTACTGATTCCAGCTTTGACGGCTACACTCTACTCAACCGGAGCAGTAAGTTGAACCTCAACTTATGGCACTTTGTGAAACTGTTGAGAACTAGAGCTCAGTTGTTTGGCACGCCACCACTCTCTATCCAGCACTATGGACGGCACTGCCTACATCTGGCACTAATTAGTCCACGGTTGTGTTCAGCCGAATGACCTCTGCCAGGAACACTCAGAATGAGGTTCCGAGTTATTGCAACATAGGAGCGTTTCAATGCTTTCAAGGCTTCTCAGGAAGAATTCCGGAATCTTGCTGCTGGCAGGACTCCGGCTGTTCCGGGTGAACATCTCCTTGTAAATCCCCCGTGGTTTCTTGTACACCCGTGAAATTTGGACAGGTTATGCAGTTTGCATTGCTGCACAATTGCCCCTGCCTACCTCGGCCGCGGTTGCAAACATTCAGGAGTGACAGCCGGATAGTCTGGTCCCCGTAGGACTCTGCCAGCGGACTGGGTATATCTGGTTCCCGTTCTTCTCACCTGAGTGCTACTGATTTCAGCTTTGAAGGCTACACTCTACTCAACCGGAGCAGTAAGTTGAACCTCAACTTATGGCACTTTGTGAAACTGTTGAGAACTAGAGCTCAGTTGTTTGGCACGATACCAATGTCCATCCAGCACTATGGACGGAACTGCCTACATCTGGCTGTAATTAGTCCACGATTGTGTTCAGCCGAATGACCTCTGCTGGGAACACTCAGATTGAGGTTCTGAGTTACTGCAACATAGGAGCGTTTCACTGCTTTCAAGGCTTCTCAGGAAGAATTCCGGAATCTTGATGCCCGCACGCCTCCGGCTGTTCCATGTGAACATCTCCTTGTTAATCCCCCGTGGTTTCTTGTACACCCGCGAAATTTGGCCAGGTTATGCAGTTTGCATTGCTGCACAATTGCCCCTGCCTAGCTCGGCCGCGGTTAAAACATTCAGGCGTGGCAGCCAGATAGGCTGGTCCCCGTAGGACTCTGCCAGCGGACTGGGTGTATCTGCTTCCCGTTCTTCTCACCTGAGTGCTACTGATTTCAGCTTTGACGGCTACACTCTACTCAACCGGAGCAGTAAGTTGAACCTCAAGTTATGGCACTTTGTGAAAATGTTGAGAACTAGAGCTCAGTTGTTTGGCACGCCACCACTGTCCATCCAGCACTATGGACGGCACTGCCTACTTCTGGCTCTAATTAGTCCACGATTGTGTTCAGCCGAATGACCTCTGCCGGCAACACTCAGAATGAGGTTCTGAGTTATTGCAACATAGGAGCGTTTCACTGCCTTCAAGGCTTCTCAGGAAGAATTCCGGAATCTTGCTGCCGGCAGACGTCCGGCTGGTCCGGGTGAACATCTCCTTGTAAATCCCCCGTGGTTTCTTGTACACCCGTGAAATTTGGCCAGGTTATGCAGTTTGCATTGCTGCACAATTGCGCCTGCCTAGCTCCGCCGCGGTTACAAACATTAAGCCGTGGCAGCCAGATAGGCTGGTCCCCGTACGACACTGCCTGCGGACTGGGTATATCTGCTTCCCGTTCTTCTCACCTGAGTGCTACTGATTCCAGCTTTGACGGCTACACTCTACTCAACCGGAGCATTAAGTTGAACCTCAACTTATGGCAATTTGTGAAAGTGTTGAGCACTAGAACTCAGTTGTTTGGCACGCCACCACTCTCCATCCAGCACTATGGACGGCACTGCCTACATCTGTCTCTAATTAGTCCACGGTTGTGTTCAGCCGAATGACCTCTGCCGGGAACACTCAGAATGATGTTCTGAGTTATTGCAACATAGGAGCGTTTCACTGCTTTCAAGGCTTCTCAGGAAGAATTCCGGAATCTTGCTGCCGGCAGGCCTCCTGCTGTTCCGGGTGAACATCTCCTTGTAAATCCCCCGTGGTTTCTTGTACACCCGTGAAATTTGGCCAGGTTATGCAGTTTGCATTGCTGCACAATTGCCCCTGCCTAGCTCGGCCGCGGTTGCAAACATTCAGGAGTGGCAGCCTGATAGGCTGGTCCCGGTAGGACTCTGCCAGCGGACTGGGTATATCTGCTTCCCGTTCTTCTCACCTGAGTGCTACTGATTTCAGCTTTGACGGCTACACTCTACTCAACCGGAGCAGTAAGTTGAACCTCAACTTATGGCACTTTGTGAAACTGTTGAGAACTAGAGCTCAGTTGTTTGGCACGATACCATTGTCCATCCAGCACTATGGACGGAATTGCCTACATCTGGCTCTAATTAGTCCAGGATTGTGTTCAGCCGAATGACCTCTGCTGGGAACACTCAGATTGAAGTTCTGAGTTATTGCAACATAGGAGCGTTTCACTGCTTTCAAGGCTTCTCAGGAAGAATTCCGAAATCTTGCTGCCGGCAGGCCTCCGGCTGTTCCGGGTGAACATCTCCTTGTAAATCCCCCGTGGTTTCTTGTACACCCGCGAAATTTGGCCAGGTTATGCAGTTTGCATTGCTGCACAACTGCGACTGCCTAGCTCGGCCACGGTTGCAAACATTCAGGCGTGGCAGCCAGATAGGCTGGTCCCCGTAGGACTCTGCCAGCGGACTGGGTATATCTGCTTCCCGTTCTTCTCAACTGAGTGCTACTGATTCCAGCTTTGACGGCTACACTCTACTCAAACGGAGCCGTAAGTTGAACCTCAACTTAGGGCACTTTGTGAAACTGTTGAGAACTAGAGCTAAGTTGTTTGGCACGCCACCACTGTCCATCCAGCACTATGGACGGCACTGCCTACATCTGGCTCTAATTAGTCCACGGTTGTGTTCAGTCGAATGACGTCTGCCAGGAACACTCAGAATGAGGTTCTGAGTTATTGCAACATAGGAGCGTTTCACTGCTTTCAAGGCTTCTCAGGAAGAGTTCCGGAATCTTGCTGCCGGCAGGCCTCTGGCTGTTCCGGGTGAACATCTCCTTGTAAATCCCCCGTGGTTTCTTGTACACCCGTGAAATTTTGCCAGGATATGCAGTTTGCATTGCTGCACAATTGCGCCTGCCAAGCACAGCAGCGGTTGCAAAAATTCAGGCATGGCAGCCAGAGAGGCTGGTCCCCTATGACCCTGCCAGCGGACTCGGTATATCTGCTTCCCGTTCTTCTCACCTGAGTGCTACTGATTCCAGCTTTGACGGCTACACTCTACTCAACCGGAGCAGTAAGTTGAACCTCAACTTATGGCACTTTGTGAAACTGTTGAGAACTAGAGCTCAGTTGTTTGGCATGCCACCACTGTCCATCCAGCACTATGGACGGCACTGCCTACATCTGGCTCTAATTAGTCCACGGTTGTGTTCAGCCTAATGACCTCTACCGGGAACACTCAGAATGATGTTCTGAGTTATTGCAACATAGGAGCGTTTCACTGCTTTCAAGGCTTCTCAGGAAGAATTCTGGAATCTTGCTGCCGGCAGGCCTCCTGCTGTTCCGGGTGAACATCTCCTTGTAAATCCCCCGTGGTTTCTTGTACACCCGTGAAATTTGGCCAGGTTATGCAGTTTGCATTGCTGCACAATTGCGCCTGCCTAGCTCGGCCGCGGTTGCAAACATTCAGGCGTGGCAGCCAGATAGGCTGGCCCCCGTAGGACTCTGCCAGCGGACTAGGTATATCTGCTTCCCGTTCTTCTCACCTGAGTGCTACTGATTTCAGCTTTGACGGCTACACTCTACTCAACCGGAGCAGTAAGTTGAACCTCAACTTATGGCACTTTGTGAAACTGTTGAGAACTAGAGCTCAGTTGTTTGGCATGATACCATTGTCCATCCAGCACTATGGACGGAACTGCCTTCATAGGGCTCTAATTAGTCCACGATTGTGTTCAGTCGAATGACCTCTGCTGGGAACACTCAGATTGAGGTTCTGAGTTATTGCAACATAGGAGCTTTTCACTGCTTTCAAGGCTTCTCAGGAAGAATTCCGGAATCTTGCTGCCGGCAGGCCTCCGGCTGTTCCGGGTGAACATCTCCTTGTAAATCCCCCGTGGTCTCTTGTACACCCGTGAAATTTGGACAGGTTATGCAGTTTGCATTGCTGCACAATTGCCCCTGCCTACCTCGGCCGCGGTTGCAAACATTCAGGTGTGACAGCCGTATAGGCTGGTCCCCGTAGGACTCTGCCAGCGGACTGGGTATATCTGGTTATCGTTCTTCTCACCTGAGTGCTACTGATTTCAGCTTTGACGGCTACACTCTACTCAACCGGAGCAGTAAGTTGAACCTCAACTTATGGCACTTTGTGAAACTGTTGAGAACTAGAGCTCAGTTGTTTGGCACGATACCAATGTCCATCCAGCACTATGGACGGAACTGCCTACATTTGGCTGTAATTAGTCCACGATTGTGTTCAGCCGAATGACCTCTGCTGGGAACACTCAGATTGAGGTTCTGAGTTACTGCAACATAGGAGCGTTTCACTGCTTTCAAGGCTTCTCAGGAAGAATTCCGGAATCTTGATGCCCGCAGGCCTCCGGCTGTTCCGGGTGAACATCTCCTTGTTAATCCCCCGTGGTTTCTTGTACACCCGAGAAATTTGGCCAGGTTATGCAGTTTGCATTGCTGCACAATATCCCCTGCCTAGCTCGGCCGCGGTTACAAACATTCAGATGTGGCAGCCAGATAGGCTGGTCCCCGTAGGACTCTGCCAGCGGACTTGGTGTATCTGCTTCCCGTTCTTCTCACCTGAGTGCTACTGATTTCAGCTTTGACGGCTACACTCTACTCAACCGGAGCAGTAAGTTGAACCTCAACTTATGGCACTTTGTGAAAATGTTGAGAACTAGAGCTCAGTTGTTTGGCACGCCACCACTGTCCATCCAGCACTATGGACGGCACTGCCTACATCTGGCTCTAATTAGTCCACGGTTGTGTTCAGCCGAATGACCTCTGCCGGGAACACTCAGAATGAGGTTCTGAGTTATTGCAACATAGGAGCGTTTCACTGCTTTCAAGGCTTCTCAGGAAGAATTCCAGAATCTTGCTGCCGGCAGGCCTCCGGCTGTTCCGGGTGAACATCTCCGTGTAAATCCCCCGTGGTTTCTTGTACACCCGTGAAATTTGGACAGGTTATGCAGTTTGCATGGCTGCATAATTGTGCCTGCCTAGCTCGGCCGCGGTTGCAAACATTCAGACGTGGCAGCCAGATAGGCTGGTCCCCGTAGGACTCTGCCAGCGGACTGGGTATATCTGCTTCCCGTTCTTCTCACCTGAGTGCTACTGATTCCAACTTTGACGGCTACACTCTACTCAACCGGAGCAGTAAGTTGAACCTCAACTTATGGCCCTTTGTGAAACTGGTGAGAACTAGAGCTCAGTTGTTTGGCAGGCCACCACAGTCCATCCAGCACTATGGACGGAACTGCCTACATCTGGCTCTAATTAGTCCACGGTTGTGTTCAGCCGAATGACCTCTGCCGGGAAGACTCAGAATGAGGTTCTGAGTTATTGCAACATAGGAGCGTTTCACTGCTTTCAAGGCTTCTCAGGAAGAATTCTGGAATCTTGCGGCCGGCAGGCCTCTTGCTGTTCCGGGTGAACATCTCCTTGTAAATCCCCCGTGGTTTCTTGTACACCCGTGAAATTTGGCCAGGTTATGCAGTTTGCATTGCTGCACAATTTGGCCTGCCTAGCTCGGCCGCGGTTGCAAACATTCAGGCGTGGCAGCCAGATAGCCTGGTCCCCGTAGGACTCTGCCAGGGGACTGGGTATATCTGCTTCCCGTTCTTCTCAACTGAGTGCTACTGATTCTAGCTTTGACGGCTGCACTCTACTCAACCGGAGCAGTAAGTTGAACCTCAACTTATGGCACTTTGTGAAACTGTTGAGAAATAGTGCTCAGTTGTTTGGAACGCCACCACTATCTATCCAGCAATATGGACGACACTGCCTACATCTGGCTCTAATTAGTCCACGGTTGTGTTCAGCCTAATGACCTCTACCGGGAACACTCAGAATGATGTTCTGAGTTATTGCAACATAGGAGCGTTTCACTGCTTTCAAGGCTTCTCAGGAAGAATTCTGGAATCTTGCTGCCAGCAGGCCTCCGGCTGTTCCGGGTGAACATCTCCTTGTAAATCCCCCGTGGTTTCTTGTACACCCGTGAAATTTGGACAGGTTATGCAGTTTGCATTGCTGCACAATTGCCCCTGCCTAGCTCCGCCGCGGTTGCAAACATTCAGGCCTGGCAGCCAGATAGGCTGGCCCCCGTAGGACTCTGCCAGCGGACTGGGTATATCTGCTTCCCGTTCTTCTCACCTGAGTGCTACTGATTTCAGCTTTCACGGCTACACTCTACTCAACCGGAGCAGTAAGTTGAACCTCAACTTATGGCACTTTGTGAAACTGTTGAGAACTAGAGCTCAGTTGTTTGGCACGATACCATTGTCCATCCAGCACTAAGGACGGAACTGCCTACATCTGGCTCTAATTAGTCCACGATTGTGTTCAGCCGAATGACCTCTGCTGGGAACACTCAGATTGAGGTTCTGAGTTATTGCAACATAGGAGCGTTTCACTGCTTTCAAGGCTTCTCAGGAAGAATTCCGGAATCTTCCTGCCCGCAGGCCTCCGGCTGTTCCGGGTGAACATCTCCTTGTAAATCCCCCGTGGTTTCTTGTAGTCCCGTGAAATTTGGCCAGGTTATGCAGTTTGCATTGCTGCACAATTGCGCCTGCCTAGCTCTGCCGCAGTTGCAAACATTCACACCTGGCAGCCAGATAGGCTGGTCCCCGTAGGACTCTGACAGCGGACTGGGTATATCTGCTTCCCGTTCTTCTCACGTGAGTGCTACTGATTCCAGCTTTGACGGCTACACTCTACTCCACCGGAGTAGTAAGTTGAACCTCAACTTATGGCAATTTGTGAAACTGTTGAAAACTAGAGCTAAGTTGTTTGGCACGCCACCACTGTGCATCCAGCACTATGGACGGCACTCCGTACATCTGGCTCTAATTAGTTCACGATTGTGTTTAGCCGAATGACCTCTGACGGGAACACTCAGAATGAGGTTCTGAGTTATTGCAACATAGGAGCGTTTCACTGCTTTCAAGGCTTCTCAGGAAGAATTCTGGAATCTTGCTCCCGGCAGGCCTCCGGCTGTTCCGGGTGAACATCTCCTTATAAATCCCCCGTGGTTTCTTGTACACCCGTGAAATTTGGCCAGGTTATGCAGTTTGCATTGCTGCACAATTGCCCCTGCCTTGCTCGGCCGCGGTTGCAAACATTCAGGCGTGGCAGCCACATAGGCTGGCCCCCGTAGGACTCTGCCAGCGGACTGGGTATATCTGCTTCCCGTTCTTCTCACCTGAGTGCTACTGATTTCAGCTTTGATGGCTACACTCTACTCAACCGGAGCAGTAAGTTGAACCTCAACTTATGGCACTTTGTGAAACTGTTGAGAACTAGAGCTCAGTTGTTTGGCACGATACCATTGTCCATCCAGCACTAAGGACGGAACTGCCTACATCTGGCTCTAATTAGTCCACGATTGTGTTCAGGCGAATGACCTCTGCTGGGAACACTCAGATTGAGGTTCTGAGTTATTGCAACATAGGAGCGTTTCACTGCTTTCAAGGCTTCTCAGGAAGAGTTCCGGAATCTTGCTGCCGGCAGGCCTCCGGCTGTTCCGGGTGAACATCTCCTTGTAAATCCCCCGTGGTTTCTTGTAAACCCGTATAATTTGGACAGGTTATGCAGTTTGCATTGCTGCACAATTGCGCCTGTCTAGCTCGGCCCCGGTTGCAAACATTCAGGCGTGGCAGCCATATACGCTGGTCCCCGTAGGACTCTGCCAGCGGACTGGGTATATCTGCTTCCCGTTCTTCTCACCTGAGTGCTACTGATTTCAGCTTTGACGGCTACACTCTACTCAACCGGAGCAGTAAGTTGAACCTCAACTTATGGCACTTTGTGAAACTGTTGAGAACTAGAGCTCAGTTGTTTGGCACGATACCATTGTCCATCCAGCACTATGGACGGAACTGCCTACATCGGGCTCTAATTAGTCCACGATTGTGTTCAGCCGAATGACCTCTGCTGGGAACACTCAGAATGAGGTTCTGAGTTATTGCAACATAGGAGCGTTTCACTGCTTTCAAGGCTTCTCAGGAAGAATTCCGGAATCTTGCTGCCGGCAGGCCTCCGGCTATTCCGGGTGAACATCTCCTTGTAAATCCCCCGTGGTTTCTTGTACACCCGCGAAATTTGTCCAGGTTATGCAGTTTGCATTGCTGCACAATTGCGCCTGCCTAGCTCGGCCGCGGTTGCAAACATTCAGGCGTGGCAGCCAGATAGGCTGGTCCCCGTAGGACTCTGCCAGCCGACTGGGTATATCTGCTTCCCGTTCTTCTCACCTGAGTGCTACTGATTCCAGCTTTGACGGCTACACTCTACTCAACCGGAGCAGTAAGTTGAACCTCAACTTATGGCACTTTGTGAAACTGTTGAGAACTAGAGCTCAGTTGTTTGGCACGCCACCACTCTCTATCCAGCACTATGGACGGCACTGCCTACATCTGGCACTAATTAGTCCACGGTTGTGTTCAGCCGAATGACCTCTGCCAGGAACACTCAGAATGAGGTTCCGAGTTATTGCAACATAGGAGCGTTTCAATGCTTTCAAGGCTTCTCAGGAAGAATTCCGGAATCTTGCTGCTGGCAGGACTCCGGCTGTTCCGGGTGAACATCTCCTTGTAAATCCCCCGTGGTTTCTTGTACACCCGTGAAATTTGGACAGGTTATGCAGTTTGCATTGCTGCACAATTGCCCCTGCCTACCTCGGCCGCGGTTGCAAACATTCAGGTGTGACAGCCGGATAGTCTGGTCCCCGTAGGACTCTGCCAGCGGACTGGGTATATCTGGTTCCCGTTCTTCTCACCTGAGTGCTACTGATTTCAGCTTTGAAGGCTACACTCTACTCAACCGGAGCAGTAAGTTGAACCTCAACTTATGGCACTTTGTGAAACTGTTGAGAACTAGAGCTCAGTTGTTTGGCACGATACCAATGTCCATCCAGCACTATGGACGGAACTGCCTACATCTGGCTGTAATTAGTCCACGATTGTGTTCAGCCGAATGACCTCTGCTGGGAACACTCAGATTGAGGTTCTGAGTTACTGCAACATAGGAGCGTTTCACTGCTTTCAAGGCTTCTCAGGAAGAATTCCGGAATCTTGATGCCCGCACGCCTCCGGCTGTTCTGGGTGAACATCTCCTTGTTAATCCCCCGTGGTTTCTTGTACACCCGCGAAATTTGGCCAGGTTATGCAGTTTGCATTGCTGCACAATTGCCCCTGCCTAGCTCGGCCGCGGTTAAAACATTCAGGCGTGGCAGCCAGATAGGCTGGTCCCCGTAGGACTCTGCCAGCGGACTGGGTGTATCTGCTTCCCGTTCTTCTCACCTGAGTGCTACTGATTTCAGCTTTGACGGCTACACTCTACTCAACCGGAGCAGTAAGTTGAACCTCAAGTTATGGCACTTTGTGAAAATGTTGAGAACTAGAGCTCAGTTGTTTGGCACGCCACCACTGTCCATCCAGCACTATGGACGGCACTGCCTACTTCTGGCTCTAATTAGTCCACGATTGTGTTCAGCCGAATGACCTCTGCCGGCAACACTCAGAATGAGGTTCTGAGTTATTGCAACATAGGAGCGTTTCACTGCCTTCAAGGCTTCTCAGGAAGAATTCCGGAATCTTGCTGCCGGCAGACGTCCGGCTGGTCCGGGTGAACATCTCCTTGTAAATCCCCCGTGGTTTCTTGTACACCCGTGAAATTTGGCCAGGTTATGCAGTTTGCATTGCGGCACAATTGCGCCTGCCTAGCTCCGCCGCGGTTACAAACATTAAGCCGTGGCAGCCAGATAGGCTGGTCCCCGTACGACACTGCCTGCGGACTGCGTATATCTGCTTCCCGTTCTTCTCACCTGAGTGCTACTGATTCCAGCTTTGACGGCTACACTCTACTCAACCGGAGCATTAAGTTGAACCTCAACTTATGGCAATTTGTGAAAGTGTTGAGCACTAGAACTCAGTTGTTTGGCACGCCACCACTCTCCATCCAGCACTATGGACGGCACTGCCTACATCTGTCTCTAATTAGTCCACGGTTGTGTTCAGCCGAATGACCTCTGCCGGGAACACTCAGAATGATGTTCTGAGTTATTGCAACATAGGAGCGTTTCACTGCTTTCAAGGCTTCTCAGGAAGAATTCCGGAATCTTGCTGCCGGCAGGCCTCCTGCTGTTCCGGGTGAACATCTCCTTGTAAATCCCCCGTGGTTTCTTGTACACCCGTGAAATTTGGCCAGGTTATGCAGTTTGCATTGCTGCACAATTGCCCCTGCCTAGCTCGGCCGCGGTTGCAAACATTCAGGAGTGGCAGCCTGATAGGCTGGTCCCGGTAGGACTCTGCCATTGGACTGGGTATATCTGCTTCCCGTTCTTCTCACCTGAGTGCTACTGATTCCAGCTTTGACGGCTACACTCTACTCAACCGGAGCAGTAAGTTGAACCTCAACTTATGGCACTTTGTGAAACTGTTGAGAACTAGAGCTCAGTTGTTTGGCACGATACCATTGTCCATCCAGCACTATGGACGGAATTGCCTACATCTGGCTCTAATTAGTCCAGGATTGTGTTCAGCCGAATGACCTCTGCTGGGAACACTCAGATTGAGGTTCTGAGTTATTGCAACATAGGAGCGTTTCACTGCTTTCAAGGCTTCTCAGGAAGAATTCCGAAATCTTGCTGCCGGCAGGCCTCCGGCTGTTCCGGGTGAACATCTCCTTGTAAATCCCCCGTGGTTTCTTGTACACCCGCGAAATTTGGCCAGGTTATGCAGTTTGCATTGCTGCACAACTGCGACTGCCTAGCTCGGCCACGGTTGCAAACATTCAGGCGTGGCAGCCAGATAGGCTGGTCCCCGTAGGACTCTGCCAGCGGACTGGGTATATCTGCTTCCCGTTCTTCTCAACTGAGTGCTACTGATTCCAGCTTTGACGGCTACACTCTACTCAAACGGAGCCGTAAGTTGAACCTCAACTTAGGGCACTTTGTGAAACTGTTGAGAACTAGAGCTCAGTTGTTTGGCACGCCACCACTGTCCATCCAGCACTATGGACGGCACTGCCTACATCTGGCTCTAATTAGTCCACGGTTGTGTTCAGTCGAATGACGTCTGCCAGGAACACTCAGAATGAGGTTCTGAGTTATTGCAACATAGGAGCGTTTCACTGCTTTCAAGGCTTCTCAGGAAGAGTTCCGGAATCTTGCTGCCGGCAGGCCTCTGGCTGTTCCGGGTGAACATCTCCTTGTAAATCCCCCGTGGTTTCTTGTACACCCGTGAAATTTTGCCAGGATATGCAGTTTGCATTGCTGCACAATTGCGCCTGCCAAGCACAGCAGCGGTTGCAAAAATTCAGGCGTGGCAGCCAGAGAGGCTGGTCCCCTAGGACCCTGCCAGCGGACTCGGTATATCTGCTTCCCGTTCTTCTCACCTGAGTGCTACTGATTCCAGCTTTGACGGCTACACTCTACTCAACCGGAGCAGTAAGTTGAACCTCAACTTATGGCACTTTGTGAAACTGATGAGAACTAGAGCTCAGTTGTTTGGCATGCCACCACTGTCCATCCAGCACTATGGACGGCACTGCCTACATCTGGCTCTAATTAGTCCACGGTTGTGTTCAGCCTAATGACCTCTACCGGGAACACTCAGAATGATGTTCTGAGTTATTGCAACATAGGAGCGTTTCACTGCTTTCAAGGCTTCTCAGGAAGAATTCTGGAATCTTGCTGCCGGCAGGCCTCCGGCTGTTCCGGGTGAACATCTCCTTGTAAATCCCCCGTGGTTTCTTGTACACCCGTGAAATTTGGCCAGGTTATGCAGTTTGCATTGCTGCACAATTGCGCCTGCCTAGCTCGGCCGCGGTTGCAAACATTCAGGCGTGGCAGCCAGATAGGCTGGCCCCCGTAGGACTCTGCCAGCGGACTAGGTATATCTGCTTCCCGTTCTTCTCACCTGAGTGCTACTGATTTCAGCTTTGACGGCTACACTCTACTCAACCGGAGCAGTAAGTTGAACCTCAACTTATGGCACTTTGTGAAACTGTTGAGAACTAGAGCTCAGTTGTTTGGCATGATACCATTGTCCATCCAGCACTATGGACGGAACTGCCTTCATAGGGCTCTAATTAGTGCACGATTGTGTTCAGTCGAATGACCTCTGCTGGGAACACTCAGATTGAGGTTCTGAGTTATTGCAACATAGGAGCTTTTCACTGCTTTCAAGGCTTCTCAGGAAGAATTCCGGAATCTTGCTGCCGGCAGGCCTCCGGCTGTTCCGGGTGAACATCTCCTTGTAAATCCCCCGTGGTCTCTTGTACACCCGTGAAATTTGGACAGGTTATGCAGTTTGCATTGCTGCACAATTGCCCCTGCCTACCTCGGCCGCGGTTGCAAACATTCAGTTGTGACAGCCGTATAGGCTGGTCCCCGTAGGACTCTGCCAGCGGACTGGGTATATCTGGTTATCGTTCTTCTCACCTGAGTGCTACTGATTTCAGCTTTGACGGCTACACTCTACTCAACCGGAGCAGTAAGTTGAACCTCAACTTATGGCACTTTGTGAAAGTGTTGAGAACTAGAGCTCAGTTGTTTGGCACGATACCAATGTCCATCCAGCACTATGGACGGAACTGCCTACATTTGGCTGTAATTAGTTCACGATTGTGTTCAGCCGAATGACCTCTGCTGGGAACACTCAGATTGAGGTTCTGAGTTACTGCAACATAGGAGCGTTTCACTGCTTTCAAGGCTTCTCAGGAAGAATTCCGGAATCTTGATGCCCGCAGGCCTCCGGCTGTTCCGGGTGAACATCTCCTTGTTAATCCCCCGTGGTTTCTTGTACACCCGCGAAATTTGGCCAGGTTATGCAGTTTGCATTGCTGCACAATATCCCCTGCCTAGCTCGGCCGCGGTTACAAACATTCAGATGTGGCAGCCAGATAGGCTGGTCCCCGTAGGACTCTGCCAGCGGACTTGGTGTATCTGCTTCCCGTTCTTCTCACCTGAGTGCTACTGATTTCAGCTTTGACGGCTACACTCTACTCAACCGGAGCAGTAAGTTGAACCTCAAGTTATGGCACTTTGTGAAAATGTTGAGAACTAGAGCTCAGTTGTTTGGCACGCCACCACTGTCCATCCAGCACTATGGACGGCACTGCCTACTTCTGGCTCTAATTAGTCCACGATTGTGTTCAGCCGAATGACCTCTGCCGGCAAAACTCAGAATGAGGTTCTGAGTTATTGCAACATAGGAGCGTTTCACTGCTTTCAAGGCTTCTCAGGAAGAATTCCGGAATCTTGCTGTCGGCAGGCCTCCTGCTGTTCCGGGTGAACATCTCCTTGTAAATCCCCCGTGGTTTCTTGTACACCCGTGAAATTTGGCCAGGTTATGCAGTTTGCATTGCTGCACAATTGCCCCTGCCTAGCTTGGCCGCGGTTGCAAACATTCAGGAGTGGCAGCCAGATAGGCAGGTCCCCGTAGGACTCTGCCAGCGGACTGGGTATATCTGCTTCCCGTTCTTCTCACCTGAGTGCTACTGATTTCAGCTTTGACGGCTACACTCTACTCAACCGGAGCAGTAAGTTGAACCTCAACTTATGGCACTTTGTGAAACTGTTGAGAACTAGAGCTCAGTTGTTTGGCACGATACCATTGTCCATCCAGCACTATGGACGGAATTGCCTACATCTGGCTCTAATTAGTCCAGGATTGTGTTCAGCCGAATGACCTCTGCTGGGAACACTCAGATTGAGGTTCTGAGTTATTGCAACATAGGAGCGTTTCACTGCTTTCAAGGCTTCTCAGGAAGAATTCCGGAATCTTGCTGCCGGCAGGCCTCCGGCTGTTCCGGGTGAACATCTCCTTGTAAATCCCCCGTGGTTTCTTGTACACCCGTGAAATTTGGCCAGGTTATGCAGTTTGCATTGCTGCACAACTGCGACTGCCTAGCTCGGCCGCGGTTGCAAACATTCAGGCGTGGCAGCCAGATAGGCTGGCCCCCGTAGGACTCTGCCAGCGGACTGGGTATATCTGCTTCCCGTTCTTCTCAACTGAGTGCTACTGATTCCAGCTTTGACGGCTACACTCTACTCAACCGGAGCCGTAAGTTGAACCTCAACTTATGGCACTTTGTGAAAGTGTTGAGAACTAGAGCTCAGTTGTTTGGCACGCCACCACTGTCCATCCAGCACTATGGACGGCACTGCCTACATCTGGCTCTAATTAGTCCACGGTTGTGTTCAGCCGAATGACCTCTGCTGGGAACACTCAGAATGAGGTTCTGAGTTATTGCAACATAGGAGCGTTTCACTGCTTTCAAGGCTTCTCAGGAAGAATTCCGGAATCTTGCTGCCGGCAGGCCTCTGGCTGTTCCGGGTGAACATCTCCTTGTAAATCCCCCGTGGTTTCTTGTACACCCGCGAAATTTGGCCAGGTTATGCAGTTTGCATTGCTGCACAACTGCGACTGCCTAGCTCGGCCGCGGTTGCAAACATTCAGGCGTGGCAGCCAGATAGGCTGGTCCCCGTAGGACTCTGCCAGCGGACTGGGTATATCTGCTTCCCGTTCTTCTCACCTGAGTGCTACTGATTCCAGCTTTGACGGCTACACTCTACTCAACCGGAGCCGTAAGTTGAACCTCAACTTATGGCACTTTGTGAAAGTGTTGAGAACTAGAGCTCAGTTGTTTGGCACGCCACCACTGTCCATCCAGCACTATGGACGGCACTGCCTACATCTGGCTCTAATTAGTCCACGGTTGTGTTCAGTCGAATGACGTCTGCCAGGAACACTCAGAATGAGGTTCTGAGTTATTGCAACATAGGAGCGTTTCACTGCTTTCAAGGCTTCTCAGGAAGAGTTCCGGAATCTTGCTGCCGGCAGGCCTCCGGCTGTTCCGGGTGAACATCTCCTTGTAAATCCCCCGTGGTTTCTTGTACACCCGTGAAATTTTGCCAGGATATGCAGTTTGCATTGCTGCACAATTGCGCCTGCCAAGCACAGCAGCGGTTGCAAACATTCAGGCGTGGCAGCCAGATAGGCTGGTCCCCTAGGACCCTGCCAGCGGACTCGGCATATCTGCTTCCCGTTCTTCTCACCTGAGTGCTACTGATTCCAGCTTTGACGGCTACACTCTACTCAACCGGAGCAGTAAGTTGAACCTCAACTTATGGCACTTTGTGAAACTGTTGAGAACTAGACCTCAGTTGTTTGGCACGCCACCACTGTCCATCCAGCACTATGGACGGCACTGCCTACATCTGGCTCTAATTAGTCCACGGTTGTGTTCAGCCGAATGACCTCTGCTGGGAACACTCAGAATGAGGTTCTGAGTTATTGCAACATAGGAGCGTTTCACTGCTTTCAAGGCTTCTCAGGAAGAATTCCGGAATCTTGCTGCCGGCAGGCCTCCGGCTGTTCCGGGTGAACATCTCCTTGTAAATCCCCCGTGGTTTCTTGTACACCCGTGAAATTTGGACAGGTTATGCAGTTTGCATGGCTGCACAATTGTGCCTGCCTAGCTCGGCCGCGGTTGCAAACATTCAGGCGTGGCAGCCAGATAGGCTGGTCCCCGTAGGACTCTGCCAGCTGACTGGGTATATCTGCTTCCCATTCTTCTCACCTGAGTGCTACTGATTCCAGCTTTGACGGCTACACTCTACTCAACCGGAGCAGTAAGTTCAACCTCAACTTATGGCCCTTTGTGAAACTGTTGAGAACTAGAGCTCAGTTGTTTGGCACGATACCATTGTCCATCCAGCACTATGGACGGAACTGCCTACATCTGGCTCTAATTAGTCCACGATTTTGTTCATCCGAATGACCTCTGCTGGGAACACTCAGATTGAGGTTCTGAGTTATTGCAACATAGGAGCGTTTCACTGCTTTCAAGGCTTCTCAGGAAGAATTCTGGTATCTTGCTGACGGCAGGCCTCCGGCTGTTCCGGGTGAACATCTCCTTGTAAATCCCCCGTGGTTTCTTGTACACCCGTGAAATTTGGCCAGGTTATGCAGTTTGCATTGCTGCACAATTGCCCCTGCCTAGCTTGGCCGCGGTTGCAAACATTCAGGAGTGGCAGCCAGATAGGCAGGTCCCCGTAGGACTCTGCCAGCGGACTGGGTATATCTGCTTCCCGTTCTTCTCACCTGAGTGCTACTGATTTCAGCTTTGACGGCTACACTCTACTCAACCGGAGCAGTAAGTTGAACCTCAACTTATGGCACTTTGTGAAACTGTTGAGAACTAGAGCTCAGTTGTTTGGCACGATACCATTGTCCATCCAGCACTATGGACGGAATTGCCTACATCTGGCTCTAATTAGTCCAGGATTGTGTTCAGCCGAATGACCTCTGCTGGGAACACTCAGATTGAGGTTCTGAGTTATTGCAACATAGGAGCGTTTCACTGCTTTCAAGGCTTCTCAGGAAGAATTCCGGAATCTTGCTGCCGGCAGGCCTCCGGCTGTTCCGGGTGAACATCTCCTTGTAAATCCCCCGTGGTTTCTTGTACACCCGTGAAATTTGGCCAGGTTATGCAGTTTGCATTGCTGCACAACTGCGACTGCCTAGCTCGGCCGCGGTTGCAAACATTCAGGCGTGGCAGCCAGATAGGCTGGCCCCCGTAGGACTCTGCCAGCGGACTGGGTATATCTGCTTCCCGTTCTTCTCAACTGAGTGCTACTGATTCCAGCTTTGACGGCTACACTCTACTCAACCGGAGCCGTAAGTTGAACCTCAACTTATGGCACTTTGTGAAAGTGTTGAGAACTAGAGCTCAGTTGTTTGGCACGCCACCACTGTCCATCCAGCACTATGGACGGCACTGCCTACATCTGGCTCTAATTAGTCCACGGTTGTGTTCAGCCGAATGACCTCTGCTGGGAACACTCAGAATGAGGTTCTGAGTTATTGCAACATAGGAGCATTTCACTGCTTTCAAGGCTTCTCAGGAAGAATTCCGGAATCTTTCTGCCGGCAGGCCTCCGGCTGTTCCGGGTGAACATCTCCTTGTAAATCCCCCGTGGTTTCTTGTACACCCGTGAAATTTGGACAGGTTATGCAGTTTGCATGGCTGCACAATTGTGCCTGCCTAGCTCGGCCGCGGTTGCAAACATTCAGGCGTGGCAGCCAGATAGGCTGGTCCCCGTAGGACTCTGCCAGCGGACTGGGTATATCTGCTTCCCGTTCTTCTCACCTGAGTGCTACTGATTCCGGCTTTGACGGCTACACTCTACTCAACCGGAGCAGTAAGTTGAACCTCAACTTATGGCCCTTTGTGAAACTGTTGAGAACTAGAGCTCAGTTGTTTGGCACGATACCATTGTCCATCCAGCACTATGGACGGAACTGCCTACATCTGGCTCTAATTAGTCCACGATTTTGTTCAGCCGAATGACCTCTGCTGGGAACACTCAGATTGAGGTTCTGAGTTATTGCAACATAGGAGCGTTTCACTGCTTTCAAGGCTTCTCAGGAAGAATTCCGGAATCTTGATTCCCGCAGGCCTCTGGCTGTTCCGGGTGAACATCTCCTTGTTAATCCCCCGTGGTTTCTTGTACACCCGCGAAATTTGGCCAGGTTATGCAGTTTGCATTGCTGCACAATAGCCCCTGCCTAGCTCGGCCGCGGTTACAAACATTCAGGCGTGGCAGCCAGATAGGCTGGTCCCCGTAGGACTCTGCCAGCGGACTTGGTGTATCTGCTTCCCGTTCTTCTCACCTGAGTGCTACTGATTTCAGCTTTGACGGCTACACTCTACTCAACCGGAGCAGTAAGTTGAACCTCAAGTTATGGCACTTTGTGAAAATGTTGAGAACTAGAGCTCAGTTGTTTGGCACGCCAACACTGTCCATCCAGCACTATGGACGGCACTGCCTACTTCTGGCTCTAATTAGTCCAGGATTGTGTTCAGCCGAATGACCTCTGCCGGCAACACTCAGAATGAGGTTCTGAGTTATTGCAACATAGGAGCGTTTCACTGCTTTCAAGGCTTCTCAGGAAGAATTCCGGAATCTTGCTGCCGGCAGGCCTCTGGCTGTTCCGGGTGAACATCTCCTTGTAAATCCCCCGTGGTTTCTTGTACACCCGCGAAATTTGGCCAGGTTATGCAGTTTGCATTGCTGCACAACTGCGACTGCCTAGCTCGGCCGCGGTTGCAAACATTCAGGCGTGGCAGCCAGATAGGCTGGTCCCCGTAGGACTCTGCCAGCGGACTGGGTATATCTGCTTCCCGTTCTTCTCACCTGAGTGCTACTGATTCCAGCTTTGACGGCTACACTCTACTCAACCGGAGCCGTAAGTTGAACCTCAACTTATGGCACTTTGTGAAAGTGTTGAGAACTAGAGCTCAGTTGTTTGGCACGCCACCACTGTCCATCCAGCACTATGGACGGCACTGCCTACATCTGGCTCTAATTAGTCCACGGTTGTGTTCAGTCGAATGACGTCTGCCAGGAACACTCAGAATGAGGTTCTGAGTTATTGCAACATAGGAGCGTTTCACTGCTTTCAAGGCTTCTCAGGAAGAGTTCCGGAATCTTGCTGCCGGCAGGACTCCGGCTGTTCCGGGTGAACATCTCCTTGTAAATCCCCCGTGGTTTCTTGTACACCCGTGAAATTTTGCCAGGATATGCAGTTTGCATTGCTGCACAATTGCGCCTGCCAAGCACAGCAGCGGTTGCAAACATTCAGGCGTGGCAGCCAGATAGGCTGGTCCCCTAGGACCCTGCCAGCGGACTCGGCATATCTGCTTCCCGTTCTTCTCACCTGAGTGCTACTGATTCCAGCTTTGACGGCTACACTCTACTCAACCGGAGCAGTAAGTTGAACCTCAACTTATGGCACTTTGTGAAACTGTTGAGAACTAGACCTCAGTTGTTTGGCACGCCACCACTGTCCATCCAGCACTATGGACGGCACTGCCTACATCTGGCTCTAATTAGTCCACGGTTGTGTTCAGCCGAATGACCTCTGCTGGGAACACTCAGAATGAGGTTCTGAGTTATTGCAACATAGGAGCGTTTCACTGCTTTCAAGGCTTCTCAGGAAGAATTCCGGAATCTTGCTGCCGGCAGGCCTCCGGCTGTTCCGGGTGAACATCTCCTTGTAAATCCCCCGTGGTTTCTTGTACACCCGTGAAATTTGGACAGGTTATGCAGTTTGCATGGCTGCACAATTGTGCCTGCCTAGCTCGGCCGCGGTTGCAAACATTCAGGCGTGGCAGCCAGATAGGCTGGTCCCCGTAGGACTCTGCCAGCTGACTGGGTATATCTGCTTCCCGTTCTTCTCACCTGAGTGCTACTGATTCCAGCTTTGACGGCTACACTCTACTCAACCGGAGCAGTAAGTTCAACCTCAACTTATGGCCCTTTGTGAAACTGTTGAGAACTAGAGCTCAGTTGTTTGGCACGATACCATTGTCCATCCAGCACTATGGACGGAACTGCCTACATCTGGCTCTAATTAGTCCACGATTTTGTTCATCCGAATGACCTCTGCTGGGAACACTCAGATTGAGGTTCTGAGTTATTGCAACATAGGAGCGTTTCACTGCTTTCAAGGCTTCTCAGGAAGAATTCTGGAATCTTGCTGACGGCAGGCCTCCGGCTGTTCCGGGTGAACATCTCCTTGTAAATCCCCCGTGGTTTCTTGTACACCCGTGAAATTTTTCCAGGTTATGCAGTTTGCATTGCTGCACAATTAAGCCTGCCTAGCTCGGCTGCGGTTGCAAACATTCAGGCGTGGCAGCCAGATAGGCTGGCCCCCTAGGACTCTGCCAGCGGACTGGGTATATCTGCTTCCCGTTCTTCTCACCTGAGTGCTACTGATTTCAGCTTTGACGGCTACACTCTACTCAACCGGAGCAGTAAGTTGAACCTCAACTTATGGCACTTTGTGAAACTGTTGAGAACTAGAGCTCAGTTGTTTGGCATGATACCACTGTCCATCCAGCACTATGGACGGAACTGCCTTCATCGGGCTCTAATTAGTCCACGATTGTGTTCAGTCGAATGACCTCTGCTGGGAACACTCAGATTGAGGTTCTGAGTTATTGCAACATAGGAGCGTTTCACTGCTTTCAAGGCTTCTCAGGTAGAATTCTGGAATCTTGCTGACGGCAAGCCTCCGGCTGTTCCGGGTGAACATCTCCTTGTAAATCCCCCGTGGTTTCTTGTACACCCGTGAAATTTTTCCAGGTTATGCAGTTTGCATTGCTGCACAATTGAGCCTGCCTAGCTCGGCCGCGGTTGCAAACATTCAGGCGTGGCAGCCAGATAGCCTGGTCCCCGTAGGACTCTGCCAGGGGACTGGGTAGATCTGCTTCCCGTTCTTCTCACCTGAGTGCTACTGATTCTAGCTTTGACGGCTACACTCTACTCAACCGGAGCAGTAAGTTGAACCTCAACTTATGGCACTTTGTGAAACTGTTGAGAAATAGTGCTCAGTTGTTTGGAACGCCACCACTATCCATCCAGCAATATGGACGGCACTGCCTACATCTGGCTCTAATTAGTCCACGGTTGTGTTCAGCCTAATGACCTCTACCGGGAACACTCAGAATGATGTTCTGAGTTATTGCAACATAGGAGCGTTTCACTGCTTTCAAGGCTTCTCAGGAAGAATTCTGGAATCTTGCTGCCGGCAGGCCTCCGGCTGTTCCGGGTGAACATCTTCTTGTAAATCCCCCGTGGTTTCTTGTACACCCGTGAAATTTGGCCAGGTTATGCAGTTTGCATTGCTGCACAATTGCGCCTGCCTAGCTCATCCGCGGTTGCAAACATTCAGGCGTGGCAGCCAGATAGGCTGGCCCCCGTAGGACTCTGCCAGCGGACTAGGTATATCTGCTTCCCGTTCTTCTCACCTGAGTGCTACTGATTTCAGCTTTGACGGCTACACTCTACTCAACCGGAGCAGTAAGTTGAACCTCAACTTATGGCACTTTGTGAAACTGTTGAGAACTAGAGCTCAGTTGTTTGGCACAATACCAATGTCCATCCAGCACTATGGACGGAACTGCCTACATTTGGCTGTAATTAGTCCACGATTGTGTTCAGCCGAATGACCTCTGCTGGGAACACTCAGATTGAGGTTCTGAGTTACTGCAACATAGGAGCGTTTCACTGCTTTCAAGGCTTCTCAGGAAGAATTCCGGAATCTTGATGCCCGCAGGCCTCCGGCTGTTCTGGGTGAACATCTCCTTGTTAATCCCCCGTGGTTTCTTGTACACCCGCGAAATTTGGCCAGGTTATGCAGTTTGCATTGCTGCACAATAGCCCCTGCCTAGCTCGGCCGCGGTTACAAACATTCAGATGTGGCAGCCAGATAGGCTGGTCCCCGTAGGACTCTGCCAGCGGACTTGGTGTATCTGCTTCCCGTTCTTCTCACCTGAGTGCTACTTATTTCAGCTTTGACGGCTACACTCTACTCAACCCGAGCAGTAAGTTGAACCTCAAGTTATGGCACTTTGTGAAAATGTTGAGAACTAGAGCTCAGTTGTTTGGCACGCCACCACTGTCCATCCAGCACTATGGACGGCACTGCCTACTTCTGGCTCTAATTAGTCCACGATTGTGTTCAGCCGAATGACCTCTGCCGGCAACACTCAGAATGAGGTTCTGAGTTATTGCAACATAGGAGCGTTTCACTGCTTTCAAGGCTTCTCAGGAAGAATTCCGGAATCTTGCTGCCGGCAGGCCTCCTGCTGTTCCGGGTGAACATCTCCTTGTAAATCCCCCGTGGTTTCTTGTACACCCGTGAAATTTGGCCAGGTTATGCAGTTTGCATTGCTGCACAATTGCCCCTGCCTAGCTTGGCCGCGGTTGCAAACATTCAGGCGTGGCAGCCAGATAGGCTGGTCCCCGTAGGACTCTGCCAGCGGACTGGCTATATCTGCTTCCCGTTCTTCTCACCTGAGTGCTACTGATTTCAGCTTTGACGGCTACACTCTACTCAACCGGAGCAGTAAGTTGAACCTCAACTTATGGCACTTTGTGAAACTGTTGAGAACTAGAGCTCAGTTGTTTGGCACGATACCATTGTCCATCCAGCACTATGGACGGAATTGCCTACATCTGGCTCTAATTAGTCCAGGATTGTGTTCAGCCGAATGACCTCTGCTGGGAACACTCAGATTGAGGTTCTGAGTTATTGCAACATAGGAGCGTTTCACTGCTTTCAAGGCTTCTCAGGAAGAATTCCGGAATCTTGCTGCCGGCAGGCCTCCGGCTGTTCCGGGTGAACATCTCCTTGTAAATCCCCCGTGGTTTCTTGTACACCCGTGAAATTTGGCCAGGTTATGCAGTTTGCATTGCTGCACAACTGCGACTGCCTAGCTCGGCCGCGGTTGCAAACATTCAGGCGTGGCAGCCAGATAGGCTGGCCCCCGTAGGACTCTGCCAGCGGACTGGGTATATCTGCTTCCCGTTCTTCTCAACTGAGTGCTACTGATTCCAGCTTTGACGGCTACACTCTACTCAACCGGAGCCGTAAGTTGAACCTCAACTTATGGCACTTTGTGAAAGTGTTGAGAACTAGAGCTCAGTTGTTTGGCACGCCACCACTGTCCATCCAGCACTATGGACGGCACTGCCTACATCTGGCTCCAATTAGTCCACGGTTGTGTTCAGTCGAATGACGTCTGCCAGGAACACTCAGAATGAGGTTCTGAGTTATTGCAACATAGGAGCGTTTCACTGCTTTCAAGGCTTCTCAGGAAGAGTTCCGGAATCTTGCTGCCGGCAGGCCTCCGGCTGTTCCGGGTGAACATCTCCTTGTAAATCCCCCGTGGTTTCTTGTACACCCGTGAAATTTTGCCAGGATATGCAGTTTGCATTGCTGCACAATTGCGCCTGCCAAGCACAGCAGCGGTTGCAAACATTCAGGCGTGGCAGCCAGATAGGCTGGTCCCCTAGGACCATGCCAGCGGACTCGGTATATCTGCTTCCCGTTCTTCTCACCTGAGTGCTACTGATTCCAACTTTGAGGGCTACACTCTACTCAACCGGAGCAGTAAGTTGAACCTCAACTTATGGCCCTTTGTGAAACTGTTGAGAACTAGAGCTCAGTTGTTTGGCACGATACCATTGTCCATCCAGCACTATGGACGGAACTGCCTACATCTGGCTCTAATTAGTCCACGATTTTGTTCAGCCAAATGACCTCTGCTGGGAACACTCAGATTGAGGTTCTGAGTTATTGCAACATAGGAGCGTTTCACTGCTTTCAAGGCTTCTCAGGAAGAATTCCGGAACCTTGATGCCCGCAGGCCTCCGGCTGTTCCGGGTGAACATCTCCTTGTTAATCCCCCGTGGTTTCTTGTACACCCGCGAAATTTGGCCAGGTTATGCAGTTTGCATTGCTGCACAATAGCCCCTGCCTAGCTCGGCCGCGGTTACAAACATTCAGGCGTGGCAGCCAGATAGGCTGGTCCCCGTAGAACTCTGCCAGCGGACTTGGTGTATCTGCTTCCCGTTCTTCTCACCTGAGTGCTACTGATTTCAGCTTTGACGGCTACACTCTACTCAACCGGAGCAGTAAGTTGAACCTCAAGTTATGGCACTTTGTGAAAATGTTGAGAACTAGAGCTCAGTTGTTTGGCACGCCACCACTGTCCATCCAGCACTATGGACGGCACTGCCTACATCTGGCTCTAATTAGTCCACGGTTGTGTTCATTCGAATGACGTCTGCCAGGAACACTCAGAATGAGGTTCTGAGTTATTGCAACATAGGAGCGTTTCACTGCTTTCAAGGCTTCTCAGGAAGAGTTCCGGAATCTTGCTGCTGGCAGGCCTCCGGCTGTTCCGGGTGAACATCTCCTTGTAAATCCCCCGTGGTTTCTTGTACACCCGTGAAATTTTGCCAGGATATGCAGTTTGCATTGCTGCACAATTGCGCCTGCCAAGCACAGCAGCGGTTGCAAACATTCAGGCGTGGCAGCCAGATAGGCTGGTCCCCTAGGACCCTGCCAGCGGACTCGGCATATCTGCTTCCCGTTCTTCTCACCTGAGTGCTACTGATTCCAGCTTTGACGGCTACACTCTACTCAACCGGAGCAGTAAGTTGAACCTCAACTTATGGCACTTTGTGAAACTGTTGAGAACTAGAGCTCAGTTGTTTGGCACGCCACCACTGTCCATCCAGCACTATGGACGGCACTGCCTACATCTGGCTCTAATTAGTCCTCGGTTGTGTTCAGCCGAATGACCTCTGCTGGGAACACTCAGAATGAGGTTCTGAGTTATTGCAACATAGGAGCGTTTCACTGCTTTCAAGGCTTCTCAGGAAGAATTCCGGAATCTTGCTGCCGGCAGGCCTCCGGCTGTTCCGGGTGAACATCTCCTTGTAAATCCCCCGTGGTTTCTTGTACACCCGTGAAATTTGGACTGGTTATGCAGTTTGCATGGCTGCACAATTGTGCCTGCCTAGCTCGGCCGCGGTTGCAAACATTCAGGCGTGGCAGCCAGATAGGCTGGTCCCCGTAGGACTCTGCCAGCGGACTGGGTATATCTGCTTCCCGTTCTTCTCACCTGAGTGCTACTGATTCCAGCTTTGACGGCTACAATCTACTCAACCGGAGCAGTAAGTTGAACCTCAACTTATGGCCCTTTGTGAAACTGTTGAGAACTAGAGCTCAGTTGTTTGGCACGATACCATTGTCCATCCAGCACTATGGACGGAACTGCCTACATCTGGCTCTAATTAGTCCCCGAATTTGTTCAGCCGAATGACCTCTGCTGGGAACACTCAGATTGAGGTTCTGAGTTATTGCAACATGGGAGCGTTTCACTGCTTTCAAGGCTTCTCAGGAAGAATTCTGGAATCTTGCTGTCGGCAGGCCTCCGGCTGTTCCGGGTGAACATCTCCTTGTAAATCCCCCGTGGTTTCTTGTACACCTGTGAAATTTTTCCAGGTTATGCAGTTTGCATTGCTGCACAATTGAGCCTGCCTAGCTCGGCCGCGGTTGCAAACATTCAGGCGTGGCAGCCAGATAGGCTGGCCCCCTAGTACTCTGCCAGCGGACTGGGTATATCTGCTTCCCGTTCTTCTCACCTGAGTGCTACTGATTTCAGCTTTGACGGCTACACTCTACTCAACGGGAGCAGTAAGTTGAACCTCAACTTATGGCACTTTGTGAAACTGTTGAGAACTAGAGCTCAGTTGTTTGGCATGATACCATTGTCCATCCAGCACTATGGACGGAACTGCCTTCATCGGGCTCTAATTAGTCCACGATTGTGTTCAGTCGAATGACCTCTGCTGGGAACACTCAGATTGAGGTTCTGAGTTATTGCAACATAGGAGCTTTTCACTGCTTTCAAGGCTTCTCAGGAAGAATTCCGGAATCTTCCTGCCAGCAGGCCTCCGGCTGTTCCGGGTGAACATCTCCTGGTAAATCCCCCGTGGTTTCTTGTACACGGGCGAAATTTGGCCAGGTTATGCAGTTTGCATTGCTGCACAACTGCGACTGCCTAGATCGGCCGCGGTTGCAAACATTCAGGCGTGGCAGCCAGATAGGCTGTTCCCCGTAGGACTCTGCCAGCGGACTGGGTATATCTGCTTCCCGTTCTTCTCACCTGAGTGCTACTGATTTCAGCTTTGACGGCTACACTCTACTCAACCGGAGCAGTAAGTTGAACCTCAACTTATGGCACTTTGTGAAACTGTTGAGAACTAGAGCTCAGTTGTTTGGCACGATACCATTGTCCATCCAGCACTATGGACGGAACTGCCTACATCGGGCTCTAATTAGTCCACGATTGTGTTCAGCTTAATGACCTCTGCTGGGAACACTCAGAATGAGGTTCTGAGTTATTGCAACATAGGAGCGTTTCACTACTTTCAAGGCTTCTCAGGAAGAATTACGGAATCTTCCTGCCGGCAGGCCTCCGGCTGTTCCGGGTGAACATCTCCTTGTAAATCCCCCGTGGTTTCTTGTACACCCGCGAAATTTGGCCAGGTTATGCAGTTTGCATTGCTGCACAATTGCGCCTGCCTAGCTCGGCCGCGGTTGCAAACATTCAGGCGTGGCAGCCAGATAGGCTGGTCCCCGTAGGACTCTGCCAGCGGACTGGGTATATCTGCTTCCCGTTCTTCTCACCTGAGTGCTACTGATTCCAGGTTTGACGGCTACACTCTACTCAACGGGAGCAGTAAGTTGAACCTCAACTTATTACACTTTTTGAAAATGTTGAGAACTAGAGCTCAGTTGTTTGGCACGCCACCACTGTCCCTCAAGCACTATGGACGGCACTGCCTACATCTGGCTCTAATTAGTCCACGATTGTGTTCAGCCGAATGACCTCTGCCGGCAACACTCAGAATGAGGTTCTAAGTTATTGCAACATAGGAGCGTTTCACTGCCTTCAAGGCTTCTCAGGAAGAATTCCGGAATCTTGCTGCCGGCAGGCCTCCGGCTGTTGTGGGTGAACATCTCCTTGTAAATCCCAGGTGGTTTCTTGTACACCCGTGAAATTTGGCAAGGTTATGCAGTTTGCATTGCTGCACAATTGCGCCTGCCTAGCTCGGCCGCGGTTACAAACATTAAGCCGTGGCAGCCAGATAGGCTGGTCCCCGTACGACACTGCCTGCGGACTAGGTATATCTGCTTCCCGTTCTTCTCACCTGAGTGCTACTGATTCCAGCTTTGACGGCTACACTCTACTCAACCGGAGCCGTAAGTTGAACCTAAACTTATGGCACTTTGTGAAAGTGTTGAGAACTAGAGCTCAGTTGTTTGGCACGCCACCACTGTCCATCCAGCACTATGGACGGCACTGCCTACATCTGGCTCTAATTAGTCCACGGTTGTGTTCAGTCGAATGACCTCTGCCATGAACACTCAGAATGAGGTTCTGAGTTATTGCAACATAGGTGCGTTTCACTGCTTTCAAGGCTTCTCAGGAAGAATTCCGGAATCTTGCTGCCGGCAGGCCTCCGGCTGTTCCGGGTGAACATCTCCTTGTAAATCCCCCGTGGTTTCTTGTGCACCCGTGAAATTTGGACAGGTTATGCAGTTTGCATTGCTGCTCAATTGCGCCTGCCTATCTTGGCCGCGGTTACAAACATTCGGGCGTGGCACCCAGATAGGCTGGTCCCCGTGGGACACTGCCAGCGGAATGGGTATATCTGCTTCCCGTTCTTCTCACCTGAGTGCTACTGATTCCAGCTTTGACGGCTACACTCTACTCAACCGGAGCATTAAGTTGAACCTCAACTTGCGGCATTTTGTGAAACTGTTGAGAACTAGCGCTCAGTTGTTTAGCACGCCACCACTGTCCATCCAGTACTATGGACGGCACTGCCTACATCTGGCTCTAATTAGTCCACGATTGTGTTCAGCCGAATGACCTCTGCCGGGAACACTCAGAATGAGGTTCTGAGTTATTGCAACACAGGAGCGTTTCACTGCTTTCAAGGCTTCTCAGGAAGAATTCCGCAATCTTGCTGCCGGCAGGCCTCCGGCTATTCCGGGTGAACATCTCATTGTAAATCCCCCGTGGTTTCTTGTACACCCGTGAAATTTGGACAGGTTATGCAGTTTGCATTTCTGCTCAATTCAGCCTGCATATCTCGGCCGCGGTTACAAACAATCGGGAGTGGCAGCCAGATAGGCTGGTCCCCGTAGGACACTGCCAGCGGACTGGGTATATCTGCTTCCCGTTCTCACCTGAGTGCTACTGATTTCAGCCTTGAAGGCTACACTCTACTCAACCGGAGCAGTAAGTTGAACCTCAACTTATGGCACTTTGTGAAACTGTTGAGAACTAGCGCTCAGTTGTTTGGCACGATACCAATGTCCATCCAGCACTATGGACGGAACTGCCTACATCTGGCTCTAATTAGTCCACGATTGTGTTCAGCCGAATGACCTCTGCTGGGAACACTCAGATTGAGGTTCTGAGTTACTTCAACATAGGAGCGTTTCACTGCTTTCAAGGCTTCTCAGGCAGAATTCCGGAATCTTGATGCCGGCAGGCCTCCGGCTGTTCCGGGTGAACATCTCCTTGTAAATCCCCCGTGGTTTCTTGTACACCCGCGAAATTTGGCCAGGTTATGCAGTTTGCATTTCTGCACAATTGCCCCTGCCTAGCTCGGCCGCGGTTACAAACATTCAGGCGTGGCAGCCAGATAGTCTTGTCTCCGTAGGACTCTACCAGCGGACTGGGTGTATCTGCTTCCCGTTCTTCTCACCTGAGTGCTACTGATTTCAGCTTTGACGGCTGCACTCTACTCAAGCAGAGCAGTAAGTTGAACCTCAACTGATGGCACTTTGTGAAACTGTTGAGAACTAGAGCTCAGTTGTTTGGCACACCACCACTGTCCATCCAGCACTATGGACGGCACTGCCTACATCTGGCTCTAATTAGTCCACGGTTGTGTTCAGCCGAATGACCTCTGCCGGCAACACTCAGAATGAGGTTCTGAGTTATTGTAACACAGGAGCGTTTCACTGCTTTCAAGGCTTCTCAGGAAGAATTCCGGAATCTTGGTGCCGGAAGGCCGCCGGCTGTTCCGGCTGAACATCTCCTTGTAAATGCCCCGTGGTTTCTTGTACACCCGTGAAATTTGGCCAGGTTATGTAGTTTGCATTACTGCACAATTGCGCCTGCCTAGCTCGGCCGCGGTTGCAAACATTCAGGCGTGACAGCCAGATAGGCTGGTCCCCATAGGACTCTGACAGCGGACTGGGTATATCTGCTTCCCGTTCTTCTCACCTGAGTGCTACTGATTCCAGCTTTGACGGCTACACTCTACTCCACCGGAGTAGTAAGTTGAACCTCAACTTATGGCACTTTGTGAAACTGTTGAAACTAGATCTAAGTTGTTTGGCACGCCACCACTGTGCATCCAGCACTATGGACGGCACTCCGTACATCTGGCTCTAATTAGTCCACGATTGTGTTCAGCCGAATGACCTCTGCCGGGAACACTCAGAATGAGGTTCTGAGTTATTGCAACATAGGAGCGTTTCACTGCTTTCAAGGCTTCTCAGGAAGAATTCCGGAATCTTGCTGCCGGCAGGCCTCCTGCTGTTCCGTGTGAACATCTCCTTGTAAATCCCCCGTGGTTTCTTGTACACCAGTGAAATGTGGCCAGGTTATGCAGTTTGCATTGCTGCACAATTGCGCCTGCCTAGCTCGGCCGCGGTTGCAAATATTCAGGCGTGGCTGCCAGATAGGCTGGTCCCCGTAGGACTTTGCCAGCGGACTGTATATATCTGCTTCCCGTTCTTCTCACCTGAGTGCTACTGATTCCAGCTTTGACGGCTACAGTCTACTCAACCGGAACATTAAGTTGAACCTCTACTTATGGCACTTTGTGAAACTGTTGAGAACTAGAGCTCAGTTGTTTGGCACACCACCACTGTCCATCCAGCACTATGGACGACACTGCCTACATCTGGCTCTAATTAGTCCACAGTTGTGTTCAGCCGAATGACCTCTGCCGGGAATACTCAGAATGCGGTTCTGAGTTATTGCAACATAGGAGCGTTTCACTGCTTTCAAGGCTTCTAAGGAAGAATTCCGGAATCTTGCTGCCGGCAGGCCTCTGGCTGTTCCGGTGAACATCTCCTTGTAAATCCCCCTTGATTTCTTGTACACCCGTGAAATGTGGCCAGGTTATGCAGTTTGCATTGCTGCACAATTGCGCTGCCTAGCTAGCCCGCGGTTGCAAACATTCAGGCCTGACAGCCGGATAGTCTGGTCCCCGTAGGACTCTGCCAGCGGACTGGTTATATCTGGTTCCCGTTCTTCTCACCTGAGTGCTACTGATTTCAGCCTTGAAGGCTACACTCTACTCAACCGGAGCAGTTAGTTGAACCTCAACTTATGGCACTTTGTGAAACTGTTGAGAACTAGAGCTCAGTTGTTTGGCACGATACCAATGTGCATCCAGCACTATGGACGGAACTGCCTACATCTGGCTCTAATTAGTCCACGATTGTGTTCAGCCGAATGACCTCTGCTGGGAACACTCAGAATGAGGTTCTGAGTTATTGTAACACAGGAGCGTTTCACTGCTTTCAAGGCTTCTCAGGAAGAATTCCGGAATCTTGGTGCCGGAAGGCCGCCGGCTGTTCCGGGTGAACATCTCCTTGTAAATCCCCCGTGGTTTCTTGTACACCCGTGAAATGTGGCCAGGTTATGCAGTTTGCATTGCTGCACAATTGTGCTGCCTAGCTCGGCCGCGGTTGCAAACATTCAGGCGTGGCAGCCAGATAGGCTGGTCCCCGTAGGACACTGCCAGCCGACTGGGTATATCTGCTTCCCGTTCTTCTCACCTGAGTGTTACTGATTCCAGCCTTGACGGCTACACTCTACTCAACCGAAGCAGTAAGTTGAACCTCAACTTAGGGCACTTTGTGAAACTGTTGAGAACTAGAGCTCAGTTGTTTGGCACGCCACCACTGTCCATCCAGCACTATGGACGGCACTGCCTACATCTGGCTCTAATTAGTCCACGGTTGTGTTCAGCCCAATGACCTCTGCCAGGAACACTCAGAATGAGGTTCTGAGTTATTGCAACATAGGAGCGTTTCACTGATTTCAAGGCTTCTCAGGAAGAATTCCGGAATCTTGCTGCAGGCAGGCCTCCGGCTGTTCCGGGTGAACATCTCCTTGTAAATCCCCCGTGGTTTCTTGTACACCCGTGAAATTTGGACAGGTTATGCAGTTTGCATTGCTGCACAATTGCGCCTGTCTAGCTCGGCCCCGGTTGCAAACATTCAGGCTTGGCAGCCATATAGGCTAGTCCCCGTAGGACTCTGCCAGCGGACTGGGTATATCTGCTTCCCGTTCTTCTCACCTGAGTGCTACTGATTCCAGCTTTGTCGGCTACACTCTACTCAACCGGAGCAGTAAGTTGAACCTCAACTTATGGCACTTTGTGAAACTGTTTAGAACTAGAGCTCAGTTGTTTGGCACGATACCATTGTCCATCCAGCACTATGGACGGAACTGCCTACATCGGGCTCTAATTAGTCCATGATTGTGTTCAGCCGAATGACCTCTGCTGGGAACACTCAGAATGAGGTTCAGAGTTATTGCAACATAGGAGCGTTTCACTGCTTTCAAGGCTTCTCAGGAAGAATTCCGGAATCTTCCTGCCGGCAGGCCTCCGGCTGTTCCGGGTGAACATCTCCTTGTAAATCCCCCGTGGTTTCTTGTAGTCCCGCGAAATTTGGCCAGGTTATGCAGTTTGCATTGCTGCACAATTGCGCCTGCCTAGCTCGGCCGCGGTTGCAAAACATTCAGGCGTGGCAGCCAGATAGGCTGGTCCCCGTAGGACTCTGCCAGCGGACTGGGTATATCTGCTTCCCGTTCTTCTCACCTGAGTGATACTGATTCCAGCTTTGACGGCTGCACTCTACTCAACCGGAGCAGTAAGTTGAAGCTCAATTTATGGCACTTTGTGAAAGTGTTGAGAACTAGAGCTCAGTTGTTTGGCACGCCACCACTGTCCATCCAGCACTATGGACGGAACTGCCTACAACTGGCTCTAATTAGTCCACGATTGTGTTCAGCCGAATGACCTCTGCTGGGAATACTCAGAATGCGGTTCTGAGTTATTGCAACATAGGAGCGTTCCACTGCTTTCAAGGCTTCTCAGGAAGAATTCCGGAATCTTGCTGCCGGCAGGCCTCCGGCTGTTCCGGGTGAACATCTCCTTGTAAATCCCCCGTGGTTTCTTGTACACCCGTGAAATTTTGCCAGGATATGCAGTTTGCATTGCGGCACAATTGCGCCTGCCAAGCACAGCAGCGGTTGCAAACATTCAGGCGTGGCAGCCACATAGGCTGGTCCCCTAGGACCCTGCCAGCGGACTGGGTATATCTGCTTCCCGTTCTTCTCACCTGAGTGCTACTGATTCCAGCTTTGACGGCTACACTCTACTCAACCGGAGCAGTAAGTTGAACCTCAACTTATGGCACTTTGTGAAACTGTTGAGAACTAGAGCTCAGTTGTTTGGCACGCCACCACTGTCCATCCAGCACTATGGACGGCACTGCCTACATCTGGCTCTAATTAGTCCACGGTTGTGTTCAGCCGAATGAGTTCTGCCGGTAACACTCAGAATGAGGTTCTGAGTTATTGCAACATAGGAGCGTTTCACTGCTTTCAAGGCTTCTCAGGAAGAATTCCGGAATCTTGCTGCCGGCAGGCCTCCGGCTGTTCCGGGTGAACATCTCCTTGTAAATCCCCCGTGCTTTCTTGTACACCCGTGAAATCTGTGCAGGTTATGCAGTTTGCATTGCTGCACAATTGCACCTGCCTAGCTCGGCCGCGGTTGCAAACATTCAGGCGTGGCAGCCAGATAGGCTGGTCCCCGTAGGACACTGCAAGCGGACTGGGTATATCTGCTTCCCGTTCTTCTCACCTGAGTGCTACTGATTCCAGCTTTGACGGCTACACTCTACTCAACCGGAGCAGTAAGTTGAACCTCAACTTATGGCACTTTGTGAAAGTGATGAGAACTAGAGCTCAGTTGTTTGGCACGCCACCACTGTCCATCCAGCACTATGGACGGCACTGCCTACATCTGGCTCTAATTAGTCCATGGTTGTGTTCAGCCGAATGACCTCTGCCGGGAACACTCAGAATGATGTTCTGAGTTATTGCAACATAGGAGCGTTTCACTGCTTTCAAGGCTTCTCAGGAAGAATTCCGGAACCTTGCTGCCGGCAGGCCTCCGGCTGTTCCGGGTGAACATCTCCTTGTAAATCCCCCGTGGTTTCTTGTACACCCGTGAAATTTAGCCAGGTTATGCAGTTTGCATTGCTGCACAATTGCGCCTGCTTAGCTCGGCCACGGTTGCAAACATTCAGGCGTGGCAGCCAGATAGGCTGGTCCCCGTAGGACACTGCCAGCGGACTGGGTATATCTGCTTCCCGTTCTTCTCACCTGAGTGCTACTGATTCCACGTTTGACGGCTACACTCTACTCAACCGGAGCAGTAAGTTGAACTTCAACTTATGGAATTTTGTGAAAGTGATGAGAACTAGAGCTCAGTTGTTTGGCACGCCACCACTGTCCATCCAGCACTATGGTCTGCACTGCCTACATCTGGCTCTAATTAGTCCACGGTTGTGTTCAGCCAAATGACCTCTGTCGGTAACACTCAGAATGAGGTTGTGAGTTATTTCAACATAGGAGCGTTTCACTGCTTTCAAGGCTTCTCAGGAAGAATTCCGGAATCTTGCTGCCGGCAGGACTCCGGCTGTTCCGGGTGAACATCTCCTTGTAAATCCCCCGTGGTTTCTTGTACACCCATGAAATCTGGCTAGGTTATGCAGTTTGCATTGCTGCACAATTGCGCCTGCCTAGCTCGGCCGCGGTTTCAAACATTCAGGTGTTTCAGCCAGATAGGCTGGTCCCCGTAGGACACTGCCAGCGGACTGGGTATATCTGCTTCCCGTTCTTCTCACATGAGTGCTACTGATTCCAGGATTGACCGCTACACTCTACTCAACCGGAGCAGTAAGTTGAACCTCAACTTAGGGCACTTTGTGAAACTGTTGAGAACTAGAGCTCAGTTGTTTGGCCCGCCACCACTGTCCATCCAGCACTATGGACGGCACTGCCTACATCTGGCTCTAATTAGTCCATGGTTGTGTTCAGCCGAATGACCTCTGCCGGGAACACTCAGAATGAGGTTCTGAGTTATTGCAACATAGGAGCGTTTCATTGCTTTCAAGGCTTCTCAGGAAGAATTCCGGAATCTTGCTGCCAGCAGGCCTCCGGCTGTTCCGGGTGAACATCTCCTTGTAAATCACCCGCGGTTCCTTGTACACCCGTGAAATTTGGCCAGGTTATGCAGTTTGCATTGCTGCACAATTGCGCCTGCCTAGCTCGGCCGCGGTTGCAAACATTCAGGCCTGGCACCCAGATAGGCTGGTCCCCGTAGGACACTGCCAGCGGACTGGGTATATCTGCTTCCCGTTCTTCTCACCTGAGTGATACTGATTCCAGCGTTCACGGCTACACTCTACTCAACCGGAGCAGTAAGTTGAACCTCAACTTATGGCACTTTGTGAAAGTGATGAGAACTAGAGCTCAGTTGTTTGGCACGCCACCACTGTCCATCCAGCACTATGGACGGCACTGCCTACATCTGGCTCTAATTAGTCCACGGTTGTGTTCAGCCGAATGACCTCTGCCTGGAACACTCAGAATGAGGTTCTGAGTTATTGCAACATAGGATCGTTTCACTGCTTTCAAGGCTTCTCAGGAAGAATTCGCGAATCTTGCTGCCGGCAGGCCTCCGGCTCTTCCGGGTGAACATCTCCTTGTAAATCCCCCGTGGTTTCTTGTACATCCGTGAAATTTGGACAGGTTATGCAGTTTGCATTGCTGCACAAATGCGCCTGCCAAGCTCAGCCACGGTTGCAAACATTCAGGCGTGGCAGCCAGATAGGCTGGTCCCCGTAGTACACTGCCAGCGGACTGGGTATATCTGCTTCCCGTTCTTCTCACCTGAGTGCTACTGATTCCAGCTTTGACGGCTACACTCTACTCAACCGGAGCAGTAAGTTGAACCTCAACTTATGGAATTTTGTGAAAGTGATGAGAACTAGAGCTCAGTTGTTTGGCACGCCACCACTGTCCATCCAGCACTATGGACGGCACTGCCTACATCTGGCTCTAATTAGTCCACGGTTGTGTTCAGCCGAATGACCTCTGCCTGGAACACTCAGAATGAGGTTCTGAGTTATTGCAACATAGGAGCGTTTCACTGCTTTCAAGGCTTCTCAGGAAGAATTCTGGAATCTTGCTGCCGGCAGGCCTCCGGCTGTTCCGGGTGAACATCTCCTTGTAAATCCCCCGTGGTTTCTTGTACATATGTGATATTTGGCCAGGTTATGCCCTTCGCATTGCTGCACAATTGCGCCTGCCTAGCTCGGACGCGGTTGCAAACATTCAGGCATGGCAGCCAGATAGGCTGGTCCCCGTAGGACACTGCCGGCGGACTGGGTATATCTGCTTCCCGTTCTTCTCACCTGAGTGCTACTGATTCCAGTTTTGACGGCTACACTCTACTCAACCGGAGCAGTAAGTTGAACCTCAACTTATGGCACTTTGTGAAACTGTTGAGAACTAGCGCTCAGTTGTTTGGCACTCCACCACTCTCCATCCAGCCCTATGGACGGCACTGCCTACATCTGGCTCTAATTAGTCCACGGTTGTGTTCAGCCGAATGATTTCTTCCGGGAACACTCAGAATGAGGTTCTGAGTTATTGCATCATAGGAGCGTCTCACTGCTTTCAAGGCTTCTCAGGAAGAATTCTGGAATCTTGCTGCCGGCAGGCCTCCGGCTGTTCCGGGTGAACATCTCCTTGTATATCCCATGTGGTTTCTTGTACACCCTTGAAATTTGGCCAGGTTATACACTTTGCATTGCTGCACAATTCCGCCTGCTGAGCTCGGCCGCGCTTGCAAACATTCAGGCGTGGCAGCCAGATAGGCTAGTCCTCGTAGGACACTGCCAGCGGACTGGCTATATCTGCTTCACGTTCTTCTCACCTGAGTGCTACTGATTCCAGCTTTGATGGCTACACTCTACTCAACCGGAGCCGTAAGTTGAACCTCAACTTAGGGCACTTTGTGAAACTGTTGAAAACTAGAGCTCAGTTGTTTGGCACGCCACCACTGTCCATCCAGCACTATGGACGGCACTGCCTACATCTGGCTCTAATTAGTCCACGGTTGTGTTCAGCTGAATGACCTCTGCCGGGAACACTCAGAATGAGGTTCAGAGTTATTGCAACATAGGAGCGTTTCACTGCTTTCAAGGCTTCTCAGGAAGAATTCCGGAATCTTGCTGCCGGCAGGCCTCCGGCTCTTCCGGGTCAACATCTCCTTGTAAATCCCCCGTGGTTTCTTGTACATCCGTGAAATTTGGCCAGGTTATGCAGTTTGCATTGCTGCACAATTGCGCCTGCCTACCTCGACTGCAGTTGCAAACATTCAGGCGTGGCAGCCAGATAGGCTGGTCCCCGTAGGACAATGCCAGCGGACTGGGTATATCTGCTTCCCGTTCTTCTCACCTGAGTGCTACTGATTCCAGCTTTGACGGCTACACTCTACTCAACCGGAGCAGTAAGTTTAACCTCTACTTATGGCACTTTGTGAAACTGTGGAGAACTAGAGCTCAGTTGTTTGGCACGCCACCACTGTCCATCCAGCACTATGGACGGCACTGCTTACATCTGGCTCTAATTAGTCCACGGTTGTGTTCAGCCGAATGACCTCAGCCGGGGACACTCAGAATGAGGTTCTGAGTTATTGCAACATAGGAGCGTTTCACTGCTTTCAAGGCTTCCCAGAAAGAATTCCGGAATCTTACTGCCGGCAGGCCTCTGGCAGTTCCGGCTGAACATCTCCTTGTAAATCCCCCGTGGTTTCTTGTTCACCCGTGATATTTGGCCAGGTTATGCAGTTTGCATTGCTGCACAATTGTGCCTGCCTAGCTCGGCCGCGGTTGCAAACATTCAGGTGTGGCAGTCAGATAGGCTGGTCCCCGTAGGACACTGCCAGCGGACTAGGTATATCTGCTTCCCGTTCTTCTCACCTGAGTGCTACTGATTCCATCTTTGACGGCTACACTCTACTCAACCGGAGCAGTAAGTTGAACCTCAACTCATGGCACTTTGTGAAACTGTTGAGAACTAGAGCTCAGTTGTTTGGCACGCCACCACTGTCCATCCAGCACTATGGACGGCACTGCCTACATCTGGCTCTAATTAGTCCATGGTTGTGTTCAGCCGAATGACCTCTGCCCGCAACACTCAGAATGAGGTTCTGAGTTATTGCAACATAGGAGCTTTTCACTGCTTTCAAGGCTTCTCAGGAAGAGTTCCGGTTTCTTGCTGCCCGCCTGCGTCCGGCTGTTCCGGGTGAACATCTCCTTGTAAATCCCCCGTGGTTTCTTGTACACCCGTGAAATTTGGCCAGGTTATGCAGTTTGCATTGCTGCACAATTGCGCCTGCCTAGCTCGGCCACGGTTGCAAACATTCAGGCGTGGCAGCCAGATAGGCTGGTCCCCGTAGGACACTGCCAATGGACTGGGTATATCTGCTTCCTGTTCTTCTCACCTGAGTGCTACTGATTCCATCTTTTACGGCTACACTCTACTCAACCGGAGCCGTAAGTTGAACCTCAACTTATGGCACTTTGTGAAAGTGATGAGAACTACAGCTCAGTTGTTTGGCACGCCACCACTGTCCATCCAGCACTATGGACGGCACTGCCTACATCTGGCTCTAATTAGTCCACGGTTGTGTTCAGCCGAATGACCTCTGCCGGGAACACTCAGAATGAGGTTCTGAGTTATTGCAACATAGGAGCGTTTCACTGCTTTCAAGGCTTCTCAGGAAGAGTTCCGGAATCTTGCTGCCCGCCGGCGTCCGGCTGTTCTGGGTGAACATCTCCTTGTAAATCCCCGGTGGTTTCTTGTACACCCGTGAAATTTGGCCAGGTTATGCAGTTTGCATTGCTGCACAATTGCGCCTGCCTAGCTCGGCCGCGGTTGCAAACATTCAGGCGTGGCAGCCAGATAGGCTGGTCCCCGTAGGACACTGCCAGCGGACTGGGTATATCTGCTTCCCGTTCCTCTCACCTGAGTGCTACTGATTCCAGCTTTGACGGCTACACTCAACTCAACCTGAGCAGTAAGTTGAACCTCAACTTATGGCACTTTGTGAAAGTGTTGAGAACTAGAGATCAGTTGTTTGGCACGCCACCACTGTCCATCCAGCACTATGGATGGCACTGCCTACATGTGGCTCTAATTAGTCCACGGTTGTGTTCAGCCGAATGACCTCTGCCGGGAACACTCAGAATGAGGTTCTGAGTTATTGCAACATAGGAGCGTTTCACTGCTTTCAAGGCTTCTCAGGAAGAGTTCCGGAATTTTGCTGCCCGCCGGCGTCCGGCTGTTCCGGGTGAACATCTCCTTGTAAATCCCCCGTGGTTTCTTGTACACCCTTGAAATCTGGCCAGGTTATGCAGTTTGCATTGCTGCACAATTGCGCCTGCCTAGCTCGGCCTCGTTTGCAAATCTTCAGGCGTGGCAGCCAGATGGGCTGGTCACTGTAGGACACTGCCAGCGGACTGGGTATATCTGCTTCCCGTTCTTCTCACCTGAGTGCTACTGATTCCAGATTTGACCGCTACACTCTACTCAACCGGAGCAGTAAGTTGAACCTCAACTTATGGCATTTTGTGAAAGTGATGAGAACTAGAGCTCAGTTGTTTGGCACGCCACCACTGTCCATCCATCACTATGGAGGGCACTGCCTACATCTGGCTCTAATTAGTCGACGGTTGTGTTCAGACGAATGACCTCTGTGGGGAACACTCAGAATGATGTTCTGAGTTATTGCAACATAGGAGCGTTTCACTGCTTTCAAGGCTTCTCAGGAAGAATTCCGGAATCTTGCTGCCGGCAGGCCTCCGGCATTTCCGGGTGAACATCTCCTTGTAAATCCCCCGTGGTTTCTTGTACACTCGTAAAATCTGTCCAGGTTATGCAGTTTGAATTGCTGCACAATTGTGCCTGCCTAGCTCGGCCGAGGTTGCAAACATTCAGGCTTGGGAGCCAGATAGGCTGGTCCCCGTAGGACACTGCCAGCGGACTGGGTATATCTGCTTCCCGTTCTTCTCACCTGAGTGCTACTGATTCCAGCTTTGACGGCTACACTCTACTCAACCCGAGCAATAAGTTGAACCTCAACTTATGGCACTTTGTGAAAGTGTTGAGAACTAGAGCTCAGTTGTTTGGCACGCCACCACTGTCCATCCAGCACTATGGACGGCACTGCCTACATCTGGCTCTAATATGTCCACGGTTGTGTTCAGCCAAATGACCTCTGTCGGGAACACTCAGAATGAGGTTCTGAGTTATTGCAACATAGGAGCATTTCACTGCTTTCAATGCTTCTCAGGAAGAATTCCGGAATCTTGCTGCCGGCAGGCCTCCAGCTGTTGCGGATGAACATCTCCTTGTAAATCCCCCGTGGTTTCTTGTACATCCGTGAAATTTGGCCAGGTTATGCAGTTTGCATTGCTGCACAATTCCGCCTTCTTAGCTCGGCCGCGCTTGCAAACATTCAGGCGTGGCAGCCAGATCGGCTAGTCCCCGTAGAACACTGCCAGCGGACTGGCTATATCTGCTTCCCGTTCTTCTCACCTGAGTGCTACTGATTCCAACTTTGACCGCTACACTCTACTCAACCGGAGCCGTAAGTTGAACCTCAACTTAGGGCACTTTGTGAAACTGTTGAGAACTAGAGCTCAGTTGTTTGGCACGCCACCACTGTCCATCCAGCACTATGGACGGCACTGCCTACATCTGGCTCTAATTACTCCACGGTTGTGTTCAGCCGAATGACCTCTGTCGGGAACACTCAGAATGAGGTTCTGAGTTATTGCAACATAGGAGCGTTTCACTGCTTTCAAGGCTTCTCAGGAAGAATTCCGGAATCTTGCTGCCGGCAAGCCTCCGGCAGTTCCGGGTGAACATCTCCTTATAAATCCACCCTGGTTTCTTGTACATTCGTGATATTTGGCCAGGTCATGCAGTTCGCATTGCTGCACAATTGCGCCTGCCTAGCTCGGACGCAGTTGCAAACATTCAGGCGTGGCAGCCAGATAGGCTGGTCCCCATAGGACACTGCCAGCGGACTGGGTATATCTGCTTCCCGTTCTTCTCACCTGAGTGCTACTGATTCCAGCTTTGACGGCTACACTCTACTCAATCGGCGCAGTAAGTTGAACCTCAACTTATGGCACTTTGTGAAAGTGATGAGAAATAGAGCTCAGTTGTTTGGCACGCCACCACTGTCCATCCAGCACTATGGACGGCACTCCTTACATCTGGCTCTAATTAGTCCACGGTTGTGTTCAGCCGAATGACCTCTGCCGGGAACACTCAGAATGAGGTTCTGAGTTATTGCAACATAGGAGCGTTTCACTGCTTTCAAGGCTTCTCAGGAAGAATTCCGGAATCTTGCTGCCGGCAGGCCTCCGGCTCTTCCGGAAGAACATCTTGTAAATCCCCCGTGGTTTCTTGTACATCCGTGAAATTTGGCCAGGTTATGCAGTTTGCATTGCTGCACAGTTGCGCCTGCCTAGCTCGGCCGCAGTAGCAAACATTCAGGCGTGGCAGCCAGCTAGCCTGGTCCCCGTAGGACACTTCCAGCGGACTGGGTATATCTGCTTCCCGTTCTTCTCACCTGAGTGCTACTGATTCCAGGTTTCACGGCTACACTCTACTCAACCGGAGCAGTAAGTTGGACCTCAACTTATGGCACTTTGTGAAACTGTTGAGAACTAGAGCTCAGTTGTTTGGCACGCCACCACTCTCCATCCATCCCTATGGACGGCACTGCCTACATCTGGCTCTAATTAGTCCACGGTTGTGTTCAGCCGAATGACCTCTGCCTGGAACACTCAGAATGAGGTTCTGAGTTATTGCAACATAGGAGCGTCTCACTGCTTTCAAGGCTTCTCAGGAAGAATTCTGGAATCTTGCTGCCGGCAGGCCTCCGGCTCTTCCAGGTGACCATCTCCTTGTATATCCCATGTGGTTTCTTGTACACCCTTGAAATTTGGCCAGGTTATACACTTTGCATTGCTGCACAATTCCGCCTGATTAGCTCGGCCGCGCTTGCAAACATTCAGGCGTGGCAGCCAGATAGGCTAGTCCCCGTAGGACCCTGCCAGCGGACTGGCTATATCTGCTTCAGGTTCTTCTCACCTGAGTGCTACTGATTCCAGCTTTGACCACTACACTCTACTCAACCGGAGCCGTAAGTTGAACCTCAACTTAGGGCACTTTGTGAAACTTGAAAACTAGAGCTCAGTTGTTTGGCACGCCACCACTGTCCATCCAGCACTATGGACGGCACTGCCTACATCTGGCTCTAATTAGTCCACGGTTGTGTTCAGTTGAATGACCTCTGCCGGGAACACTCAGAATGAGGTTCTGAGTTATTGCAACATACGAGCGTTTCACTGCTTTCAAGGCTTCTCAGGAAGAATTCCGGAATCTTGCTGCCGGCAGGCCTCCGGCTCTTCCGGGTGAACATCTCCTTGTAAATACCCCGTGGTTTCTTGTACATCCGTGAAATTTGGCCAGGTTATGCAGTTTGCATTGCTGCACAATTGCGCCTGCCTAGCTCGGCCGCGGTTGCAAACATTCAGGTGTGGCAGCCAGATAGGCTGGTCCCCGTAGGACACTGCCAGCGGACTGGGTATATCTGCTTCCCGTTCTTCTCACCTGAGTGCTACTAATTCCATCTTTGACGGCTACACTCTACTCAACCGGAGCAGTAAGTTGAACCTCAACTCATGGCACTTTGTGAAACTGTTGAGAACTAGAGCTCAGTTGTTTGGCACGCCACCACTGTCCATCCAGCACTATGGACAGCACTGCCTACATCTGGCTCTAATTAGTCCATGGTTGTGTTCAGCCGAATGACCTCTGCCGGCAACACTCAGAATGAGGTTCTGAGTTATTGCAACATAGGAGCTTTTCACTGCTTTCAAGGCTTCTCAGGAAGAGTTCCGGAATCTTGCTGCCCGCCGGCGTCCGGCTGTTCCGGGTGAACATCTCCTTGTAAATCCCCCGTGGTTTCTTGTACACCCGTGAAATTTGGCCAGGTTATGCAGTTTGCATTGCTGCACACTTGCGCCTGCCTAGCTCGGCCGCGTTTGCAAACATTCAGGCGTGGCAGCCAGATAGGCTGGTCCCCGTAGGACACTGCCAATGGACTGGGTATATCTGCTTCCCGTTCTTCTCACCTGAGTGCTACTGATTCCAGCTTTGACGGCTACACTCTACTCAACCGGAGCCGTAAGTTGAACCTCAACTTATGGGACTTTGTGAAAGTGATGAGAACTAGAGCTCAGTTGTTTGGCACGCCACCACTGTCCATCCAGCACTATGGACGGCACTGCCTACATCTGGCTCTAATTAGTCCACGGTTGTGTTCAGCCGAATGACCTCTGCCGGGAACACTCAGAATGAGGTTCTGAGTTATTGCAACATAGGAGCGTTTCACTGCTCTCAAGGCTTCTCAGGAAGAATTCCGGAATCTTGCTGCCGGCAGGCCTCCGGCTGTTCCGGGTGAACATCTGCTTGTAAATCCCCCGTGGTTTCTTGTACACCCGTGAAATTTGGCCAGGTTATACAGATTGCATTGCTGCACAATTACGCCTGCCTAGCTCGGCCGCGCTTGCAAACATTCAGGCGTGGCAGCCAGATAGGCTAGTCCCCGTACGACACTGCCAGCAGACTGGCTATATCTGCTTCACGTTCTTCTCACCTGAGTGCTACTGATTCCAGCTTTGACCGCTACACTCTACTCAACCGGAGCCGTAAGTTGAACCTCAACTTAGGGCACTTTGTGAAACTGTTGAGAACTAGAGCTCAGTTGTTTGGCACGCCACCACTGTTCATCCAGCACTATGGACGGCACTGCCTACATCTGGCTCTAATTAGTCCACGGTTGTGTTCAGCTGAATGACCTCTGTCGGGAACACTCAGAATGATGTTCTGAGTTATTGCAACATAGGAGCGTTTCACTGCTTTCAAGGCTTCTCAGGAAGAATTCCGGAATCTTGCTGCCGGCAGGCCTCCGGCTCTTCCAGGGGAACATCTCCTTGTAAATCCCCCGTGGTTTCTTGTCCATCCGTGAAATTTGGCCAGGTTATACAGATTGCATTGCTGCACAATTACGCCTGCTTAGCTCGGCCGCGCTTGCAAACATTCAGGCGTGGCAGCCAGATAGGCTAGTCCCCGTAGGACACTGCCAGCGGACTGGCTATATCTGCTTCACGTTCTTCTCACCTGAGTGCTACTGATTCCAGCTTTGACCGCTACACTCTACTCAACCGGAGCCGTAAGTTGAACCTCAACTTAGGGCACTTTGTGAAACTGTTGAGAACTAGAGCTCAGTTGTTTGGCACGCCACCACTGTCCATCCAGCACTATGGACGGCACTGCCTACATCTGGCTCTAATTACTCCACGGTTGTGTTCAGCCGAATGACCTCTGTCGGGAACACTCAGAATGAGGTTCTGAGTTATTGCAACATAGGAGCGTTTCACTGCTTTCAAGGCTTCTCAGGAAGAATTCCGGAATCTTGCTGCCGGCAAGCCTCCGGCAGTTCCGGGTGAACATCTCCTTATAAATCCACCCTGGTTTCTTGTACATTCGTGATATTTGGCCAGGTCATGCAGTTCGCATTGCTGCACAATTGCGCCTGCCTAGCTCGGACGCAGTTGCAAACATTCAGGCGTGGCAGCCAGATAGGCTGGTCCCCATAGGACACTGCCAGCGGACTGGGTATATCTGCTTCCCGTTCTTCTCACCTGAGTGCTACTGATTCCAGCTTTGACGGCTACACTCTACTCAATCGGCGCAGTAAGTTGAACCTCAACTTATGGCACTTTGTGAAAGTGATGAGAAATAGAGCTCAGTTGTTTGGCACGCCACCACTGTCCATCCAGCACTATGGACGGCACTCCTTACATCTGGCTCTAATTAGTCCACGGTTGTGTTCAGCCGAATGACCTCTGCCGGGAACACTCAGAATGAGGTTCTGAGTTATTGCAACATAGGAGCGTTTCACTGCTTTCAAGGCTTCTCAGGAAGAATTCCGGAATCTTGCTGCCGGCAGGCCTCCGGCTCTTCCGGAAGAACATCTTGTAAATCCCCCGTGGTTTCTTGTACATCCGTGAAATTTGGCCAGGTTATGCAGTTTGCATTGCTGCACAGTTGCGCCTGCCTAGCTCGGCCGCAGTTGCAAACATTCAGGCGTGGCAGCCAGCTAGCCTGGTCCCCGTAGGACACTTCCAGCGGACTGGGTATATCTGCTTCCCGTTCTTCTCACCTGAGTGCTACTCATTCCAGGTTTCACGGCTACACTCTACTCAACCGGAGCAGTAAGTTGGACCTCAACTTATGGCACTTTGTGAAACTGTTGAGAACTAGAGCTCAGTTGTTTGGCACGCCACCACTCTCCATCCATCCCTATGGACGGCACTGCCTACATCTGGCTCTAATTAGTCCACGGTTGTGTTCAGCCGAATGACCTCTGCCTGGAACACTCAGAATGAGGTTCTGAGTTATTGCAACATAGGAGCGTCTCACTGCTTTCAAGGCTTCTCAGGAAGAATTCTGGAATCTTGCTGCCGGCAGGCCTCCGGCTCTTCCAGGTGACCATCTCCTTGTATATCCCATGTGGTTTCTTGTACACCCTTGAAATTTGGCCAGGTTATACACTTTGCATTGCTGCACAATTCCGCCTGATTAGCTCGGCCGCGCTTGCAAACATTCAGGCGTGGCAGCCAGATAGGCTAGTCCCCGTAGGACCCTGCCAGCGGACTGGCTATATCTGCTTCAGGTTCTTCTCACCTGAGTGCTACTGATTCCAGCTTTGACCACTACACTCTACTCAACCGGAGCCGTAAGTTGAACCTCAACTTAGGGCACTTTGTGAAACTTGAAAACTAGAGCTCAGTTGTTTGGCACGCCACCACTGTACATCCAGCACTATGGACGGCACTGCCTACATCTGGCTCTAATTAGTCCACGGTTGTGTTCAGTTGAATGACCTCTGCCGGGAACACTCAGAATGAGGTTCTGAGTTATTGCAACATACGAGCGTTTCACTGCTTTCAAGGCTTCTCAGGAAGAATTCCGGAATCTTGCTGCCGGCAGGCCTCCGGCTCTTCCGGGTCAACATCTCCTTGTAAATACCCCGTGGTTTCTTGTACATCCGTGAAATTTGGCCAGGTTATGCAGTTTGCATTGCTGCACAATTGCGCCTGCCTAGCTCGGCCGCGGTTGCAAACATTCAGGTGTGGCAGCCAGATAGGCTGGTCCCCGTAGGACACTGCCAGCGGACTGGGTATATCTGCTTCCCGTTCTTCTCACCTGAGTGCTACTAATTCCATCTTTGACGGCTACACTCTACTCAACCGGAGCAGTAAGTTGAACCTCAACTCATGGCACTTTGTGAAACTGTTGAGAACTAGAGCTCAGTTGTTTGGCACGCCACCACTGTCCATCCAGCACTATGGACAGCACTGCCTACATCTGGCTCTAATTAGTCCATGGTTGTGTTCAGCCGAATGACCTCTGCCGGCAACACTCAGAATGAGGTTCTGAGTTATTGCAACATAGGAGCTTTTCACTGCTTTCAAGGCTTCTCAGGAAGAGTTCCGGAATCTTGCTGCCCGCCGGCGTCCGGCTGTTCCGGGTGAACATCTCCTTGTAAATCCCCCGTGGTTTCTTGTACACCCGTGAAATTTGGCCAGGTTATGCAGTTTGCATTGCTGCACACTTGCGCCTGCCTAGCTCGGCCGCGGTTGCAAACATTCAGGCGTGGCAGCCAGATAGGCTGGTCCCCGTAGGACACTGCCAATGGACTGGGTATATCTGCTTCCCGTTCTTCTCACCTGAGTGCTACTGATTCCAGCTTTGACGGCTACACTCTACTCAACCGGAGCCGTAAGTTGAACCTCAACTTATGGGACTTTGTGAAAGTGATGAGAACTAGAGCTCAGTTGTTTGGCACGCCACCACTGTCCATCCAGCACTATGGACGGCACTGCCTACATCTGGCTCTAATTAGTCCACGGTTGTGTTCAGCCGAATGACCTCTGCCGGGAACACTCAGAATGAGGTTCTGAGTTATTGCAACATAGGAGCGTTTCACTGCTCTCAAGGCTTCTCAGGAAGAATTCCGGAATCTTGCTGCCGGCAGGCCTCCGGCTGTTCCGGGTGAACATCTGCTTGTAAATCCCCCGTGGTTTCTTGTACACCCGTGAAATTTGGCCAGGTTATACAGATTGCATTGCTGCACAATTACGCCTGCCTAGCTCGGCCGCGCTTGCAAACATTCAGGCGTGGCAGCCAGATAGGCTAGTCCCCGTACGACACTGCCAGCAGACTGGCTATATCTGCTTCACGTTCTTCTCACCTGAGTGCTACTGATTCCAGCTTTGACCGCTACACTCTACTCAACCGGAGCCGTAAGTTGAACCTCAACTTAGGGCACTTTGTGAAACTGTTGAGAACTAGAGCTCAGTTGTTTGGCACGCCACCACTGTTCATCCAGCACTATGGACGGCACTGCCTACATCTGGCTCTAATTAGTCCACGGTTGTGTTCAGCTGAATGACCTCTGTCGGGAACACTCAGAATGATGTTCTGAGTTATTGCAACATAGGAGCGTTTCACTGCTTTCAAGGCTTCTCAGGAAGAATTCCGGAATCTTGCTGCCGGCAGGCCTCCGGCTCTTCCAGGGGAACATCTCCTTGTAAATCCCCCGTGGTTTCTTGTCCATCCGTGAAATTTGGCCAGGTTATACAGATTGCATTGCTGCACAATTACGCCTGCTTAGCTCGGCCGCGCTTGCAAACATTCAGGCGTGGCAGCCAGATAGGCTAGTCCCCGTAGGACACTGCCAGCGGACTGGCTATATCTGCTTCACGTTCTTCTCACCTGAGTGCTACTGATTCCAGCTTTGACCGCTACACTCTACTCAACCGGAGCCGTAAGTTGAACCTCAACTTAGGGCACTTTGTGAAACTGTTGAGAACTAGAGCTCAGTTGTTTGGCACGCCACCACTGTCCATCCAGCACTATGGACGACACTGCCTACATCTGGCTCTAATTAGTCCACGGTTGTGTTCAGCTGAATGACCTCTGTCGGGAACACTCAGAATGATGTTCTGAGTTATTGCAACATAGGAGCGTTTCACTGCTTTCAAGGCTTCTCAGGAAGAATTCCGGAATCTTGCTGCCGGCAGGCCTCCGGCTCTTCCGGGTGAACATCTCCTTGTAAATCCCCCGTGGTTTCTTGTCCATCCGTGAAATTTGGCCAGGTTATGCAGTTTGCATTGCTGCACAATTGCGCCTACCTACCTCGGCCTCGGTTGCAAACATTCAGGCGTGGCAGCCAGATAGGCTGGTCCCCGTAGGACACTGCCATCGGACGGGGTATATCTGCTTCCCGTGCTTCTCACCTGAGTGCTACTGATTCCATATTTGACGGCTACACTCTACTCAACCGGAGCAGTAAGTTGAACCTCAACTTATGGCACTTTGTGAAAGTGATGAGAACTAGAGCTCAGTTGTTTGGCATGCCACCACTGTCCATCCAGCACTATGGACGGCACTATCTACATCTGGCTCTAATTAGTCCACGGTTGTGTTCAGCCGAATGACCTCTGCCGGGAAAACTCAGAATGAGGTTTTCAGTTATTTCAACATAGGAGCGTTTCACTGCTTTCAAGGCTTCTCAGGAAGAATTCCGGAATCTTGCTGCCGGCAGGCCTCCGGCAGTTCCGGGTAAACATCTCCTTGTAAATCCCCCGTGGTTTCTTGTACACCCGTGAAATTTGGCCAGGTTATGCAGTGTGAATTGCTGCACAATTGCGCCTGCCTAGCTCGGCCGCGGTTGCAAACATTCAGGCGTGGCAGCCAGATAGGCTAGTCCCCGTAGGACACTGCCAGCGGACTGGCTATATCTGCTTCACGTTCTTCTCACCTGAGTGCTACTGATTACAGCTTTGACCGCTACACTCTACTCAACCGGAGCCGTAAGTTGAACCTCAACTTAGGGCACTTTGTGAAACTGTTGAGAACTAGAGCTCAGTTGTTTGGCACGCCACCACTGTCCATCCAGCACTATGGACGGCACTGCCTACATCTGGCTCTAATTAGTCCACGGTTGTGTTCAGCTGAATGACCTCTGCCGGGAACACTCAGAATGAGGTTCTGAGTTATTGCAACATAGGAGTGTTTCACTGCTTTCAAGGCTTCTCAGGAAGAATTCCGGAATCTTGCTGCCGGCAGGATTCCGCCTCTTCCGGGTGAACATCTCCTTGTAAATCCCCCGTGGTATCTTGTACACCCATGAAATTTGGCCAGGTTATGCAGTTTGCATTGCTGCACAATTGCGCCTGCCTACCTCGGCCGCGGTTGCAAACATTCAGGCGTGGCAGCCAGATAGGCTGGTCCCCGTAGGACACTGCCAGCGGACTGGGTATATCTGCTTCCCGTTCTTCTCACCTGAGTGCTACTGATTCCAGCTTTGACGGCTACACTCTACTCAACCTTAGCAGTAAGTTTAACCTCTATTTATGGCACTTTGTGAAACTGTTGAGAACTAGAGCTCAGTTGTTTGGCACGCCACCACTGTCCATCCAGCACTATGAACAGCACTGCCTACATCTGGCTCTAATTAGTCCATGGTTGTGTTCAGCCGAATGACCTCTGCCGGCTACACTCAGAATGAGGTTCTGAGTTATTTCAACATAGGAGCGTTTCACTGCTTTCAAGGCTTCTCAGGAAGAGTTCCGGAATCTTGCTGCCCGCCGGCGTCCGGCTGTTCCCGGTGAACATCTCCTTGTAAATCCCCGGTGGTTTCTTGTACACCCGTGAAATTTGGCCAGGTTATGCAGTTTGCATTGCTGCACAATTGCGCCTGCCTAGCTCGGCCGCGGTTGCAAACATTCAGGTGTGGCAGCCAGATAGGCTGGTCCCCGTAGGACACTGCCAGCGGACTGGGTATATCTGCTTCCCGTTCTTCTCACCTGAGTGCTACTAATTCCATCTTTGACGGCTACACTCTACTCAACCGGAGCAGTAAGTTGAACCTCAACTCATGGCACTTTGTGAAACTGTTGAGAACTAGAGCTAAGTTGTTTGGCACGCCACCACTGTCCATCCAGCTCTATGGACAGCACTGCCTACATCTGGCTCTAATTAGTCCATGGTTGTGTTCAGCCGAATGACCTCTGCCGGCAACACTCAGAATGAGGTTCTGAGTTATTGCAACATAGGAGCTTTTCACTGCTTTCAAGGCTTCTCAGGAAGAGTTCCGGAATCTTGCTGCCCGCCGGCGTCCGGCTGTTCCGGGTGAACATCTCCTTGTAAATCCCCCGTGGTTTCTTGTACACCCGTGAAATTTGGCCAGGTTATGCAGTTTGCATTGCTGCACACTTGCGCCTGCCTAGCTCGGCCGCGGTTGCAAACATTCAGGCGTGGCAGCCAGATAGGCTGGTCCCCGTAGGACACTGCCAATGGACTGGGTATATCTGCTTCCCGTTCTTCTCACCTGAGTGCTACTGATTCCAGCTTTGACGGCTACACTCTACTTAACCGGAGCCGTAAGTTGAACCTCAACTTATGGCACTTTGTGAAAGTGATGAGAACTAGAGCTCAGTTGTTTGGCACGCCACCACTGTCCATCCAGCACTATGGACGGCACTGCCTACATCTGGCTCTAATTAGTCCACGGTTGTGTTCAGCCGAATGACCTCTGCCGGGAACACTCAGAATGAGGTTCTTAGTTATTGCAACATAGGAACGTTTCACTGCTTTCAAGGCTTCTCAGGAAGAGTTCCGGAATCTTGCTGCCCGCCGGCGTCCGGCTGTTCCGGGTGAACATCTCCTTGTAAATCCCCGGTGGTTTCTTGTACACCCGTGAAATTTGGCCAGGTTATGCAGTTTGCATTGCTGCACAATTGCGCCTGCCTAGCTCGGCCCCGGTTGCAAACATTCAGGCGTGGCAGCCAGATAGGCTGGTCCCCGTAGGACACTGCCAATGGACTGGGTATATCTGCTTCCCGTTCTTCTCACCTGAGTGCTACTGATTCCAGCTTTGACGGCTACACTCTACTCAACCGGAGCCGTAAGTTGAACCTCAACTTATGGCACTTTGTGAAAGTGATGAGAACTAGAGCTCAGTTGTTTGGCACGCCACCACTGTCCATCCAGCACTATGGACGGCACTGCCTACATCTGGCTCTAATTAGTCCACGGTTGTGTTCAGCCGAATGACCTCTGCCGGGAACACTCAGAATGAGGTTCTTAGTTATTGCAACATAGGAGCGTTTCACTGGTCTCAAGGCTTCTCAGGAAGAATTCCGGAATCTTGCTGCCGGCAGGCCTCCGGCTGTTCCGGGTGAACATCTGCTTGTAAATCCCCCGTGGTTTCTTGTACACCCGTGAAATTTGGCCAGGTTATACAGATTGCATTGCTGCACAATTACGCCTGCTTAGCTCGGCCGCGCTTGCAAACATTCAGGCGTGGCAGCCAGATAGGCTAGTCCCCGTAGGACACTGCCAGCGGACAGGCTATATCTGCTTCACGTTCTTCTCACCTGAGTGCTACTGATTCCAGCTTTGACCGCTACACTCTACTCAACCGGAGCCGTAATTTGAACCTCAACTTAGGGCACTTTGTGAAACTGTTGAGAACTAGAGCTCATTTGTTTGGCACGCCACCACTGTTCATCCAGCACTATGGACGGCACTGCCTACATCTGGCTCTAATTAGTCCACGGTTGTGTTCAGCTGAATGACCTCTGTCGGGAACACTCAGAATGATGTTCTGAGTTATTGCAACATAGGAGCGTTTCACTGCTTTCAAGGCTTCTCAGGAAGAATTCCGGAATCTTGCTGCCGGCAGGCCTCCGGCTCTTCCGGGTGAACATCTCCTTGTAAATCCCCCGTGGTTTTTTGTCCATCCGTGAAATTTGGCCAGGTTATACAGATTGCATTGCTGCACAAATACGCCTGCTTAGCTCGGCCGCGCTTGCAAACATTCAGGCGTGGCAGCCAGATAGGCTAGTCCCCGTAGGACACTGCCAGCGGACTGGCTATATCTGCTTCACGTTCTTCTCACCTGAGTGCTACTGATTCCAGCTTTGACCGCTACACTCTACTCAACCGGAGCCGTAAGTTGAACCTCAACTTAGGGCACTTTGTGAAACTGTTGAGAACTAGAGCTCAGTTGTTTGGCACGCCACCACTGTCCATCCAGCACTATGGACGGCACTGCCTACATCTGGCTCTAATTAGTCCACGGTTGTGTTCAGCTGAATGACCTCTGTCGGGAACACTCAGAATGATGTTCTGAGTTATTGCAACATAGGAGCGTTTCACTGCTTTCAAGGCTTCTCAGGAAGAATTCCGGAATCTTGCTGCCGGCAGGCCTCCGGCTCTTCCGGGTGAACATCTCCTTGTAAATCCCCCGTGGTTTCTTGTCCATCCGTGAAATTTGGCCAGGTTATGCAGTTTGCATTGCTGCACAATTGCGCCTACCTACCTCGGCCTCGGTTGCAAACATTCAGGCGTGGCAGCCAGATAGGCTGGTCCCCGTAGGACACTGCCAGCGGACGGGGTATATCTGCTTCCCGTGCTTCTCACCTGAGTGCTACTGATTCCATATTTGACGGCTACACTCTACTCAACCGGAGCAGTAAGTTGAACCTGAACTTATGGCACTTTGTGAAAGTGATGAGAACTAGAGCTCAGTTTTTTGGCACGCCACCACTGTCCATCCAGCACTATGGACGGCACTATCTACATCTGGCTCTAATTAGTCCACGGTTGTGTTCAGCCGAATGACCTCTGCCGGGAACACTCAGAATGAGGTTTTCAGTTATTTCAACATAGGAGCGTTTCACTGCTTTCAAGGCTTCTCAGGAAGAATTCCGGAATCTTGCTGCCGGCAGGCCTCCGGCAGTTCCGGGTAAACATCTCCTTGTAAATCCCCCGTGGTTTCTTGTACACCCGTGAAATTTGGCCAGTTTATGCAGTTTGAATTGCTGCACAATTGCGCCTGCCTAGCTCGGCCGCGATTGCAAACATTCAGGCGTGGCAGCCAGATAGGCTGGTCCCCGTAGGACACTGCCAGCGGACTGGGTATATCTGATTCCCGTTCTTCTCACCTGAGTGCTACTGATTCCAGCTTTGACGGCTACACTCTACTCAACCGGAGCAGTAAGTTGAACCTCAACTTATGGCACTTTTTGAAACTGTTGAGAACTAGAGCTCAGTTGTTTGGCACGCCACCACTCTTCATCCAGCCCTATGGACGGCACTGCCTACATCTGGCTCTAATTAGTCCACGGTTGTGTTCAGCCGAATGACCTCTGCCTGGAACACTCAGAATGAGGTTCTGAGTTATTGCAACATAGGAGCGTTTCACTGCTTTCAAGGCTTCTCAGGAAGAATTCTGGAATCTTGCTGCCGGCAGGCCTCCGGCTGTTCCGGGTGAACATCTCCTTGTAAATCCCCTGTGGTTTCTTCTACACCCTTGAAATTTGGCCAGGTTATACAGTTTGCATTGCTGCACAATTCCGCCTGCTTAGCTCGGCCGCGCTTGCAAACATTCAGGCGTGGCAGCCAGATAGGCTAGTCCCCGTAGGACACTGCCAGCGGACTGGCTATATCTGCTTCACGTTCTTCTCACCTGAGTGCTACTGATTACAGCTTTGACCGCTACACTCTACTCAACCGGAGCCGTAAGTTGAACCTCAACTTAGGGCACTTTGTGAAACTGTTGAGAACTAGAGCTCAGTTGTTTGGCACGCCACCACTGTCCATCCAGCACTATGGACGGCACTGCCTACATCTGGCTCTAATTAGTCCACGGTTGTGTTCAGCTGAATGACCTCTGCCGGGAACACTCAGAATGAGGTTCTGAGTTATTGCAACATAGGAGTGTTTCACTGCTTTCAAGGCTTCTCAGGAAGAATTCCGGAATCTTGCTGCCGGCAGGACTCCGGCTCTTCCGGGTGAACATCTCCTTGTAAATCCCCCGTGGTATCTTGTACACCCGTGAAATTTGGCCAGGTTATGCAGTTTGCATTGCTGCACAATTGCGCCTGCCTACCTCGGCCGCGGTTGCAAACATTCAGGCGTGGCAGCCAGATAGGCTGGTCCCCGTAGGACACTGCCAGCGGACTGGGTATATCTGCTTCCCGTTCTTCTCACCTGAGTGCTACTGATTCCAGCTTTGACGGCTACACTCTACTCAACCTTAGCAGTAAGTTTAACCTCTATTTATGGCACTTTGTGAAACTGTTGAGAACTAGAGCTCAGTTGTTTGGCACGCCACCACTGTCCATCCAGCACTATGAACGGCACTGCCTACATCTGGCTCTAATTAGTCCATGGTTGTGTTCAGCCGAATGACCTCTGCCGGCAACACTCAGAATGAGGTTCTGAGTTATTTCAACATAGGAGCGTTTCACTGCTTTCAAGGCTTCTCAGGAAGAGTTCCGGAATCTTGCTGCCCGCCGGCGTCCGGCTGTTCCCGGTGAACATCTCCTTGTAAATCCCCCGTGGTTTCTTGTACACCCGTGAAATTTGGCCAGGTTATGCAGTTTGCATTGCTGCACAATTGTGCCTGCCTAGCTCGGCAGCGGTTGCAAACATTGAGGTGTGGCAGCCAGATAGGCTGGTCACCGTAGGACACTGCCAGCGGACTGGCTATATCTGCTTCACGTTCTTCTCACCTGAGTGCTACTGATTCCAGCTTTGACCGCTACACGCTACTCAACCGGAGCCGTAAGTTCAACCTCAACCTAGGGCACTTTGTGAAACTGTTTAGAACTAGAAGTCAGTTGTTTGGCACGCCACCACAGTCCATCCAGCACTATGGACGGCACTGCCTACATCTGGCTCTAATTAGTCCACGGTTGTGTTCAGCCGAATGACCTCCGCCTGGAACACTCAGAATGAGGTTCTGAGTTATTGCAACATAGAAGCCTTTCACTGCTTTCAAGGCTTCTCAGGAAGAATTCCGGAATCTTGCTGCCGGCAGGCCTCCGGCTGTTCCAGGTGAACATCTCCTTGTAAATCCCCCGTGGTTTCTTGTACACCCGTGAAATTTGGCCAGGTTATGCAGTTTGCATTGCTGCACAATTTCGTCTGCCTAGCTCGGCCGCGGTTGCAAACATTCAGGCGTGGCAGCCAGATAGGCTGGTCCCCGTAGGACACTGCCAATTGACTGGGTATATCTGCTTCCCGTTCTTCTCACCTGAGTGCTACTGATTCCTGCTTTGACGGCTACACTCTACTCAACCGGAGCCGTAAGTTGAACCTCAACTTAGGGCACTTTGTGAAACTGTTGAGAACTAGAGCTCAGTTGTTTGGCACGCCACCACTGTCCATCCAGCACTATGGACTGCACTGCCTACATCTGGCTCTAATTAGTCCACGGTTGTGTTCAGCCGAATGACCTCTGCCAGGATCACTCAGAATGAGGTTCTGAGTTATTGCAACATAGGAGCGTTTCACTGCTTTCAAGGCTTCTCAGGAAGAATTCTGGAATCTTGCTGCCGGCAGGCCTCTGGCTGTTCCGGGTGAACATCTCCTTGTAAATCCCCCGTGGTTTCTTGTACACCCGTGAAATTTGGCCAGGTTATGCAGTTTGCATTGCTGCACATTTCTGCCTGCTTCACTCTGCCGCGATTGCAAACATTCAGGCGTGGCAGCCAGATAGGCTGGTCCTCGTAGGACACTGCCAGCGGACTGGGTATATCTGCTTCCCGTTCTTCTCACCTGAGTGCTACTGATTCCAGCTTTGACCGCTACACTCTACTCAACCGGAGCCGTAAGTTGAACCTCAACTTAGGGTACTTTGTGAAACTGTTGAGAACTAGAGCTCAGTTGTTTGGCACGCCACCACTGTCCATCCAGCACTATGGACGGCACTGCCTGCATCTGGCTCTAATTAGTCCATGGTTGTGTTCAGCCGAATGACCTCTGCCGGGAACACTCAGAATGAGGTTCTGAGTTATTGCAACATAGGAGCTTTTCACTGCTTTCAAGGCTTCTCAGGAAGAATTCCGGAATCTTGCTGCCGGCAGGCCTCCGGCAGTTCCGTGTAAACATCTCCTTGTAAATCCCCCGTGGTTTCTTGTACATCCGTGAAATTTGGCCAGGTTATGCAGTTTGCATTGCTGCACAATTGCGCCTGCCTACCTCGTCTGTGGTTGCAAACATTCAGGCGTGGCAGCCAGATAGGCTGGTCCCCGTAGGACACTGCAAGCGGACTGGGTATATCTGCTTCCCGTTCTTCTCACCTGAGTGCTACTGATTCCAGCTTTGACGGCTACACTCTACTCAACCGGAGCAGTAAGTTAAACCTCTACTCATGGCACTTTGTGAAACTGTTGAGAACTAGAGCTCAGTTGTTTGGCACGCCACCACTCTCCATCCAGCACTATGGACGGCACTGCCTACATCTGGCTCTAATTAGTCCACGGTTGTGTTCAGCCGAATGACCTCTGCCGGGGACACTCACAATGATGTTCTGAGTTATTGCAACATAGGAGCGTTTCACTGCTTTCAAGGCTTCTCAGGAAGAATTCCGGAATCTTGCTGCCGACAGGCCTCCGGCAGTTCCGCGTAAACATCTCCTTGTAAATCCCCCGTGGTTTCTTGTACATCCATGAAATTTGGCCAGGTTATGCAGTTTGCATTGCTGCACAATTGTGCCTGCCTAGCTCGGCCGCGGTTGCAAACATTCAGGCCTGGCAGCCAGATAGGCTGGTCCCCGTAGGACACTGCCAGCGGACTGGGTATATCTGCTTCCCGTTCTTCTCACCTGAGTGCTACTGATTCCAGCTTTGACGGCTACACTCTACTCAACCGGAGCAGTAAGTTGAACTTCAACTTATGGCACTTTGTGAAAGTGTTGAGAACTAGAGCTCAGTTGTTTGGCACGCCACCACTGTCCATCCAGCACTATGGACGGCACTGCCTACATCTGGCTCTAATTAGTCCATGGTTGTGTTCAGCCGAATGACCTCTGCCGGGAACACTCAGAATGAGGTTCTGAGTTATTGCAACATAGGAGCGTTTCAATGCTTTCAAGGCTTCTCAGGAAGAATACCGGAATCTTGCTGCCGGCAGGCCTCCGGCTCTTCCGGGTGAACATCTCCTTGTAAATCCCCAATGGTTTCTTGTACACCCGTGAAATTTGGCCAGGTTATGCAGTTTGCATTGCTGCACAATTGCGCCTGCCTAGCTCGGTCGCGGTTGCAAACATTCAGGCGTGTCAGCCAGATAGGCTGGGCCCCGTGGACACTGCCAGCGGACTGGGTATATCTGCTTCCCGTTCTTCTCACCTGAGTACTACTGATTCCAGCTTTCACGGCTACACTCTACTCAACCGGAGCAGTAAGTTGAACCTCAACTTAGGGCACTTTGTGAAAGTGATGACAACTAGAGCTCAGTTGTTTGGCACGCCACCACTGTCCATCCAGCACTATGGACGGCACTGCCTACATCTGGCTCTAATTAGGCCACAGTTGTGTTCAGCCGAATGACCTCTGCCGGGAACACTCAGAATGAGGTTCTGAGTTATTGCAACATAGGAGCGTTTCACTGCTTTCAAGGTTTCTCAGGAAGAATTCCGGAATCTTGCTGCCGGCAGGCCTCCAGCTGTTCCTGGTGAACATCTCCTTGTAAATCCCCCGTAGTTTCTTGTACACCCGTGAAATTTGGACAGGTTATGCAGTTTGCATTGCTGCACAATTGCGCCTGCCTAACTCGGCCGCGGTTGCAAACATTCAGGCATGGCAGCCAGATAGGCTGGTCCCCGTAGGACTCTGCCAGCGGACTGGGTATATCTGCTTCCCGTTCTCCTCACCTGAGTGCTACTGATTCCAGCTTTGACGGCTACACTCTACTCAACCGGAGCATTAAGTTGACCCTCAACTTATGGCACTTTGTGAAACTGTTCAGAACTAGAGCACAGTTGTTTGGCACGATACCACTCTCCATCCAGCACTATGGACGGGACTCCCTACATATGGCTCTAATTAGTCCACGGTTGTGTTCAGCCGAATGACCTCTGCCGGGAACACTCAGAATGAGGTTCTGAGTTATTGCAACATAGGAGCGTTTCACTGCTTTCAAGGCTTCTCAGGAAGAATTCCGGAATCTTGCTGCCGGCAGGCCTCCGGCTGTTCAGGGTGAACACCTCCTTGTAAATCCCCCGTGGTTTCTTGTACACCCGTGAAATTTGGCCAGGTTATGCAGTTTGCATTAGTGCACAATTGCGCCTGCCTAGCTAGGCCGCGGTTGCAAACATTCAGGCGTGGCAGCCAGATAGGCTGGTCCCCGTAGGACACTGCCAGCGGACTGGGTATATCTGCTTCCCGTTCTTCTCACCTGAGTGCTACTGATTCCATGTTTGACGGCTACACTCTACTCAACCGGAGCATTAAGTTGAACCTCAACTTATGGCATTTTGTGAAACTGTTGAGAACTAGAGCTCAGTTGTTTGGCACGCCACCACTGTCCATCCAGCACTATGGACGGCACTGCCTACATCTGGCTCTAATTAGTCCACGATTGTGTTCAGCCGAATGACCTCTGCCGGGAACACTGAGAATGAGGTTCTGAGTTATTGCAACATAGGAGCGTTTCACTGCTTTCAAGGCTTCTCAGGAAGAATTCCGGAATCTTGCTGCCGGCAGTCCTCCGGCTGTTCCGGGTGAACATCTCCTTGTAAATCCCCTGTGGTTTCTTGTACACCCGTGAAATTTGGACAGCTTATGGAGTTTGCATTGCTGCACAATTGTGCCTGCCTAGCTCCGCCGTGTTTGAAACTTTCAGGCGTGGCAGCCAGATAGGCTGGTCCCCATAGTACTCTGCCAGCGGACTGGGTATATCTGCTTCCCGTTCTTCTCACCTGAGTGCTACTGATTCCAGATTTGACGGCTACACTCTACTCAACCGGAGCAGTAAGTTGAACTTCAACTTATGGCACTTTGTGAAACTGTTGAGAACTAGAGCTCAGGTGTTTGGCACGCCACCACTGTCCATCCAGCACTATGGACGGCTCTCCCTACATCTGGCTCTAATTAGTCCACGGTTGTGTTCAGCCGAATGACCTCTGCCGGGAACACTCAGAATGAGGTTCTGAGTTATTGCAACATAGGAGCGTTTCACTGCTTTCAAGGCTTCTCAGGAAGAATTCCGCAATCTTGCTGCCGGCAGGCCTCCGGCTGTTCCGGCTGAACATCTCCTTGTAAATCCCCCGTGGTTTCTTGTACACCCGTGAAATTTGGACAGGTTATGCAGTTTGCATTGCTGCACAATTCCGCCTGCCTAACTCGACCGCGGTTGCAAACATACAGGCGTGGCAGCCAGATAGGCTGGGCCCCGTAGGACACTGCCAGCGGACTGGGTATATCTATTTCCCGTTCTTCTCACCTAAGTACTACTGATTCCAGCTTTGACGGCTACACTCTACTCAACCGGAGCAGTAAGTTGAACCTCAACTTAGGGCACTTTGTGAAAGTGATGACAACTAGAGCTCAGTTGTTTGGCACGCCACCACTGTCCATCCAGCACTATGGACGGCACTGCCTACATCTGGCTCTAATTAGGCCACAGTTGTGTTCAGCCGAATGACCTCTGCCGGGAACACTCAGAATGAGGTTCTGAGTTATTGCAACATAGGAGCGTTTCACGGCTTTCAAGGCTTCTCAGGAAGAATTCCGAAATCTTGCTGCCGGCAGGCCTCCGGCTGTTCCGGGTGAACATCTCCTTGTAAAAACCCCATGGTTTCTTGTACACCCGTGAAATTTGGCCAGGTTATGCAGTTTGCATGGCTTCACAATTGTGCCTGCCTAGCTCGGCCGCGGTTGCAAACATTCAGGCGTGGCAGCCAGATAGGCTGGTCCCCGTAGGACACTGCCAGCGGACTGGGTATATCTGCTTCCCGTTCTTCTCACCTGAGTGCTACTGATTCCAGCTTTGACGGCTACACTCTACTCAACCAGAGCAGTAAGTTGAACCTCAACTTATGGCACTTTGTGAAAGTGTTGAGCACTAGAACTCAGTTGTTTGGCACGCCACCACTGTCCATCCAGCACTATGGACGGCACTGCCTACATCTGGCTCTAATTAGTCCACGGTTGTGTTAAGCCGAATGACCTCTGCCGAGAACACTCAGAATGAGGTTCTGAGTTATTGCAACATAGGAGCGTTTCACGGCTTTCAAGGCTTCTCAGGAAGAATTCCGCAATCTTGCTGCCGGCAGGCCTCCGGCTGTTCCGGGTGAACATCTCCTTGTAAATCCCCCGTGGTTTCTTGTACACCCGTGAAATTTGGACAGGTTATGCAGTTTGCATTGCTGCACAATTGCGCCTGCCTAGCTCGGCCGCGGTTGCAAACATTCAGGCGTGTCAGCCAGATAGGGTGGTCCCCGTAGGACACTGCCAGCGGACTGGGTATATCTGCTTCCCGTTCTTCTCACCTGAGTGCTACTGATTCCAGCTTTGACGGCTACACTCTATGCAACCGGAGCATTAAGTTGAACCTCAACTTATGGGACTTTGTGAAAGTGTTGAGAACTAGAGCTCAGTATTTTGGCACGCCACCACTCTCCATCCAGCACTATGGACGGCACTGCCTACATCTGGCTCTAATTAGTCCACGGTTGTGTTCAGCCGAATGACCTCTGCCGGCAACACTCAGAATGAGGTTCTGAGTTATTGCAACATAGGAGCGTTTCACTGCTTTCAAGGCTTCTCAGGATGAATTTCGGAATCTTGCTGCCGGCAGGCCTCCGGCTGTTCCGGGTGAACATCTCCTTGTAAATCCCCCGTGGTTTCTTGTACACCCGTGAAATTTTCCAGGTTATGCAGTTTGCATTGCTGCACAATTGTGCCTGCCTAGCTCGGCCGCGGTTGCAAACATTCAGGCGTGGCAGCCAGATGGACTGATCCCCGTAGGACACTGCCAGCGGACTGGGTATATCTGCTTCCCATTCTTCTCACCTGAGTGCTACTGATTCCAGCTTTGACGGCTACACTCTACTCAACCGGAGCAGTAAATTGAACCTCAACTTATGGCACTTTGTGAAACTGTTGAGAACTAGAGCTCAGATGTTTGGCACGCCACCACTGTCCATCCAGTACTATGGACGACACTGCCTACATCTGGCTCTAAGTAGTCCACTGTTGTGTTCAGCCAAATGACATCTGCCGGGAACACTCAGAATGGGGTTCTGAGTTATTGCAACATAGGAGCGTTTCACTGCTTTCAAGGCTTCTCAGGAAGAATTCCGGAATCTTGCTACCGGCAGGCCTCCGGCTGTTCCGGCTGAACATCTCCTTGTAAATCCCCCGTGGTTTCTTGTACACCCGTGAAATTTGGCCAAATTATGCAGTTTGCATTGATGAACAATTGCGCCTGCCTAGCTCGGCCGCAGTTGCAAACATTCAGGCGTGGCAGCCAGATGGACTGGTCCCCGTAGGACACTACCATCGGACTGGGTATATCTGCTTCCCGTTCTTCTCACCTGAGTGCTACTGATTCCAGCTTTGACGGCTACACTCTACACAACCGGAGCAGTAAGTTGAACCTCAACTTATGGCACTTTGTGAAACTGTTCAGAACTAGAGCACAGTTGTTTGGCACGATACCACTCTCCATCCAGCAATATGGACGGGACTCCCTACATATGGCTCTAATTAGTCCACGGTTGTGTTCAGCCCAATGACCTCTGCCGGGAACACTCAGAATGAGGTTCTGAGTTATTGCAACATAGGAGCGTTTCACTGCTTTCAAGGCTTCTCAGGAAGAATTCCGGAATCTTGCTGCCGGCAGGCCTCTGGCTGTTCCGGGTGAACATCTCCTTGTAAATCCCCTGTGGTTTCTTGTACACCCGTGAAATTTGGCCAGGTTATGCAGTTTGGATTGCTGCACAATTGCGACAGCCTAGCTCGGCCGCGGTTGCAAACATTCAGGCGTAGCAACCAGATAGGCTGGTCCCCGTAGGACTCTGCCAGCGGACTGGGTATATCTGCTTCCCGTTCTCCTCACCTGAGTGCTACTGATTCCAGCTTTAACGGCTACACTCTACTCAACCGGAGCATTAAGTTGACCCTCAACTTATGGCACTTTGTGAAACTGTTCAGAACTAGAGCACAGTTGTTTGGCACGATACCACTCTCCATCCAGCACTATGGACGGGACTCCCTACATATGGCTCTAATTAGTCCACGGTTGTGTTCAGCCGAATGACCTCTGCCGGGAACACTCAGAATGAGGTTCTGAGTTATTGCAACATAGGAGCGTTTCACTGCTTTCAAGGCTTCTCAGGAAGAATTCCGGAATCTTGCTGCCGGCAGGCCTCCGGCTGTTCAGGGTGAACACCTCCTTGTAAATCCCCCGTGGTTTCTTGTACACCCGTGAAATTTGGCCAGGTTATGCAGTTTGCATTAGTGCACAATTGCGCCTGCCTAGCTAGGCCGCGGTTGCAAACATTCAGGCGTGGCAGCCAGATAGGCTGGTCCCCGTAGGACACTGCCAGCGGACTGGGTATATCTGCTTCCCGTTCTTCTCACCTGAGTGCTACTGATTCCATGTTTGACGGCTACACTCTACTCAACCGGAGCATTAAGTTGAACCTCAACTTATGGCATTTTGTGAAACTGTTGAGAACTAGAGCTCAGTTGTTTGGCACGCCACCACTGTCCATCCAGCACTATGGACGGCACTGCCTACATCTGGCTCTAATTAGTCCACGATGGTGTTCAGCCGAATGACCTCTGCCGGGAACACTGAGAATGAGGTTCTGAGTTATTGCAACATAGGAGCGTTTCACTGCTTTCAAGGCTTCTCAGGAAGAATTCCGGAATCTTGCTGCCGGCAGTCCTCCGGCTGTTCCGGGTGAACATCTCCTTGTAAATCCCCTGTGGTTTCTTGTACACCCGTGAAATTTGGACAGCTTATGGAGTTTGCATTGCTGCACAATTGTGCCTGCCTAGCTCCGCCGTGTTTGAAACTTTCAGGCGTGGCAGCCAGATAGGCTGGTCCCCATAGTACTCTGCCAGCGGACTGGGTATATCTGCTTCCCGTTCTTCTCACCTGAGTGCTACTGATTCCAGATTTGACGGCTACTCTCTACTCAACCGGAGCAGTAAGTTGAACTTCAACTTATGGCACTTTGTGAAACTGTTGAGAACTAGAGCTCAGGTGTTTGGCACGCCACCACTGTCCATCCAGCACTATGGACGGCTCTCCCTACATCTGGCTCTAATTAGTCCACGGTTGTGTTCAGCCGAATGACCTCTGCCGGGAACACTCAGAATGAGGTTCTGAGTTATTGCAACATAGGAGCGTTTCACTGCTTTCAAGGCTTCTCAGGAAGAATTCCGCAATCTTGCTGCCGGCAGGCCTCCGGCTGTTCCGGGTGAACATCTCCTTGTAAATCCCCCGTGGTTTCTTGTACACCCGTGAAATTTGGACAGGTTATGCAGTTTGCATTGCTGCACAATTCCGCCTGCCTAACTCGACCGCGGTTGCAAACATACAGGCGTGGCAGCCAGATAGGCTGGGCCCCGTAGGACACTGCCAGCGGACTGGGTATATCTATTTCCCGTTCTTCTCACCTAAGTACTACTGATTCCAGCTTTGACGGCTACACTCTACTCAACCGGAGCAGTAAGTTGAACCTCAACTTAGGGCACTTTGTGAAAGTGATGACAACTAGAGCTCAGTTGTTTGGCACGCCACCACTGTCCATCCAGCACTATGGACGGCACTGCCTACATCTGGCTCTAATTAGGCCACAGTTGTGTTCAGCCGAATGACCTCTGCCGGGAACACTCAGAATGAGGTTCTGAGTTATTGCAACATAGGAGCGTTTCACGGCTTTCAAGGCTTCTCAGGAAGAATTCCGAAATCTTGCTGCCGGCAGGCCTCCGGCTGTTCCGGGTGAACATCTCCTTGTAAAAACCCCATGGTTTCTTGTACACCCGTGAAATTTGGCCAGGTTATGCAGTTTGCATGGCTTCACAATTGTGCCTGCCTAGCTCGGCCGCGGTTGCAAACATTCAGGCGTGGCAGCCAGATAGGCTGGTCCCCGTAGGACACTGCCAGCGGACTGGGTATATCTGCTTCCCGTTCTTCTCACCTGAGTGCTACTGATTCCAGCTTTGACGGCTACACTCTACTCAACCGGAGCAGTAAGTTGAACCTCAACTTATGGCACTTTGTGAAAGTGTTGAGCACTAGAACTCAGTTGTTTGGCACGCCACCACTGTCCATCCAGCACTATGGACGGCACTGCCTACATCTGGCTCTAATTAGTCCACGGTTGTGTTAAGCCGAATGACCTCTGCCGAGAACACTCAGAATGAGGTTCTGAGTTATTGCAACATAGGAGCGTTTCACTGCTTTCAAGGCTTCTCAGGAAGAATTCCGGAATCTTGCTGCCGGCAGGCCTCCGGCTGTTCCGGGTGAACATCTCCTTGTAAATCCCCCATGGTTTCTTGTACACCCGTGAAATTTGGACAGGTTATGCAGTTTGCATTGCTGCACAATTGCGCCTGCCTAGCTCGGCCGCGGTTGCAAACATTCAGGCGTGTCAGCCAGCTAGGGTGGTCCCCGTAGGACACTGCCAGCGGACTGGGTATATCTGCTTCCCGTTCTTCTCACCTGAGTGCTACTGATTCCAGATTTGACGGCTACACTCTATGCAACCGGAGCATTAAGTTGAACCTCAACTTATGGGACTTTGTGAAAGTGTTGAGAACTAGAGCTCAGTATTTTGGCACGCCACCACTCTCCATCCAGCACTATGGACGGCACTGCCTACATCTGGCTCTAATTAGTCCACGGTTGTGTTCAGCCGAATGACCTCTGCCGGCAACACTCAGAATGAGGTTCTGAGTTATTGCAACATAGGAGCGTTTCACTGCTTTCAAGGCTTCTCAGGATGAATTTCGGAATCTTGCTGCCGGCAGGCCTCCGGCTGTTCCGGGTGAACATCTCCTTGTAAATCCCCCGTGGTTTCTTGTACACCCGTGAAATTTTCCAGGTTATGCAGTTTGCATTGCTGCACAATTGTGCCTGCCTAGCTCGGCCGCGGTTGCAAACATTCAGGCGTGGCAGCCAGATGGACTGATCCCCGTAGGACACTGCCAGCGGACTGGGTATATCTGCTTCCCATTCTTCTCACCTGAGTGCTACTGATTCCAGCTTTGACGGCTACACTCTACTCAACCGGAGCAGTAAATTGAACCTCAACTTATGGCACTTTGTGAAACTGTTGAGAACTAGAGCTCAGATGTTTGGCACGCCACCACTGTCCATCCAGTACTATGGACGACACTGCCTACATCTGGCTCTAAGTAGTCCACTGTTGTGTTCAGCCAAATGACATCTGCCGGGAACACTCAGAATGGGGTTCTGAGTTATTGCAACATAGGAGCGTTTCACTGCTTTCAAGGCTTCTCAGGAAGAATTCCGGAATCTTGCTACCGGCAGGCCTCCGGCTGTTCCGGCTGAACATCTCCTTGTAAATCCCCCGTGGTTTCTTGTACACCCGTGAAATTTGGCCAAATTATGCAGTTTGCATTGATGAACAATTGCGCCTGCCTAGCTCGGCCGCAGTTGCAAACATTCAGGCGTGGCAGCCAGATGGACTGGTCCCCGTAGGACACTACCATCGGACTGGGTATATCTGCTTCCCGTTCTTCTCACCTGAGTGCTACTGATTCCAGCTTTGACGGCTACACTCTACACAACCGGAGCAGTAAGTTGAACCTCAACTTATGGCACTTTGTGAAACTGTTCAGAACTAGAGCACAGTTGTTTGGCACGATACCACTCTCCATCCAGCAATATGGACGGGACTCCCTACATATGGCTCTAATTAGTCCACGGTTGTGTTCAGCCCAATGACCTCTGCCGGGAACACTCAGAATGAGGTTCTGAGTTATTGCAACATAGGAGCGTTTCACTGCTTTCAAGGCTTCTCAGGAAGAATTCCGGAATCTTGCTGCCGGCAGGCCTCTGGCTGTTCCGGGTAAACATCTCCTTGTAAATCCCCTGTGGTTTCTTGTACACCCGTGAAATTTGGCCAGGTTATGCAGTTTGGATTGCTGCACAATTGCGACAGCCTAGCTCGGCCGCGGTTGCAAACATTCAGGCGTAGCAACCAGATAGGCTGGTCCCCGTAGGACTCTGCCAGCGGACTGGGTATATCTGCTTCCCGTTCTCCTCACCTGAGTGCTACTGATTCCAGCTTTAACGGCTACACTCTACTCAACCGGAGCATTAAGTTGACCCTCAACTTATGGCACTTTGTGAAACTGTTCAGAACTAGAGCACAGTTGTTTGGCACGATACCACTCTCCATCCAGCACTATGGACGGGACTCCCTACATATGGCTCTAATTAGTCCACGGTTGTGTTCAGCCGAATGACCTCTGCCGGGAACACTCAGAATGAGGTTCTGAGTTATTGCAACATAGGAGCGTTTCACTGCTTTCAAGGCTTCTCAGGAAGAATTCCGGAATCTTGCTGCCGGCAGGCCTCCGGCTGTTCAGGGTGAACACCTCCTTGTAAATCCCCCGTGGTTTCTTGTACACCCGTGAAATTTGGCCAGGTTATGCAGTTTGCATTAGTGCACAATTGCGCCTGCCTAGCTAGGCCGCGGTTGCAAACATTCAGGCGTGGCAGCCAGATAGGCTGGTCCCCGTAGGACACTGCCAGCGGACTGGGTATATCTGCTTCCTGTTCTTCTCACCTGAGTGCTACTGATTCCATGTTTGACGGCTACACTCTACTCAACCAGAGCATTAAGTTGAACCTCAACTTATGGCATTTTGTGAAACTGTTGAGAACTAGAGCTCAGTTGTTTGGCACGCCACCACTGTCCATCCAGCACTATGGACGGCACTGCCTACATCTGGCTCTAATTAGTCCACGATTGTGTTCAGCCGAATGACCTCTGCCGGGAACACTGAGAATGAGGTTCTGAGTTATTGCAACATAGGAGCGTTTCACTGCTTTCAAGGCTTCTCAGGAAGAATTCCAGAATCTTGCTGCCGGCAGGCCTCCGGCTGTTCCGGGTGAACATCTCCTTGTAAATCCCCTGTGGTTTCTTGTACACCCGTGAAATTTGGACAGGTTATGCAGTTTGCATTGCTGCACAATTGTGCCTGCCTAGCTCCGCCGTGTTTGAAACTTTCAGGCGTGGCAGCCAGATAGGCTGGTCCCCGTAGTACTCTGCCAGCGGACTGGGTATATCTGCTTCCCGTTCTTCTCACCTGAGTGCTACTGATTCCAGATTTGACGGCTACTCTCTACTCAACCAGAGCAGTAAGTTGAACTTCAACTTATGGCACTTTGTGAAACTGTTGAGAACTAGAGCTCAGGTGTTTGGCACGCCACCACTGTCCATCCAGCACTATGGACGGCACTCCCTACATCTGGCTCTAATTAGTCCACGGTTGTGTTCAGCCGAATGACCTCTGCCAGGAACACTCAGAATGAGGTTCTGAGTTATTGCAACATAGGAGCGTTTCACTGCTTTCAAGGCTTCTCAGGAAGAATTCCGCAATCTTGCTGCCGGCAGGCCTCCGGCTGTTCCGGGTGAACATCTCCTTGTAAATCCCCCGTGGTTTCTTGTACACCCGTAAAATTTGGACAGGTTATGCAGTTTGCATTGCTGCACAATTCCGCCTGCCTAACTCGACCGCGGTTGCAAACATTCAGGCGTGGCAGCCAGATAGGCTGGGCCCCGTAGGACACTGCCAGCGGACTGGGTATATCTATTTCCCGTTCTTCTCACCTAAGTACTACTGATTCCAGCTTTGACGGCTACACTCTACTCAACCGGAGCAATAAGTTGAACCTCAACTTAGGGCACTTTGTGAAAGTGATGACAACTAGAGCTCAGTTGTTTGGCACGCCACCACTGTCCATCCAGCACTATGGACGGCACTGCCTACATCTGGCTCTAATTAGTCCTTGGTTGTGTTCAACCGAATGACCTCTGCCGGGAACACTCAGAATGAGGTTCTGAGTTATTGCAACGTAGGAGCGTTTCACGGCTTTCAAGGCTTCTCAGGAAGAATTCCGGAATCTTGCTGCCGGCAGGCCTCCGGCTGTTCCGGGTGAACATCTCCTTGTAAAAACCCCATGGTTTCTTGTACACCCGTGAAATTTGGCCAGGTTATGCAGTTTGCATGGCTTCACAATTGTGCCTGCCTAGCTCGGCCGCGGTTGCAAACATTCAGGCGTGGCAGCCAGATAGGCTGGTCCCCGTAGGACACTGCCAGCGGACTGGGTATATCTGCTTCCCGTTCTTCTCACCTGAGTGCTACTGATTCCAGCTTTGACGGCTACACTCTACTCAACCGGAGCAGTAAGTTGAACCTCAACTTATGGCACTTTGTGAAAGTGTTGAGCACTAGAACTCAGTTGTTTGGCACGCCACCACTGTCCATCCAGCACTATGGACGGCACTGCCTACATCTGGCTCTAATTAGTCCACGGTTGTGTTAAGACGAATGACCTCTGCCGGGAACACTCAGAATGAGGTTCTGAGTTATTGCAACATAGGAGCGTTTCACTGCTTTCAAGGCTTCTCAGGAAGAATTCCGGAATCTTGCTGCCGGCAGGCCTCCGGCTGTTCCGGGTGAACATCTCCTTGTAAATACCCCGTGGTTTCTTGTACACCCGTGAAATTTGACGGGGTTATGCAGTTTGCATTGCTGCACAATTGCGCTTGCCTAGCTCGGTCGCGGTTACAAACATTCAGGCGTGGCAGCCACATGGACTGGTCCCCGTAGGACACTGCCAGCGGACTGGGTATATCTGCTTCCCGTTCTTCTCACCTGAGTGCTACTGATTCCAGCTTTGACGGCTACACTCTACTCAACCGGAGCAGTAAGTTGAACCTCAACTTATGGCACTTTGTGAAACTGTTGAGAACTAGAGCTCAGTTGTTTGGCACGCCACCACTGTCCATCCAGCACTATGGACGGCACTGCCTACATCTGGCTCTAATTAGTCCACGATTGTGTTCAGCCGAATGACCTCTGCCGGGGACACTCAGAATGATGTTCTGAGTTATTGCAACATAGGAGCGTTTCACTGCTTTCAAGGCTTCTCAGGAAGAATTCCGGAATCTTGCTGCCGGCAGGCCTCCGGCTGTTCCGGGTGAACATCTCCTTGTAAATCCCCCATGGTTTCTTGTACACCCGTGAAATTTGGCCAGGTTATGCAGTTTGCACTGCTGCACAATTGCGGCTGCCTAGCTCGGCCGCAGTTACAAACATTCAGGCGTGGCAGCCAGATAGGCTGGTCCCCGTAGGACACTGCCAGCGGACTGGGTATATCTGCTTCCCGTTCTTCTCACCTGAGTGCTACTGATTCCAGCTTTGACGGCTACACTCTACTCAACCGGAGCAGTATGTTGAACCTCAACTTATAGCACTTGTGAAACTGTTGATAACTTGAGCACAGTTGTTTGGCACGCCACCACTCTCCATCCAGCACTATGGACGGCACTCCGTACATCTGGCTCTAATTAGTCCACGGTTGTGTTCAGCCGAATGACCTCTGCCGGGAACACTCAGAATGAGGTTCTGAGTTATTGCAACATAGGAGCGTTTCACTGCTTTCAAGGCTTCTCAGGAAGAATTCCGGAATCTTGCTGCCGGCAGGCCTCCGGCTGTTCCGGGTGAACATCTCCTTGTAAATCCCCCGTGGTTTCTTGTACACCCGTGAAATTTGGCCAGGTTATGCAGTTTGCATTGCTGCACAATTGCGCCTGCCTAGCTCGGCCGCGGTTACAAACATTCAGGCGTGGCAGCCAGATAGGCTGGTCCCCGTAGGACACTGCCAGCGGACTGGGTATATCTGCTTCCCGTTCTTCTCACCTGAGTGCTACTGATTCCAGCTTTGATGGCTACACTCTACTCAACCGGAGCAGTAAGTTGAACTTCAACTTATGGCACTTTGTGAAAGTGTTGAGAAGTAGAGCTCAGATGTTTGGCACGCCACCAATCTCCATCCAGCACTATGGACGGCACTGCCTACATCTGGCTCTAATTAGTCCACGGTTGTGTTCAGCCGAATGACCTCTGCCGGGAACACTCAGAATGAGGTTCTGAGTTATTGCAACATAGGAGCGTTTCACTGCTTTCAAGGATTCTCAGGAAGAATTCCGGAATTTTGCTGCCGGCATGCCTCCGGCTGTTCCGGGTGAACATCTCCTTGTAAATCCCCCATGGTTTCTAGTACACCCGTGAAATTTGGCCAGGTTATGCAGTTTGCATTGCTACACAATTGTGCCTGCCTAGCTCGGCCGCGGTTACAAACATTCAGGCCTGGCAGCCAGATTGGCTGGTCCCCGTAGGACACTGCCAGCAGACTGAGTATATCTGCTTCCCGTTCTTCTCACCTGAGTGCTACTGATTCCAGATTTGACGGCTACACTCTACTCAATCGGAGCAGTAAGTTGAACCTCAACTTATGGCACTTTTTGAAACTGTTGAGAACTAGAGCTCAGTTGTTTGGCACGCCAACACTGTCCATCCAGTACTATGGACGGAACTGCCTACATCTGGCTCTAATTAGTCCACGATTGTGTTCAGCCGAATGACCTCTGCTGGGAATACTCAGAATGCGGTTCTGAGTTATTGCAACATAGGAGCGTTTCACTGCTTTCAAGGCTTCTCAGGAAGAATTCCCGAATCTTGCTGCCAGCAGGCCTCCGGCTCTTCCGGGTGAACATCTCCTTGTAAATCCCCCGTGGTTTCTTGTACACCCGTGACATTTGGCCAGGTTATGCAGTTTGTATTGCTGCACAATTCCGCATGCAAAGCACAGCCGAGGTTGCAAACATTCAGGCGTGGCAGCCAGATAGGCTGGTCCCCGTAGGACACTGCCAGCGGACTGGGTATATCTGCTTCCCGTTCTTCTCACCTGAGTGCTACTGATTCCAGCTTTGACGGATACACTCTACTCAACCGGAGCTGTAAGTTGCACCTCAACTTATGGCACTTTGTGAAACTGTTGAGAACTAGCGCTCAGTTGTTTGGAACGCCACCAATCTCCATCCAGCACTATGGACGGCACTGCCTACATCTGGCTCTAATTAGTCCACGGTTGTGTTCAGCCGAATGACCTCTGCTGGGAATACTCAGAATGCGGTTCTGAGTTATTGCAACATAGGAGCGTTTCACTGCTTTCAAGGCTTCTCAGGAAGAATTCCCGAATCTTGCTGCCAGCAGGCCTCCGGCTCTTCCGGGTGAACATCTCCTTGTAAATCCCCCGTGGTTTCTTGTACACCCGTGAAATTTGGCCAGGTTATGCAGTTTGCATTGCTGCACAATTGCGCCAGCCTAGCTCGGCCGCGGTTGCAAACATTCAATCTTGACAGCCAGATAGGCTGGTCCCCGTAGGACGCTGCCAGCGGACTGGGTATATCTGCTTCCCGTTCTTCTCACCTGAGTGCTACTGATTCCAGCTTTGACGGCTACACTCTACTCAACCGGAGCAGTAAGTTGAACCTCAACTTATGGCACTTTGTGAAAGTGTTGAGAACTAGAGCTCAGATGTTTGGCATGCCACCACTGTCCATCCAGTACTATGGAAGACATTGCCTACATCTGGCTCTAATTAGTCCACGGTTGTGTTCAGCCGAATGACCTCTGCCGGGAACACTCAGAATGAGGTTCTGAGTTATTTCAACATAGGAGCGTTTCACTGCTTTCAAGGCTTCTCAGGAAGAATTCAAGAATCTTGCTGCCGGCAGGCCTCCGGCTGTTCCTGGTGAACATCTCCTTGTAAATCCGCCGTGGTTTCTTGTACACCCGTGAAATTTGGCCAGGTTATGCAGTTTGCATTGCTGCACAATTGCGCCTGCCTAGCTCGGCCGCGGTTACAAACATTCAGGCGTGGCAGCCAGATAGGCTAGTCCCCGTAGGACACTGCCAGCGGACTAGGTATATCTGCTTCCCGTTCTTCTCACCTGAGTGCTACTGATTCCAGCTTTGACGGCTACACTCTACTCAACCGGAGCAGTAAGTTGAACCTCAACTTATGGCACTGTGTGAAAGTGTTGAGAACTAGAGCTCAGTTGTTTGGCACGCCACCACTGTCCATCCAGCACTATGGACGGCACTGCCTACTTCTGGCTCTAATTAGTCCACGATTGTGTTCAGCCGAATGACCTCTGACGGCAACACTCAGAATGAGGTTCTGAGTTATTGCAACATAGGACCGTTTCAATGCTTTCAAGGCTTCTCAGGAAGAATTCCGGAATCTTGCTGCCGGCAGGCCTCCGGCTGTTCCGGGTGAACATCTCCTTGTAAATCTCTCGTCGTTTCTTGTACACCCGTGAAATCTGGCCAGGTTATGCAGTTTGCATTGCTGCACAATTGTGCCTGACTAGGTCGGCCGCGGTTGCAAACATTCAGGCGTGGCAGCCAGATGGACTGGTCCCCGTAGGACACTGCCAGCGGACTGGGTATATCTGCTTCCCGTTCTTCTCACCTGAGTGCTACTGATTCCAGCTTTGACGGCTACACTCTTCCCAACCGGAGCAGTAAGTTGAACCTCAACTTATGGCACTTTGTGAAACTGTTGAGAACTAGAGCTCAGATGTTTGGCACGCCACCACTGTCCATCAATTACTATGGACGGCACTGCATACATCTAGCTCTAATTAGTCCAGGGTTGTGTTCAGCCGAATTACCTCTGCCGGGAACACTCAGAATGAGGTTCTGAGTTATTGCAACATAGGAGCGTTTCACTGCTTTCAAGGCTTCTCAGGAAGAATTCCGGAATCTTGCTTCCGGCAGGCCTCCGGCTGTTCCGGGTGAACATCTCCTTGTAAATCCCCCGTGGTTTCTTGTACACCCGTGAAATTTGGCCAGGTTATGCAGTTTGCAATGCTGCACAATTGCGCCTGCCTAGCTCGGCCGCGGTTACAAACATTCAAGCGTGGCAGCCACATGGACTGGTCCCCGTAGGACACTGCCAGCGGACTGGGTATAACTGCTTCACGTTCTTCTCACCTGAGTGCTGCTGATTCCAGCTTTGACAGCTACACTCTACTCAACCGGAGCAGTAAGTTGAACCTCAACTTATGGCACTTTGTGAAAGTGTTGAGAACTAGAGCTCAGATGTTTGGCATGCCGCCACTGTCCATCCAGTACTATGGAAGACATTGCCTACATCTGGCTCTAATTAATCCAGGGTTGTGTTCAGCCGAATGACCTCTGCAAGGAAAACTCAGAATGAGGTTCTGAGTTATTGCAACATAGGAGTGTTTCACTGCTTTCAAGGCTTCTCAGGAAGAATTCAAGAATCTTGCTGCCGGCAGGCCTCCGGCTGTTCCGGGTGAACATCTCCTTGTAAATCCCCCGTGGTTTCTTGTACACCCGTGAAATTTGGCCAGGTTATGCAGTTTGCCTTGCTGCACAATTGCGCCTGCCTAGCTCGGCCGGGGTTGCAAACATTCAGGCGTGGCAGCCAGATAGGCTGGGCCCCATGGGACTCTGCCAGCGGACTGGGTATATCTGCTTCCCGTTCTTCTCACCTGAGTGCTACTGATTCCAGCTTTGACGGCTACACTCTACTCAACCGGAGCAGTAAGTTGAAGCTCTAATTATGGCACTTTGTGAAACTGTTGGGAACTAGAACTCAGTTGTTTGACACGCCACCACTGTCCATCCAGCACTATGGACGGCACTGCCTACATCTGGCTCTAATTAGTCCACGTTTGTGTTCAGCCGAATGACCTCTGCCGGGAATACTCAGAATGAGGTTCTGAGTTATTGCAACATAGTATCGTTTCACTGCTTTCAAGGCTTCTCAGGAAGAATTCCGGAATCTTGCTGCGGGCAGGCCTCTGGCTGTTCCGGGTGAACATCTCCTTGTAAATCCCCCGTGGTTTCTTGTACACCCGTGAAATTTGGCCAGGTTATGCAGTTTGCATTGCTGCACAATTTCCCCTGCCTAGTTCGGCCTCGGTTGCAAACATTCAGGCGTGGCAGCCAGATAGGCTGGTCCCCGTAGGACACTGCCAGTGGACTGGGTATATCTGCTTCCCGTTCTTCTCACCTGAGTGCTACTGATTCCAGCTTTGACGGCTACACTCTACTCAACCGTAACAGTAAGTTGAACCTCAACTCATGGCACTTTGTGAAAGTGTTGAGAACTAGAGCTCAGATGTTTGGCATGCCACCACTGTCCATCCAGTACTATGGAAGACATTGCCTACATCTGGCTCTAATTAGTCCACGGTTGTGTTCAGCCGAATGACCACTGCTGGGAACACTCAGAATGAGGTTCTGAGTTATTGCAACATAGGAGCTTTTCACTGCTTTCAAGGCTTCTCACGAAGAATTCCGGAATCTTGCTGCGGGCAGGCCTCCGGCTGTTCCGGGTGAACATCTCCTTGTAAATCCCCCGTGGTTTCTTGTACACCCGTGAAATTTGGCCAGGTTATTAAGTTTGCATTGCTGCACAATTGCGCCTGCCTAGCTCGGCCGCGGTTGCAAACATTCAGGCGTGGCAGCCAGATAGGCTGGTGCCCGAAGGACTTTGCCAGCGGACTGGGTATATCTGCTTCCCGTTCTTCTCACCTGAGTGCTACTGATTCCAGCTTTGACGGCTACACTCTACTCAACCGGAGCAGTAAGTTGAACCTCAACTTATGGCACTTTGTGAAACTGTTGAAAACTAGAGCTCAGTTGTTAGACACGCCACCATTGTCCATCCAGCACTATGGACGGCACTGCCTACATCTGGCTCTAATTAGTCCACGGTTGTGTTCAGCCGAATGACCTCTGCCGGGAACACTCAGAATGAGGTTCTGAGTTATTGCAACATAGGAGCGTTTCACTGCTTTCAAGGCTTCTCAGGAAGAATTCCGGAATCTTGCTGCCGGCAGGCCTCCGGCTGTTCCGGGTGAACATCTCCTTGTAAATCCCCCGTGGTTTCTTGTACACCCGTGAAATTTGGCCAGGTTATGCAGTTTGCCTTGCTGCACAATTGCGCCTGCCTAGCTCGGCCACGGTTGCAAACATTCAGGCGTGGCAGCCAGATAGGCTGGGCCACATAGGACTCTGCCAGCGGACTGGATATATCTGCTTCCCGTTCTTCTCACCTGAGTGCTACTGATTTCAGCTTTGACAGCTACACTCTACTCAACCGAAGCAGTAAGTTGAAGCTCTACTTATGGCACTTTGTGAAACTGTTGGGAACTAGAGCTCAGTTGTTTGACACGCCACCACTGTCCATCCAGCACTATGGACGGCACTGCCTACTTCTGGCTGTAATTAGTCCACGGTTGTGTTCAGCCGAATGACCTCTGCCAGGAACACTCAGAATGAGGTTCTGAGTTATTGCAACATAGGAGCGTTTCACTGCTTTCAAGGCTTCTCAGGAAGAATTCCGGAATCTTGCTGCCGGCAGGCCTCTGGCTGTTCCGGGTGAACATCTCCTTGTAAATCCCACGTGGTTTCTTGTACACCCGTGAAATTTGCCCAGGTTATGCAGTTTGCATTGCTGCACAATTGCGCCTGACTAGCTCGACCGCGGTTGCAAACATTCAGGCGTGGCAGCCAGATAGAATGGTCCCCGTAGGACACTGCCAGCATACTGGGTATATCTGCTTCCCGTTCTTCTCACCTGAGTGCTACTGATTCCAGCTTTGACGGCTACACTCTACTCAACCGGAGCATTAAGTTGCACCTCAACTTATGGCACTTTGTGAAACTGTTGAGAACTAGAGCTCAGTTGTTTGGCACGCCACCACTGTCCATCCAGCACTATGGACGGCACTGCCTACATCTGGCTCTAATTAGTCCACGATTGTGTTCAGCCGAATGACCTCTGCCGGGAACAATCAGAATGAGGTTCTGAGTTATTGCAACATAGGAGCGTTTCACTGTTTTCAAGGATTCTCAGGAAGAATTCCGGAATTTTGCTGCCGGCAGGCCTCCGGCCGTTCCGGGTGAACATGTCCTTGTAAATCCCCCGTGGTTTCTTGTACACCCGTGAGATTTGGCCAGGTTATGCAGTTTGTATTGCTGCACAATTGCGCCTGCCAAGCACAGCCGAGGTTCCAAACATTCAGGCGTGGCAGCCAGATAGGCTGGTCCCCGTAGGACACTGCCAGCGGACTGGGTATATCTGCTTCCCGTTCTTCTCACCTGAGTGCTACTGATTCCAGCTTTGACGGCTACACTCTACTCAACCGGAACAGTAAGTTGAACCTCAACTTATGGCACTTTGTGAAACTGTTGAGAACTAGAGCTCAGTTGTTTGGCACGCCACCACTGTCCATCGAGCACTATGGACGGCACTGCCTACATCTGGCTCTAATTAGTCCACGGTTGTGTTCAGCCGAATGACCTCTGCCGGCAAGGCTCAGAATGAGGTTCTGAGTTATTGCAAGATAGGAGCGTTTCACTGCTTTCAAGGCTTCTCAGGTAGAATATTGGAATCTTGCTTCGGCAGGCCTCCGGCTGTTCCGGGTGAACATCTCCTTGTAAATCCCCCGTGGTTTCTTGTACACCCGTGAAATTTGGCCAGGTTATGCAGTTTGCATTGCTGCACGATTGCGCCTGTCTAGCTCCGCCGCGGTTACAAACATTCAGGCGTGGAAGCCAGATAGGCTGGTCCCCGTAGGACACTGCCAGCGGACTGGGTATATCTGCTTCCCGTTCTTCTCACCTGAGTGCTACTGATTCCACCTTTGACGGCTACACTCTCCTCAAGGGGAGCATTAAGTTGCACCTCAACTTATGGCACTTTGTGAAACTGTTGAGAACTAGCGCTCAGTTGTTTGCCACGCCCCCAAACTCCATCCAGCACTATGGACGGCACTGCCTACATCTGGCTCTAATTAGTCCACGGTTGTGTTCAGCCGAATGACCTCTGCCGGGAACACTCAGAATGAGGTTCTGAGTTATTGCAACACAGGAGCGTTTCACTGCTTTCAAGGCTTCTCAGGAAGAATTTCGGAATCTTGCTGCCGGCAGGCCTCCGGCTGTTCCGGGTGAAAATCTCCTTGTAAATCCCCCGTGGTTTCTTGTACACCCGTGAAATTTGGACAGGTTATGCAGTTTGCATTGCTGCACAATTGCGCCTGCCTAGCTCGGCTGCGGTTGCAATCATTCAGGCTTGGCACCCAGATAGAATGGTCCCCGTAGGACACTGCCAGCGGTCTGGGTATATCTGCTTCCCGTCCTTCTCACCTGAGTGCTACTGATTCCAGCTTTGACGGCTACACTCTACTCAACCGTAGCAGTAAGTTGAACCTCAACTTATGGCACTTTGTGAAAGTGTTGAGAACTAGAGCTCAGATGTTTGGCATGCCACCACTGTCCACCCAGTACTATGGAAGACATTGCCTACATCTGGCTCTAATTAGTCCACGGTTGTGTTCAGCCGAATGACCTCTGCTGGGAACACTCAGAATGAGGTTCTGAGTTATTGCAACATAGGAGCTTTTCACTGCTTTCAAGGCTTCTCACGAAGAATTCCGGAATCTTGCTGCCGGCAGGCCTCCGGCTGTTCCGGGTGAACATCTCCTTGTAAATCCCCCGTGGTTTCTTGTACACCCGTGAAATTTGGCCAGGTTATTAAGTTTGCATTGCTGCACAATTGCGCCTGCCTAGCTCGGCCGCGGTTGCAAACATTCAGGCGTGGCAGCCAGATAGGCTGGTCCCCGAAGGACTCTGCCAGCGGACTGGGTATATCTGCTTCCCGTTCTTCTCACCTGAGTGCTACTGATTCCAGCTTTGACGGCTACACTCCACTCAACCGGAGCAGTAAGTTGAACCTCAACTTATGGCACTTTGTGAAACTGTTGAAAACTAGAGCTCAGTTGTTTGGCACGCCAACACTCTCCATCCAGCACTATGGACGGCACTGCCTACATCTGGCTCTAATTAGTCCACGATTGTGTTCAGCCGAATGACCTCTGCCGGGGACACTCAGAATGATGTTCTGAATTATTGCAACATAGGAGCGTTTCACTGCTTTCATGGCTTCTCAGGAAGAATTCCGGAAACTTGCTGCCGGCAGGCCTCCGGCTGTTCCGGGTGAACATCTCCTTGTAAATCCCCCGTGGTTTCTTGTACACCCGTGAAATTTGGACAAGTTATGCAGTTTGCATTGCTGCACGATTGCGCCTGCCTAGCTCGGCCGCGGTTACAAACTTTCAGGCGTGGAAGCCAGATAGGCTGGTCCCCGTAGGACACTGCCAGCGGACTGGGTATATCTGCTTCCCGTTATTCTCACCTGAGTGCTACTGATTCCACCTTTGACGGCTACACTCTCCTCAACCGGAGCAGTAAGTTGAACCTCAACTTATGGCACTTTGTGAAACTGTTGAGAACTAGCGCTCAGTTGTTTGCCACGCCCCCAAACTCCATCCAGCACTATGGACGGCACTGCCTACATCTGGCTCTAATTAGTCCACGGTTGTGTTCAGCCGAATGACCTCTGCCGGGAACACTCAGAATGAGGTTCTGAGTTATTGCAACACAGGAGCATTTCACTGCTTTCAAGGCTTCTCAGGAAGAATTTCGGAATCTTGCTGCTGGCAGGCATCCGGCTGTTCCGGGTGAACATCTCCTTGTAAATCCTTCTGGTTTCTTGTACAACCGTGAAATTTGGCCAGGTTATGCAGTTTGCCTTGCTGCACAATTGCGCCTACCTACCTCGGCCGCGGTTGCAAACATTCAGGCGTGGCAGCCAGATAGGCTGGGCCCCATAGGACTCTGCCAGCGGACTGGGTATATCTGCTTCCCGTTCTTCTCACCTGAGTGCTACTGATTCCAGCTTTGACGGCTACACTCTACTCAACCCGAGCAGTGAGTTGAAGCTCTACATATGGCACTTTGTGAAACTGTTGAGAACTAGAGCTCAGTTGTTTGGCACGCCACCACTGTCCATCCAGCACTATGGACGGCACTGCCTACATCTGGCTCTAATTAGTCCACGGTTGTGTTCAGCCGAATGACCTCTGCCGGGAATACTCAGAATGAGGTTCTGAGTTATTGCAACATAGGATCGTTTCACTGCTTTCAAGGCTTCTCAGGAAGAATTCCGGAATCTTGCTACCGGCAGGCTTCTGGCTGTTCCGGGTGAACATCTCCTTGTAAATCCCACGTGGTTTCTTGTACACCCGTGAAATTTGGCCAGGTTATGGAGTTTGCATTGCTGCACAATTGTGCCTGCCTAGCTCGGCCGCGGTTACAGACATTCAGGCGTGGCAGCCAGATAGGCTGGTCCCCGTAGGACACTGCCAGCAGACTGAGTATATCTGCTTCCCGTTCTCCTCACCTGAGTGCTAATGATTCCAGCTTTGACGGCTACACTCTACTCAACCGGAGCTGAAAGTTGAACCTCAACATATGGCACTTTGTGAAACTGTTGAGAACTACAGCTCAGTTGTTTGGCACTCCACCACTGTCCATCCAGCACTATGGACGGCACTGCCTACATCTGGCTCTAATTAGTCCACGATTGTGTTCAGTCGAATGACCTCTGCCGGCAACACTCAAAATGAGGTTCTGAGTTATTGCAACATAGGAGCGTTTCACTGCTTTCAAGGCTTCTCAGGAAGAATTCCGGAATCTTGCTGCCGGCAGTCCTCCGGCTGTTCCGGGTGAACATCTCCTTGTTAATCCCCCGTGGTTTCTTGTACACCCGTGAAATTTGACCAGGTTATGCAGTTTTCATTGCTGCACAATTGCGCCTGCCTAGCTCGGCCGCGGTTGCAAACATTCAGGCGTGGCTGCCAGATAGACTGGTCCCCGTAGGACACTGCCAGCTGTCTGGGTATATCTGCTTCCGGTTCTTCTCACCTGAGTGCTATTGATTCCAGGTTTGACGTCTACACTCTACTCAACCGGAGCAGTAAGTTGAACCTCAACTTATGGCACTTTGTGAAACTGTTGAGAACTAGAACTCAGTTGTTTGGCACGCCACCACTCTCCATCCAGCACTATGGACGGCACTGCCTACTTCTGGCTCTAATTAGTCCACGGTTGTGTTCTGCCGAATGACCTCTGCCGGGAACACTCAGAATGAGGTTCTGAGTTATTGCAACATAGGAGCGTTTCACTGCTTTCAAGGCTTCTCAGGAAGAATTCCGGAATCTTGCTGCCAGCAGGACTCCGGCTATTCCGGGTGAACATCTCCTTGTAAATCCCCCGTGGTTTCTTGTACACCCGTGAAATTTGGCCAGGTTATGCAGTTTGCATTGCTGCACAATTGGGCCTGCCTAGCTCGGCCGCGGTTGCAAACATTCAGTCGTGGCAGCTTGATAGGCTGGTCCCCGTAGGACTCTGCCAGCCGACTGGGTATATCTGCTTCCCGTTCTTCTCACCTGAGTGCTACTGATTCCAGCTTTGACGGCTACACTCTACTCAAGCAGAGCAGTAAGTTGAACCTCAACTTATGGCACTTTGTGAAACTGTTTAGAACTAGAGCTCAGTTGTTTGGCACGCCACCACTCTCCATCCAGCACTATGGACGGCACTGCCTACATCTGGCTCTAATTAGTCCACGGTTGTGTTCAGCCTAATGATCTCGGCCAGGAACACTCAGAATGAGGTTCTGAGTTATTGCACATAGGAGCGTTTCACTGCTTTCAAGGCTTCTCAGGAAGAATTCCGGAATCTTCCTGCCGGCAGGCCTCCGGCTGTTCCGGGTGAACATCTCCTTGTAAATCCCCCGTGGTTTCTTGTACACCCGTGAAATTTGGACAGGTTATGCAGTTTGCATTGCTGCACAATTGCGCCTGCCTAGCTGGGCCGCACTTGCAAACATTCAGGCGTGGCAGCCAGATACGCTGGTCCCCGTAGGACTCTGCCAGCGGACTGGGTATATCTGCTTCCCGTTCTTCTCACCTGAGTGCTACTGATTCCAGCTTTGACAGCTACACTCTACTCAACCGGAGCAGTAAGTTGAACCTCAACTTATGGCTCTTTGTGAAAATGTTGAGAACTAGAGCTCAGTTGTTTGGCACGCCACCACTGTCCATCCAGCACTATGGACGGCACTGCCTACATCTGGCTCTAATTAGTCCACGATTGTGTTCAGTCCAATGACCTCTGCCGGCAACACTCAAAATGAGGTTCTGAGTTATTGCAACATAGGAGCGTTTCACTGCTTTCAAGGCTTCTCAGGAAGAAATCCGGAATCTTGCTGCCGGCAGTCCTCCGGCTGTTCCGGGTGAACATCTCCTTGTTAATCCCCCGTGGTTTCTTGTACACCCGTGAAATTTGGACAGGTTATGCAGTTTGCATTGCTGCACAATTGCGCCTGCCTAGCTCGGCCGCGTTTACAAATATTCAGGCGTGGCAGCCAGATAAGCTGGTCCCCGTACGAAACTGCCTGCGGACTGGGTATATCTGCTTCCCGTTCTTCTCACCTGAGTGCTACTGATTCCAGCTTTGACAGCTACAATCTACTCAACCGGAGCAGTAAGTTGAACCTCAACTTATGGCACTTTGTGAAACTGTTGAGAACTAGAGCTCAGTTGTTTGTCACGCCACCACTGTCCATCCAGCACTATGGACGGCACTGCCTACATCTGGCTCTAATTAGTCCACAGTTGTGTTCAGCCGAATGACCTCTGCCAGGAACACTCAGAATGAGGTTCTGAGTTATTGCAACATAGGAGCGTTTCACTGCTTTCAAGGCTTCTTAGGAAGAATTCCGGAATCTTGCTGCCGGCAGGCCTCCGGCTCTTCCCGGTGAACATCTCCTTGTAAATCCCCCGTGGTTTCTTGTACACCCGTGAAATTTGGCCAGGTTATGCAGTTTTCATTGCTGCACAATTGCGCCTGCCTAGCTCGGCCGCGGTTGCAAACATTCAGGCGTGGCTGCCAGATAGACTGGTCCCCGTAGGACACTGCCAGCTGTCTGGGTATATCTGCTTCCGGTTCTTCTCACCTGAGTGCTACTGATTCCAGGTTTGACGGCTACACTCTACTCAACCGGAGCAGTAAGTTGAACCTCAACTTATGGCACTTTGTGAAACTGTTGAGAACTAGAACTCAGTTGTTTTTCACGCCACCATTCTCCATCCAGCACTATGGACGGCACTGCCTACTTCTGGCTCTAATTAGTCCACGGTTGTGTTCTGCCGAATGACCTCTGCCGGGAACACTCAGAATGAGGTTCTGAGTTATTGCAACATAGGAGCGTTTCACTGGTTTCAAGGCTTCTCAGGAAGAATTCCGGAATCTTCCTGCCGGCAGGACTCCGGCTGTTCCGGGTGAATATCTCCTTGTAAATCCCCCGTGGTTAATTGTACACCCGTGAAATTTGGACAGGTTATGCAGTTTGCATTGATGCTCAATTGGGCCTGCCTATCTCGGCCGCGGTTACAAACATTCGGGCGTGGCAGCCAGATAGGCTGGTCCCCGTAGGACACTGCCATCGGACTGGGTATATCTGCTTCCCGTTCTTCTCACCTGAGTGCTACTGATTCCAGCTTTGACGGCTACACTCTACTCAACCGGAACATTAAGTTGAACCTCAACTTACGGCATTTTGTGAAACTGTTGAAAACTAGCGCTCAGTTGTTTGGCACGCCACCACTGTCCATCCAGTACTATGGACGGCACTGCATACATCTGGCTCTAATTAGTCCACGATTGTGTTCAGCCGAATGACCTCTGCCGGGAACACTCAGAATGAGGTTCTGAGTTATTGCAACACAGGAGCGTTTCACTTCTTTCAAGGCTTCTCAGGAAGAATTCCGGAATCTTGCTGCCGGCAGGCCTCCAGCTGTTCCGGGTGAACATCTCCTTGTAAATCCCCCGTGGTTTCTTGTACACCCGTGAAATTGGGACAGGTTATGCAGTTTGCATTGCTGCTCAATTGCGCCTGCCTATCTCGGCCGCGGTTACAAACATTCGGGAGTGGCAGCCAGATAGGCTGGCCCCCGTAGGACTCTGCCAGCCGACTGGGTATATCTGCTTCCCGTTCTTCTCACCTGAGTGCTACTGATTTCAGCTTTGACGGCTGCACTCTACTCAAGTAGAGCAGTAAGTTGAACCTCAACTTATGGCACTTTGTGAAACTGTTGAGAACTAGAGCTCAGTTGTTTGGCACGCCACCACTGTCCATCCAGCACTATGGGCGGCACTGTCTACATCTGGCTCTAATTAGTCCACGGTTGTGTTCAGCCGAATGACCTCTGCCGGCAACACTCAGAATGAGGTTCTGAGTTATTGCAACATAGGAGCGTTTCACTGCTTTCAAGGCTTCTCAGGAAGAATACCGGAATCTTGCTGCCGGCAGGCCTCCGGCTTTTCCGGGTGAACATCTCCTTGTAAATCCCCCATGGTTTCTTGAACACCCGCGAAATTTGGCCAGGTTATGCAGTTTGCATTGCTGCATACTTGCGACTGCCTAGCTCGGCCGCGGTTGCAAACATTCAGGCGTGGCAGCCATATACGCTGGTCCCCGTAGGACTCTGCCAGCGGACTGGGTATATCTGCTTCCCGTTCTTCTCACCTGAGTGCTACTGATTCCAGCTTTGACGGCTACACTCTACTCAACCGGAGCAGTAAGTTGAACCTCAACTTATGGCACTTTGTGAAACTGTGGAGAACTAGAGCTCAGTTGTTTGGCACGCCACCACTGTCCATCCAGCACTATGGACGGCACTGCCTACATCTGGCTCTAATTAGTCCACGGTTGTGTTCAGCCGAATGACCTCTGCCAGGAACACTCAGAATGAGGTTCTGAGTTATTGCAACATAGGAGCGTTTCAGTGCTTTCAAGGCTTCTCAGGAAGAATTCCGGAATCTTGCTGCCGGCAGGCCTCCGGCTGTTCCGGGTGAACATCTCCTTGTAAATCCCCTGTGGTTTCTTGTACACCCGTGAAATTTGGACAGGTTATGCAGTTTGCATTGCTGCACAATTGCCCCTGCCTAGCTCGGCCGCGGTTGCAAACATTCAGGCGTGGCAGCCAGATAGGCTGGTCCCCGTAGGTCTCTGCCAGCGGACTGGGTATATCTGCTTCCCGTTCTTCTCACCTGAGTGCTACTGATTTCAGCTTTGACGGCTGCACTCTACTCAAGCAGAGCAGTAAGTTGAACCTCAACTTATGGCACTTTGTGAAACTGTTGAGAACTAGAGCTCAGTTGTTTGGCACGCCACCACTGTCCATCCAGCACTATGGACGGCACTGCCTACATCTGGCTCTAATTAGTCCACGGTTGTGTTCAGCCGAATGACCTCTGCCGGCAACACTCAGAATGAGGTTCTGAGTTATTGCAACATAGGAGCGTTTCACTGCTTTCAAGGCTTCTCAGGAAGAATTCCGGAATCTTGCTGCCGGCAGGCCTCCGGCTTTTCCGGGTGAACATCTCCTTGTAAATCCCCCGTGGTTTCTTGTACACCCGTGAAATTTGGACAGGTTATGCAGTTTGCATTTCTGCACAATTGCCCCTGCTAGCTCGGCCGCGGTTGCAAACATTCAGGGGTGGCAGCCAGATAGGCTGGTCCCCGTAGGACTCTGCCAGCGGACTGGGTATATCTGCCTCCCGTTCTTCTCACCTGAGTGCTACTGTTTTCAGCTTTGAAGGCTACACTCTACTCAACCGGAGCAGTAAGTTGAACCTCAACTTATGGCACTTTGTGAAACTGTTGAGAACTAGAGCTCAGTTGTTTGGCACGATACCAATGTCCATCCAGCACTATGGACGGAACTGCCTACATCTGGCTCTAATTAGTCCACGATTGTGTTCAGCCGAATGACCTCTGCTGGGAACACTCAGATTGAGGTTCTGAGTTACTGCAACATAGGAGCGTTTCACTGCTTTCAAGGCTTCTCAGGAAGAATTCCGGAATCTTGATGCCGGCAGGCCTCCCGCTGTTCCGGGTGAACATCTCCTTGTAAATCCCCCGTGGTTTCTTGTACACCCGCGAAATTTGGCCAGGTTATGCAGTTTGCATTGCTGCACAATTGCCCCTGCCTAGCTCGGCCGCGGTTACAAACATTCAGGCGTGGCAGCCAGATAGGCTTGTCCCCGTAGGACTCTGCCAGCGGACTGGGTGTATCTGCTTCCCGTTCTTCTCACCTGAGTGCTACTGACTACAGCTTTGACGGCTACACTCTACTCAACCGGAGCATTAAGTTGCACCTCAACTTATGGCACTTTGTGAAACTGTTCAGAACTAAAGCTCAGTTGTTTGGCACGCCACCACTCTCCATCCAGCACTATGGACGGCACTGCCTACATCTGGCTCTAATTAGTCCACGGTTGTGTTCAGCCGAATGACCTCTGCCGGGAACACTCAGAATGAGGTTCTGAGTTATTGTAACACAGGAGCGTTTCACTGCTTTCAAGGCTTCTCAGGAAGAATTCCGGAATCTTGGTGCCGTAAGGCCGCCGGCTGTTCCTGCTGAACATCTCCTTGTAAATCCCTCGTGGTTTCTTGTACACCCGTGAAATTTGGCCAGGTTATGCAGTTTGCATTACTGCACAATTGCGCCTGCCTAGCTCGGCCGGGCTTGCAAACATTCAGGCGTGGCAGCCAGATACGCTGGTCCCCGTAACACTCTGCCAGCGGACTAGGTATATCTGCTTCCCGTTCTTCTCACCTGAGTGCTCCTGATTCCAGCTTTGACGGCTACAGTCTACTCAACCGGAGCATTAAGTTGAACCTCTACTTATGGCACTTTGTGAAACTGTTGAGAACTAGAGCTCAGTTGTTTGGCACGCAACCACTGTCCATCCCGCACTATGGACGGCATTGCCTACATCTTGCTCTAATTAGTCCACAGTTGTGTTCAGCCGAATGACCTCTGCTGGGAATACTCAGAATGAGGTTCTGAGTTATTGCAACATAGGAGCGTTTCACTGCTTTCAAGGCTTCTCAGGAAGAATTCCGGAATCTTGCTGCCGGCAGGCCTCTGGCTGTTCCGGGTGAACATCTCCTTGTAAATCCCCCGTGGTTTCTTGTACACCCGTGAAATGTGGCCAGGTTATGCAGTTTGCATTGCTGCACAATTGCGCTGCCTAGCTCGGCCGCGGTTGCAAACATTCAGGCTTGGCAACCAGATAGGCTGGTCCCCGTAGGACTCTGCCAGCCGACTGGGTATATCTGCTTCCCGTTCTTCTCACCTGAGTGCTACTGATTCCAGCTTTGACGGCTACACTCTACTCAACCGGAGCAGTAAGTTGAACCTCAACTTATGGCACTTTGTGAAACTGTTGAGAACTAGAGCTCAGTTGTTTGGCACGCCACCATTGTCCATCCAGCCCTATGGACGGCACTGCCTACATCTGGCTCTAATTAGTCCACGGTTGTGTTCAGCGGAATGACCTCTGCCGGCAACACTCAGAATGAGGTTCTGAGTTATTGCAACATAGGAGCGTTTCACTGATTGCAAGGCTTCTCAGGAAGAATTCCGGAGTCTTGATGCCGGCAGGCCTCCGTCTCTTCCGAGTGAACATCTCCTTATAAATCCCCCGTGGTTTCTTGTACACCCGTGAAATTTGGCCAGGTTATGCAGTTTGCATTGCTGCACAATTGCGCCTGCCTAGCTCGGCCGCGGTTGCAAACATTCAGGCGTGGCAGCCATATAGGCTGGCCCCCGTAGGACTCTGCCAGCGGACTGGGTATATCTGCTTCCCGTTCTTCTCACCTGAGTGCTACTGATTTCAGCTTTGACGGCTGCACTCTACTCAAGCAGAGCAGTAAGTTGAACCTCAATTTATGGCACTTTGTGAAACTGTTGAGAACTAGAGCTCAGTTGTTTGGCTCGCCACCACTGTCCATCCAGCACTATGGAAGGCACTGCCTACATCTGGCTCTAATTAGTCCACGGTTGTGTTCAGCCGAATGACCTCTGCCGGCAACACTCAGAATGCGGTTCTGAGTTATTGCAACATAGGAGTGTTTCACTGCTTTCAAGGCTTCTCAGGAAGAATTCCGGAATCTTTCTGCAGGCAGGCCTCCAGCTTTTCCGGGTGAACATCTCCTTGTAAATCCCCCGTGGTTTCTTGTACACCCGTGAAATTTGGCCAGGTTATGCAGTTTGCATTTCTGCACAATTGCCCCTACTAGCTCGGCCGCGGTTGCAAACATTCAGGCGTGGCAGCCAGATAGGCTGGTCCCCGTAGGACTCTGCCAGCCGACTGGGTATATCTGCTTCCCGTTCTTCTCACGTGAGTGCTACTGATTTCAGCTTTGACGGCTACACTCTACTCAACCGGAGCAGTAAGTTGAACCTCAACTTATGGCACTTTGTGAAACTGTTGAGAACTAGAACTCAGTTGTTTGGCACGATACAACTCTCCATCCAGCACTATGGACGGAACTGCCTACATCTGGCTCTAATTAGTCCACGATTGTGTTCAGCCGAATGACCTCTGCTGGGAACACTCAGATTGAGGTTCTGAGTTACTGCAACATAGGAGCGTTTCACTGCTTTCAAGGCTTCTCAGGAAGAATACCGGAATCTTGCTGCCGGCAGGCCTCCGGCTGTTCCGGGTGAACATCTCCTTGTAAATCCCCCGTGGTTTCTTGTACACCCGTGAAATTTGGCCAGGTTATGCAGTTTGCAATGCTGCACAATTGCGCCTGCCTAGCTCGGCCGCGGTTGCAAACATTCAGGCGTGGCAGCCATATAGGCTGGCCCCCGTAGGACTCTGCCAGCGGACTGGGTATATCTGCTTCCCGTTCTTCTCACCTGAGTGCTACTGATTCCAGCTTTGAGGGCTACACTCTACTCAACCGGAGCAGTAAGTTGAACCTCAACTTATGGCACTTTGTGAAAATGTTGAGAACTAGAGCTCAGTTGTTTGGCACGCCACCACTGTCCATCCAGCACTATGGACGGCACTGCTTACATCTGGCTCTAATTAGTCCACGATCGTGTTCAGTCGAATGACCTCAGCCGGCAACACTCAGAATGAGGTTCTGAGTTATTGCAACATAGGAGCATTTCACTGCTTTCAAGGCTTCTCAGGAAGAATTCCCGAATCTTGCTGCCGGCAAGACTCCGGCTCTTCCGGGTGAACATCTCCTAGTAAATCCCCCGTGGTTTCTTGTACACCCGTGAAATTTGGCCAGGTTATGCAGTTTGCATTTCTGCACAATTGCCCCTGCTAGCTCGGCCGCGGTTGCAAACATTCAGGGGTGGCATCCAGATAGGCTGGTCCCCGTAGGACTCTGCCAGCGAACTGGGTATATCTGCTTCCCGTTCTTCTCACCTGAGTGCTACTGATTTCAGCTTTGACGGCTACACTCTACTCAACCGGAGCAGTAAGTTGAACCTCAACTTATGGCACTTTGTGAAACTGTTAAGAACTAGAACTCAGTTGTTTGGCACGATACCACTGTCCATCCAGCACTATGGATGGAACTGCCTACATCTGGCTCTAATTAGTCCACAATTGTGTTCAGCCGAATGACCTCTGCTGGGAACACTCAGATTGAGGTTCTTAGTTACTGCAACATAGGAGCGTTTCACTGCTTTCAAGGCTTCTCAGGAAGAGTACCGGAATCTTGCTGCCGGCAGGCCTCCGGCTGTTCCGGGCGAACATCTCCTTGTAAATCCCCCGTGGTTTCTTGTACACCCGTGAAATTTGGCCAGGTTATGCAGTTTGCATTGCTGCACAATTCCCCCTGCCTAGCTCGGCCGCGGTTACAAACATTCAGGCGTGGCAGCCAGATAGGCTGGTCCCCGTAGGACTCTGCCAGCGGACTGGGTATATCTGCTTCCCGTTCTTCTCACCTGAGTGCTACTGATTTCAGCTTTGACGGCTGCACTCTACTCAAGCAGAGCAGTAAGTTGAACCTCAACTTTGGGACTTTGTGAAACTGTTGAGAACTAGAACTCAGTTGTTTGGCACGCCACCACTCTCCATCCAGCACTATGGACGGCACTGCATACTTCTGGCTCTAATTAGTCCACGGTTGTATTCTGCCGAATGACCTCTGCCGGGAACACTCAGAATGAGGTTCTGAGTTATTGCAACATAGGAGCGTTTCACTGCTTTCAAGGCTTCTCAGGAAGAATTCCGGAATCTTGCTGTGGCAGGCCTCCGGCTCTTCCGAGTGAACATCTCCTTGTAAATCCCCCGTGGTTTCTTGTACACCCGTGAAGTGCGGACAGGGTATGCAGTTTGCATTGCTGCACAATTGCGCCTGCCTAGCTCGGCCGCGGTTGCAAACATTCAGGCGTGGCAGCCAGATAGGCTGGTCCCCGTAGGACACTGCCAGCGGACTGGGTATATCTGCTTCCGGTTCTTCTCACCTGAGTGCTACTGATTCCAGCTTTGACGGCTACACTCTACTCAACCGGAGCAGTAAGTAGAACCTCAACTTATGGCAGTTGTGAAAGTTTGGAGAACTAAAGCTCAGTTGTTTCCAATCGAAAACACTGCCTGTATCTGGCTCTAATTAGTCCATTGCCTACATCTGGCTCTAATTAGTCCAGGATTGTGTTCAGCCGAATGACCTCTGCTGGGAACACTCAGATTGAGGTTCTGAGTTATTGCAACATAGGAGCGTTTCACTGCTTTCAAGGCTTCTCAGGAAGAATTCCGGAATCTTGCTGCCGGCAGGCCTCCGGCTGTTCCGGGTGAACATCTCCTTGTAAATCCCCCGTGGTTTCTTGTACACCCGTGAAATTTGGCCAGGTTATGCAGTTTGCATTGCTGCACAATTGCGCCTGCCTAGTTCGTCCGCAGTTGCAAACATTCAGGCATGGCAGCCAGATAGGCTGGTCCCCATAAGACTCTGACAGCGGACTGGGTATATCTGCTTCCCGTTCTTCTCACCTGAGTGCTACTTATTCCAGCTTTGACGGCTACACTCTACTCCACCGGAGTAGTAAGTTGAACCTCAACTTATGGCACTTTGTGAAACTGTTGAAAACTAGAGCTAAGTTGTTTGGCACGCCACCACTGTGCATCCAGCACTATGGACGGCACTCCGTACATCTGGCTCTAATTAGTCCACGATTGTGTTCAGCCGAATGACCTATGCCGGGAACACTCAGAATGAGGTTCTGAGTTATTGCAACATAGGAGCGTTTCACTGCTTTCAAGGCTTCTCAGGAAGAATTCCGGAATCTTGCTGCCGGCAGGCCTCCTGCTGTTCCGGGTGAACATCTCCTTGTAAATCCCCTGTGGTTTCTTGTACACCAGTGAAATGTTGCCAGGTTATGAGGTTTGCATTGCTGCACAATTGGGCCTGCCTAGCTCGGCCGCGGTTGCAAACATTCAGGCATTGCTGCCAGATAGGCTGGTCCCCGTAGGACTTTGCCAGCGGACTGGGTATATCTGCTTCCCGTTCTTCTCACCTGAGTGCTACTGATTCCAGCTTTGACGGCTACAGTCTACTCAACCGGAGCATTAAGTTGAACCTCGACTTATGGCACTTTGTGAAACTGTTGAGAACTAGAGCTCAGTTGTTTGGCACGCCACCACTGTCCATCCAGCACTATGGACGGCACTGCCTACATCTGGCTCTAATTAGTCCACAGTTTTGTTCAGCCGAATGACCTCTGACGCGAATACTCAGAATGCGGTTCTGAGTTATTGCAACATAGGAGCGTTTCACTGCTTTCAAGGCTTCTAAGGAAGAATTCCGGAATCTTGCTGCCGGCAGGCCTCTGGCTGTTCCGGGTGAACATCTCCTTGTAAATCCCCCGTGGTTTCTTGTACACCCGTGAAATGTGGCCAGGTTATGCAGTTTGCATTGCTGCACAATTGCGCTGCCTAGCTGGGCCGCGGTTGAAAACATTCAGGCGTGGCAGCCAGATAGGCTGGCCCCCGTAGGACTCTGCCAGCGGACTGGGTATATCTGCTTCCCGTTCTTCTCACCTGAGTGCTACTGATTTCAGCTTTGACGGCTACACTCTACTCAACCGGAGCAGTAAGTTGAACCTCAACTTATGGCACTTTGTGAAACTGTTGAGAACTAGAGCTCAGTTGTTTGGCATGATACCATTGTCCATCCAGGACTATGGACGGAACTGCCTTCATCGGGCTCTAATTAGTCCACGATTGTGTTCAGCCGAATGACCTCTGCTGGGAACACTCAGATTGAGGTTCTGAGTTATTGCAACATAGGAGCTTTTCACTGCTTTCAAGGCTTCTCACGAAGAATTCCGGAATCTTGTTGCCGGCAGGCCTACGGCTGTTCCGGGTGAACATCTCCTTGTAAATCCCCCGTGGTTTCTTGTACACCCGCGAAATTTGGCCAGGTTATGCAGTTTGCATTGCTGCACAATTGCGCCTGCCTAGCTCGGCCGCGGTTGCAAACATTCAGGCGTGGCAGCCAGATAGGCTGGTCCCCGTAGGACTCTGCCAGCGGACTGGGTATATCTGCTTCCCGTTCTTCTCACCTGAGTGCTACTGATTCCAGCTTTGACGGCTACACTCTACTCAACCGGAGCCGTAGGTTGAACCTCAACTTATGGCACTTTGTGAAAGTGTTGAAAACTAGAGCTAAGTTGTTTGGCACGCCACCTCTGTGCATCCAGCACTATGGACGGCACTCCGTACATCTGGCTCTAATTAGTCCACAGTTGTGTTCAGCCGAATGACCTCTGCCGGGAATACTCAGAATGAGGTTCTGAGTTATTGCCACATAGGAGCGCTTCACTGCTTTCAAGGCTTCTAAGGAAGAATTCCGGAATCTTGCTGCCGGCAGGCCTCTGGCGGTTCCGGGTGAACATCTCCTTGTAAATCCCCCGTGGTTTCTTGTACACCCGTGAAATGTGGCCAGGTTATGCAGTTTTCATTGCTGCACAATTGCGCTGCCTAGCTGGGCCGCGGTTGCAAACATTCAGGCGTGGCTGCCAGATAGGCTGGTCCCCGTAGGACTTTGCCAGCGGACTGGGTATATCTGCTTCCCGTTCTTCTCACCTGAGTGCTACTGATTCCAGCTTTGACGGCTACAGTCTACTCAACCGGAGCATTAAGTTGAACCTCTACTTATGGCACTTTGTGAAACTGTTGAGAACTAGAGCTCAGTTGTTTGGCACGCACCACTGTCCATCCAGCACTATGGACGGCACTGCCTACATCTGGCTCTAATTAGTCCACGGTTGTGTTCAGCCGAATGACCTCTGCCGGGAACACTCAGAATGAAGTTCTGAGTTATTGCAACATAGGAGCGTTTCACTGCTTTCAAGGTTTCTCAGGAAGAATTCCGGAATCTTGCTGCCGGCAGGCCTCCGGCTGTTCCGGGTGAACATCTCCTTGTAAATCCCCCGTGTTTTCTTGTACACCCGTGAAATTTGGACAGGTTATGCAGTTTGCATGGCTGCACAATTGTGCCTGCCTAGCTCGGCCGCGGTTGCAAACATTCAGGCGTGGCAGCCAGATAGGCTGGTCCCCGTAGGACTCTGCCAGCGGACTGGGTATATCTGCTTCCCGTTCTTCTCACTTGAGTGCTACTGATTCCAGCTTTGACGGCTACACTCTACTCAACCGGAGCAGTAAGTTGAACCTCAACTTATGGCCCTTTGTGAAAATGTTGAAAACTAGAGCTAAGTTGTTTGGCACGCCACCACTGTGCATCCAGCACTATGGACGGCACTCCGTACATCTGGCTCTAATTAGTCCACGATTGTGTTCAGCCGAATGAACTCTGCCGGGAACACTCAGAATGAGGTTCTGAGTTATTGCAACATAGGAGCGTTTCACTGCTTTCAAGGCTTCTCAGGAAGAATTCCGGAATCTTGCTGCCGGCAGGCCTCCGGCTGTTCCGGGTGAACATCTCCTTGTAAATCCTCCGTGGTTTCTTGTACACCCGTGAAATTTGGCAAGGTTATGCAGTTTGCATTGCTGCACAATTGCCTCTGCCTAGCTCGGCCGCGGATGCAAACATTCAGGCGTGGCAGCCAGATAGGCTGCCCCCGTAGGACTCTGCCAGCGGACTGGGTATATCTGCTTCCCGTTCTTCTCACCTGAGTGCTACTGATTTCAGCTTTGACGGCTACACTCTACTCAACCGGAGCAGTAAGTTGAACCTCAACTTATGGCATTTTGTGAAACTGTTGAGAACTAGAGCTCAGTTGTTTGGCACGATACCATTGTCCATCCAGCACTATGGACGGAACTGCTTACATCTGGCTCTAATTAGTCCACGATTGTGTTCAGCTGAATGACCTCTGCTGGGAACACTCAGATTGAGGTTCTGAGTTATTGCAACATAGGAGCGTTTCACTGCTTTCAAGGCTTCTCAGGAAGAATTCCGGAATCTTCCTGCCGGCAGGCCTCCGGCTGTTCCGGTTGAACATCTCCTTTTAAATCCCCCGTGGTTTCTTGTACTCCCGCGAAATTTGGCCAGGTTATGCAGTTTGCATTGCTGCACAATTGCGCCTGCCTAGCTCGGCCGCAGTTGCAAACATTCAGACCTGGCAGCCAGATAGGCTGGTCCCAGTAGGACTCTGACAGCGGACTGGGTATATCTGCTTCCCGTTCTTCTCACCTGAGTGCTACTGATTCCAGCTTTGACGGCTACACTCTACTCCACCGGAGTAGTAAGTTGAACCTCAACTTATGGCACTTTGTGAAACTGTTGAAAACTAGAGCTAAGTTGTTTGGCTCGCCACCACTGTGCATGAAGCACTATGGACGGCACTCCGTACATCTGGCTCTAATTAGTCCACGATTGTGTTCAGCCGAATGACCTCTGCCGGGAACACTCAGAATGAGGTTCTGAGTTATTGCAACATAGGAGCGTTTCACTGCTTTCAAGGCTTCTCAGGAAGAATTCCGGAATCTTGCTGCCGGCAGGCCTCCGGCTGTTCCGGGTGAACATCTCCTTGTAAATCCCCCGTGGTTTCTTGTACACCCGTGAAATTTTGCCAGGATATGCAGTTTGCATTGCTGCACAATTGCGCCTGCCAAGCACAGCAGCGGTTGCAAACATTCAGGCGTGGCAGCCAGATAGGCTGGTCCCCTAGGACCCTGCCAGCGGACTCGGTATATCTGCTTCCCGTTCTTCTCACCTGAGTGCTACTGATTCCAGCTTTGACGGCTACACTCTACTCAACCGGAGCAGTAAGTTGAACCTCAACTTATGGCACTTTGTGAAACTGTTGAGAACTAGAGCTCAGTTGTTTGTCACGCCACCACTATCCATCCAGCACTATGGACGGCACTGCCTACATCTGGCTCTAATTAGTCCACGGTTGTGTTCAGCTGAATGACCTCTGCTGGGAACACTCAGAATGAGGTTCTGAGTTATTGCAACATAGGAGCGTTTCACTGCTTTCAAGGCTTCTCAGGAAGAATTCCCGAATCTTGCTGCCGGCAGGCCTCCGGCTGTTCCGGGTGAACATCTCCTTGTAAATCCTCCGTGGTTTCTTGTACACCCGTGAAATTTGGACAGGTTATGCAGTTTGCATGGCTGCACAATAGTGCCTGCCTAGCTCGGCCGCGGTTGCAAACATTCAGGCGTGGCAGCCAGATAGGCTGGTCCCCGTAGGACTCTGCCAGCGTACTGGGTATATCTGCTTCCCGTTCTACTCACCTGAGTGCTACTGATTCCAGCTTTGACGGCTACACTCTACTCAACCGGAGCAGTAAGTTGAACCTCAACTTATGGCACTTTGTGAAACTGTTGAGAACTAGAGCTCAGTTGTTTGGCACGCCACCACAGTCCATCCAGCACTATGGACGGAACTGCCTACATCTGGCTCTAATTAGTCCACGGTTGTGTTCAGCCGAATGACCTCTGCCGGGAACACTCAGAATGAGGTTCTGAGTTATTGCAACATAGGAGCGTTTCACTGCTTTCAAGGCTTCTCAGGAAGAATTCTGGAATCTTGCTGCCGGCAGGCCTCCGGGTGTTCCGGGTGAACATCTCCTTGTAAATCCCCCGTGGTTTCTTGTACACCCGTGAAATTTGGCCAGGTTATGCAGTTTGCATTGCTGCACAATTGGGCCTGCCTAGCTCGGCCGCGGTTGCAAACATTCAGGCGTGGCAGCCAGATAGCCTGGTCCCCGTAGGACTCTGCCAGGGGACTGGGTATATCTGCTTCCCGTTCTTCTCACCTGAGTGCTACTGATTCTAGCTTTGACGGCTACACTCTACTCAACCGGAGCAGTAAGTTGAACCTCAACTTATGGCACTTTGTGAAACTGTTGGGAAATAGTGCTCAGTTGTTTGGAACGCCACCACTATCCATCCAGCAATATGGACGGCACTGCCTACATCTGGCTCTAATTAGTCCACGGTTGTGTTCAGCCTAATGACCTCTGCCGGGAACACTCAGAATGAGGTTCTGAGTTATTGCAACATAGGAGCGTTTCACTGCTTTCAAGGCTTCTCAGGAAGAATTCCGGAATCTTGCTGCCGGCAGGCCTCCGGCTGTTCCGGGTGAACATCTCCTTGTAAATCCCCCGTGGTTTCTTGTACACCCGTGAAATTTGGCAAGTTTATGCAGTTTGCATTGCTGCACAATTGCCTCTGCCTAGCTCGGCCGCGGATGCAAACATTCAGGCGTGGCAGCCAGATAGGCTGCCCCCGTAGGACTCTGCCAGCCGACTGGGTGTATCTGCTTCCCGTTCTTCTCACCTGAGTGCTACTGATTTCAGCTTTGACGGCTACACTCTACTCAACCGGAGCAGTAAGTTGAACCTCAACTTATGGCACTTTGTGAAACTGTTGAGAACTAGAGCTCAGTTGTTTGGCACGATACCATTGTCCATCCAGCACTATGGACGGAACTGCCTACATCTGGCTCTAATTAGTCCACGATTGTGTTCAGCTGAATGACCTCTGCTGGGAACACTCAGATTGAGGTTCTGAGTTATTGAAACATAGGAGCGTTTCACTGCTTTCAAGGCTTCTCAGGAAGAATTCCGGAATCTTCCTGCCGGCAGGCCTCCGGCTGTTCCGGTTGAACATCTCCTTTTAAATCCCCCGTGGTTTCTTGTACTCCCGCGAAATTTGGCCAGGTTATGCAGTTTGCATTGCTGCACAATTGCGCCTGCCTAGCTCGGCCGCAGTTGCAAACATTCAGACCTGGCAGCCAGATAGGCTGGTCCCGGTAGGACTCTGACAGCGGACTGGGTATATCTGCTTCCCGTTCTTCTCACCTGAGTGCTACTGATTCCAGCTTTGACGGCTACACTCTACTCCACCGGAGTAGTAAGTTGAACCTCAACTTATGGCACTTTGTGAAACTGTTGAAAACTAGAGCTAAGTTGTTTGGCTCGCCACCACTGTGCATGCAGCACTATGGACGGCACTCCGTACATCTGGCTCTAATTAGTCCACGATTGTGTTCAGCCGAATGACCTCTGCCGGGAACACTCAGAATGAGGTTCTGAGTTATTGCAACATAGGAGCGTTTCACTGCTTTCAAGGCTTCTCAGGAAGAATTCCGGAATCTTGCTGCCGGCAGGCCTCCGGCTGTTCCGGGTGAACATCTCCTTGTAAATCCCCCGTGGTTTCTTGTACACCCGTGAAATTTTGCCAGGATATGCAGTTTGCATTGCTGCACAATTGCGCCTGCCAAGCACAGCAGCGGTTGCAAACATTCAGGCGTGGCAGCCAGATAGGCTGGTCCCCTAGGACCCTGCCAGCGGACTCGGTATATCTGCTTCCCGTCCTTCTCACCTGAGTGCTACTGATTCCAGCTTTGACGGCTACACTCTACTCAACCGGAGCAGTAAGTTGAACCTCAACTTATGGCACTTTGTGAAACTGTTGAGAACTAGAGCTCAGTTGTTTGTCACGCCACCACTATCCATCCAGCACTATGGACGGCACTGCCTACATCTGGCTCTAATTAGTCCACGGTTGTGTTCAGCTGAATGACCTCTGCTGGGAACACTCAGAATGAGGTTCTGAGTTATTGCAACATAGGAGCGTTTCACTGCTTTCAAGGCTTCTCAGGAAGAATTCCCGAATCTTGCTGCCGGCAGGCCTCCGGCTGTTCCGGGTGAACATCTCCTTGTAAATCCCCCGTGGTTTCTTGTACACCCGTGAAATTTGGACAGGTTATGCAGTTTGCATGGCTGCACAATAGTGCCTGCCTAGCTCGGCCGCGGTTGCAAACATTCAGGCGTGGCAGCCAGATAGGCTGGTCCCCGTAGGACTCTGCCAGCGGACTGGGTATATCTGCTTCCCGTTCTACTCACCTGAGTGCTACTGATTCCAGCTTTGACGGCTACACTCTACTCAACCGGAGCAGTAAGTTGAACCTCAACTTATGGCACTTTGTGAAACTGTTGAGAACTAGAGCTCAGTTGTTTGGCACGCCACCACAGTCCATCCAGCACTATGGACGGAACTGCCTACATCTGGCTCTAATTAGTCCACGGTTGTGTTCAGCCGAATGACCTCTGCCGGGAACACTCAGAATGAGGTTCTGAGTTATTGCAACATAGGAGCGTTTCACTGCTTTCAAGGCTTCTCAGGAAGAATTCTGGAATCTTGCTGCCGGCAGGCCTCCGGGTGTTCCGGGTGAACATCTCCTTGTAAATCCCCCGTGGTTTCTTGTACACCCGCGAAATTTGGCCAGGTTATGCAGTTTGCATTGCTGCACAATTGCCCCTGCCTAGCTCGGCCGCGGTTGCAAACATTCAGGCGTGGCAGCCAGATAGGCTGGCCCCCGTAGGACTCTGCCAGCGGACTGGGTATATCTGCTTCCCGTTCTTCTCACCTGAGTGCTACTGATTTCAGCTTTGACGGCTACACTCTACTCAACCGGAGCAGTAAGTTGAACCTCAACTTATGGCAATTTGTGAAACTGTTGAGAACTAGAGCTCAGTTGTTTGGCATGATACCATTGTCCATCCAGCACTATGGATGGAACTGCCTTCATCGGGCTCTAATTAGTCCACGGTTGTGTTCAGCCGAATGACCTCTGCCGGGAACACTCAGAATGAGGTTCTGAGTTATTGCAACATAGGAGCGTTTCACTGCTTTCAAGGCTTTTCAGGAATAATTCCGGAATCTTGCTGCTGGCAGGCCTCCGGCTGTTCCAGGTGAACATCTCCTTGTAATTCCCCCGTGGTTTCTTGTACACCCGTGAAATTTGGCCAGGTTATGCAGTTTGCATTGCTGCACAATTGCGCCTGCCTAGCTCGGCCGCGGTTGCAAACATTCGGGCGTGGCAGCCAGATAGGCTGGCCCCCTAGGACTCTGCCAGCGGACTGGGTATATCTGCTTCCCGTTCTTCTCACCTGAGTGCTACTGATTTCAGCTTTGACGGCTACACTCTACTCAACCGGAGCAGTAAGTTGAACCTCAACTTATGGCACTTTGTGAAACTGTTGAGAACTAGAGCTCAGTTGTTTGGCACTATACCATTGTCCATCCAGCACAATGGACGGAACTGCCTAAATCGGGCTCTAATTAGTCCACGATTGTGTTCAGCCGAATGACCTCTGCTGGGAACACTCAGAATGAGGTTCTGAGTTATTGCAACATAGGAGCGTTTCACTGCTTTCAAGGCTTCTCAGGAAGAATTCCGGAATCTTGCTGCCGGCAGGCCTCCGGCTGTTCCGGGTGAACATCTCCTTGTAAATCCCCCGAGGTTTCTTGTACACCCGTGAAATTTGGACAGGTTATGCAATTTGCATGGCTGCACAATTGTGCCTGCCTAGCTCGGCCGCAGTTGCAAACATTCAGGCGTGGCAGCCAGATAGGCTGGTCCCCGTAGGACTCTGCCAGCGGACTGGGTATATCTGCTTCCCGTTCTTCTCACCTGAGTGCTACTGATTCCAGCTTTGACGGCTACACTCTACTCAACCGGAGCAGTAAGTTGAACCTCAACTTATGGCCCTTTGTGAAACTGTTGAGAACTAGAGCTCAGTTGTTTGGCACGCCACCACAGTCCATCCAGCACTATGGACGGAACTGCCTACATCTGGCTCTAATTAGTCCACGGTTGTGTTCAGCCGAATGACCTCTGCCGAGAACACTCAGAATGAGTTTCTGAGTTATTGCAACATAGGAGCGTTTCACTGCTTTCAAGGCTTCTCAAGAAGAATTCTGGAATCTTGCTGCCGGCAGGCCTCCGGCTGTTCCGGGTGAACATCTCCTTGTAAATCCCCCGTGGTTGCTTGTACACCCGCGAAATTTGGCCAGGTTATGCAGTTTGCATTGCTGCACAATTGGGCCTGCCTAGCTCGGCCGCGGTTGCAAACATTAAGGCGTGGCAGCTAGATAGCCTGGTCCCCGTAGGACTCTGCCAGGCGACTGGGTATATCTGCTTCCCGTTCTTCTCACCTGAGTGCTACTGATTCTAGCTTTGACGGCTACACTCTACTCAACCGTAGCAGTAAGTTGAACCTCAACTTATGGAACTTTGTAAACTGTTGAGAAATAGTGCTCAGTTGTTTGGAACGCCACCACTATCCATCCAGCAATATGGACGGCACTGCCTACATCTGGCTCTAATTAGTCCACGGTTGTGTTCAGCCGAATGACCTCTACCGGGAACACTCAGAATGATGTTCTGAGTTATTGCAACATAGGAGCGTTTCACTGCTTTCAAGGCTTCTCAGGAAGAATTCTGGAATCTTGCTGCCGGCAGGCCTCCGGCTGTTCCGGGTGAACATCTCCTTGTAAATGTCCCGTGGTTTCTTGTACACCCGTGAAATTTGGCCAGGTTATGCAGTTTGCATTGCTGCACAATTGCCCCTGCCTAGCTCGGCCGCGGTTGCAAACATTCAGGCGTGGCAGCCAGATAGGCTGGCCCCCGTAGGACTCTGCCAGCGGACTGGGTATATCTGCTTCCCGTTCTTCTCACCTGAGTGCTACTGATTTCAGCTTTGACGGCTACACTCTACTCAACCGGAGCAGTAAGTTGAACCTCAACTTATGGCACTTTGTGAAACTGTTGAGAACTAGAGCTCAGTTGTTTGGCATGATACCATTGTCCATCCAGCACTATGGACGGAACTGCCTTCATCGGGCTCTAATTAGTCCACGATTGTGTTCAGCCGAATGACCTCTGCTGGGAACACTCAGATTGAGGTTCTGAGTTATTGCAACATAGGAGCTTTTCACTGCTTTCAAGGCTTCTCAGGAAGAATTCCGGAATCTTGCTGCCGGCAGGCCTCCGGCTGTTCCGGGTGAACATCTCCTTGTAAATCCCCCGTGGTTTCTTGTACACCCGCGAAATTTGGCCAGGTTATGCAGTTTGCATTGCTGCACAACTGCGACTGCCTAGCTCGGCCGCGGTTGCAAACATTCAGGCGTGGAAGCCAGATAGGCTGGTCCCCGTAGGACTCTGCCAGCGGACTGTGTATATCTGCTTCCCGTTCTTCTCACCTGAGTGCTACTGATTCCAGCTTTGACGGCTACACTCTACTCAACCGGAGCCGTAACTTGAACCTCAACTTACGGCACTTTGTGAAACTGTTGAGAACTAGAGCTCAGTTGTTTGGCACGCCACCACTGTCCATCCAGCACTATGGAAGGCACTGCCTACATCTGGCTCTAATTAGTCCACGGTTGTGTTCAGTCGAATGACCTCTGCCAGGAACACTCAGAATGAGGTTCTGAGTTATTGAAACATAGGAGCGTTTCACTGCTTTCAAGGGTTCTCAGGAAGAGTTCCGGAATCTTGCTGCCGTCAGACCTCCGGCTGTTCCGGGTGAACATCTCCTTGTAAATCCCCCGTGGTTTCTTGTACACCCGTGAAATTTGGCCAGGTTATGCAGTTTGCATTGCTGCACAATTGCGCCTGTCTAGCTCGGCCCCGGTTGCAAACATTCAGGCGTGGCAGCCATAGAGTCTAGTCCCCGTAGGACTCTGCCAGGGGACTGGGTATATCTGCTTCCCGTTCTTCTCACCTGAGTGCTACTGATTCCAGCTTTGACGGCTACACTCTACTCAACCGGAGCAGTAAGTCGAACCTCAATTTATGGCACTTTGTGAAAGTGTTGAGAACTAGAGCTCAGTTGTTTGGCACGCCACCACTGTCCATCCAGCACTATGGACGGAACTGCCTCATCTGGCTCTAATTAGTCCACGATTGTGTTCAGCCGAATGACCTCTGCTGGGAATACTCAGAATGTGGTTCTGAGTTATTGCAACATAGGAGCGTTCCACTGCTTTCAAGGCTTCTCAGGAAGAATTCCCGAATCTTGCTGCCGGCAGGCCTCCGGCTGTTCCGGGTGAACATCTCCTTGTAAATCCCCCGTGGTTTCTTGTACACCTGTGAAATTTTGCCAGGATATGCAGTTTGCATTGCTGCACAATTGCGCCTGCCAAGCACAGCAGCGGTTGCAAACATTCAGGCGTGGCAGCCAGATAGGCTGGTCCCCTAGGACCCTGCCAGCAGACTCGGTATATCTGCTTCCCGTTCTTCTCACCTGAGTGCTACTGATTCCAGCTTTGACGGCTACACTCTACTCAACCGGAGCAGTAAGTTGAACCTCAACTTATGGCACTTTGTGAAACTGTTGAGAACTAGAGCTCAGTTGTTTGGCACGCCACCACAGTCCATCCAGCACTATGGACGGAACTGCCTACATCTGGCTCTAATTAGTCCACGGTTGTGTTCAGCCGAATGACCTCTGCCGGGAACACTCAGAATGAGGTTCTGAGTTATTGCAACATAGGAGCGTTTCACTGCTTTCAAGGCTTCTCAGGAAGAATTCTGGAATCTTGCTGCCGGCAGGCCTCCGGCTGTTCCGGGTGAACATCTCCTTGTAAATCCCCCGTGGTTTCTTGTACACCCGTGAAATTTGGCCAGGTTATGCAGTTTGCATTGCTGCACAATTGGGCCTGCCTAGCTCGGCCGCGGTTGCAAACATTCAGGCGTGGCAGCCAGATAGGCTGGCCCCCTAGGACTCTGCCAGCGGACTGGGTATATCTGCTTCCCGTTCTTCTCACCTGAGTGCTACTGATTTCAGCTTTGACGGCTACACTCTACTCAACCGGAGCAGTAAGTTGAACCTCAACTTATGGCACTTTGTGAAACTGTTGAGAAATAGTGCTCAGTTGTTTGGAACGCCACCACTATCCATCCAGCAATATGGACGGCACTGCCTACATCTGGCTCTAATTAGTCCACGGTTGTGTTCAGCCTAATGACCTCTACCGGGAACACTCAGAATGAGGTTCTGAGTTCTTCCCACATAGGAGCGTTTCAATGCTTTCAACGCTTCTCAGGAAGAATTCCCGAATCTTGCTGCCGGCAGCTCCGGGTGAACATCTCCTTGTAAATCCCCCGTGGTTTCTTGTACACCCGTGAAATTTTGCCAGGATATGCAGTTTGCATTGCTGCACAATTGCGCCTGCCTATCTCAGCCGCGGTTGCAAACATTCAGGCGTGGTAGCCAGATGGACTGGTCCCCGTAGGACACTACCAGCGGACTGGGTATATCTGCTTACCGTTCTTCTCACCTGAGTGCTACTGTTTCCAGCTGTGACGGCTACACTCAACTCAACCGGAGCAGTAAGTTGAACCTCAACTTATGGCACTTTGTGAAACTGTTGAGAACTAGAGCTCAGTTGTTTGGCACGCCACCACTGTCCATCCAGCACTATGGATGGCACTGCCTACATCTGGCTCTAATTACTCCACGGTTGTGTTCAGCCGAATGACCTATGCCGGGAACACTCAGAATGAGGTTCTGAGTTCTTGCCACATAGGAGCGTTTCAATGCTTTCAAGGCTTCTTAGGAAGAATTCCGTATTCTTTCTCCCGGCAACCTCCAGCTGCTCCAGGTGAACATCTATTTGTAAATCCCCCGTGGTTTCTTGCACACCCGTGAAATTTGGCCAGGATATGCAGTTTGCATTGCTGCACAATTGTGCCTGCCTAGCTCTGCCGAGGTTCCAAACATTCAGTCGTGGCAGCCAGATAGGCTGGACCCAGTAGGACACTGCAAGCGGACTGGTATTTCTACTTCCCATTCTTCTCACCTGCGTGCTCCTGATTCCTGCTTTGACCGCTACACTCTACTCAACCGCAGCAGTAAGTTGAACCTCAACTTATGGCACTTTTTGAAAGTGTTGAGAACTAGAGCTCAGTTGTTTGGCACGCCACCACTCGCCATCCAGCACTAAGGACAGCACTGCTGACATCTGGCTCTAATTAGTCCACGGTTGTGTTCAGCCTAATCACCTCTGCCGGGAACACTCAGAATGAGGTTCTGAGTTATTGCAACATAGAAGCGTTTCACTCCTTTCTAGGCTTCTAATGATTGATTCTGGAATGTTGCTGCCGGCAGGCCTCCGGCTGTTCCGGGTGAACATCTCCTTGTAAATCCCCCTTTTTATCTTGTACATCCGTGAAATTTGGCCAGGTTATGCAATTTGCATTGCTGCACAATTGCTACTGGCTAGCTCTGCCGCGGTTGCAAACATTCAGGCGTTGCAGCCAGAACGGCTGGTCCCCGTAGGACACTGCCAGCGGACTGGGTATATCTGCTTCCCATTCTGCTCACCTGAGTGCTCCTGATTCCAGCTTTGACGGCTACACTCTACTCAACCCGAGCAGTAAGTTGAACCTCAACTTATGGCACTTTCGGAAAGTGTTGAGAACTAGAGTTTTGTTGTTTGGCACGCCACCACTGTCCATCCAGCACTATGGAGAACACTTACTCCATCTGCCTCTAATTAGTCCAGGGTTGTGTTCAGCCGAATGACCTCTGCAGGGAACACTCAGAATGAGGTTCTGAGTTATTTCAACATAGGAGCGTTTCGCTGCTTTCAAGGCTTATTAGGAAGGATTCCAGAATGTTGCTGCGGGCAGGCCTCCGGCTGTTCCGGGTGAACATCTCCTTGTAAATCCCCGGTGGTTTCTTGTACACCCGTGAAATTTGGCCAGGTTATGCAGTTTTCATTGCTGCACAATTGGGCCTGCCTAGCTCTGCCGCGGTTGCAAACATTCAGGCGTGGCAACCAGATAGGCTGATCCCCGTAGGACACTGCCAGCGGACTGGGTATATCTGCTTCCCGTTCTTCTCACCGGAGTGCTCCTGATTCCAGCTTTGACGGCTACACTCTACTCAACCGGAGCACTAAGTTGAACCTCAACTTATGGGACTTTGTGAAAGTGTTGAGAATTAGAGCTTAGTTGTTTGGCACGCCACCAGTGTCCATCCAGCACTATGGACGGCTCTGCCTACATCTGGCTCTAATTAGTCGACGGTTGTGTTCAGCCGAATGACTTCTGCCGGGAACACTCAGAATAAGGTTCTGAGTTGTTGCAACATAGGAGCGTTTCACTGCTTTCTAGGCTTCTTAGGAAGAATTCCGGAATGTTGCTGCCGGCAGGTCTCCAGCTGTTCCGTGTGAAAATCTCCTTGTAAATCCCGTGGTTTCTTGTACACCCGTGAAATTTGGCCAGGTTATGCAGTTTGCATTGCTGTACAATTGTGCCTGCCTAGCTCTGTCGCAATTGCAAACATTCAGGCGTGGCATCAAAAAAGGCTAGTCCCCGTAGGACACTGCCAGCGGACTGGGTATATCTGCTTCCCGTTCTTCTCATCTGACTGCTACTTATTCCAGCTTTGACGGCTACACTCTACTCAACCGGAGCAGTAAGTTGAACCTCAACTTATGACATTTTGTGAAAGTGTTGAGAACTAGAGCTCGCTTGGCACGTCACCACTGTTCATCCAGCACTATGGATGGCACTGCCTACATCTGGCTCTAATTAGTCCACGGTTGTGTTCACCCGAATGACCTCTGCCGGGAACACTCAGAATGAGGTTCTGAGTTATTGCAGCATAGGTGCGTTTCACTTCTTTCAAGGCTTCTTAGGAAGAATTCCGGAATCTTGCTGCCGACAGGCCTCCGGCTCTTCCGGGTGAAAATGTCCTTGTAAATCCCCCGTGGTTTCTTGTACACCCGTGAAATTTGGCCAGGTTATGCAGTTTGCATTGCTGTACAATTGTGCCTGCCTAGCTCTGCCGCAGTTGCAAACATTCAGGCGTGGCACCCAGAAAGGCTAGTCCCAGTAGGACACTGTCAGCGGAGTGTGTATATCTGCTTCCCGTTCTTCTCACCTGACTGCTACTGATTCCAGCTTTGACGGCTAAGCTCTACTCAACTGGAGCACTAAGATGAACCTCAACTTATGACACTTTGTGAAAGTGTTGAGAACTAGTGTTCAGTTGTTTGGCACGCCACCACAGTCCATCCAGCACTATGAAAGGCACTGCCTACATCTGGATCTAATTAGTCCATGGTTGTGTTCAGCCGAATGACCTCTGCCGGGAACACTCAGAATGAGGTTCTGAGTTATTGCAACATAGGAGCGTGTCACTGCTTTCAAGGCTTCTAGGAAGAATTCCGGAATGTTGCTGCCGGCAGGTCTCCAGCTGTTCCGTGTGAAAATCTCCTTGTAAATCCCGTGGTTTCTTGTACACCCGTGAAATTTGGCCAGGTTATGCAGTTTGCATTGCTGTACAATTGTGCCTGCCTAGCTCTGTCGCAATTGCAAACATTCAGGCGTGGCATCAAGAAAGGCTAGTCCCCGTAGGACACTGCCAGCGGACTGGGTATATCTGCTTCCCGTTCTTCTCACCTGAGTGCTACTGATTCCAGGTTTGACCGCTACACTCTACTCAACCGGAGCAGTAAGTTGAACTTCAACTTATGGCACTTTGTGAAACTGTTGAGAACTAGAGATCAGTTGTTTGGCACGCCACCGCTGTCCATCCAGCACTATGGATGGCACTGCCTACATCTGGCTCTAATTAGTCCACGGTTGTGTTCAGCCGAATGACCTCTGCCGGGAACACTCAGAATGAGGTTCTGAGTTGTTGCAACATAGGAGCGTTTCACTGCTTTCAAGGCTTCTCAGGAAGAATTCCGGAATCTTGCTGCCGGCAGGCCTCCGGCTGTTCCGGGTGAACATCTCCTTGTAAATCCCCCGTGGTTTCTTGTACACCCGTGAAATTTGGCCAGGTTATGCAGTTTGCATTGCTGCACAATTGCGCCTGCCTAGCTCGGCCACGGTTGTAAACATTCAGGCGTGGCAGCCAGATAGTCTGGTCACCGTAGGACACTGCCAGCGGACTGGGTATATCTGCTTCCCGTTCTCACCTGAGTGCTACTGATTCCACCTTTGACGGCTACACTCTACTCAACCGGAGCAGTAAGTTGAACCTCAACTTATGGAATTTTGTGAAAGTGATGAGAACTAGAGCTCAGTTGTTTGGCACGCCACCACTGTCCATCCAGCACTATGGACTGCACTGCCTACATCTGGCTCTAATTAGTCGACGGTTGTGTTCAGACGAATGACGTCTGCAGGGAACACTCAGAATGATGTTCTGAGTTATTGCAACATAGGAGCGTTTCACTGCTTTCAAGGCTTCTCAGGAAGAAATCCGGAATCTTGCTGCCGGCAGGCATCCGGCAGTTCCGGGTGAACATCTCCTTGTAAATCCCCCGTGGTTTCTTGTACACCCGTGAAATCTGTCCAGGTTATGCAGTTTGAATTGCTGCAAAATTGTGCCTGCCTAGCTCGGCCGGGGTTGCAAACATTCAGGCGTGGCAGCCAGATAGGCTGGTCCCCGTAGGACACTGCCAGCGGACTGGGTATATCTGCTTCCCGTTCTTCTCAACTGAGTGCTACTGATTCCAGCTTTGATAGCTAGACTCTACTCAACCGGAGCAGTAAGTTGAACCTCAACTTATGGCACTTTGTGAAAGTGTTGAGAACTAGAGCTCACTTGTTTGGCACGCCACCACTCTCCATCCAGCACTATGGACGGCACTCCCTACATATGGCTCTAATTAGTCAACGGTTGTGTTCAGCCGAATGACCTCTGCCGGCAACACTCAGAATGAGGTTCTGAGTTATTGCAACATAGGAGCGTTTCACTGCTTTCAAGGCTTCTCAGGAAGAATTCCCGAATCTTGCTGCCGGCAGGCCTCCGGCTGTTCCGGGTGAACATCTCCTTGTAAATCCCCCGTGGTTTCTTGTACACCCGTGAAATTTGGACAGGTTATGCAGTTTGCATTGCTGCTCAATTGCGCCTGCCTATCTCGGCCGCGGTTACAAACATTCGGGCGTGGCAGCCAGATAGGCTGGTCCCCGTAGGACACTGCCAGGGGACTGGGTATATCTGCTTCCCGTTCTTCTCACCTGAGTGCTACTGATTCCAGCTTTGACGGCTACACTCTACTCAACCGGAGCATTAAGTTGAACCTCAACTTACGGGATTTTGTGAAACTGTTGAGAACTAGCGCTCAGTTGTTTGGCACGCCACCACTGTCCATCCAGTACTATGGACGGAACTGCCTACATCTGGCTCTAATTAGTCCACGGTTGTGCTCAGCCGAATGACCTCTGCCACGAACACTCAGAATGAGGTTCTGAGTTATTGCAACATAAGAGCGTTTCACTGCTTTCAAGGCTTCTCAGGAAGAATTCCGGAATCTTGCTGCCGGCAGGCCTCCGGCTCTTTCGGGTGAACATCTCCTTGTAAATCCCCCGTGGTTTCTTGTACACCCGTGAAATTTGGACAGGTTATGCAGTTTGCATTTCTGCACAATTGCCCCTGCTAGCTCGGCCGCGGTTGCAAACATTCAGGCGTGGCAGCCAGATAGGCTGGTCCCCGTAGGACTCTGCCAGCGGACTGGGTATATCTGCTTCCCGTTCTTCTCACCTGAGTGCTACTGATTTCAGCTTTGACGGCTGCACTCTACTCAAGCAGAGCAGTAAGTTGAACCTCAACTTATGGCACTTTGTGAAACTGTTGAGAACTAGAACTCAGTTGTTTGGCACGATACCACTGTCCATCCAGCACTATGGACGGAACTGCCTACATGTGGCTCTAATTAGTCCACGATTGTGTTCAGCCGAATGACCTCTGCTGGGAACACTCAGATTGAGTTTCTGAGTTACTGCAACATAGGAGCGTTTCACTGCTTTCAAGGCTTCTCAGCAAGAATTCCGGAATCTTGCTGCCCGCAGACCTCCGGCTGTTCCGGGTGAACATCTCCTTTTAAATCCCCCGTGGTTTCTTGTACACCCGTGAAATTTGGCCAGGTTATGCAGTTTGCATTGCTGCACAATTGTCCCTGCCTAGCTCGGCCGCGGTTACAAACATTCAGGCGTGGCATCCACATAGGCTGGTCCCCGTAGGACTCTGCCAGCGGACTGGGTATATCTGCTTCCCGTTCTTCTCACCTGAGTGCTACTGATTTCAGCTTTGACGGCTGCACTCTACTCAAGCAGAGCAGTAAGTTGAACCTCAACTTATGGCACTTTGTGAAACTGTTGAGAACTAGAGCTCAGTTGTTTGGCACGCCACCACTCTCCATCCAGCACTATGGACGGCACTGCCTACATCTGGCTCTAATTAGTCCACGGTTGTGTTCAGCCGAATGACCTCTGCCGGCAACACTCAGAATGAGGTTCTGAGTTATTGCAACATAGGAGCGTTTCACTGCTTTCAAGGCTTCTCAGGAAGAATTCCGGAATCTTGCTGCCAGCAGGCCTCCGGCTGTTCCGGGTGAACATCTCCTTGTAAATCCCCCGTGGTTTCTTGTACACCCGTCAAATGTGGCCAGGTTATGCAGTTTGCATTGCTGCACAATTGCGCCTGCCTAGCTCAGCCGCGGTTGCAAACATTCAGGCGTGGCTGCCAGATAGGCTGGTCCCCGTAGGACTCTGCCAGCCGACTGGGTATATCTGCTTCCCGTTCTTCTCACCTGAGTGCTACTGATTTCAGTTTTGACGGCTGCACTCTACTCAAGCAGAGCAGTAAGTTGAACCTCAACTTATGGCACTTTGTGAAACTGTTGAAACTAGAGCTCAGTTGTTTGGCACGCCAACACTGTCCATCCAGCACTATGGACGGCACTGCCTACATCTGGCTCTAATTAGTCCACGGTTGTGTTCAGCCGAATGACCTATGCCGGCAACACTAAGAATGAGGTTCTGAGTTATTGCAACATAGGAGCGTTTCACTGCTTTCAAGGCTTCTTAGGAAGAATTAAGGAATCTTGCTGCCGGCAGGCCACCGGCTTTACCGGGTGAACATCTCCTTGTAAATCCCCCGTGGTTTCTTGTACACCCGTGAAATTTGGCCAGGTTATGCAGTATTCATTGCTGCACAATTGCGCCTGCCTAGCTCGGCCGCGGTTGCAAACATTCAGGCGTGGCAGCCAGATAGGCTGGTCCCCGTAGGACACTGCCAGCTGTCTGGGTATATCTGCTTCCCGTTCTTCTCACCTGAGTGCTACTGATTCCAGGTTTGACGGCTACACTCTACTCAACCGGAGCAGTAAGTTGAACCTCAACTTATGGCATTTTGTGAAACTGTTGAGAACTAGAGCTCAGTTGTTTGGCACGCCACCACTGTCCATCCAGCACTATGGACGGCACTGCCTACATCTGGCTCTAATTAGTCCACGGTTGTGTTCAGCCGAATGACCTCTGCCACGAACAATCAGAATGAGGTTCTGAGTTATTGCAACATAAGAGCGTTTCACTGCTTTCAAGGCATCTCAGGAAGAATTCCGGAATCTTGCTGCCGGCAGGCCTCCGGCTCTTCCGGGTGAACATCTCCTTGTAAATCCCCCGTGGTTTCTTGTACACCCGTGAAATTTGGACAGGTTATGCAGTTTGCATTTCTGCACAATTGCCCCTGCTAGCTCGGCCTCGGTTGCAAACATTCAGGCGTGGCAGCCAGATAGGCTTGTCCCCGTAGGACTCTGCCAGCCGACTGGGTATATCTGCTTCCCGTTCTTCTCACCTGAGTGCTACTGATTTCAGCTTTGACGGCTACACTCTACTCAACCGGAGCAGTAAGTTGAACCTCAACTTATGGCACTTTGTGAAACTGTTGAGAACTAGAACTCAGTTGTTTGGCACGATACAACTCTCCATCCAGCACTATGGACGGAACTGCCTACATCTGGCTCTAATTAGTCCACGATTGTGTTCAGCCGAATGACCTCTGCTGGGAACACTCAGATTGAGGTTCTGAGTTACTGCAACATAGGAGCGTTTCACTGCTTTCAAGGCTTCTCAGGAAGAATTCCGGAATCTTCCTTCCGGCAGGCCTCCGGGTGTTCCGGGTGAACATCTCCTTGTAAATCCCCCGTGGTTTCTTGTACACCCGTGAAATTTGGCCAGGTTATGCAGTTTTCATTGCTGCACATTTGCGCCTGCCTAGCTCGGCCGCGGTTACAAACATTCAGGCGTGGCAGCCACATAGGCTGGTCCCCGTAGGACTCTGCCAGCGGACTGGGTATATCTGCTTCCCGTTCTTCTCACCTGAGTGCTACTGATTTCAGCTTTGACGGCTGCACTCTACTCAAGCAGAGCAGTAAGTTGAACCTCAACTTATGGCACTTTGTGAAACTGTTGAGAACTAGAGCTCAGTTGTTTGGCACGCCACCACTGTCCATCCAGCACTATGGACGGCACTGCCTACATCTGGCTCTAATTAGTCCACGGTTGTGTTCAGCCGAATGACCTCTGCCGGCAACACTCAGAATGAGGTTCTGAGTTATTGCAACATAGGAGCGTTTTACTGCTTTCAAGGCTTCTCAGGAAGAATTCCGGAATCTTGCTGCCAGCAGGCCTCTGGCTGTTCCGGGTGAACATCTCCTTGTAAATCCCCCGTGGTTTCTTGTACACCCGTAAAATGTGGCCAGGTTATGCAGTTTGCATTGCTGAACAATTGCGCCTGCCTAGCTCAACCGCGGTTGCAAACATTCAGGCGTGGCTGCCAGATAGGCTGGTCCCCGTAGGACTCTGCCAGCCGACTGGGTATATCTGCTTCCCGTTCTTCTCACCTGAGTGCTACTGATTTCAGCTTTGACAGCTGCACTCTACTCAAGCAGAGCAGTAAGTTGAACCTCAACTTATGGCACTTTGTGAAACTGTTGAGACCTAGAGCTCAGTTGTTTGGCACGCCAACACTGTCCATCCAGCACTATGGACGGCACTGCCTACATCTGGCTCTAATTAGTCCACGGTTGTGTTCAGCCGAATGACCTCTGCCGGCAACACTCAGAATGAGGTTCTGAGTTATTGCAACATAGGAGCGTTTCACTGCTTTCAAGGCTACTCAGGAAGAATTCCGGAATCTTGCTGCCGGCAGGCCTCCAGCTGTTCAGGGTGAACATCTCCTTGTAATTCCCCCGTGGTTTCTTGTACACCCGTGAAAATTGGCCAGGTTATGCAGTTTGCATTGCTGCACAATTGCGCCTGCCAAACTCGGCCGCCGTTGCAAACATTCAGGCGTGGCAGACAGATAGACTGGTCCCCATAGGACACTGCCAGCGGACTGGGTATATCTGCTTCCAATTCTTCTCACCTGAGGGCTACTGATTCCAGCTTTGACGGCTACACTCTACTCAACCGGAGCAATAAGTTGAACCTCAACTTATGGCACTTTGTGAAAGTGTTGAGAACTAGAGCTCAGTTGTTTGGCACGCCACCACTCTCGATCCAGCACTATGGACGGCACTGCCTACATCGGGCTCTAATTAGTCCACGGTTGTGTTCAGCCGAATGACCTCTGCCGGGAACACTGAGAATGAGGTTCTGAGTTATTGCAACATAGGAGCGTTTCAATGCTTTCAAGGCTTCTCAGGAAGAAATCCGGAATCTTGCTTCCAGCAGGCCTCCGGCTGTTCGGGGTGAACATCTCCTTGTAAATCCCCCGTTGTTTCTTGTACACCCGTGAATTTTGGCCAGGTTATGCAGTTTGCATTGCTGCACAATTGCGCCTGCCTAGCTCGGCCGCGGTTGCAAACATTCAGGCGTGGCAGCCAGATAGGCTGGTCCCCGTAGGACACTGCCAGCGGACTGGGTATATCTGCTTCCCGTTCTTCTCACCTGAGTGCTACTTATTCCAGCTTTGACGGCTACACTCTACTCAACCGGAGCATTAAGTTGAACCTCAACTTATGTCACTTTGTGAAAGTGTTGAGAACTAGAGCTCAGTTGTTTGGCACGCCACCACTCTCCATCCAGCACTATGGACCGCACTGCCCACATCTGGCTCTAATTAGTCCATGGTTGTGTTCAGCCGAATGACCTCTGCCGGGAACACTCAGAATGAGGTTCTGAGTTATTGCAACATAGGAGCGTTTCACTGCTTTCAAGGCTTCTCAGGAAGAATTCCGGAATCTTGCTGCCGGCAGGCCTCCGGCAGTTCAGGGTGAACATCTCCTTGTAAATCCCCCGTGGTTTCTTGTACACCCGTGAAATTTGGCCAGGTTATGCAGTTTGCATTGCTGCACAATTGCGCCTGCCTAGCTTGGCCGGGGTTGCAAACATTCAGGCGTGGCAGCCAGATAGACTGGTCCCCGTAGCATCTGCCAGCGGACTGGGTATATCTGCTTCCCGTTCTTCTCACCTGAGTACTATTGATTCCAACTTTGAGGGCTACACTCTACTCAACCGGAGCTGAAAGTTGAACCTCAACTTATGGCACTTTGTCAAAGTGTGGAGAACTAGAGCTCGGTTGTTTGGCACGCGACCACTGTCCATCCAGCACTATGGACAGCACTGCGTACATCTGGCTGTAATTAGTCCACGATTGTGTTCAGCCGAATGACCTCTGCCAGGAACACTCAGAATGAGGTTCTGAGTTATTGCAACATAGGAGCGTTTCACTGCTTTCAAGACTTCTCAGGAAGAATTCCGGAATCTTGCTGCCGGCAGGCCTCCGGCTGTTCCGGGTGAACATCTCCTTGTACTTCCCCCGTGGTTTCTTGTACACCCGTGAAATTTGGCCAGGTTATGCAGTTTGCATTGCTGCACAATTGCGCCTGCCTAGCTCGGCCGCGGTTACAAACATTCAGGCGTGGCAGCCAGATAGGCTGGTCCCCGTAGAACACTGCCAGCGGACTGGGTATATCTGCTTCCCGTTCTTCTCACCTGAGTGCTACTGATTCCAGCTTTGACGGCTACAGTCTACTCAACCGGAGCATTAACTTGAACCTCAACTGATGGCACTTTGTGAAACTGTTGAGAACTAGAGCTCAGTTGTTTGGCACACCACCACTGTCCATCCAGCACTATGGACGGCACTGCCTACATCTGGCTCTAATTAGTCCACGGTTGTGTTCAGCCGAATGACCTCTGCCGGCAACACTCAGAATGAGGTTCTGAGTTATTGCAACATAGGAGCGTTTCACTGCTTTCAAGGCTTCTCAGGAAGAATTCCGGAGTCTTGATGCAGGCAGGCCTCCGGCACTTCTGAGTGAACATCTCCTTATAAATCCCCCGTGGTTTCTTGTACATCCGTGAAATTTGGACAGGTTATGCAGTTTGCATTGCTGCACAATTGCGCCTGCCTAGCTCGGCCGCGGTTGCAAACATTCAGGCGTGGCAGCCATATAGGCTGGCCCCCGTAGGACTCTGCCAGCGGACTGGGTATATCTGCTTCCCGTTCTTCTCACCTGAGTGCTACTGATTCCAGCTTTGACAGCTACACTCTACTCAACCGGAGCAGTAAGTTGAACCTCAACTTATGGCACTTTGTGAAAATGTTGAGAACTAGAGCTCAGTTGTTTGGCACGCCACCACTGTCCATCCAGCACTATGGACGGCACTGCCTACATCTGGCTCTAATTAGTCCACGATTGTGTTCAGTCGAATGACCTCTGCCGGCAACACTCAAAATGAGGTTCTGAGTTATTGCAACATAGGAGCGTTTCACTGCTTTCAAGGCTTCTCAGGAAGAATTCCCGAATCTTGCTGCCGGCAAGCCTCCGGCTGTTCCGGGTGAACATCTCCTTGTAAATCCCCCGTGGTTTCTTGTACACCCGTGAAATTTGGCCAGGTTATGCAGTTTGCATGGCTGCACAATTGTGCCTGCCTAGCTCGGCCGCGGTTGCAAACATTCAGGCATCGCAGCCAGATTGGCTTGTCCCCGTAGGACTCTGCCAGCCGACTGGGTATATCTGCTGCCCGTTCTTCTCACCTGAGTGCTACTGATTTCAGCTTTGACGGCTACACTCTACTCAACCGGAGCAGTAAGTTGAACCTCAACTTATGGCACTTTGTGAAACTGTTGAGAACTAGAACTCAGTTGTTTGGCACGATACCACTGTCCATCCAGCACTATGGACGGAACTGCCTACATCTGGCACTAATTAGTCCACGATTGTGTTCAGCCGAATGACCTCTGCTGGGAACACTCAGATTGAGGTTCTGAGTTACTGCAACATAGGAGCGTTTCACTGCTTTCAAGGCTTCTCAGGAAGAATTCCGGAATCTTGCTGCCGGCAGGCCTCCGGCTGTTCCGGGTGAACATCTCCTTGTAAATCCCCCGTGGTTTCTTGTACACCCGTGAAATTTGGCCAGGTTATGCAGTTTGCATTGCTGCACAATTGTCCCTGCCTAGCTCGGCCGCGGTTACAAACATTCAGGCGTGGCAGCCAGATAGGCTGGTCCCCGTAGGACTCTGCCAGCGGACTGGGTATATCTGCTTCCCGTTCTTCTCACCTGAGTGCTACTGATTTCAGCTTTGACGGCTGCACTCTACTCAAGCAGAGCAGTAAGTTGAACCTCAACTTATGGCACTTTGTGAAACTGTTGAGAACTAGAGCTCAGTTGTTTGGCACGCCACCACTGTCCATCCAGCACTATGGACGGCACTGCCTACATCTGGCTCTAATTAGTCCACGGTTGTGTTCAGCCGAATGACCTATGCCGGCAACACTCAGAATGAGGTTCTGAGTTATTGCAACATAGGAGCGTTTCACTGCTTTCAAGGCTTCTTAGGAAGAATTCCGGAATCTTGCTGCCGGCAGGCCACCGGCTCTACCGGGTGAACATCTCCTTGTAAATCCCCCGTGGTTTCTTGTACACCCGTGAAATTTGGCCAGGTTATGCAGTTTTCATTGCTGCACAATTGCGCCTGGCTAGCTCGGCCGCGGTTGCAAACATTCAGGCGTGGCAGCCAGATAGGCTGGTCCCCGTAGGACACTGCCAGCTGTCTGGGTATATCTGCTTCCCGTTCTTCTCACCTGAGTGCTAATGATTCCAGGTTTGACGGCTACACTCTACTCAACCGGAGCAGTAAGTTGAACCTCAACTTATGGCACTTTGTGAAACTGTTGAGAACTAGAACTCAGTTGTTTGGCACGCCACCACTGTCCATCCAGCACTATGGACGGCACTGCCTACTTCTGGCTCTAATTAGTCCACGATTGTGTTCAGCCGAATGACCTCTGCTGGGAACACTCAGATTGAGGTTCTGAGTTACTGCAACATAGGAGCGTTTCATTGCTTTCAAGGCTTCTCAGGAAGAATTCAGGAATCTTGCTGCCGGCAGGCCTCCGGCTGTTCCGGGTGAACATCTCCTTGTAAAACCCCCGTGGTTTCTTGTACACCCGCGAAATTTGGCCAGGTTATGCAGTTTGAATTGCTGCACAATTGCCCCTGCCTAGCTCGGCCGCGGTTACAAACATTCAGGCGTGGCAGCCAGATAGGCTGGTCCCGGTAGTACTCTGCCAGCGGACTGGGTGTATCTGCTTCCGGTTCTTCTCACCTGAGTGCTACTGATTTCAGCTTTGACGGCTGCACTCTACTCAAGCAGAGCAGTAAGTTGAACCTCAACTGATGGCACTTTGTGAAACTGTTGAGAACTAGCGCTCAGTTGTTTGGAACGCCACCACTATCTATCCAGCAATATGGACGACACTGCCTACATCTGGCTCTAATTAGTCCACGGTTGTGTTCAGCCTAATGACCTCTACCGGGAACACTCAGAATGATGTTCTGAGTTATTGCAACATAGGAGCGTTTCACTGCTTTCAAGGCTTCTCAGGAAGAATTCTGGAATCTTGCTGCCGGCAGGCCTCCGGCTGTTCCGGGTGAACATCTCCTTGTAAATCCCCCGTGGTTTCTTGTACACCCGTGAAATTTGGACAGGTTATGCAGTTTGCATTGCTGCACAATTGCCCCTGCCTAGCTCCGCCGCGGTTGCAAACATTCAGGCCTGGCACCCAGATAGGCTGGCCCCCGTAGGACTCTGCCAGCGGACTGGGTATATCTGCTTCCCGTTCTTCTCACCTGAGTGCTACTGATTTCAGATTTCACGGCTACACTCTACTCAACCGGAGCAGTAAGTTGAACCTCAACTTATGGCACTTTGTGAAACTGTTGAGAACTAGAGCTCAGTTGTTTGGCACGATACCATTGTCCATCCAGCACTAAGGACGGAACTGCCTACATCTGGCTCTAATTAGTCCACGGTTGTGTTCAGCCGAATGACCTCTGCTGGGAACACTCAGATTGAGGTTCTGAGTTATTGCAACATAGGAGCGTTTCACTGCTTTCAAGGCTTCTCAGGAAGAATTCCGGAATCTTCCTGCCCGCAGGCCTCCGGCTGTTCCGGGTGAACATCTCCTTGTAAATCCCACGTGGTTTCTTGTACTCCCGTGAAATTTGGCCAGGTTATGCAGTTTGCATTGCTGCACAATTTGGCCTGCCTAGCTCTGCCGCAGTTGCAAACATTCAGACCTGGCAGCCAGATAAGCTGGTCCCCGTAGGACTCTGACAGCGGACTGGGTATATCTGCTTCCCGTTCTTCTCACGTGAGTGCTACTGATTCCAGCTTTGACGGCTAAACTCTACTCCACCGGAGTAGTAAGTTGAACCTCAACTTATGGCACTTTGTGAAACTGTTGAGAACTAGAGCTCAGTTGTTTGGCACGATACCATTGTCCATCCAGCACTAAGGACGGAACTGCCTACATCTGGCTCTAATTAGTCCACGATTGTGTTCAGCCGAATGACCTCTGCTGGGAACACTCAGATTGAGGTTCTGAGTTATTGCAACATAGGAGCGTTTCACTGCTTTCAAGGCTTCTCAGGAAGAGTTCCGGAATCTTGCTGCCGGCAGGCCTCCGGCTGTTCCGGGTGAACATCTCCTTGTAAATCCCCCGTGGTTTCTTGTACACCCGTGAAATTTGGACAGGTTATGCAGTTTGCATTGCTGCACAATTGCGCCTGTCTAGCTCGGCCCCGGTTGCAAACATTCAGGCGTGGCAGCCATATACGCTGGTCCCCGTAGGACTCTGCCAACGGACTGGGTATATCTGCTTCCCGTTCTTCTCACCTGAGTGCTACTGATTCCAGCTTTGACGGCTACACTCTACTCAACCGGAGCAGTAAGTTGAACCTCAACTTATGGCACTTTGTGAAAATGTTGAGAACTAGAGCTCAGTTGTTTGGCACGCCACCACTGTCCATCCAGCACTATGGACGGCACTGCCTACATCTGGCTCTAATTAGTCCACGGTTGTGTTCAGCCGAATGACCTCTGCCGGGAACACTCAGAATGAGGTTCTGAGTTATTGCAACATAGGAGCGTTTCACTGCTTTCAAGGCTTCTCAGGAAGAATTCCAGAATCTTGCTGCCGGCAGGCCTCCGGCTGTTCCGGGTGAACATCTCCGTGTAAATCCCCCGTGGTTTCTTGTACACCCGTGAAATTTGGACAGGTTATGCAGTTTGCATGGCTGCATAATTGTGCCTGCCTAGCTCGGCCTCGGTTGCAAACATTCAGACGTGGCAGCCAGATAGGCTGGTCCCCGTAGGACTCTGCCAGCGGACTGGGTATATCTGCTTCCCGTTCTTCTCACCTGAGTGCTACTGATTCCAACTTTGACGGCTACACTCTACTCAACCGGAGCAGTAAGTTGAACCTCAACTTATGGCCCTTTGTGAAACTGGTGAGAACTAGAGCTCAGTTGTTTGGCAGGCCACCACAGTCCATCCAGCACTATGGACGGAACTGCCTACATCTGGCTCTAATTAGTCCACGGTTGTGTTCAGCCGAATGACCTCTGCCGGGAAGACTCAGAATGAGGTTCTGAGTTATTGCAACATAGGAGCGTTTCACTGCTTTCAAGGCTTCTCAGGAAGAATTCTGGAATCTTGCGGCCGGCAGGCCTCTTGCTGTTCCGGGTGAACATCTCCTTGTAAATCCCCCGTGGTTTCTTGTACACCCGTGAAATTTGGCCAGGTTATGCAGTTTGCATTGCTGCACAATTTGGCCTGCCTAGCTCGGCCGCGGTTGCAAACATTCAGGCGTGGCAGCCAGATAGCCTGGTCCCCGTAGGACTCTGCCAGGGGACTGGGTATATCTGCTTCCCGTTCTTCTCAACTGAGTGCTACTGATTCTAGCTTTGACGGCTGCACTCTACTCAACCGGAGCAGTAAGTTGAACCTCAACTTATGGCACTTTGTGAAACTGTTGAGAAATAGTGCTCAGTTGTTTGGAACGCCACCACTATCTATCCAGCAATATGGACGACACTGCCTACATCTGGCTCTAATTAGTCCACGGTTGTGTTCAGCCTAATGACCTCTACCGGGAACACTCAGAATGATGTTCTGAGTTATTGCAACATAGGAGCGTTTCACTGCTTTCAAGGCTTCTCAGGAAGAATTCTGGAATCTTGCTGCCAGCAGGCCTCCGGCTGTTCCGGGTGAACATCTCCTTGTAAATCCCCCGTGGTTTCTTGTACACCCGTGAAATTTGGACAGGTTATGCAGTTTGCATTGCTGCACAATTGCCCCTGCCTAGCTCCGCCGCGGTTGCAAACATTCAGGCCTGGCAGCCAGATAGGCTGGCCCCCGTAGGACTCTGCCAGCGGACTGGGTATATCTGCTTCCCGTTCTTCTCACCTGAGTGCTACTGATTTCAGCTTTCACGGCTACACTCTACTCAACCGGAGCAGTAAGTTGAACCTCAACTTATGGCACTTTGTGAAACTGTTGAGAACTAGAGCTCAGTTGTTTGGCACGATACCATTGTCCATCCAGCACTAAGGACGGAACTGCCTACATCTGGCTCTAATTAGTCCACGGTTGTGTTCAGCCGAATGACCTCTGCTGGGAACACTCAGATTGAGGTTCTGAGTTATTGCAACATAGGAGCGTTTCACTGCTTTCAAGGCTTCTCAGGAAGAATTCCGGAATCTTCCTGCCCGCAGGCCTCCGGCTGTTCCGGGTGAACATCTCCTTGTAAATCCCACGTGGTTTCTTGTACTCCCGTGAAATTTGGCCAGGTTATGCAGTTTGCATTGCTGCACAATTTGGCCTGCCTAGCTCTGCCGCAGTTGCAAACATTCAGACCTGGCAGCCAGATAAGCTGGTCCCCGTAGGACTCTGACAGCGGACTGGGTATATCTGCTTCCCGTTCTTCTCACGTGAGTGCTACTGATTCCAGCTTTGACGGCTAAACTCTACTCCACCGGAGTAGTAAGTTGAACCTCAACTTATGGCACTTTGTGAAACTGTTGAGAACTAGAGCTCAGTTGTTTGGCACGATACCATTGTCCATCCAGCACTAAGGACGGAACTGCCTACATCTGGCTCTAATTAGTCCACGATTGTGTTCAGCCGAATGACCTCTGCTGGGAACACTCAGATTGAGGTTCTGAGTTATTGCAACATAGGAGCGTTTCACTGCTTTCAAGGCTTCTCAGGAAGAGTTCCGGAATCTTGCTGCCGGCAGGCCTCCGGCTGTTCCGGGTGAACATCTCCTTGTAAATCCCCCGTGGTTTCTTGTACACCCGTGAAATTTGGACAGGTTATGCAGTTTGCATTGCTGCACAATTGCGCCTGTCTAGCTCGGCCCCGGTTGCAAACATTCAGGCGTGGCAGCCATATACGCTGGTCCCCGTAGGACTCTGCCAACGGACTGGGTATATCTGCTTCCCGTTCTTCTCACCTGAGTGCTACTGATTCCAGCTTTGACGGCTACACTCTACTCAACCGGAGCAGTAAGTTGAACCTCAACTTATGGCACTTTGTGAAAATGTTGAGAACTAGAGCTCAGTTGTTTGGCACGCCACCACTGTCCATCCAGCACTATGGACGGCACTGCCTACATCTGGCTCTAATTAGTCCACGGTTGTGTTCAGCCGAATGACCTCTGCCGGGAACACTCAGAATGAGGTTCTGAGTTATTGCAACATAGGAGCGTTTCACTGCTTTCAAGGCTTCTCAGGAAGAATTCCAGAATCTTGCTGCCGGCAGGCCTCCGGCTGTTCCGGGTGAACATCTCCGTGTAAATCCCCCGTGGTTTCTTGTACACCCGTGAAATTTGGACAGGTTATGCAGTTTGCATGGCTGCATAATTGTGCCTGCCTAGCTCGGCCGCGGTTGCAAACATTCAGACGTGGCAGCCAGATAGGCTGGTCCCCGTAGGACTCTGCCAGCGGACTGGGTATATCTGCTTCCCGTTCTTCTCACCTGAGTGCTACTGATTCCAACTTTGACGGCTACACTCTACTCAACCGGAGCAGTAAGTTGAACCTCAACTTATGGCCCTTTGTGAAACTGGTGAGAACTAGAGCTCAGTTGTTTGGCAGGCCACCACAGTCCATCCAGCACTATGGACGGAACTGCCTACATCTGGCTCTAATTAGTCCACGGTTGTGTTCAGCCGAATGACCTCTGCCGGGAAGACTCAGAATGAGGTTCTGAGTTATTGCAACATAGGAGCGTTTCACTGCTTTCAAGGCTTCTCAGGAAGAATTCTGGAATCTTGCGGCCGGCAGGCCTCTTGCTGTTCCGGGTGAACATCTCCTTGTAAATCCCCCGTGGTTTCTTGTACACCCGTGAAATTTGGCCAGGTTATGCAGTTTGCATTGCTGCACAATTTGGCCTGCCTAGCTCGGCCGCGGTTGCAAACATTCAGGCGTGGCAGCCAGATAGCCTGGTCCCCGTAGGACTCTGCCAGGGGACTGGGTATATCTGCTTCCCGTTCTTCTCAACTGAGTGCTACTGATTCTAGCTTTGACGGCTGCACTCTACTCAACCGGAGCAGTAAGTTGAACCTCAACTTATGGCACTTTGTGAAACTGTTGAGAAATAGTGCTCAGTTGTTTGGAACGCCACCACTATCTATCCAGCAATATGGACGACACTGCCTACATCTGGCTCTAATTAGTCCACGGTTGTGTTCAGCCTAATGACCTCTACCGGGAACACTCAGAATGATGTTCTGAGTTATTGCAACATAGGAGCGTTTCACTGCTTTCAAGGCTTCTCAGGAAGAATTCTGGAATCTTGCTGCCAGCAGGCCTCCGGCTGTTCCGGGTGAACATCTCCTTGTAAATCCCCCGTGGTTTCTTGTACACCCGTGAAATTTGGACAGGTTATGCAGTTTGCATTGCTGCACAATTGCCCCTGCCTAGCTCCGCCGCGGTTGCAAACATTCAGGCCTGGCAGCCAGATAGGCTGGCCCCCGTAGGACTCTGCCAGCGGACTGGGTATATCTGCTTCCCGTTCTTCTCACCTGAGTGCTACTGATTTCAGCTTTCACGGCTACACTCTACTCAACCGGAGCAGTAAGTTGAACCTCAACTTATGGCACTTTGTGAAACTGTTGAGAACTAGAGCTCAGTTGTTTGGCACGATACCATTGTCCATCCAGCACTAAGGACGGAACTGCCTACATCTGGCTCTAATTAGTCCACGATTGTGTTCAGCCGAATGACCTCTGCTGGGAACACTCAGATTGAGGTTCTGAGTTATTGCAACATAGGAGCGTTTCACTGCTTTCAAGGCTTCTCAGGAAGAATTCCGGAATCTTCCTGCCCGCAGGCCTCCGGCTGTTCCGGGTGAACATCTCCTTGTAAATCCCCCGTGGTTTCTTGTAGTCCCGTGAAATTTGGCCAGGTTATGCAGTTTGCATTGCTGCACAATTGCGCCTGCCTAGCTCTGCCGCAGTTGCAAACATTCACACCTGGCAGCCAGATAGGCTGGTCCCCGTAGGACTCTGACAGCGGACTGGGTATATCTGCTTCCCGTTCTTCTCACGTGAGTGCTACTGATTCCAGCTTTGACGGCTACACTCTACTCCACCGGAGTAGTAAGTTGAACCTCAACTTATGGCACTTTGTGAAACTGTTGAAAACTAGAGCTAAGTTGTTTGGCACGCCACCACTGTGCATCCAGCACTATGGACGGCACTCCGTACATCTGGCTCTAATTAGTTCACGATTGTGTTTAGCCGAATGACCTCTGACGGGAACACTCAGAATGAGGTTCTGAGTTATTGCAACATAGGAGCGTTTCACTGCTTTCAAGGCTTCTCAGGAAGAATTCTGGAATCTTGCTCCCGGCAGGCCTCCGGCTGTTCCGGGTGAACATCTCCTTATAAATCCCCCGTGGTTTCTTGTACACCCGTGAAATTTGGCCAGGTTATGCAGTTTGCATTGCTGCACAATTGCCCCTGCCTTGCTCGGCCGCGGTTGCAAACATTCAGGCGTGGCAGCCACATAGGCTGGCCCCCGTAGGACTCTGCCAGCGGACTGGGTATATCTGCTTCCCGTTCTTCTCACCTGAGTGCTACTGATTTCAGCTTTGATGGCTACACTCTAATCAACCGGAGCAGTAAGTTGAACCTCAACTTATGGCACTTTGTGAAACTGTTGAGAACTAGAGCTCAGTTGTTTGGCACGATACCATTGTCCATCCAGCACTAAGGACGGAACTGCCTACATCTGGCTCTAATTAGTCCACGATTGTGTTCAGCCGAATGACCTCTGCTGGGAACACTCAGATTGAGGTTCTGAGTTATTGCAACATAGGAGCGTTTCACTGCTTTCAAGGCTTCTCAGGAAGAGTTCCGGAATCTTGCTGCCGGCAGGCCTCCGGCTGTTCCGGGTGAACATCTCCTTGTAAATCCCCCGTGGTTTCTTGTAAGCCCGTATAATTTGGACAGGTTATGCAGTTTGCATTGCTGCACAATTGCGCCTGTCTAGCTCGGCCCCGGTTGCAAACATTCAGGCGTGGCAGCCATATACGCTGGTCCCCGTAGGACTCTGCCAGCGGACTGGGTATATCTGCTTCCCGTTCTTCTCACCTGAGTGCTACTGATTTCAGCTTTGACGGCTACACTCTACTCAACCGGAGCAGTAAGTTGAACCTCAACTTATGGCACTTTGTGAAACTGTTGAGAACTAGAGCTCAGTTGTTTGGCACGATAGCATTGTCCATCCAGCACTATGGACGGAACTGCCTACATCGGGCTCTAATTAGTCCACGATTGTGTTCAGCCGAATGACCTCTGCTGGGAACACTCAGAATGAGGTTCTGAGTTATTGCAACATAGGAGCGTTTCACTGCTTTCAAGGCTTCTCAGGAAGAATTCCGGAATCTTGCTGCCGGCAGGCCTCCGGCTGTTCCGGGTGAACATCTCCTTGTAAATCCCCCGTGGTTTCTTGTACACCCGCGAAATTTGTCCAGGTTATGCAGTTTGCATTGCTGCACAATTGCGCCTGCCTAGCTCGGCCGCGGTTACAAACATTCAGGCGTGGCAGCCAGATAGGCTGGTCCCCGTAGGACTCTGCCAGCGGACTGGGTATATCTGCTTCCCGTTCTTCTCACCTGAGTGCTACTGATTTCAGCTTTGACGGCTGCACTCTACTCAAGCAGAGCAGTAAGTTGAACCTCAACTTATGGCACTTTGTGAAACTGTTGAGAACTAGAACTCAGTTGTTTGGCACGCCACCACTCTCCATACAGCACTATGGACGGCACTGGCTACTTCTGGCTCTAATTAGTCCACGGTTGTATTCTGTCGAATGACCTCTGCCGGGAACACTCAGAATGAGGTTCTGAGTTATTGCAACATAGGAGCGTTTCACTGCTTTCAAGGCTTCTCAGGAAGAATTCCGGAATCTTGCTGCCGGCAGGCCTCCGTCTCTTCCGGGTGAACATCTCCTTGTAAATCCTCCGTGGTTTCTTGTACACCCGTGAAGTGCGGCCAGGTTATGCAGTTTGCATTGCTGCACAATTGCGCCTGCCTAGCTCGGCCGCGGTTGCAAACATTCAGGCGTGGCAGCCAGATAGGCTGGTCCCCGTAGGACTCTGCCAGCCGACTGGGTATATCTGCTTCCCGTTCTTCTCACCTGAGTGCTACTGATTCCAGCTTTGACGGCTACACTCTACTCAACCGGAGCAGTAAGTTGAACCTCAACTTATGGCAATTTGTGAAACTGTTGAGAACTAGAGCTCAGTTGTTTGGCACGCCACCACTCTCTATCCAGCACTATGGACGGCACTGCCTACATCTGGCACTAATTAGTCCACGGTTGTGTTCAGCCGAATGACCTCTGCCAGGAACACTCAGAATGAGGTTCCGAGTTATTGCAACATAGGAGCGTTTCAATGCTTTCAAGGCTTCTCAGGAAGAATTCCGGAATCTTGCTGCTGGCAGGACTCCGGCTGTTCCGGGTGAACATCTCCTTGTAAATCCCCCGTGGTTTCTTGTACACCCGTGAAATTTGGACAGGTTATGCAGTTTGCATTGCTGCACAATTGCCCCTGCCTACCTCGGCCGCGGTTGCAAACATTCAGGTGTGACAGCCGGATAGTCTGGTCCCCGTAGGACTCTGCCAGCGGACTGGGTATATCTGGTTCCCGTTCTTCTCACCTGAGTGCTACTGATTTCAGCTTTGAAGGCTACACTCTACTCAACCGGAGCAGTAAGTTGAACCTCAACTTATGGCACTTTGTGAAACTGTTGAGAACTAGAGCTCAGTTGTTTGGCACGATACCAATGTCCATCCAGCACTATGGACGGAACTGCCTTCATCTGGCTGTAATTAGTCCACGATTGTGTTCAGCCGAATGACCTCTGCTGGGAACACTCAGATTGAGGTTCTGAGTTACTGCAACATAGGAGCGTTTCACTGCTTTCAAGGCTTCTCAGGAAGAATTCCGGAATCTTGATGCCCGCACGCCTCCGGCTGTTCCGGGTGAACATCTCCTTGTTAATCCCCCGTGGTTTCTTGTACACCCGCGAAATTTGGCCAGGTTATGCAGTTTGCATTGCTGCACAATTGCCCCTGCCTAGCTCGGCCGCGGTTAAAACATTCAGGCGTGGCAGCCAGATAGGCTGGTCCCCGTAGGACTCTGCCAGCGGACTGGGTGTATCTGCTTCCCGTTCTTCTCACCTGAGTGCTACTGATTTCAGCTTTGACGGCTACACTCTACTCAACCGGAGCAGTAAGTTGAACCTCAAGTTATGGCACTTTGTGAAAATGTTGAGAACTAGAGCTCAGTTGTTTGGCACGCCACCACTGTCCATCCAGCACTATGGACGGCACTGCCTACTTCTGGCTCTAATTAGTCCACGATTGTGTTCAGCCGAATGACCTCTGCCGGCAACACTCAGAATGAGGTTCTGAGTTATTGCAACATAGGAGCGTTTCACTGCCTTCAAGGCTTCTCAGGAAGAATTCCGGAATCTTGCTGCCGGCAGACGTCCGGCTGGTCCGGGTGAACATCTCCTTGTAAATCCCCCGTGGTTTCTTGTACACCCGTGAAATTTGGCCAGGTTATGCAGTTTGCATTGCGGCACAATTGCGCCTGCCTAGCTCCGCCGCGGTTACAAACATTAAGCCGTGGCAGCCAGATAGGCTGGTCCCCGTACGACACTGCCTGCGGACTGCGTATATCTGCTTCCCGTTCTTCTCACCTGAGTGCTACTGATTCCAGCTTTGACGGCTACACTCTACTCAACCGGAGCATTAAGTTGAACCTCAACTTATGGCAATTTGTGAAAGTGTTGAGCACTAGAACTCAGTTGTTTGGCACGCCACCACTCTCCATCCAGCACTATGGACGGCACTGCCTACATCTGTCTCTAATTAGTCCACGGTTGTGTTCAGCCGAATGACCTCTGCCGGGAACACTCAGAATGATGTTCTGAGTTATTGCAACATAGGAGCGTTTCACTGCTTTCAAGGCTTCTCAGGAAGAATTCCGGAATCTTGCTGCCGGCAGGCCTCCTGCTGTTCCGGGTGAACATCTCCTTGTAAATCCCCCGTGGTTTCTTGTACACCCGTGAAATTTGGCCAGGTTATGCAGTTTGCATTGCTGCACAATTGCCCCTGCCTAGCTCGGCCGCGGTTGCAAACATTCAGGAGTGGCAGCCTGATAGGCTGGTCCCGGTAGGACTCTGCCATTGGACTGGGTATATCTGCTTCCCGTTCTTCTCACCTGAGTGCTACTGATTCCAGCTTTGACGGCTACACTCTACTCAACCGGAGCAGTAAGTTGAACCTCAACTTATGGCACTTTGTGAAACTGTTGAGAACTAGAGCTCAGTTGTTTGGCACGATACAATTGTCCATCCAGCACTATGGACGGAATTGCCTACATCTGGCTCTAATTAGTCCAGGATTGTGTTCAGCCGAATGACCTCTGCTGGGTACACTCAGATTGAGGTTCTGAGTTATTGCAACATAGGAGCGTTTCACTGCTTTCAAGGCTTCTCAGGAAGAATTCCGAAATCTTGCTGCCGGCAGGCCTCCGGCTGTTCCGGGTGAACATCTCCTTGTAAATCCCCCGTGGTTTCTTGTACACCCGCGAAATTTGGCCAGGTTATGCAGTTTGCATTGCTGCACAACTGCGACTGCCTAGCTCGGCCACGGTTGCAAACATTCAGGCGTGGCAGCCAGATAGGCTGGTCCCCGTAGGACTCTGCCAGCGGACTGGGTATATCTGCTTCCCGTTCTTCTCAACTGAGTGCTACTGATTCCAGCTTTGACGGCTACACTCTACTCAAACGGAGCCGTAAGTTGAACCTCAACTTAGGGCACTTTGTGAAACTGTTGAGAACTAGAGCTCAGTTGTTTGGCACGCCACCACTGTCCATCCAGCACTATGGACGGCACTGCCTACATCTGGCTCTAATTAGTCCACGGTTGTGTTCAGTCGAATGACGTCTGCCAGGAACACTCAGAATGAGGTTCTGAGTTATTGCAACATAGGAGCGTTTCACTGCTTTCAAGGCTTCTCAGGAAGAGTTCCGGAATCTTGCTGCCGGCAGGCCTCTGGCTGTTCCGGGTGAACATCTCCTTGTAAATCCCCCGTGGTTTCTTGTACACCCGTGAAATTTTGCCAGGATATGCAGTTTGCATTGCTGCACAATTGCGCCTGCCAAGCACAGCAGCGGTTGCAAAAATTCAGGCGTGGCAGCCAGAGAGGCTGGTCCCCTAGGACCCTGCCAGCGGACTCGGTATATCTGCTTCCCGTTCTTCTCACCTGAGTGCTACTGATTCCAGCTTTGACGGCTACACTCTACTCAACCGGAGCAGTAAGTTGAACCTCAACTTATGGCACTTTGTGAAACTGATGAGAACTAGAGCTCAGTTGTTTGGCATGCCACCACTGCCCATCCAGCACTATGGACGGCACTGCCTACATCTGGCTCTAATTAGTCCACGGTTGTGTTCAGCCTAATGACCTCTACCGGGAACACTCAGAATGATGTTCTGAGTTATTGCAACATAGGAGCGTTTCACTGCTTTCAAGGCTTCTCAGGAAGAATTCTGGAATCTTGCTGCCGGCAGGCCTCCGGCTGTTCCGGGTGAACATCTCCTTGTAAATCCCCCGTGGTTTCTTGTACACCCGTGAAATTTGGCCAGGTTATGCAGTTTGCATTGCTGCACAATTGCGCCTGCCTAGCTCGGCCGCGGTTGCAAACATTCAGGCGTGGCAGCCAGATAGGCTGGCCCCCGTAGGACTCTGCCAGCGGACTAGGTATATCTGCTTCCCGTTCTTCTCACCTGAGTGCTACTGATTTCAGCTTTGACGGCTACACTCTACTCAACCGGAGCAGTAAGTTGAACCTCAACTTATGGCACTTTGTGAAACTGTTGAGAACTAGAGCTCAGTTGTTTGGCATGATACCATTGTCCATCCAGCACTATGGACGGAACTGCCTTCATAGGGCTCTAATTAGTGCACGATTGTGTTCAGTCGAATGACCTCTGCTGGGAACACTCAGATTGAGGTTCTGAGTTATTGCAACATAGGAGCTTTTCACTGCTTTCAAGGCTTCTCAGGAAGAATTCCGGAATCTTGCTGCCGGCAGGCCTCCGGCTGTTCCGGGTGAACATCTCCTTGTAAATCCCCCGTGGTCTCTTGTACACCCGTGAAATTTGGACAGGTTATGCAGATTGCATTGCTGCACAACTGCGACTGCCTAGCTCGGCCGCGGTTGCAAACATTCAGGCGTGGCAGCCAGATAGGCTGGCCCCCGTAGGACTCTGCCAGCGGACTGGGTATATCTGCTTCCCGTTCTTCTCAACTGAGTGCTACTGATTCCAGCTTTGACGGCTACACTCTACTCAACCGGAGCCGTAAGTTGAACCTCAACTTATGGCACTTTGTGAAAGTGTTGAGAACTAGAGCTCAGTTGTTTGGCACGCCACCACTGTCCATCCAGCACTATGGACGGCACTGCCTACATCTGGCTCTAATTAGTCCACGGTTGTGTTCAGCCGAATGACCTCTGCTGGGAACACTCAGAATGAGGTTCTGAGTTATTGCAACATAGGAGCGTTTCACTGCTTTCAAGGCTTCTCAGGAAGAATTCCGGAATCTTGCTGCCGGCAGGCCTCCGGCTGTTCCGGGTGAACATCTCCTTGTAAATCCCCCGTGGTTTCTTGTACACCCGTGAAATTTGGACAGGTTATGCAGTTTGCATGGCTGCACAATTGTGCCTGCCTAGCTCGGCCGCGGTTGCAAACATTCAGGCGTGGCAGCCAGATAGGCTGGTCCCCGTAGGACTCTGCCAGCGGACTGGGTATATCTGCTTCCCGTTCTTCTCACCTGAGTGCTACTGATTCCGGCTTTGACGGCTACACTCTACTCAACCGGAGCAGTAAGTTGAACCTCAACTTATGGCCCTTTGTGAAACTGTTGAGAACTAGAGCTCAGTTGTTTGGCACGATACCATTGTCCATCCAGCACTATGGACGGAACTGCCTACATCTGGCTCTAATTAGTCCACGATTTTGTTCAGCCGAATGACCTCTGCTGGGAACACTCAGATTGAGGTTCTGAGTTATTGCAACATAGGAGCGTTTCACTGCTTTCAAGGCTTCTCAGGAAGAATTCCGGAATCTTGATTCCCGCAGGCCTCTGGCTGTTCCGGGTGAACATCTCCTTGTTAATCCCCCGTGGTTTCTTGTACACCCGCGAAATTTGTCCAGGTTATGCAGTTTGCATTGCTGCACAATAGCCCCTGCCTAGCTCGGCCGCGGTTACAAACATTCAGGCGTGGCAGCCAGATAGGCTGGTCCCCGTAGGACTCTGCCAGCGGACTTGGTGTATCTGCTTCCCGTTCTTCTCACCTGAGTGCTACTGATTTCAGCTTTGACGGCTACACTCTACTCAACCGGAGCAGTAAGTTGAACCTCAAGTTATGGCACTTTGTGAAAATGTTGAGAACTAGAGCTCAGTTGTTTGGCACGCCACCACTGTCCATCCAGCACTATGGACGGCACTGCCTACATCTGGCTCTAATTAGTCCACGGTTGTGTTCAGTCGAATGACGTCTGCCAGGAACACTCAGAATGAGGTTCTGAGTTATTGCAACATAGGAGCGTTTCACTGCTTTCAAGGCTTCTCAGGAAGAGTTCCGGAATCTTGCTGCCGGCAGGCCTCCGGCTGTTCCGGGTGAACATCTCCTTGTAAATCCCCCGTGGTTTCTTGTACACCCGTGAAATTTTGCCAGGATATGCAGTTTGCATTGCTGCACAATTGCGCCTGCCAAGCACAGCAGCGGTTGCAAACATTCAGGCGTGGCAGCCAGATAGGCTGGTCCCCTAGGACCCTGCCAGCGGACTCGGCATATCTGCTTCCCGTTCTTCTCACCTGAGTGCTACTGATTCCAGCTTTGACGGCTACACTCTACTCAACCGGAGGAGTAAGTTGAACCTCAACTTATGGCACTTTGTGAAACTGTTGAGAACTAGACCTCAGTTGTTTGGCACGCCACCACTGTCCATCCAGCACTATGGACGGCACTGCCTACATCTGGCTCTAATTAGTCCACGGTTGTGTTCAGCCGAATGACCTCTGCTGGGAACACTCAGAATGAGGTTCTGAGTTATTGCAACATAGGAGCGTTTCACTGCTTTCAAGGCTTCTCAGGAAGAATTCCGGAATCTTGCTGCCGGCAGGCCTCCGGCTGTTCCGGGTGAACATCTCCTTGTAAATCCCCCGTGGTTTCTTGTACACCCGTGAAATTTGGACAGGTTATGCAGTTTGCATGGCTGCACAATTGTGCCTGCCTAGCTCGGCCGCGGTTGCAAACATTCAGGCGTGGCAGCCAGATAGGCTGGTCCCCGTAGGACTCTGCCAGCTGACTGGGTATATCTGCTTCCCGTTCTTCTCACCTGAGTGCTACTGATTCCAGCTTTGACGGCTACACTCTACTCAACCGGAGCAGTAAGTTCAACCTCAACTTATGGCCCTTTGTGAAACTGTTGAGAACTAGAGCTCAGTTGTTTGGCACGATACCATTGTCCATCCAGCACTATGGACGGAACTGCCTACATCTGGCTCTAATTAGTCCACGATTTTGTTCATCCGAATGACCTCTGCTGGGAACACTCAGATTGAGGTTCTGAGTTATTGCAACATAGGAGCGTTTCACTGCTTTCAAGGCTTCTCAGGAAGAATTCTGGAATCTTGCTGACGGCAGGCCTCCGGCTGTTCCGGGTGAACATCTCCTTGTAAATCCCCCGTGGTTTCTTGTACACCCGTGAAATTTTTCCAGGTTATGCAGTTTGCATTGCTGCACAATTAAGCCTGCCTAGCTCGGCTGCGGTTGCAAACATTCAGGCGTGGCAGCCAGATAGGCTGGCCCCCTAGGACTCTGCCAGCGGACTGGGTATATCTGCTTCCCGTTCTTCTCACCTGAGTGCTACTGATTTCAGCTTTGACGGCTACACTCTACTCAACCGGAGCAGTAAGTTGAACCTCAACTTATGGCACTTTGTGAAACTGTTGAGAACTAGAGCTCAGTTGTTTGGCATGATACCATTGTCCATCCAGCACTATGGACGGAACTGCCTTCATCGGGCTCTAATTAGTCCACGATTGTGTTCAGTCGAATGACCTCTGCTGGGAACACTCAGATTGAGGTTCTGAGTTATTGCAACATAGGAGCGTTTCACTGCTTTCAAGGCTTCTCAGGTAGAATTCTGGAATCTTGCTGACGGCAAGCCTCCGGCTGTTCCGGGTGAACATCTCCTTGTAAATCCCCCGTGGTTTCTTGTACACCCGTGAAATTTTTCCAGGTTATGCAGTTTGCATTGCTGCACAATTGAGCCTGCCTAGCTCGGCCGCGGTTGCAAACATTCAGGCGTGGCAGCCAGATAGCCTGGTCCCCGTAGGACTCTGCCAGGGGACTGGGTAGATCTGCTTCCCGTTCTTCTCACCTGAGTGCTACTGATTCTAGCTTTGACGGCTACACTCTACTCAACCGGAGCAGTAAGTTGAACCTCAACTTATGGCACTTTGTGAAACTGTTGAGAAATAGTGCTCAGTTGTTTGGAACGCCACCACTATCCATCCAGCAATATGGACGGCACTGCCTACATCTGGCTCTAATTAGTCCACGGTTGTGTTCAGCCTAATGACCTCTACCGGGAACACTCAGAATGATGTTCTGAGTTATTGCAACATAGGAGCGTTTCACTGCTTTCAAGGCTTCTCAGGAAGAATTCTGGAATCTTGCTGCCGGCAGGCCTCCGGCTGTTCCGGGTGAACATCTTCTTGTAAATCCCCCGTGGTTTCTTGTACACCCGTGAAATTTGGCCAGGTTATGCAGTTTGCATTGCTGCACAATTGCGCCTGCCTAGCTCATCCGCGGTTGCAAACATTCAGGCGTGGCAGCCAGATAGGCTGGCCCCCGTAGGACTCTGCCAGCGGACTAGGTATATCTGCTTCCCGTTCTTCTCACCTGAGTGCTACTGATTTCAGCTTTGACGGCTACACTCTACTCAACCGGAGCAGTAAGTTGAACCTCAACTTATGGCACTTTGTGAAACTGTTGAGAACTAGAGCTCAGTTGTTTGGCACAATACCAATGTCCATCCAGCACTATGGACGGAACTGCCTACATTTGGCTGTAATTAGTCCACGATTGTGTTCAGCCGAATGACCTCTGCTGGGAACACTCAGATTGAGGTTCTGAGTTACTGCAACATAGGAGCGTTTCACTGCTTTCAAGGCTTCTCAGGAAGAATTCCGGAATCTTGCTGCTGGCAGGCCTCCGGCTGTTCCGGGTGAACATCTCCTTGTTAATCCCCCGTGGTTTCTTGTACACCCGCGAAATTTGGCCAGGTTATGCAGTTTGCATTGCTGCACAATAGCCCCTGCCTAGCTCGGCCGCGGTTACAAACATTCAGATGTGGCAGCCAGATAGGCTGGTCCCCGTAGGACTCTGCCAGCGGACTTGGTGTATCTGCTTCCCGTTCTTCTCAACTGTGTGCTACTGATTTCAGCTTTGACGGCTACACTCTACTCAACCCGTGCAGTAAGTTGAACCTCAAGTTATGGCACTTTGTGAAAATGTTGAGAACTAGAGCTCAGTTGTTTGGCACGCCACCACTGTCCATCCAGCACTATGGACGGCACTGCCTACTTCTGGCTCTAATTAGTCCACGATTGTGTTCAGCCGAATGACCTCTGCCGGCAACACTCAGAATGAGGTTCTGAGTTATTGCAACATAGGAGCGTTTCACTGCTTTCAAGGCTTCTCAGGAAGAATTCCGGAATCTTGCTGCCGGCAGGCCTCCTGCTGTTCCGGGTGAACATCTCCTTGTAAATCCCCCGTGGTTTCTTGTACACCCGTGAAATTTGGCCAGGTTATGCAGTTTGCATTGCTGCACAATTGCCCCTGCCTAGCTTGGCCGCGGTTGCAAACATTCAGGCGTGGCAGCCAGATAGGCTGGTCCCCGTAGGACTCTGCCAGCGGACTGGCTATATCTGCTTCCCGTTCTTCTCACCTGAGTGCTACTGATTTCAGCTTTGACGGCTACACTCTACTCAACCGGAGCAGTAAGTTGAACCTCAACTTATGGCACTTTGTGAAACTGTTGAGAACTAGAGCTCAGTTGTTTGGCACGATACCATTGTCCATCCAGCACTATGGACGGAATTGCCTACATCTGGCTCTAATTAGTCCAGGATTGTGTTCAGCCGAATGACCTCTGCTGGGAACACTCAGATTGAGGTTCTGAGTTATTGCAACATAGGAGCGTTTCACTGCTTTCAAGGCTTCTCAGGAAGAATTCCGGAATCTTGCTGCCGGCAGGCCTCCGGCTGTTCCGGGTGAACATCTCCTTGTAAATCCCCCGTGGTTTCTTGTACACCCGTGAAATTTGGCCAGGTTATGCAGTTTGCATTGCTGCACAACTGCGACTGCCTAGCTCGGCCGCGGTTGCAAACATTCAGGCGTGGCAGCCAGATAGGCTGGCCCCCGTAGGACTCTGCCAGCGGACTGGGTATATCTGCTTCCCGTTCTTCTCAACTGAGTGCTACTGATTCCAGCTTTGACGGCTACACTCTACTCAACCGGAGCCGTAAGTTGAACCTCAACTTATGGCACTTTGTGAAAGTGTTGAGAACTAGAGCTCAGTTGTTTGGCACGCCACAACTGTCCATCCAGCACTATGGACGGCACTGCCTACATCTGGCTCTAATTAGTCCACGGTTGTGTTCAGTCGAATGACGTCTGCCAGGAACACTCAGAATGAGGTTCTGAGTTATTGCAACATAGGAGCGTTTCACTGCTTTCAAGGCTTCTCAGGAAGAGTTCCGGAATCTTGCTGCCGGCAGGCCTCCGGCTGTTCCGGGTGAACATCTCCTTGTAAATCCCCCGTGGTTTCTTGTACACCCGTGAAATTTTGCCAGGATATGCAGTTTGCATTGCTGCACAATTGCGCCTGCCAAGCACAGCAGCGGTTGCAAACATTCAGGCGTGGCAGCCAGATAGGCTGGTCCCCTAGGACCATGCCAGCGGACTCGGTATATCTGCTTCCCGTTCTTCTCACCTGAGTGCTACTGATTCCAACTTTGAGGGCTACACTCTACTCAACCGGAGCAGTAAGTTGAACCTCAACTTATGGCCCTTTGTGAAACTGTTGAGAACTAGAGCTCAGTTGTTTGGCACGATACCATTGTCCATCCAGCACTATGGACGGAACTGCCTACATCTGGCTCTAATTAGTCCACGATTTTGTTCAGCCAAATGACCTCTGCTGGGAACACTCAGATTGAGGTTCTGAGTTATTGCAACATAGGAGCGTTTCACTGCTTTCAAGGCTTCTCAGGAAGAATTCCGGAACCTTGATGCCCGCAGGCCTCCGGCTGTTCCGGGTGAACATCTCCTTGTTAATCCCCCGTGGTTTCTTGTACACCCGCGAAATTTGGCCAGGTTATGCAGTTTGCATTGCTGCACAATAGCCCCTGCCTAGCTCGGCCGCGGTTACAAACATTCAGGCGTGGCAGCCAGATAGGCTGGTCCCCGTAGAACTCTGCCAGCGGACTTGGTGTATCTGCTTCCCGTTCTTCTCACCTGAGTGCTACTGATTTCAGCTTTGACGGCTACACTCTACTCAACCGGAGCAGTAAGTTGAACCTCAAGTTATGGCACTTTGTGAAAATGTTGAGAACTAGAGCTCAGTTGTTTGGCACGCCACCACTGTCCATCCAGCACTATGGACGGCACTGCCTACATCTGGCTCTAATTAGTCCACGGTTGTGTTCAGTCGAATGACGTCTGCCAGGAACACTCAGAATGAGGTTCTGAGTTATTGCAACATAGGAGCGTTTCACTGCTTTCAAGGCTTCTCAGGAAGAGTTCCGGAATCTTGCTGCTGGCAGGCCTCCGGCTGTTCCGGGTGAACATCTCCTTGTAAATCCCCCGTGGTTTCTTGTACACCCGTGAAATTTTGCCAGGATATGCAGTTTGCATTGCTGCACAATTGCGCCTGCCAAGCACAGCAGCGGTTGCAAACATTCAGGCGTGGCAGCCAGATAGGCTGGTCCCCTAGGACACTGCCAGCGGACTCGGCATATCTGCTTCCCGTTCTTCTCACCTGAGTGCTACTGATTCCAGCTTTGACGGCTACACTCTACTCAACCGGAGCAGTAAGTTGAACCTCAACTTATGGCACTTTGTGAAACTGTTGAGAACTAGAGCTCAGTTGTTTGGCACGCCACCACTGTCCATCCAGCACTATGGACGGCACTGCCTACATCTGGCTCTAATTAGTCCTCGGTTGTGTTCAGCCGAATGACCTCTGCTGGGAACACTCAGAATGAGGTTCTGAGTTATTGCAACATAGGAGCGTTTCACTGCTTTCAAGGCTTCTCAGGAAGAATTCCGGAATCTTGCTGCCGGCAGGCCTCCGGCTGTTCCGGGTGAACATCTCCTTGTAAATCCCCCGTGGTTTCTTGTACACCCGTGAAATTTGGACTGGTTATGCAGTTTGCATGGCTGCACAATTGTGCCTGCCTAGCTCGGCCGCGGTTGCAAACATTCAGGCGTGGCAGCCAGATAGGCTGGTCCCCGTAGGACTCTGCCAGCGGACTGGGTATATCTGCTTCCCGTTCTTCTCACCTGAGTGCTACTGATTCCAGCTTTGACGGCTACAATCTACTCAACCGGAGCAGTAAGTTGAACCTCAACTTATGGCCCTTTGTGAAACTGTTGAGAACTAGAGCTCAGTTCTTTGGCACGATACCATTGTCCATCCAGCACTATGGACGGAACTGCCTACATCTGGCTCTAATTAGTCCCCGATTTTGTTCAGCCGAATGACCTCTGCTGGGAACACTCAGATTGAGGTTCTGAGTTATTGCAACATGGGAGCGTTTCACTGCTTTCAAGGCTTCTCAGGAAGAATTCTGGAATCTTGCTGTCGGCAGGCCTCCGGCTGTTCCGGGTGAACATCTCCTTGTAAATCCCCCGTGGTTTCTTGTACACCTGTGAAATTTTTCCAGGTTATGCAGTTTGCATTGCTGCACAATTGAGCCTGCCTAGCTCGGCCGCGGTTGCAAACATTCAGGCGTGGCAGCCAGATAGGCTGGCCCCCTAGTACTCTGCCAGCGGACTGGGTATATCTGCTTCCCGTTCTTCTCACCTGAGTGCTACTGATTTCAGCTTTGACGGCTACACTCTACTCAACGGGAGCAGTAAGTTGAACCTCAACTTATGGCACTTTGTGAAACTGTTGAGAACTAGAGCTCAGTTGTTTGGCATGATACCATTGTCCATCCAGCACTATGGACGGAACTGCCTTCATCGGGCTCTAATTAGTCCACGATTGTGTTCAGTCGAATGACCTCTGCTGGGAACACTCAGATTGAGGTTCTGAGTTATTGCAACATAGGAGCTTTTCACTGCTTTCAAGGCTTCTCAGGAAGAATTCCGGAATCTTCCTGCCAGCAGGCCTCCGGCTGTTCCGGGTGAACATCTCCTGGTAAATCCCCCGTGGTTTCTTGTACACGGGCGAAATTTGGCCAGGTTATGCAGTTTGCATTGCTGCACAACTTCGACTGCCTAGATCGGCCGCGGTTGCAAACATTCAGGCGTGGCAGCCAGATAGGCTGTTCCCCGTAGGACTCTGCCAGCGGACTGGGTATATCTGCTTCCCGTTCTTCTCACCTGAGTGCTACTGATTTCAGCTTTGACGGCTACACTCTACTCAACCGGAGCAGTAAGTTGAACCTCAACTTATGGCACTTTGTGAAACTGTTGAGAACTAGAGCTCAGTTGTTTGGCACGATACCATTGTCCATCCAGCACTATGGACGGAACTGCCTACATCGGGCTCTAATTAGTCCACGATTGTGTTCAGCTTAATGACCTCTGCTGGGAACACTCAGAATGAGGTTCTGAGTTATTGCAACATAGGAGCGTTTCACTACTTTCAAGGCTTCTCAGGAAGAATTACGGAATCTTCCTGCCGGCAGGCCTCCGGCTGTTCCGGGTGAACATCTCCTTGTAAATCCCCCGTGGTTTCTTGTACACCCGCGAAATTTGGCCAGGTTATGCAGTTTGCATTGCTGCACAATTGCGCCTGCCTAGCTCGGCCGCGGTTGCAAACATTCAGGCGTGGCAGCCAGATAGGCTGGTCCCCGTAGGACTCTGCCAGCGGACTGGGTATATCTGCTTCCCGTTCTTCTCACCTGAGTGCTACTGATTCCAGGTTTGACGGCTACACTCTACTCAACGGGAGCAGTAAGTTGAACCTCAACTTATTACACTTTTTGAAAATGTTGAGAACTAGAGCTCAGTTGTTTGGCACGCCACCACTGTCCCTCCAGCACTATGGACGGCACTGCCTACATCTGGCTCTAATTAGTCCACGATTGTGTTCAGCCGAATGACCTCTGCCGGCAACACTCAGAATGAGGTTCTAAGTTATTGCAACATAGGAGCGTTTCACTGCCTTCAAGGCTTCTCAGGAAGAATTCCGGAATCTTGCTGCCGGCAGGCCTCCGGCTGTTGTGGGTGAACATCTCCTTGTAAATCCCAGGTGGTTTCTTATACACCCGTGAAATTTGGCAAGGTTATGCAGTTTGCATTGCTGCACAATTGCGCCTGCCTAGCTCGGGCGCGGTTACAAACATTAAGCCGTGGCAGCCAGATAGGCTGGTCCCCGTACGACACTGCCTGCGGACTAGGTATATCTGCTTCCCGTTCTTCTCACCTGAGTGCTACTGATTCCAGCTTTGACGGCTACACTCTACTCAACCGGAGCCGTAAGTTGAACCTAAACTTATGGCACTTTGTGAAAGTGTTGAGAACTAGAGCTCAGTTGTTTGGCACGCCACCACTGTCCATCCAGCACTATGGACGGCACTGCCTACATCTGGCTCTAATTAGTCCACGGTTGTGTTCAGTCGAATGACCTCTGCCATGAACACTCAGAATGAGGTTCTGAGTTATTGCAACATAGGTGCGTTTCACTGCTTTCAAGGCTTCTCAGGAAGAATTCCGGAATCTTGCTGCCGGCAGGCCTCCGGCTGTTCCGGGTGAACATCTCCTTGTAAATCCCCCGTGGTTTCTTGTGCACCCGTGAAATTTGGACAGGTTATGCAGTTTGCATTGCTGCTCAATTGCGCCTGCCTATCTTGGCCGCGGTTACAAACATTCGGGCGTGGCACCCAGATAGGCTGGTCCCCGTGGGACACTGCCAGCGGAATGGGTATATCTGCTTCCCGTTCTTCTCACCTGAGTGCTACTGATTCCAGCTTTGACGGCTACACTCTACTCAACCGGAGCATTAAGTTGAACCTCAACTTGCGGCATTTTGTGAAACTGTTGAGAACTACCGCTCAGTTGTTTAGCACGCCACCACTGTCCATCCAGTACTATGGACGGCACTGCCTACATCTGGCTCTAATTAGTCCACGATTGTGTTCAGCCGAATGACCTCTGCCGGGAACACTCAGAATGAGGTTCTGAGTTATTGCAACACAGGAGCGTTTCACTGCTTTCAAGGCTTCTCAGGAAGAATTCCGCAATCTTGCTGCCGGCAGGCCTCCGGCTATTCCGGGTGAACATCTCATTGTAAATCCCCCGTGGTTCCTTGTACACCCGTGAAATTTGGACAGGTTATGCAGTTTGCATTTCTGCTCAATTCAGCCTGCATATCTCGGCCGCGGTTACAAACAATCGGGAGTGGCAGCCAGATAGGCTGGTCCCCGTAGGACACTGCCAGCGGACTGGGTATATCTGCTTCCCGTTCTCACCTGAGTGCTACTGATTTCAGCCTTGAAGGCTACACTCTACTCAACTGGAGCAGTAAGTTGAACCTCAACTTATGGCACTTTGTGAAACTGTTGAGAACTAGCGCTCAGTTGTTTGGCACGATACCAATGTCCATCCAGCACTATGGACGGAACTGCCTACATCTGGCTCTAATTAGTCCACGATTGTGTTCAGCCGAATGACCTCTGCTGGGAACACTCAGATTGAGGTTCTGAGTTACTTCAACATAGGAGCGTTTCACTGCTTTCAAGGCTTCTCAGGCAGAATTCCGGAATCTTGATGCCGGCAGGCCTCCGGCTGTTCCGGGTGAACATCTCCTTGTAAATCCCCCGTGGTTTCTTGTACACCCGCGAAATTTGGCCAGGTTATGCAGTTTGCATTTCTGCACAATTGCCCCTGCCTAGCTCGGCCGCGGTTACAAACATTCAGGCGTGGCAGCCAGATAGGCTTGTCTCCGTAGGACTCTACCAGCGGACTGGGTGTATCTGCTTCCCGTTCTTCTCACCTGAGTGCTACTGATTTCAGCTTTGACGACTGCACTCTACTCAAGCAGAGCAGTAAGTTGAACCTCAACTGATGGCACTTTGTGAAACTGTTGAGAACTAGAGCTCAGTTGTTTGGCACACCACCACTGTCCATCCAGCACTATGGACGGCACTGCCTACATCTGGCTCTAATTAGTCCACGGTTGTGTTCAGCCGAATGACCTCTGCCGGCAACACTCAGAATGAGGTTCTTAGTTATTGTAACACAGGAGCGTTTCACTGCTTTCAAGGCTTCTCAGGAAGAATTCCGGAATCTTGGTGCCGGAAGGCCGCCGGCTGTTCCGGCTGAACATCTCCTTGTAAATCCCCCGTGGTTTCTTGTACACCCGTGAAATTTGGCCAGGTTATGTAGTTTGCATTACTGCACAATTGCGCCTGCCTAGCTCGGCCGCGGTTGCAAACATTCAGGCGTGACAGCCAGATAGGCTGGTCCCCATAGGACTCTGACAGCGGACTGGGTATATCTGCTTCCCGTTCTTCTCACCTGAGTGCTACTGATTCCAGCTTTGACGGCTACACTCTACTCCACCGGAGTAGTAAGTTGAACCTCAACTTATGGCACTTTGTGAAACTGTTGAAAACTAGATCTAAGTTGTTTGGCACGCCACCACTGTGCATCCAGCACTATGGACGGCACTCCGTACATCTGGCTCTAATTAGTCCACGATTGTGTTCAGCCGAATGACCTCTGCCGGGAACACTCAGAATGAGGTTCTGAGTTATTGCAACATAGGAGCGTTTCACTGCTTTCAAGGCTTCTCAGGAAGAATTCCGGAATCTTGCTGCCGGCAGGCCTCCTGCTGTTCCGTGTGAACATCTCCTTGTAAATCCCCCGTGGTTTCTTGTACACCAGTGAAATGTGGCCAGGTTATGCAGTTTGCATTGCTGCACAATTGCGCCTGCCTAGCTCGGCCGCGGTTGCAAATATTCAGGCGTGGCTGCCAGATAGGCTGGTCCCCGTAGGACTTTGCCAGCGGACTGTATATATCTGCTTCCCGTTCTTCTCACCTGAGTGCTACTGATTCCAGCTTTGACGGCTACAGTCTACTCAACCGGAACATTAAGTTGAACCTCTACTTATGGCACTTTGTGAAACTGTTGAGAACTAGAGCTCAGTTGTTTGGCACACCACCACTGTCCATCCAGCACTATGGACGACACTGCCTACATCTGGCTCTAATTAGTCCACAGTTGTGTTCAGCCGAATGACCTCTGCCGGGAATACTCAGAATGCGGTTCTGAGTTATTGCAACATAGGAGCGTTTCACTGCTTTCAAGGCTTCTAAGGAAGAATTCCGGAATCTTGCTGCCGGCAGGCCTCTGGCTGTTCCGGTGAACATCTCCTTGTAAATCCCCCTTGATTTCTTGTACACCCGTGAAATGTGGCCAGGTTATGCAGTTTGCATTGCTGCACAATTGCGCTGCCTAGCTAGCCCGCGGTTGCAAACATTCAGGCCTGACAGCCGGATAGTCTGGTCCCCGTAGGACTCTGCCAGCGGACTGGTTATATCTGGTTCCCGTTCTTCTCACCTGAGTGCTACTGATTTAAGCCTTGAAGGCTACACTCTACTCAACCGGAGCAGTTAGTTGAACCTCAACTTATGGCACTTTGTGAAACTGTTGAGAACTAGAGCTCAGTTGTTTGGCACGATACCAATGTGCATCCAGCACTATGGACGGAACTGCCTACATCTGGCTCTAATTAGTCCACGATTGTGTTCAGCCGAATGACCTCTGCTGGGAACACTCAGAATGAGGTTCTGAGTTATTGTAACACAGGAGCGTTTCACTGCTTTCAAGGCTTCTCAGGAAGAATTCCGGAATCTTGGTGCCGGAAGGCCGCCGGCTGTTCCGGGTGAACATCTCCTTGTAAATCCCCCGTGGTTTCTTGTACACCCGTGAAATGTGGCCAGGTTATGCAGTTTGCATTGCTGCACAATTGTGCTGCCTAGCTCGGCCGCGGTTGCAAACATTCAGGCGTGGCAGCCAGATAGGCTGGTCCCCGTAGGACACTGCCAGCCGACTGGGTATATCTGCTTCCCGTTCTTCTCACCTGAGTGTTACTGATTCCAGCCTTGACGGCTACACTCTACTCAACCGAAGCAGTAAGTTGAACCTCAACTTAGGGCACTTTGTGAAACTGTTGAGAACTAGAGCTCAGTTGTTTGGCACGCCACCACTGTCCATCCAGCACTATGGACGGCACTGCCTACATCTGGCTCTAATTAGTCCACGGTTGTGTTCAGCCCAATGACCTCTGCCAGGAACACTCAGAATGAGGTTCTGAGTTATTGCAACATAGGAGCGTTTCACTGATTTCAAGGCTTCTCAGGAAGAATTCCGGAATCTTGCTGCAGGCAGGCCTCCGGCTGTTCCAGGTGAACATCTCCTTGTAAATCCCCCGTGGTTTCTTGTACACCCGTGAAATTTGGACAGGTTATGCAGTTTGCATTGCTGCACAATTGCGCCTGTCTAGCTCGGCCCCGGTTGCAAACATTCAGGCGTGGCAGCCATATAGGCTAGTCCCCGTAGGACACTGCCAGCGGACTGGGTATATCTGCTTCCCGTTCTTCTCACCTGAGTGCTACTGATTCCAGTTTTGACGGCTACACTCTACTCAGCCGGAGCAGTAAGTTGAACCTCAACTTATGGCACTTTGTGAAAATGTTGAGAACTAGAGCTCAGTTGTTTGGCACGCCACCACTGTCCATCCAGCACTATGGACGGCACTGCCTACTTCTGGCTCTAATTAGTCCACGATTGTGTTCAGCCGAATGACCTCTGCCGGGAACACTCAAAATGAGGTTCTGAGTTATTGCAACATAGGAGCGTTTCACTGCCTTCAAGGCTTCTCAGGAAGAATTCCGGAATCTTGCTGCCGGCAGGCCTCCGGCTGTTCCGGGTGAACATCTCCTTGTAAATCCCCCGTGGTTTCTTGTACACCCGTGAAATTTGGCTAGGTTATGCAGTTTGCATTGCTGCACAATTGCGCCTGCCTAGCTTGGCCGAGGTTACAAACATTAAACCGTGGCAGCCACATAGGCTGGTCCCCGTACGACACTGCCTGCGGACTGGGTATATCTGCTTCCAGTTCTTCTCACCTGAGTGCTACTGATTCCAGCTTTGACGGCTACACTCTACTCAACCGGAGCATTAAGTTGAACCTCAACTTATGGCAATTTGTGAAAGTGTTGAGCACTAGAACTCAGTTGTTTGGCACGCCACCACTCTCCATCCAGCACTATGGACGGCACTGCCTACATCTGGCTCTAATTAGTCCACGGTTGTGTTCAACACAATGACCTCTGCCAGGAACACTCAGAATGAGGTTCTGAGTTATTGCAACATAGGAGCGTTTCACTGATTTCAAGGCTTCTCAGGAAGAATTCCGGAATCTTGCTGCAGGCAGGCCTCCGGCTGTTCCGGGTGAACATCTCCTTGTAAATCCCCCGTGGTTTCTTGTACACCCGTGAAATTTGGACAGGTTATGCAGTTTGCATTGCTGCACAATTGCGCCTGTCTAGCTCGGCCCCGGTTGCAAACATTCAGGCTTGGCAGCCATATAGGCTAGTCCCCGTAGGACTCTGCCAGCGGACTGGGTATATCTGCTTCCCGTTCTTCTCACCTGAGTGCTACTGATTCCAGCTTTGTCGGCTACACTCTACTCAACCGGAGCAGTAAGTTGAACCTCAACTTATGGCACTTTGTGAAACTGTTTAGAACTAGAGCTCAGTTGTTTGGCACGATACCATTGTCCATCCAGCACTATGGACGGAACTGCCTACATCGGGCTCTAATTAGTCCATGATTGTGTTCAGCCGAATGACCTCTGCTGGGAACACTCAGAATGAGGTTCAGAGTTATTGCAACATAGGAGCGTTTCACTGCTTTCAAGGCTTCTCAGGAAGAATTCCGGAATCTTCCTGCCGGCAGGCCTCCGGCTGTTCCGGGTGAACATCTCCTTGTAAATCCCCCGTGGTTTCTTGTACACCCGCGAAATTTGGCCAGGTTATGCAGTTTGCATTGCTGCACAATTGCGCCTGCCTAGCTCGGCCGCGGTTGCAAAACATTCAGGCGTGGCAGCCAGATAGGCTGGTCCCCCTAGGACTCTGCCAGCGGACTGGGTATATCTGCTTCCCGTTCTTCTCACCTGAGTGATACTGATTCCAGCTTTGACGGCTGCACTCTACTCAACCGGAGCAGTAAGTTGAAGCTCAATTTATGGCACTTTGTGAAAGTGTTGAGAACTAGAGCTCAGTTGTTTGGCACGCCACCACTGTCCATCCAGCACTATGGACGGAACTGCCTACAACTGGCTCTAATTAGTCCACGATTGTGTTCAGCCGAATGACCTCTGCTGGGAATACTCAGAATGCGGTTCTGAGTTATTGCAACATAGGAGCGTTCCACTGCTTTCAAGGCTTCTCAGGAAGAATTCCGGAATCTTGCTGCCGGCAGGCCTCCGGCTGTTCCGGGTGAACATCTCCTTGTAAATCCCCCGTGGTTTCTTGTACACCCGTGAAATTTTGCCAGGATATGCAGTTTGCATTGCGGCACAATTGCGCCTGCCAAGCACAGCAGCGGTTGCAAACATTCAGGCGTGGCAGCCACATAGGCTGGTCCCCTAGGACCCTGCCAGCGGACTGGGTATATCTGCTTCCCGTTCTTCTCACCTGAGTGCTACTGATTCCAGCTTTGACGGCTACACTCTACTCAACCGGAGCAGTAAGTTGAACCTCAACTTATGGCACTTTGTGAAACTGTTGAGAACTAGAGCTCAGTTGTTTGGCACGCCACCACTGTCCATCCAGCACTATGGACGGCACTGCCTACATCTGGCTCTAATTAGTCCACGGTTGTGTTCAGCCGAATGAGTTCTGCCGGTAACACTCAGAATGAGGTTCTGAGTTATTGCAACATAGGAGCGTTTCACTGCTTTCAAGGCTTCTCAGGAAGAATTCCGGAATCTTGCTGCCGGCAGGCCTCCGGCTGTTCCGGGTGAACATCTCCTTGTAAATCCCCCGTGCTTTCTTGTACACCCGTGAAATCTGTGCAGGTTATGCAGTTTGCATTGCTGCACAATTGCACCTGCCTAGCTCGGCCGCGGTTGCAAACATTCAGGCGTGGCAGCCAGATAGGCTGGTCCCCGTAGGACACTGCAAGCGGACTGGGTATATCTGCTTCCCGTTCTTCTCACCTGAGTGCTACTGATTCCAGCTTTGACGGCTACACTCTACTCAACCGGAGCAGTAAGTTGAACCTCAACTTATGGCACTTTGTGAAAGTGATGAGAACTAGAGCTCAGTTGTTTGGCACGCCACCACTGTCCATCCAGCACTATGGACGGCACTGCCTACATCTGGCTCTAATTAGTCCATGGTTGTGTTCAGCCGAATGACCTCTGCCGGGAACACTCAGAATGATGTTCTGAGTTATTGCAACATAGGAGCGTTTCACTGCTTTCAAGGCTTCTCAGGAAGAATTCCGGAACCTTGCTGCCGGCAGGCCTCCGGCTGTTCCGGGTGAACATCTCCTTGTAAATCCCCCGTGGTTTCTTGTACACCCGTGAAATTTGGCCAGGTTATGCAGTTTGCATTGCTGCACAATTGCGCCTGCCTAGCTCGGCCACGGTTGCAAACATTCAGGCGTGGCAGCCAGATAGGCTGGTCCCCGTAGGACACTGCCAGCGGACTGGGTATATCTGCTTCCCGTTCTTCTCACCTGAGTGCTACTGATTCCACGTTTGACGGCTACACTCTACTCAACCGGAGCAGTAAGTTGAACTTCAACTTATGGAATTTTGTGAAAGTGATGAGAACTAGAGCTCAGTTGTTTGGCACGCCACCACTGTCCATCCAGCACTATGGTCTGCACTGCCTACATCTGGCTCTAATTAGTCGACGGTTGTGTTCAGACGAATGACCTCTGCGGGGAATACTCAGAATGAGGTTCTGAGTTATTGCAACATAGGAGCGTTTCACTGCTTTCAAGGCTTCTCAGGAAGAATTCCGGAATCTTGCAGCCGGCAGGCCTCCGGCAGTTCCGGGTGAACATCTCCTTGTAAATCCCCCGTGGTTTCTTGTACACCCGTGAAATCTGTCCAGGTTATGCAGTTTGAATTGCTGCAAAATTGGGCCTGCCTAGCTCGGCCGCGGTTGCAAACATTCAGGCGTGCAAGCCAGATAGCCTTGTCCCCGTAGGACACTGCCAGCGGACTGGGTACATCTGCTTCCCGTTCTTCTCACCTGAGTGCTACTGATTCCAGCTCTGACGGCTACACTCTACTCAACCCGAGCAATAAGTTGAACCTCAACTTATGGCACTTTGTGAAAGTGTTGAGAACTAGAGCTCAGTTGTTTGGCACGCCACCACTCTCCATCCAGCACTATGGACGGCACTGCCTACATCTGGCTCTAATTAGTCCACGGTTGTGTTCAGCCAAATGACCTCTGTCGGTAACACTCAGAATGAGGTTGTGAGTTATTTCAACATAGGAGCGTTTCACTGCTTTCAAGGCTTCTCAGGAAGAATTCCGGAATCTTGCTGCCGGCAGGACTCCGGCTGTTCCGGGTGAACATCTCCTTGTAAATCCCCCGTGGTTTCTTGTACACCCATGAAATCTGGCTAGGTTATGCAGTTTGCATTGCTGCACAATTGCGCCTGCCTAGCTCGGCCGCGGTTTCAAACATTCAGGTGTTTCAGCCAGATAGGCTGGTCCCCGTAGGACACTGCCAGCGGACTGGGTATATCTGCTTCCCGTTCTTCTCACATGAGTGCTACTGATTCCAGGATTGACCGCTACACTCTACTCAACCGGAGCAGTAAGTTGAACCTCAACTTAGGGCACTTTGTGAAACTGTTGAGAACTAGAGCTCAGTTGTTTGGCACGCCACCACTGTCCATCCAGCACTATGGACGGCACTGCCTACATCTGGCTCTAATTAGTCCATGGTTGTGTTCAGCCGAATGACCTCTGCCGGGAACACTCAGAATGAGGTTCTGAGTTATTGCAACATAGGAGCGTTTCATTGCTTTCAAGGCTTCTCAGGAAGAATTCTGGAATCTTGCTGCCAGCAGGCCTCCGGCTGTTCCGGGTGAACATCTCCTTGTAAATCACCCGCGGTTCCTTGTACACCCGTGAAATTTGGCCAGGTTATGCAGTTTGCATTGCTGCACAATTGCGCCTGCCTAGCTCGGCCGCGGTTGCAAACATTCAGGCCTGGCACCCAGATAGGCTGGTCCCCGTAGGACACTGCCAGCGGACTGGGTATATCTGCTTCCCGTTCTTCTCACCTGAGTGATACTGATTCCAGCGTTCACGGCTACACTCTACTCAACCGGAGCAGTAAGTTGAACCTCAACTTATGGCACTTTGTGAAACTGTTGAGAACTAGAGCTCAGTTGTTTGGCACGCCACCACTGTCCATCCAGCACTATGGACGGCACTGCCTACATCTGGCTCTAATTAGTCCACGGTTGTGTTCAGCCGAATGACCTCTGCCTGGAACACTCAGAATGAGGTTCTGAGTTATTGCAACATAGGATCGTTTCACTGCTTTCAAGGCTTCTCAGGAAGAATTCGCGAATCTTGCTGCCGGCAGGCCTCCGGCTCTTCCGGGTGAACATCTCCTTGTAAATCCCCCGTGGTTTCTTGTACATCCGTGAAATTTGGACAGGTTATGCAGTTTGCATTGCTGCACAAATGTGCCTGCCAAGCTCAGCCACGGTTGCAAACATTCAGGCGTGGCAGCCAGATAGGCTGGTCCCCGTAGTACACTGCCAGCGGACTGGGTATATCTGCTTCCCGTTCTTCTCACCTGAGTGCTACTGATTCCAGCTTTGACGGCTACACTCTACTCAACCGGAGCAGTAAGTTGAACCTCAACTTATGGAATTTTGTGAAAGTGATGAGAACTAGAGCTCAGTTGTTTGGCACGCCACCACTGTCCATCCAGCACTATGGACGGCACTGCCTACATCTGGCTCTAATTAGTCCACGGTTGTGTTCAGCCGAATGACCTCTGCCTGGAACACTCAGAATGAGGTTCTGAGTTATTGCAACATAGGAGCGTTTCACTGCTTTCAAGGCTTCTCAGGAAGAATTCTGGAATCTTGCTGCCGGCAGGCCTCCGGCTGTTCCGGGTGAACATCTCCTTGTAAATCCCCCGTGGTTTCTTGTACATATGTGATATTTGGCCAGGTTATGCCCTTCGCATTGCTGCACAATTGCGCCTGCCTAGCTCGGACGCGGTTGCAAACATTCAGGCATGGCAGCCAGATAGGCTGGTCCCCGTAGGACACTGCCGGCGGACTGGGTATATCTGCTTCCCGTTCTTCTCACCTGAGTGCTACTGATTCCAGTTTTGACGGCTACACTCTACTCAACCGGAGCAGTAAGTTGAACCTCAACTTATGGCACTTTGTGAAACTGTTGAGAACTAGCGCTCAGTTGTTTGGCACTCCACCACTCTCCATCCAGCCCTATGGACGGCACTGCCTACATCTGGCTCTAATTAGTCCACGGTTGTGTTCAGCCGAATGATTTCTTCCGGGAACACTCAGAATGAGGTTCTGAGTTATTGCAACATAGGAGCGTTTCACTGATTTCAAGGCTTCTCAGGAAGAATTCCGGAATCTTGCTGCAGGCAGGCCTCCGGCTGTTCCAGGTGAACATCTCCTTGTAAATCCCCCGTGGTTTCTTGTACACCCGTGAAATTTGGACAGGTTATGCAGTTTGCATTGCTGCACAATTGCGCCTGTCTAGCTCGGCCCCGGTTGCAAACATTCAGGCGTGGCAGCCATATAGGCTAGTCCCCGTAGGACACTGCCAGCGGACTGGGTATATCTGCTTCCCGTTCTTCTCACCTGAGTGCTACTGATTCCAGTTTTGACGGCTACACTCTACTCAGCCGGAGCAGTAAGTTGAACCTCAACTTATGGCACTTTGTGAAAATGTTGAGAACTAGAGCTCAGTTGTTTGGCACGCCACCACTGTCCATCCAGCACTATGGACGGCACTGCCTACTTCTGGCTCTAATTAGTCCACGATTGTGTTCAGCCGAATGACCTCTGCCGGGAACACTCAAAATGAGGTTCTGAGTTATTGCAACATAGGAGCGTTTCACTGCCTTCAAGGCTTCTCAGGAAGAATTCCGGAATCTTGCTGCCGGCAGGCCTCCGGCTGTTCCGGGTGAACATCTCCTTGTAAATCCCCCGTGGTTTCTTGTACACCCGTGAAATTTGGCTAGGTTATGCAGTTTGCATTGCTGCACAATTGCGCCTGCCTAGCTTGGCCGAGGTTACAAACATTAAACCGTGGCAGCCACATAGGCTGGTCCCCGTACGACACTGCCTGCGGACTGGGTATATCTGCTTCCAGTTCTTCTCACCTGAGTGCTACTGATTCCAGCTTTGACGGCTACACTCTACTCAACCGGAGCATTAAGTTGAACCTCAACTTATGGCAATTTGTGAAAGTGTTGAGCACTAGAACTCAGTTGTTTGGCACGCCACCACTCTCCATCCAGCACTATGGACGGCACTGCCTACATCTGGCTCTAATTAGTCCACGGTTGTGTTCAACACAATGACCTCTGCCAGGAACACTCAGAATGAGGTTCTGAGTTATTGCAACATAGGAGCGTTTCACTGATTTCAAGGCTTCTCAGGAAGAATTCCGGAATCTTGCTGCAGGCAGGCCTCCGGCTGTTCCGGGTGAACATCTCCTTGTAAATCCCCCGTGGTTTCTTGTACACCCGTGAAATTTGGACAGGTTATGCAGTTTGCATTGCTGCACAATTGCGCCTGTCTAGCTCGGCCCCGGTTGCAAACATTCAGGCTTGGCAGCCATATAGGCTAGTCCCCGTAGGACTCTGCCAGCGGACTGGGTATATCTGCTTCCCGTTCTTCTCACCTGAGTGCTACTGATTCCAGCTTTGTCGGCTACACTCTACTCAACCGGAGCAGTAAGTTGAACCTCAACTTATGGCACTTTGTGAAACTGTTTAGAACTAGAGCTCAGTTGTTTGGCACGATACCATTGTCCATCCAGCACTATGGACGGAACTGCCTACATCGGGCTCTAATTAGTCCATGATTGTGTTCAGCCGAATGACCTCTGCTGGGAACACTCAGAATGAGGTTCAGAGTTATTGCAACATAGGAGCGTTTCACTGCTTTCAAGGCTTCTCAGGAAGAATTCCGGAATCTTCCTGCCGGCAGGCCTCCGGCTGTTCCGGGTGAACATCTCCTTGTAAATCCCCCGTGGTTTCTTGTACACCCGCGAAATTTGGCCAGGTTATGCAGTTTGCATTGCTGCACAATTGCGCCTGCCTAGCTCGGCCGCGGTTGCAAAACATTCAGGCGTGGCAGCCAGATAGGCTGGTCCCCCTAGGACTCTGCCAGCGGACTGGGTATATCTGCTTCCCGTTCTTCTCACCTGAGTGATACTGATTCCAGCTTTGACGGCTGCACTCTACTCAACCGGAGCAGTAAGTTGAAGCTCAATTTATGGCACTTTGTGAAAGTGTTGAGAACTAGAGCTCAGTTGTTTGGCACGCCACCACTGTCCATCCAGCACTATGGACGGAACTGCCTACAACTGGCTCTAATTAGTCCACGATTGTGTTCAGCCGAATGACCTCTGCTGGGAATACTCAGAATGCGGTTCTGAGTTATTGCAACATAGGAGCGTTCCACTGCTTTCAAGGCTTCTCAGGAAGAATTCCGGAATCTTGCTGCCGGCAGGCCTCCGGCTGTTCCGGGTGAACATCTCCTTGTAAATCCCCCGTGGTTTCTTGTACACCCGTGAAATTTTGCCAGGATATGCAGTTTGCATTGCGGCACAATTGCGCCTGCCAAGCACAGCAGCGGTTGCAAACATTCAGGCGTGGCAGCCACATAGGCTGGTCCCCTAGGACCCTGCCAGCGGACTGGGTATATCTGCTTCCCGTTCTTCTCACCTGAGTGCTACTGATTCCAGCTTTGACGGCTACACTCTACTCAACCGGAGCAGTAAGTTGAACCTCAACTTATGGCACTTTGTGAAACTGTTGAGAACTAGAGCTCAGTTGTTTGGCACGCCACCACTGTCCATCCAGCACTATGGACGGCACTGCCTACATCTGGCTCTAATTAGTCCACGGTTGTGTTCAGCCGAATGAGTTCTGCCGGTAACACTCAGAATGAGGTTCTGAGTTATTGCAACATAGGAGCGTTTCACTGCTTTCAAGGCTTCTCAGGAAGAATTCCGGAATCTTGCTGCCGGCAGGCCTCCGGCTGTTCCGGGTGAACATCTCCTTGTAAATCCCCCGTGCTTTCTTGTACACCCGTGAAATCTGTGCAGGTTATGCAGTTTGCATTGCTGCACAATTGCACCTGCCTAGCTCGGCCGCGGTTGCAAACATTCAGGCGTGGCAGCCAGATAGGCTGGTCCCCGTAGGACACTGCAAGCGGACTGGGTATATCTGCTTCCCGTTCTTCTCACCTGAGTGCTACTGATTCCAGCTTTGACGGCTACACTCTACTCAACCGGAGCAGTAAGTTGAACCTCAACTTATGGCACTTTGTGAAAGTGATGAGAACTAGAGCTCAGTTGTTTGGCACGCCACCACTGTCCATCCAGCACTATGGACGGCACTGCCTACATCTGGCTCTAATTAGTCCATGGTTGTGTTCAGCCGAATGACCTCTGCCGGGAACACTCAGAATGATGTTCTGAGTTATTGCAACATAGGAGCGTTTCACTGCTTTCAAGGCTTCTCAGGAAGAATTCCGGAACCTTGCTGCCGGCAGGCCTCCGGCTGTTCCGGGTGAACATCTCCTTGTAAATCCCCCGTGGTTTCTTGTACACCCGTGAAATTTGGCCAGGTTATGCAGTTTGCATTGCTGCACAATTGCGCCTGCCTAGCTCGGCCACGGTTGCAAACATTCAGGCGTGGCAGCCAGATAGGCTGGTCCCCGTAGGACACTGCCAGCGGACTGGGTATATCTGCTTCCCGTTCTTCTCACCTGAGTGCTACTGATTCCACGTTTGACGGCTACACTCTACTCAACCGGAGCAGTAAGTTGAACTTCAACTTATGGAATTTTGTGAAAGTGATGAGAACTAGAGCTCAGTTGTTTGGCACGCCACCACTGTCCATCCAGCACTATGGTCTGCACTGCCTACATCTGGCTCTAATTAGTCGACGGTTGTGTTCAGACGAATGACCTCTGCGGGGAATACTCAGAATGAGGTTCTGAGTTATTGCAACATAGGAGCGTTTCACTGCTTTCAAGGCTTCTCAGGAAGAATTCCGGAATCTTGCAGCCGGCAGGCCTCCGGCAGTTCCGGGTGAACATCTCCTTGTAAATCCCCCGTGGTTTCTTGTACACCCGTGAAATCTGTCCAGGTTATGCAGTTTGAATTGCTGCAAAATTGGGCCTGCCTAGCTCGGCCGCGGTTGCAAACATTCAGGCGTGCAAGCCAGATAGCCTTGTCCCCGTAGGACACTGCCAGCGGACTGGGTACATCTGCTTCCCGTTCTTCTCACCTGAGTGCTACTGATTCCAGCTCTGACGGCTACACTCTACTCAACCCGAGCAATAAGTTGAACCTCAACTTATGGCACTTTGTGAAAGTGTTGAGAACTAGAGCTCAGTTGTTTGGCACGCCACCACTCTCCATCCAGCACTATGGACGGCACTGCCTACATCTGGCTCTAATTAGTCCACGGTTGTGTTCAGCCAAATGACCTCTGTCGGTAACACTCAGAATGAGGTTGTGAGTTATTTCAACATAGGAGCGTTTCACTGCTTTCAAGGCTTCTCAGGAAGAATTCCGGAATCTTGCTGCCGGCAGGACTCCGGCTGTTCCGGGTGAACATCTCCTTGTAAATCCCCCGTGGTTTCTTGTACACCCATGAAATCTGGCTAGGTTATGCAGTTTGCATTGCTGCACAATTGCGCCTGCCTAGCTCGGCCGCGGTTTCAAACATTCAGGTGTTTCAGCCAGATAGGCTGGTCCCCGTAGGACACTGCCAGCGGACTGGGTATATCTGCTTCCCGTTCTTCTCACATGAGTGCTACTGATTCCAGGATTGACCGCTACACTCTACTCAACCGGAGCAGTAAGTTGAACCTCAACTTAGGGCACTTTGTGAAACTGTTGAGAACTAGAGCTCAGTTGTTTGGCACGCCACCACTGTCCATCCAGCACTATGGACGGCACTGCCTACATCTGGCTCTAATTAGTCCATGGTTGTGTTCAGCCGAATGACCTCTGCCGGGAACACTCAGAATGAGGTTCTGAGTTATTGCAACATAGGAGCGTTTCATTGCTTTCAAGGCTTCTCAGGAAGAATTCTGGAATCTTGCTGCCAGCAGGCCTCCGGCTGTTCCGGGTGAACATCTCCTTGTAAATCACCCGCGGTTCCTTGTACACCCGTGAAATTTGGCCAGGTTATGCAGTTTGCATTGCTGCACAATTGCGCCTGCCTAGCTCGGCCGCGGTTGCAAACATTCAGGCCTGGCACCCAGATAGGCTGGTCCCCGTAGGACACTGCCAGCGGACTGGGTATATCTGCTTCCCGTTCTTCTCACCTGAGTGATACTGATTCCAGCGTTCACGGCTACACTCTACTCAACCGGAGCAGTAAGTTGAACCTCAACTTATGGCACTTTGTGAAACTGTTGAGAACTAGAGCTCAGTTGTTTGGCACGCCACCACTGTCCATCCAGCACTATGGACGGCACTGCCTACATCTGGCTCTAATTAGTCCACGGTTGTGTTCAGCCGAATGACCTCTGCCTGGAACACTCAGAATGAGGTTCTGAGTTATTGCAACATAGGATCGTTTCACTGCTTTCAAGGCTTCTCAGGAAGAATTCGCGAATCTTGCTGCCGGCAGGCCTCCGGCTCTTCCGGGTGAACATCTCCTTGTAAATCCCCCGTGGTTTCTTGTACATCCGTGAAATTTGGACAGGTTATGCAGTTTGCATTGCTGCACAAATGTGCCTGCCAAGCTCAGCCACGGTTGCAAACATTCAGGCGTGGCAGCCAGATAGGCTGGTCCCCGTAGTACACTGCCAGCGGACTGGGTATATCTGCTTCCCGTTCTTCTCACCTGAGTGCTACTGATTCCAGCTTTGACGGCTACACTCTACTCAACCGGAGCAGTAAGTTGAACCTCAACTTATGGAATTTTGTGAAAGTGATGAGAACTAGAGCTCAGTTGTTTGGCACGCCACCACTGTCCATCCAGCACTATGGACGGCACTGCCTACATCTGGCTCTAATTAGTCCACGGTTGTGTTCAGCCGAATGACCTCTGCCTGGAACACTCAGAATGAGGTTCTGAGTTATTGCAACATAGGAGCGTTTCACTGCTTTCAAGGCTTCTCAGGAAGAATTCTGGAATCTTGCTGCCGGCAGGCCTCCGGCTGTTCCGGGTGAACATCTCCTTGTAAATCCCCCGTGGTTTCTTGTACATATGTGATATTTGGCCAGGTTATGCCCTTCGCATTGCTGCACAATTGCGCCTGCCTAGCTCGGACGCGGTTGCAAACATTCAGGCATGGCAGCCAGATAGGCTGGTCCCCGTAGGACACTGCCGGCGGACTGGGTATATCTGCTTCCCGTTCTTCTCACCTGAGTGCTACTGATTCCAGTTTTGACGGCTACACTCTACTCAACCGGAGCAGTAAGTTGAACCTCAACTTATGGCACTTTGTGAAACTGTTGAGAACTAGCGCTCAGTTGTTTGGCACTCCACCACTCTCCATCCAGCCCTATGGACGGCACTGCCTACATCTGGCTCTAATTAGTCCACGGTTGTGTTCAGCCGAATGATTTCTTCCGGGAACACTCAGAATGAGGTTCTGAGTTATTGCATCATAGGAGCGTCTCACTGCTTTCAAGGCTTCTCAGGAAGAATTCTGGAATCTTGCTGCCGGCAGGCCTCCGGCTGTTCCGGGTGAACATCTCCTTGTATATCCCATGTGGTTTCTTGTACACCCTTGAAATTTGGCCAGGTTATACAGTTTGCATTGCTGCACAATTCCGCCTGCTGAGCTCGGCCGCGCTTGCAAACATTCAGGCGTGGCAGCCAGATAGGCTAGTCCACGTAGGACACTGCCAGCGGACTGGCTATATCTGCTTCACGTTCTTCTCACCTGAGTGCTACTGATTCCAGCTTTGATGGCTACACTCTACTCAACCGGAGCCGTAAGTTGAACCTCAACTTAGGGCACTTTGTGAAACTGTTGAAAACTAGAGCTCAGTTGTTTGGCACGCCACCACTGTCCATCCAGCACTATGGACGGCACTGCCTACATCTGGCTCTAATTAGTCCACGGTTGTGTTCAGCTGAATGACCTCTGCCGGGAACACTCAGAATGAGGTTCAGAGTTATTGCAACATAGGAGCGTTTCACTGCTTTCAAGGCTTCTCAGGAAGAATTCCGGAATCTTGGTGCCGGAAGGCCAACGGCTGTTCCGGGTGAACATCTCCTTGTAAATCCCCCGTGGTTTCTTGTACACCCGTGAAATGTGGCCAGGTTATGCAGTTTGCATTGCTGCACAATTGTGCTGCCTAGCTCGGCCGCGGTTGCAAACATTCAGGCGTGGCAGCCAGATAGGCTGGTCCCCGTAGGACACTGCCAGCCGACTGGGTATATCTGCTTCCCGTTCTTCTCACCTGAGTGTTACTGATTCCAGCCTTGACGGCTACACTCTACTCAACCGAAGCAGTAAGTTGAACCTCAACTTAGGGCACTTTGTGAAACTGTTGAGAACTAGAGCTCAGTTGTTTGGCACGCCACCACTGTCCATCCAGCACTATGGACGGCACTGCCTACATCTGGCTCTAATTAGTCCACGGTTGTGTTCAGCCCAATGACCTCTGCCAGGAACACTCAGAATGAGGTTCTGAGTTATTGCAACATAGGAGCGTTTCACTGATTTCAAGGCTTCTCAGGAAGAATTCCGGAATCTTGCTGCAGGCAGGCCTCCGGCTGTTCCAGGTGAACATCTCCTTGTAAATCCCCCGTGGTTTCTTGTACACCCGTGAAATTTGGACAGGTTATGCAGTTTGCATTGCTGCACAATTGCGCCTGTCTAGCTCGGCCCCGGTTGCAAACATTCAGGCGTGGCAGCCATATAGGCTAGTCCCCGTAGGACACTGCCAGCGGACTGGGTATATCTGCTTCCCGTTCTTCTCACCTGAGTGCTACTGATTCCAGTTTTGACGGCTACACTCTACTCAACCGGAGCAGTAAGTTGAACCTCAACTTATGGCACTTTGTGAAAATGTTGAGAACTAGAGCTCAGTTGTTTGGCACGCCACCACTGTCCATCCAGCACTATGGACGGCACTGCCTACTTCTGGCTCTAATTAGTCCACGATTGTGTTCAGCCGAATGACCTCTGCCGGGAACACTCAGAATGAGGTTCTGAGTTATTGCAACATAGGAGCGTTTCACTGCCTTCAAGGCTTCTCAGGAAGAATTCCGGAATCTTGCTGCCGGCAGGCCTCCGGCTGTTCCGGGTGAACATCTCCTTGTAAATCCCCCGTGGTTTCTTGTACACCCGTGAAATTTGGCTAGGTTATGCAGTTTGCATTGCTGCACAATTGCGCCTGCCTAGCTTGGCCGAGGTTACAAACATTAAACCGTGGCAGCCACATAGGCTGGTCCCCGTACGACACTGCCTGCGGACTGGGTATATCTGCTTCCAGTTCTTCTCACCTGAGTGCTACTGATTCCAGCTTTGACGGCTACCCTCTACTCAACCGGAGCATTAAGTTGAACCTCAACTTATGGCAATTTGTGAAAGTGTTGAGCACTAGAACTCAGTTGTTTGGCACGCCACCACTCTCCATCCAGCACTATGGACGGCACTGCCTACATCTGGCTCTAATTAGTCCACGGTTGTGTTCAACACAATGACCTCTGCCAGGAACACTCAGAATGAGGTTCTGAGTTATTGCAACATAGGAGCGTTTCACTGATTTCAAGGCTTCTCAGGAAGAATTCCGGAATCTTGCTGCAGGCAGGCCTCCGGCTGTTCCGGGTGAACATCTCCTTGTAAATCCCCCGTGGTTTCTTGTACACCCGTGAAATTTGGACAGGTTATGCAGTTTGCATTGCTGCACAATTGCGCCTGTCTAGCTCGGCCCCGGTTGCAAACATTCAGGCTTGGCAGCCATATAGGCTAGTCCCCGTAGGACTCTGCCAGCGGACTGGGTATATCTGCTTCCCGTTCTTCTCACCTGAGTGCTACTGATTCCAGCTTTGTCGGCTACACTCTACTCAACCGGAGCAGTAAGTTGAACCTCAACTTATGGCACTTTGTGAAACTGTTTAGAACTAGAGCTCAGTTGTTTGGCACGATACCATTGTCCATCCAGCACTATGGACGGAACTGCCTACATCGGGCTCTAATTAGTCCATGATTGTGTTCAGCCGAATGACCTCTGCTGGGAACACTCAGAATGAGGTTCAGAGTTATTGCAACATAGGAGCGTTTCACTGCTTTCAAGGCTTCTCAGGAAGAATTCCGGAATCTTCCTGCCGGCAGGCCTCCGGCTGTTCCGGGTGAACATCTCCTTGTAAATCCCCCGTGGTTTCTTGTACACCCGCGAAATTTGGCCAGGTTATGCAGTTTGCATTGCTGCACAATTGCGCCTGCCTAGCTCGGCCGCGGTTGCAAAACATTCAGGCGTGGCAGCCAGATAGGCTGGTCCCCCTAGGACTCTGCCAGCGGACTGGGTATATCTGCTTCCCGTTCTTCTCACCTGAGTGATACTGATTCCAGCTTTGACGGCTGCACTCTACTCAACCGGAGCAGTAAGTTGAAGCTCAATTTATGGCACTTTGTGAAAGTGTTGAGAACTAGAGCTCAGTTGTTTGGCACGCCACCACTGTCCATCCAGCACTATGGACGGAACTGCCTACAACTGGCTCTAATTAGTCCACGATTGTGTTCAGCCGAATGACCTCTGCTGGGAATACTCAGAATGCGGTTCTGAGTTATTGCAACATAGGAGCGTTCCACTGCTTTCAAGGCTTCTCAGGAAGAATTCCGGAATCTTGCTGCCGGCAGGCCTCCGGCTGTTCCGGGTGAACATCTCCTTGTAAATCCCCCGTGGTTTCTTGTACACCCGTGAAATTTTGCCAGGATATGCAGTTTGCATTGCGGCACAATTGCGCCTGCCAAGCACAGCAGCGGTTGCAAACATTCAGGCGTGGCAGCCACATAGGCTGGTCCCCTAGGACCCTGCCAGCGGACTGGGTATATCTGCTTCCCGTTCTTCTCACCTGAGTGCTACTGATTCCAGCTTTGACGGCTACACTCTACTCAACCGGAGCAGTAAGTTGAACCTCAACTTATGGCACTTTGTGAAACTGTTGAGAACTAGAGCTCAGTTGTTTGGCACGCCACCACTGTCCATCCAGCACTATGGACGGCACTGCCTACATCTGGCTCTAATTAGTCCACGGTTGTGTTCAGCCGAATGAGTTCTGCCGGTAACACTCAGAATGAGGTTCTGAGTTATTGCAACATAGGAGCGTTTCACTGCTTTCAAGGCTTCTCAGGAAGAATTCCGGAATCTTGCTGCCGGCAGGCCTCCGGCTGTTCCGGGTGAACATCTCCTTGTAAATCCCCCGTGCTTTCTTGTACACCCGTGAAATCTGTGCAGGTTATGCAGTTTGCATTGCTGCACAATTGCACCTGCCTAGCTCGGCCGCGGTTGCAAACATTCAGGCGTGGCAGCCAGATAGGCTGGTCCCCGTAGGACACTGCAAGCGGACTGGGTATATCTGCTTCCCGTTCTTCTCACCTGAGTGCTACTGATTCCAGCTTTGACGGCTACACTCTACTCAACCGGAGCAGTAAGTTGAACCTCAACTTATGGCACTTTGTGAAAGTGATGAGAACTAGAGCTCAGTTGTTTGGCACGCCACCACTGTCCATCCAGCACTATGGACGGCACTGCCTACATCTGGCTCTAATTAGTCCATGGTTGTGTTCAGCCGAATGACCTCTGCCGGGAACACTCAGAATGATGTTCTGAGTTATTGCAACATAGGAGCGTTTCACTGCTTTCAAGGCTTCTCAGGAAGAATTCCGGAACCTTGCTGCCGGCAGGCCTCCGGCTGTTCCGGGTGAACATCTCCTTGTAAATCCCCCGTGGTTTCTTGTACACCCGTGAAATTTGGCCAGGTTATGCAGTTTGCATTGCTGCACAATTGCGCCTGCCTAGCTCGGCCACGGTTGCAAACATTCAGGCGTGGCAGCCAGATAGGCTGGTCCCCGTAGGACACTGCCAGCGGACTGGGTATATCTGCTTCCCGTTCTTCTCACCTGAGTGCTACTGATTCCACGTTTGACGGCTACACTCTACTCAACCGGAGCAGTAAGTTGAACTTCAACTTATGGAATTTTGTGAAAGTGATGAGAACTAGAGCTCAGTTGTTTGGCACGCCACCACTGTCCATCCAGCACTATGGTCTGCACTGCCTACATCTGGCTCTAATTAGTCGACGGTTGTGTTCAGACGAATGACCTCTGCGGGGAATACTCAGAATGAGGTTCTGAGTTATTGCAACATAGGAGCGTTTCACTGCTTTCAAGGCTTCTCAGGAAGAATTCCGGAATCTTGCAGCCGGCAGGCCTCCGGCAGTTCCGGGTGAACATCTCCTTGTAAATCCCCCGTGGTTTCTTGTACACCCGTGAAATCTGTCCAGGTTATGCAGTTTGAATTGCTGCAAAATTGGGCCTGCCTAGCTCGGCCGCGGTTGCAAACATTCAGGCGTGCAAGCCAGATAGCCTTGTCCCCGTAGGACACTGCCAGCGGACTGGGTACATCTGCTTCCCGTTCTTCTCACCTGAGTGCTACTGATTCCAGCTCTGACGGCTACACTCTACTCAACCCGAGCAATAAGTTGAACCTCAACTTATGGCACTTTGTGAAAGTGTTGAGAACTAGAGCTCAGTTGTTTGGCACGCCACCACTCTCCATCCAGCACTATGGACGGCACTGCCTACATCTGGCTCTAATTAGTCCACGGTTGTGTTCAGCCAAATGACCTCTGTCGGTAACACTCAGAATGAGGTTGTGAGTTATTTCAACATAGGAGCGTTTCACTGCTTTCAAGGCTTCTCAGGAAGAATTCCGGAATCTTGCTGCCGGCAGGACTCCGGCTGTTCCGGGTGAACATCTCCTTGTAAATCCCCCGTGGTTTCTTGTACACCCATGAAATCTGGCTAGGTTATGCAGTTTGCATTGCTGCACAATTGCGCCTCCCTAGCTCGGCCGCGGTTTCAAACATTCAGGTGTTTCAGCCAGATAGGCTGGTCCCCGTAGGACACTGCCAGCGGACTGGGTATATCTGCTTCCCGTTCTTCTCACATGAGTGCTACTGATTCCAGGATTGACCGCTACACTCTACTCAACCGGAGCAGTAAGTTGAACCTCAACTTAGGGCACTTTGTGAAACTGTTGAGAACTAGAGCTCAGTTGTTTGGCACGCCACCACTGTCCATCCAGCACTATGGACGGCACTGCCTACATCTGGCTCTAATTAGTCCATGGTTGTGTTCAGCCGAATGACCTCTGCCGGGAACACTCAGAATGAGGTTCTGAGTTATTGCAACATAGGAGCGTTTCATTGCTTTCAAGGCTTCTCAGGAAGAATTCTGGAATCTTGCTGCCAGCAGGCCTCCGGCTGTTCCGGGTGAACATCTCCTTGTAAATCACCCGCGGTTCCTTGTACACCCGTGAAATTTGGCCAGGTTATGCAGTTTGCATTGCTGCACAATTGCGCCTGCCTAGCTCGGCCGCGGTTGCAAACATTCAGGCCTGGCACCCAGATAGGCTGGTCCCCGTAGGACACTGCCAGCGGACTGGGTATATCTGCTTCCCGTTCTTCTCACCTGAGTGATACTGATTCCAGCGTTCACGGCTACACTCTACTCAACCGGAGCAGTAAGTTGAACCTCAACTTATGGCACTTTGTGAAAGTGATGAGAACTAGAGCTCAGTTGTTTGGCACGCCACCACTGTCCATCCAGCACTATGGACGGCACTGCCTACATCTGGCTCTAATTAGTCCACGGTTGTGTTCAGCCGAATGACCTCTGCCTGGAACACTCAGAATGAGGTTCTGAGTTATTGCAACATAGGATCGTTTCACTGCTTTCAAGGCTTCTCAGGAAGAATTCGCGAATCTTGCTGCCGGCAGGCCTCCGGCTCTTCCGGGTGAACATCTCCTTGTAAATCCCCCGTGGTTTCTTGTACATCCGTGAAATTTGGACAGGTTATGCAGTTTGCATTGCTGCACAAATGTGCCTGCCAAGCTCAGCCACGGTTGCAAACATTCAGGCGTGGCAGCCAGATAGGCTGGTCCCCGTAGTACACTGCCAGCGGACTGGGTATATCTGCTTCCCGTTCTTCTCACCTGAGTGCTACTGATTCCAGCTTTGACGGCTACACTCTACTCAACCGGAGCAGTAAGTTGAACCTCAACTTATGGAATTTTGTGAAAGTGATGAGAACTAGAGCTCAGTTGTTTGGCACGCCACCACTGTCCATCCAGCACTATGGACGGCACTGCCTACATCTGGCTCTAATTAGTCCACGGTTGTGTTCAGCCGAATGACCTCTGCCTGGAACACTCAGAATGAGGTTCTGAGTTATTGCAACATAGGAGCGTTTCACTGCTTTCAAGGCTTCTCAGGAAGAATTCTGGAATCTTGCTGCCGGCAGGCCTCCGGCTGTTCCGGGTGAACATCTCCTTGTAAATCCCCCGTGGTTTCTTGTACATATGTGATATTTGGCCAGGTTATGCCCTTCGCATTGCTGCACAATTGCGCCTGCCTAGCTCGGACGCGGTTGCAAACATTCAGGCATGGCAGCCAGATAGGCTGGTCCCCGTAGGACACTGCCGGCGGACTGGGTATATCTGCTTCCCGTTCTTCTCACCTGAGTGCTACTGATTCCAGTTTTGACGGCTACACTCTACTCAACCGGAGCAGTAAGTTGAACCTCAACTTATGGCACTTTGTGAAACTGTTGAGAACTAGCGCTCAGTTGTTTGGCACTCCACCACTCTCCATCCAGCCCTATGGACGGCACTGCCTACATCTGGCTCTAATTAGTCCACGGTTGTGTTCAGCCGAATGATTTCTTCCGGGAACACTCAGAATGAGGTTCTGAGTTATTGCATCATAGGAGCGTCTCACTGCTTTCAAGGCTTCTCAGGAAGAATTCTGGAATCTTGCTGCCGGCAGGCCTCCGGCTGTTCCGGGTGAACATCTCCTTGTATATCCCATGTGGTTTCTTGTACACCCTTGAAATTTGGCCAGGTTATACAGTTTGCATTGCTGCACAATTCCGCCTGCTGAGCTCGGCCGCGCTTGCAAACATTCAGGCGTGGCAGCCAGATAGGCTAGTCCACGTAGGACACTGCCAGCGGACTGGCTATATCTGCTTCACGTTCTTCTCACCTGAGTGCTACTGATTCCAGCTTTGATGGCTACACTCTACTCAACCGGAGCCGTAAGTTGAACCTCAACTTAGGGCACTTTGTGAAACTGTTGAAAACTAGAGCTCAGTTGTTTGGCACGCCACCACTGTCCATCCAGCACTATGGACGGCACTGCCTACATCTGGCTCTAATTAGTCCACGGTTGTGTTCAGCTGAATGACCTCTGCCGGGAACACTCAGAATGAGGTTCAGAGTTATTGCAACATAGGAGCGTTTCACTGCTTTCAAGGCTTCTCAGGAAGAATTCCGGAATCTTGCTGCCGGCAGGCCTCCGGCTCTTCCGGGTCAACATCTCCTTGTAAATCCCCCGTGGTTTCTTGTACATCCGTGAAATTTGGCCAGGTTATGCAGTTTGCATTGCTGCACAATTGCGCCTGCCTACCTCGACTGCAGTTGCAAACATTCAGGCGTGGCAGCCAGATAGGCTGGTCCCCGTAGGACAATGCCAGCGGACTGGGTATATCTGCTTCCCGTTCTTCTCACCTGAGTGCTACTGATTCCAGCTTTGACGGCTACACTCTACTCAACCGGAGCAGTAAGTTTAACCTCTACTTATGGCACTTTGTGAAACTGTGGAGAACTAGAGCTCAGTTGTTTGGCACGCCACCACTGTCCATCCAGCACTATGGACGGCACTGCTTACATCTGGCTCTAATTAGTCCACGGTTGTGTTCAGCCGAATGACCTCAGCCGGGGACACTCAGAATGAGGTTCTGAGTTATTGCAACATAGGAGCGTTTCACTGCTTTCAAGGCTTCCCAGAAAGAATTCCGGAATCTTACTGCCGGCAGGCCTCTGGCAGTTCCGGCTGAACATCTCCTTGTAAATCCCCCGTGGTTTCTTGTTCACCCGTGATATTTGGCCAGGTTATGCAGTTTGCATTGCTGCACAATTGTGCCTGCCTAGCTCGGCCGCGGTTGCAAACATTCAGGTGTGGCAGTCAGATAGGCTGGTCCCCGTAGGACACTGCCAGCGGACTAGGTATATCTGCTTCCCGTTCTACTCACCTGAGTGCTACTGATTCCATCTTTGACGGCTACACTCTACTCAACCGGAGCAGTAAGTTGAACCTCAACTCATGGCACTTTGTGAAACTGTTGAGAACTAGAGCTCAGTTGTTTGGCACGCCACCACTGTCCATCCAGCACTATGGACGGCACTGCCTACATCTGGCTCTAATTAGTCCATGGTTGTGTTCAGCCGAATGACCTCTGCCCGCAACACTCAGAATGAGGTTCTGAGTTATTGCAACATGGGAGCTTTTCACTGCTTTCAAGGCTTCTCAGGAAGAGTTCCGGTTTCTTGCTGCCCGCCTGCGTCCGGCTGTTCCGGGTGAACATCTCCTTGTAAATCCCCCGTGGTTTCTTGTACACCCGTGAAATTTGGCCAGGTTATGCAGTTTGCATTGCTGCACAATTGCGCCTGCCTAGCTCGGCCACGGTTGCAAACATTCAGGCGTGGCAGCCAGATAGGCTGGTCCCCGTAGGACACTGCCAATGGACTGGGTATATCTGCTTCCTGTTCTTCTCACCTGAGTGCTACTGATTCCATCTTTTACGGCTACACTCTACTCAACCGGAGCCGTAAGTTGAACCTCAACTTATGGCACTTTGTGAAAGTGATGAGAACTACAGCTCAGTTGTTTGGCACGCCACCACTGTCCATCCAGCACTATGGACGGCACTGCCTACATCTGGCTCTAATTAGTCCACGGTTGTGTTCAGCCGAATGACCTCTGCCGGGAACACTCAGAATGAGGTTCTGAGTTATTGCAACATAGGAGCGTTTCACTGCTTTCAAGGCTTCTCAGGAAGAGTTCCGGAATCTTGCTGCCCGCCGGCGTCCGGCTGTTCTGGGTGAACATCTCCTTGTAAATCCCCGGTGGTTTCTTGTACACCCGTGAAATTTGGCCAGGTTATGCAGTTTGCATTGCTGCACAATTGCGCCTGCCTAGCTCGGCCGCGGTTGCAAACATTCAGGCGTGGCAGCCAGATAGGCTGGTCCCCGTAGGACACTGCCAGCGGACTGGGTATATCTGCTTCCCGTTCCTCTCACCTGAGTGCTACTGATTCCAGCTTTGACGGCTACACTCAACTCAACCTGAGCAGTAAGTTGAACCTCAACTTATGGCACTTTGTGAAAGTGTTGAGAACTAGAGATCAGTTGTTTGGCACGCCACCACTGTCCATCCAGCACTATGGATGGCACTGCCTACATGTGGCTCTAATTAGTCCACGGTTGTGTTCAGCCGAATGACCTCTGCCGGGAACACTCAGAATGAGGTTCTGAGTTATTGCAACATAGGAGCGTTTCACTGCTTTCAAGGCTTCTCAGGAAGAGTTCCGGAATTTTGCAGCCCGCCGGCGTCCGGCTGTTCCGGGTGAACATCTCCTTGTAAATCCCCCGTGGTTTCTTGTACACCCTTGAAATCTGGCCAGGTTATGCAGTTTGCATTGCTGCACAATTGCGCCTGCCTAGCTCGGCCTCGTTTGCAAATCTTCAGGCGTGGCAGCCAGATGGGCTGGTCACTGTAGGACACTGCCAGCGGACTGGGTATATCTGCTTCCCGTTCTTCTCACCTGAGTGCTACTGATTCCAGATTTGACCGCTACACTCTACTCAACCGGAGCAGTAAGTTGAACCTCAACTTATGGCATTTTGTGAAAGTGATGAGAACTAGAGCTCAGTTGTTTGGCACGCCACCACTGTCCATCCATCACTATGGAGGGCACTGCCTACATCTGGCTCTAATTAGTCGACGGTTGTGTTCAGACGAATGACCTCTGTGGGGAACACTCAGAATGATGTTCTGAGTTATTGCAACATAGGAGCGTTTCACTGCTTTCAAGGCTTCTCAGGAAGAATTCCGGAATCTTGCTGCCGGCAGGCCTCCGGCATTTCCGGGTGAACATCTCCTTGTAAATCCCCCGTGGTTTCTTGTACACTCGTAAAATCTGTCCAGGTTATGCAGTTTGAATTGCTGCACAATTGTGCCTGCCTAGCTCGGCCGAGGTTGCAAACATTCAGGCTTGGGAGCCAGATAGGCTGGTCCCCGTAGGACACTGCCAGCGGACTGGGTATATCTGCTTCCCGTTCTTCTCACCTGAGTGCTACTGATTCCAGCTTTGACGGCTACACTCTACTCAACCCGAGCAATAAGTTGAACCTCAACTTATGGCACTTTGTGAAAGTGTTGAGAACTAGAGCTCAGTTGTTTGGCACGCCACCACTGTCCATCCAGCACTATGGACGGCACTGCCTACATCTGGCTCTAATATGTCCACGGTTGTGTTCAGCCAAATGACCTCTGTCGGGAACACTCAGAATGAGGTTCTGAGTTATTGCAACATAGGAGCGTTTCACTGCTTTCAATGCTTCTCAGGAAGAATTCCGGAATCTTGCTGCCGGCAGGCCTCCAGCTGTTCCGGATGAACATCTCCTTGTAAATCCCCCGTGGTTTCTTGTACATCCGTGAAATTTGGCCAGGTTATGCAGTTTGCATTGCTGCACAATTCCGCCTTCTTAGCTCGGCCGCGCTTGCAAACATTCAGGCGTGGCAGCCAGATCGGCTAGTCCCCGTAGAACACTGCCAGCGGACTGGCTATATCTGCTTCCCGTTCTTCTCACCTGAGTGCTACTGATTCCAACTTTGACCGCTACACTCTACTCAACCGGAGCCGTAAGTTGAACCTCAACTTAGGGCACTTTGTGAAACTGTTGAGAACTAGAGCTCAGTTGTTTGGCACGCCACCACTGTCCATCCAGCACTATGGACGGCACTGCCTACATCTGGCTCTAATTACTCCACGGTTGTGTTCAGCCGAATGACCTCTGTCGGGAACACTCAGAATGAGGTTCTGAGTTATTGCAACATAGGAGCGTTTCACTGCTTTCAAGGCTTCTCAGGAAGAATTCCGGAAGCTTGCTGCCGGCAGGCCTCCGGCTCTTCCGGAAGAACATCTTGTAAATCCCCCGTGGTTTCTTGTACATCCGTGAAATTTGGCCAGGTTATGCAGTTTGCATTGCTGCACAGTTGCGCCTGCCTAGCTCGGCCGCAGTTGCAAACATTCAGGCGTGGCAGCCAGCTAGCCTGGTCCCCGTAGGACACTTCCAGCGGACTGGGTATATCTGCTTCCCGTTCTTCTCACCTGAGTGCTACTGATTCCAGGTTTCACGGCTACACTCTACTCAACCGGAGCAGTAAGTTGGACCTCAACTTATGGCACTTTGTGAAACTGTTGAGAACTAGAGCTCAGTTGTTTGGCACGCCACCACTCTCCATCCATCCCTATGGACGGCACTGCCTACATCTGGCTCTAATTAGTCCACGGTTGTGTTCAGCCGAATGACCTCTGCCTGGAACACTCAGAATGAGGTTCTGAGTTATTGCAACATAGGAGCGTCTCACTGCTTTCAAGGCTTCTCAGGAAGAATTCTGGAATCTTGCTGCCGGCAGGCCTCCGGCTCTTCCAGGTGACCATCTCCTTGTATATCCCATGTGGTTTCTTGTACACCCTTGAAATTTGGCCAGGTTATACACTTTGCATTGCTGCACAATTCCGCCTGCTTAGCTCGGCCGCGCTTGCAAACATTCAGGCGTGGCAGCCAGATAGGCTAGTCCCCGTAGGACCCTGCCAGCGGACTGGCTATATCTGCTTCAGGTTCTTCTCACCTGAGTGCTACTGATTCCAGCTTTGACCACTACACTCTACTCAACCGGAGCCGTAAGTTGAACCTCAACTTAGGGCACTTTGTGAAACTTGAAAACTAGAGCTCAGTTGTTTGGCACGCCACCACTGTACATCCAGCACTATGGACGGCACTGCCTACATCTGGCTCTAATTAGTCCACGGTTGTGTTCAGTTGAATGACCTCTGCCGGGAACACTAAGAATGAGGTTCTGAGTTATTGCAACATACGAGCGTTTCACTGCTTTCAAGGCTTCTCAGGAAGAATTCCGGAATCTTGCTGCCGGCAGGCCTCCGGCTCTTCCGGGTGAACATCTCCTTGTAAATACCCCGTGGTTTCTTGTACATCCGTGAAATTTGGCCAGGTTATGCAGTTTGCATTGCTGCACAATTGCGCCTGCCTAGCTCGGCCGCGGTTGCAAACATTCAGGTGTGGCAGCCAGATAGGCTGGTCCCCGTAGGACACTGCCAGCGGACTGGGTATATCTGCTTCCCGTTCTTCTCACCTGAGTGCTACTAATTCCATCTTTGACGGCTACACTCTACTCAACCGGAGCAGTAAGTTGAACCTCAACTCATGGCACTTTGTGAAACTGTTGAGAACTAGAGCTCAGTTGTTTGGCACGCCACCACTGTCCATCCAGCACTATGGACAGCACTGCCTACATCTGGCTCTAATTAGTCCATGGTTGTGTTCAGCCGAATGACCTCTGCCGGCAACACTCAGAATGAGGTTCTGAGTTATTGCAACATAGGAGCTTTTCACTGCTTTCAAGGCTTCTCAGGAAGAGTTCCGGAATCTTGCTGCCCGCCGGCGTCCGGCTGTTCCGGGTGAACATCTCCTTGTAAATCCCCCGTGGTTTCTTGTACACCCGTGAAATTTGGCCAGGTTATGCAGTTTGCATTGCTGCACACTTGCGCCTGCCTAGCTCGGCCGCGGTTGCAAACATTCAGGCGTGGCAGCCAGATAGGCTGGTCCCCGTAGGACACTGCCAATGGACTGGGTATATCTGCTTCCCGTTCTTCTCACCTGAGTGCTACTGATTCCAGCTTTGACGGCTACACTCTACTCAACCGGAGCCGTAAGTTGAACCTCAACTTATGGGACTTTGTGAAAGTGATGAGAACTAGAGCTCAGTTGTTTGGCACGCCACCACTGTCCATCCAGCACTATGGACGGCACTGCCTACATCTGGCTCTAATTAGTCCACGGTTGTGTTCAGCCGAATGACCTCTGCCGGGAACACTCAGAATGAGGTTCTGAGTTATTGCAACATAGGAGCGTTTCACTGCTCTCAAGGCTTCTCAGGAAGAATTCCGGAATCTTGCTGCCGGCAGGCCTCCGGCTGTTCCGGGTGAACATCTGCTTGTAAATCCCCCGTGGTTTCTTGTACACCCGTGAAATTTGGCCAGGTTATACAGATTGCATTGCTGCACAATTACGCCTGCCTAGCTCGGCCGCGCTTGCAAACATTCAGGCGTGGCAGCCAGATAGGCTAGTCCCCGTACGACACTGCCAGCAGACTGGCTATATCTGCTTCACGTTCTTCTCACCTGAGTGCTACTGATTCCAGCTTTGACCGCTACACTCTACTCAACCGGAGCCGTAAGTTGAACCTCAACTTAGGGCACTTTGTGAAACTGTTGAGAACTAGAGCTCAGTTGTTTGGCACGCCACCACTGTTCATCCAGCACTATGGACGGCACTGCCTACATCTGGCTCTAATTAGTCCACGGTTGTGTTCAGCTGAATGACCTCTGTCGGGAACACTCAGAATGATGTTCTGAGTTATTGCAACATAGGAGCGTTTCACTGCTTTCAAGGCTTCTCAGGAAGAATTCCGGAATCTTGCTGCCGGCAGGCCTCCGGCTCTTCCAGGGGAACATCTCCTTGTAAATCCCCCGTGGTTTCTTGTCCATCCGTGAAATTTGGCCAGGTTATACAGATTGCATTGCTGCACAATTACGCCTGCTTAGCTCGGCCGCGCTTGCAAACATTCAGGCGTGGCAGCCAGATAGGCTAGTCCCCGTAGGACACTGCCAGCGGACTGGCTATATCTGCTTCACGTTCTTCTCACCTGAGTGCTACTTATTCCAGCTTTGACCGCTACACTCTACTCAACCGGAGCCGTAAGTTGAACCTCAACTTAGGGCACTTTGTGAAACTGTTGAGAACTAGAGCTCAGTTGTTTGGCACGCCACCACTGTCCATCCAGCACTATGGACGACACTGCCTACATCTGGCTCTAATTAGTCCACGGTTGTGTTCAGCTGAATGACCTCTGTCGGGAACACTCAGAATGATGTTCTGAGTTATTGCAACATAGGAGCGTTTCACTGCTTTCAAGGCTTCTCAGGAAGAATTCCGGAATCTTGCTGCCGGCAGGCCTCCGGCTCTTCCGGGTGAACATCTCCTTGTAAATCCCCCGTGGTTTCTTGTCCATCCGTGAAATTTGGCCAGGTTATGCAGTTTGCATTGCTGCACAATTGCGCCTACCTACCTCGGCCTCGGTTGCAAACATTCAGGCGTGGCAGCCAGATAGGCTGGTCCCCGTAGGACACTGCCAGCGGACGGGGTATATCTGCTTCCCGTGCTTCTCACCTGAGTGCTACTGATTCCATATTTGACGGCTACACTCTACTCAACCGGAGCAGTAAGTTGAACCTCAACTTATGGCACTTTGTGAAAGTGATGAGAACTAGAGCTCAGTTGTTTGGCATGCCACCACTGTCCATCCAGCACTATGGACGGCACTATCTACATCTGGCTCTAATTAGTCCACGGTTGTGTTCAGCCGAATGACCTCTGCCGGGAACACTCAGAATGAGGTTTTCAGTTATTTCAACATAGGAGCGTTTCACTGCTTTCAAGGCTTCTCAGGAAGAATTCCGGAATCTTGCTGCCGGCAGGCCTCCGGCAGTTCCGGGTAAACATCTCCTTGTAAATCCCCCGTGGTTTCTTGTACACCCGTGAAATTTGGCCAGGTTATGCAGTTTGAATTGCTGCACAATTGCGCCTGCCTAGTTCGGCCGCGGTTGCAAACATTCAGGCGTGGCAGCCAGATAGGCTAGTCCCCGTAGGACACTGCCAGCGGACTGGCTATATCTGCTTCACGTTCTTCTCACCTGAGTGCTACTGATTACAGCTTTGACCGCTACACTCTACTCAACCGGAGCCGTAAGTTGAACCTCAACTTAGGGCACTTTGTGAAACTGTTGAGAACTAGAGCTCAGTTGTTTGGCACGCCACCACTGTCCATCCAGCACTATGGACGGCACTGCCTACATCTGGCTCTAATTAGTCCACGGTTGTGTTCAGCTGAATGACCTCTGCCGGGAACACTCAGAATGAGGTTCTGAGTTATTGCAACATAGGAGTGTTTCACTGCTTTCAAGGCTTCTCAGGAAGAATTCCGGAATCTTGCTGCCGGCAGGATTCCGCCTCTTCCGGGTGAACATCTCCTTGTAAATCCCCCGTGGTATCTTGTACACCCATGAAATTTGGCCAGGTTATGCAGTTTGCATTGCTGCACAATTGCGCCTGCCTACCTCGGCCGCGGTTGCAAACATTCAGGCGTGGCAGCCAGATAGGCTGGTCCCCGTAGGACACTGCCAGCGGACTGGGTATATCTGCTTCCCGTTCTTCTCACCTGAGTGCTACTGATTCCAGCTTTGACGGCTACACTCTACTCAACCTTAGCAGTAAGTTTAACCTCTATTTATGGCACTTTGTGAAACTGTTGAGAACTAGAGCTCAGTTGTTTGGCACGCCACCACTGTCCATCCAGCACTATGAACAGCACTGCCTACATCTGGCTCTAATTAGTCCATGGTTGTGTTCAGCCGAATGACCTCTGCCGGCAACACTCAGAATGAGGTTCTGAGTTATTTCAACATAGGAGCGTTTCACTGCTTTCAAGGCTTCTCAGGAAGAGTTCCGGAATCTTGCTGCCCGCCGGCGTCCGGCTGTTCCCGGTGAACATCTCCTTGTAAATCCCCGGTGGTTTCTTGTACACCCGTGAAATTTGGCCAGGTTATGCAGTTTGCATTGCTGCACAATTGCGCCTGCCTAGCTCGGCCGCGGTTGCAAACATTCAGGTGTGGCAGCCAGATAGGCTGGTCCCCGTAGGACACTGCCAGCGGACTGGGTATATCTGCTTCCCGTTCTTCTCACCTGAGTGCTACTAATTCCATCTTTGACGGCTACACTCTACTCAACCGGAGCAGTAAGTTGAACCTCAACTCATGGCACTTTGTGAAACTGTTGAGAACTAGAGCTAAGTTGTTTGGCACGCCACCACTGTCCATCCAGCACTATGGACAGCACTGCCTACATCTGGCTCTAATTAGTCCATGGTTGTGTTCAGCCGAATGACCTCTGCCGGCAACACTCAGAATGAGGTTCTGAGTTATTGCAACATAGGAGCTTTTCACTGCTTTCAAGGCTTCTCAGGAAGAGTTCCGGAATCTTGCTGCCCGCCGGCGTCCGGCTGTTCCGGGTGAACATCTCCTTGTAAATCCCCCGTGGTTTCTTGTACACCCGTGAAATTTGGCCAGGTTATGCAGTTTGCATTGCTGCACAATTGCTCCTGCCGAGCTCGGCCGCGGTTGCAAACATTCAGGCGTGGCAGCCAGATAGGCTGGCCCCCGTAGGACTTTGCCAGCGGACTGGGTATATCTGCTTCCCGTTCTCCTCACCTGAGTGCTACTGATTCCAGCTTTGATGGCTACACTCTACTCAACCGGAGCATTAAGTTGAACCTCAACTTATGGCACTTTGTGAAACTGTTCAGAACTAGAGCTCAGTTGTTTGGCACGCCACCACTCTCCATCCAGCACTATGGACGGCACTCCCTACATATGGCTCTAATAAGTCCACGGTTGTGTGCAGCCGAATGACTTCAGCCGGGAACACTGAGAATGAGGTTCTGAGTTATTGCAACACAGGAGCGTTTCACTGCTTTCAAGGCTTCTCCGGAAGAATTCCGGAATCTTGCTGCCGGCAGGCCTCCGGCTGTTCCGGGTGAACATCTCCTTGTAAATCCCCCGTGGTTTCTTGTACAACCGAGAAATTTGGCCAGGTTATGCAGTTTGCATTAGTGCACAATTGCGCCTGCCTAGCTAGGCCGCGGTTGCAAACATTCAGGCGTGGCAGCCAGATAGGCTGGTCCCCGTAGGACACTGCCAGCGGACTGGGTATATCTGCTTCCCGTTCTTCTCACCTGATTGCTACTGATTCCATGTTTGACGGCTACACTCTACTCAACCGGAGCATTAAGTTGAACCTCAACTTATGGCACTTTGTGAAACTGTTGAGAACTAGAGCTCAGTTGTTTGGCACGCCACCACTGTCCATCCAGCACTATGGACGGCACTGCCTACATCTGGCTCTAATTAGTCCACGATTGTGTTCAGCCGAATGACCTCTGCCAGGAACACTGAGAATGAGGTTCTGAGTTATTGCAACATAGGAGCGTTTCACTGCTTTCAAGGCTTCTCAGGAAGAATTCCGGAATCTTGCTGCCGGCAGGCCTCTGGCTGTTCCGGGTGAACATCTCCTTGTAAATCCCCCGTGGTTTCTTGTCCATCCGTGAAATTTGGCCAGGTTATGCAGTTTGCATTGCTGCACAATTGCGCCTGCCTAGCTCGTCCGCGGTTGCAAACATTCAGGCGTAGCAGTCAGATAGACTGGTCCCCGTAGGACTCTGCCAGCGGACAGGGTATATCTGCTTCCCGTTCTTCTCACCTGAGTGCTACTGATTCCAGCTTTGACGGCTACACTCTACTCAACCGGAGCAGTAAGTTGAACCTCAACTTATGGCACTTTGTGAAAGTGTTGAGAACTAGACGTCAGTTGTTTGGCAGGCCACCAGTGTCCATCCAGCACTATGGACGGCACTGCCTACATCTGGTTCTAATTAGTCAACGGTTGTGTTCAGCCGTATGACCTCTGCCGGGAACACTGAGAATGAGGTTTTGAGTTATTGCAACATAGGAGCGTTTCACTGCTTTCAAGGCTTCTCAGGAAGAATTCCGGAATCTTGCTGCCGGCAGGCCTCTGGCTCTCCGAGTGAACATCTCCTTGTAAATCCCCCGTGGTTTCTTGTACACCCGTGAAATTTGGACAAGTTATGCAGTTTGAATTGCTGCACAATTGCGCCTACATAGCTCGGCTGTGGTTGCAAACATTCAGGCGTGGCAGCCATATAGGCTGGTCCCCGTAGGACTCTGCCAGCGGACTGGGTATATCTGCTTCCCGTTCTTCTCACCTGAGTGCTACTGATTCCAGATTTGACAGCTACACTCTACTCAACCGGAGAAGTAAGTTGAACCTCAACTTATGGCAATTTGTGAAAATGTTGAGAACTAGAGCTCAGTTGTTTGGCACGCCACCACTGTCCATCCAGCACTATGGCCGGCACTGCCTACATCTGGCTCTAATTAGTCCACGATTGTGTTCAGCCGAATGACCTCTGCCGGCAACACTCAGAATGAGGTTCTGAGTTATTGCAACATAGGAGCGTTTCACTGCTTTCAAAGCTTCTCAGGAAGAATTCCGGAATCTTGTTGCCGGCAGGCCTCCGGCTCTTCCGGGTGAACATCTCCTTGTAAATCACCATTGGTTTCTTGTACACCCGTGAAATTTGGACAGGTTATGCAGTTTGCATTGCTGCACAATTGCGCCTGCCTAGCTCGGCCTCGGTTACAAACATTCAGGCGTGGCAGCCCGATAGTCTGGTCCCCGTAGGAGACTGCCAGCGGACTGGGTATATCTGCTTCCCGTTCTTCTCACCTGAGTGGTACTGATTCCAGCTATTAGGGCTACACTCTACTCAACCGGAGCAAGAAGTTGAACCTCAACTTATGGCACTTTAAGAAACTGCTGAGAACTAGAGCTCAGTTGTTTGGCACGCCACCACTGTCCATCCAGTACTATGGACGACACTGCCTACATCTGGCTCTAATTAGTCCACGGTTGTGTTCAGCCGAATGACCTCTGCCGGGAACACTCAGAATGAGGTTCTGAGTTATTGCAACATAGGAGCGTTTCACTGCTTTCAAGGCTTCTCAGGAAGAATTCCGGAATCTTGCTGCCGGCAGGCCTCTGGCTGTTGCGGGTGAACATCTCCTTGTAAATCCCACTTGGTTTCTTGTACACCCGTGAAATTTGGCCAGGTTATGCAGTTTGCATTGCTGCACAATTGCGCCTGATTAGCTCATCCTCGGTTGCAAACATTCAGGTGTGGCAGCCAGATAGAATGGCCCCCGTAGGACACTGCCAGCATACTGGGTATATCTGCTTCCCGTTCTTCTCACCTGAGTGCTACTGATTCCAGCTTTGACGGCTACACTCTACTCAACCGGAGCATTAAGTTGCACCTCAACTTATGGCACTTTGTGAAACTGTTGAGAATTAGAGCTCAGTTGTTTGGCACGCCACCACTGTCCATCCAGCACTATGGACGGCACTGCCTACATCTGGCTCTAATTAGTCCTCGGTTGTGTTCAGCCGATTGACTTCTGCCGGGATCACTCAGAATGAGGTTCTGAGTTATTGCAACATAGGAGCTTTTCACTGCTTTCAAGGATTCTCAGGAAGAATTCCGGAATCTTGCTGCCGGCAGGCCTCCGGCTGTTCCGGGTGAACATCTCCTTGTAAATCCCCCGTGGTTTCTTGTACACCCGTGAAATTTGGCCAGGTTATGCAGTTTGCATTGCTGCACAATTGTGCCTGCCTAGCTCGGCCGCGGTTACAAACATTCAGGCGTGGCAGCCAGATAGGCTGGTCCCCGTAGGACACTGCCAGCGGACTGAGTATATCTGCTTCCCGTTCTTCTCACCTGAGTGCTACTGATTCCAGATTTGACGGCTACACTGTACTCAATCGGAGCAGTAAGTTGAACCTCAACTTACGGCACTTTGTGAAACTGTTGAGAACTAGAGCTCAGTTGTTTGGCACGCCACCACTGTCCATCCAGCACTATGGACGGCACTGCCTACATCTGGCTCTAATTAGTCCTCGGTTGTGTTCAGCCGAATGACTTCTGCCGGGAACACTCAGAATGAGGTTCTGAGTTATTGCAACATAGGAGCGTTTCACTGCTTTCAAGGCTTCTCAGGAAGAATTCCGGAATCTTGCTGCCGGCTGGCCTCCGGCTGTTGCGGGTGATCATCTTCTTGAAAATCCCCCGTGGTTTCTTGTACACCCGTCAAATTTTGCCAGGTTATGCAGTTTGCATTGCTGCACAATTGCGCCTGCCAAGCTCTGCCGCGGTTACAAACATTCAGGTGTGGCAGCCAGATAGGCTGGTCCCCGTACGACACTTCCTGCGGACTGGGTATATCTGCTTCCCGTTCTTCTCACCTGAGTGCTACTGATTCCAGCTATTAGGGCTACACTCTACTCAACCGGAGGATTAAGTTGAACCTCAACTTATGGCACATTGTGAAAGTGTTGAGCACTAGAACTCAGTTGTTTGGCACGCCACCACTCTCCATCCAGCACTATGGACGGCACTGCCTACATCTGGCTCTAATTAGTCCACGGTTGTGTTCAGCCGAATGACCTCTGCCGGGAACACTCAGAATGAGGTTCTGAGTTATTGCAACATAGGTGCGTTTCCCTGCTTTCAAGTCTTCTCAGGAAGAATTCCGGAATCTTGCTGCCGGCAGGCCTCCGGCTGTTCCGGGTGAACATCTCCTTGTAAATCCCCGGTGGTTTCTTGTACACCCGTGAAATTTGGACAGGTTATGCAGTTTGCATTGCTGCACAATTGCGCCAGCCTAGCTCGGCCTAGGTTGCAAACATTCAGGCGTGGCAGCCAGATAGGCTGGTCCCCATAGGAGTCTGCCAGCGGACTGGGTATATCTGCTTCCCGTTCTTGTGACCTGAGTGCTACTGATTCCAGCTTTGACGGCTACACTCTACTCAACCGGAGCAGTAAGTTGAACCTCAACGTATGGCACTTTGTGAAACTGTCGAGAACTAGAGCTCAGTTGTTTGACACGCCACCACTGTCCATCCAGCACTATGGACGGAACTGCCTACATCTGGCTCTAATTAGTCCACGGTTGTGTTCAGCCGAATGACCTCTGCCGGCAACACTCAGAATGAGGTTCTGAGTTATTGCAACATAGGAGCGTTTCACTGCTTTCAAGGCTTCTCAGGAAGAATTCCGGAATCTTGCTGCCCGCAGGCCTCCGGCTGTTCCGGGTGAACATCTCCTTGTAAATCCCCCGTGGTTTCTTGTACACCCGTGAAATTTGGCCAGGTTATGCAGTTTGCATTACTGCACAATTGCGCCTGCCTAGCTCGGCCGCGGTTGCAAATATTCAGGCGTGGCAGCCAGATAGGCTGGTCCCCGTAGGACACTGCCAGCGGACTCGGTATATCTGCTTCCCGTTCTTCTCACCTGAGTGCTACTGATTCCAGCTTTGACGGCTACACTCTACTCAACCGGAGCATTAAGTTGCACCTCAACTTATGGCACTTTGTGAAACTGTTGAGAATTAGAGCTCAGTTGTTTGGCACGCCACCACTGTCCATCCAGCACTATGGACGGCACTGCCTACATCTGGCTCTAATTAGTCCACGATTGTGTTCAGCCGAATGACCTCTGCCGGGAACAATCAGAATGAGGTTCTGAGTTATTGCAACATAGGAGCTTTTCACTGCTTTCAAGGATTCTCAGGAAGAATTCCGGAATCTTGCTGCCGGCAGGCCTCCGGCTGGTCCGGGTGAACATCTCCTTGTAAATCCCCCGTGGTTTCTTGTACACCCGTGAAATTTGGCCAGGTTATGCAGTTTGCATTGCTGCACAATTGTGCCTGCCTAGCTCGGCCGCGGTTACAAACATTCAGGCGTGGCAGCCAGATAGGCTGGTCCCCGTAGGACACTGCCAGCAGACTGAGTATATCTGCTTCCCGTTCTTCTCACCTGAGTGCTACTGATTCCAGATTTGACGGCTACACTGTACTCAATCGGAGCAGTAAGTTGAACCTCAACTTACGGTACTTTGTGAAACTGTTGAGAACTAGAGCTCAGTTGTTTGGCACGCCACCACTGTCCATCCAGCACTATGGACGGCACTGCCTACATCTGGCTCTAATTAGTCCTCGGTTGTGTTCAGCCGAATGACTTCTGCCGGGAACACTCAGAATGAGGTTCTGAGTTATTGCAACATAGGAGCGTTTCACTGCTTTCAAGGCTTCTCAGGAAGAATTCCGGAATCTTGCTGCCGGCAGGCCTCCGGCTGTTGCGGGTGATCATCTTCTTGAAAATCCCCCGTGGTTTCTTGTACACCCGTCAAATTTGGCCAGGTTATGCAGTTTGCATTGCTGCACAATTGCGCCTGCCAAGCTCGGCCGCGGTTGCAAATATTCAGGCGTGGCAGCCAGATAGGCTGGTCCCCGTAGGACACTGCCAGCATACTGGGTATATCTGCTTCCCGTTCTTCTCACCTGAGTGCTACTGATTCCAGCTATTACGGCTACACTCTACTCAACCGGAGGATTAAGTTGAACCTCAACTTATGGCACATTGTGAAAGTGTTGAGCACTAGAACTCAGTTGTTTGACACGCCACCACTGTCCATCCTGCACTATGGACGGCACTGCCTACATCTGGCTCTAATTAGTCCACGGTTGTGTTCAGCCGAATGACCTCTGCCGGGAACACTCAGAATGAGGTTCTGAGTTATTGCAACATAGGTGCGTTTCCCTGCTTTCAAGTCTTCTCAGGAAGAATTCCGGAATCTTGCTGCCGGCAGGCCTCCGGCTGTTCCGGGTGAACATCTCCTTGTAAATCCCCCGTGGTTTCTTGTACACCCGTGAAATTTGGCCAGGTTATGCAGTTTGCATTAATGCACAATTGCGCCTGCCTAGCTCGGCTGCGGTTGCAAACATTCAGGCGTGGCAGCCAGATAGGCTGGCCCCCGTAGGACTCTGCCAGCGGACTGGGTATATCTGCTTCCCGTTCTTCTCACCTGAGTGCTACTGATTCCAGCTTTGACGGCTACACTCTACTCAACCGGAGCAGTAAGTTGAACCTCAACTTAGGGCACTTTGTGAAACTGTTGAGAACTAGAGCTCAGTTGTTTGACACGCCACCCCTGTCCATCCAGCACTATGGACGGAACTGCCTACATCTGGCTCTAATTAGTTCACGGTTGTGTTCAGCCGAATGGCCTCTGGCGGGAACACTTAGAATGAGGTTCTGAGTTATTGCAATATAGGAGCGTTTCACTGATTTCAAGGCTTCTCAGGAAGAATTCCGGAATCTTGCTGCGGGCAGGCCTCAGGCTGTTCCGGGTGAACATCTCCTTGTAAATCTCCCGTTGTTTCTTGTACACCCGTGAAATTCGGCCAGGTTATGCAGTTGGAATTGCTGCACAATTGCGTTGCCTAGCTCGGCCGAGGTTGCAAACATTCACGCGTGGCAGCCAGATAGGCTGGTCCCCATAGGACTCTGCCCACGGACTGGGTATATCTGCTTCCCGTTCTTCTCACCTGAGTGCTACTGGTTCCAGCTTTGACGGCTACACTCTACTCAACCGGAGCATTAAGTTGAACCTCAACTTATGGCAATTTGTGAAACTGTTGAGAACTAGAACTCAGTTGTTTGGCACGCCACCACTGTCCATCCAGCACTATGGACGGCACTGCCTACATCTGGCTCTAATTAGTCCACGGTTGTGTTCAGCCAAATGACCTCTGTCGGGAACACTCAGAATGAGGTTCTGAGTTATTGCAACATAGGAGCGTTTCACTGCTTTCAAGGCTTCTCAGGAAGAATTCCGGAATCTTGCTGCCGGCAGGCCTCCGGCTGTTCCGGGTGAACATCTCCTTGTAAATCCCCCGTGGTTTCTTGTACACCCGTGAAATTTGGCCAGGTTATGCAGTTTGCCTTGCTGCACAATTGCGCCTGCCTAGCTCTGCCGCGGATGCAAACATTCAGGCGTATCAGCCAGATAGGTTGGTCCCCGTAGGACACTCCCAGCGGACTGGGTATATCTGCTTCCCGTTCTTCTCACCTGAGTACTACTGATTCCAGCTTTGACGGCCACACTTTACTCAACCGGAGCAGTAAGTTGAACCTTAACTTATGGCACTTTGTGAAACTGTTGAGAACTAGAGCTCAGTTGTTTGGAACGCCACCACTGTCCATCCAGCACTATGGACGGCACTGCCTACATCTGGCTCTAATTAGTCCACGGTTGTGTTCAGCCGAATGACCTCTGCCGGGAACACTCAGAATGAGGTTTTGAGTTATTGCAACATAGGAGCGTTTCACTGCTTTCAAGGCTTCTCAGGAAGAATTCCGGAATGTTGCTGCCGGCAGGCCTCCAGCTGTTCCGGGTAAACATCTCCTGGTAAATCCCCCGTGGTTTCTTGTACACCCGTGAAATTTGGACAGGTTATGCAGTTTGCATTGCTGCACAATTGCGCCTGCCTAGTTCGGCCGCGGTTGCAAACATTCAGGCGTGGCAGCCATATAGGCTGGTCCCCGTAGGACTCTGCCAGCGGACTGGGTATATCTGCTTCCCGTTCTTCTCACCTGAGTGCTACTGATTCCAGCTTTGACAGCTACACTCTACTCAACCGGAGCAGTAAGTTGAACCTCAACTTATGGCACTTTGTGAAAATGTTGAGAACTAGAGCTCAGTTGTTTGGCACGCCACCACTGTCCATCCAGCACTATGGACGGCACTGCCTACTTCTGTCTCTAATTAGTCCACGATTGTGTTCAGCCGAATGACCTCTGCCGGGAACAATCAGAATGAGGTTCTGAGTTATTGCAACATAGGAGCTTTTCACTGCTTTCAAGGATTCTCAGGAAGAATTCCGGAATCTTGCTGCCGGCAGGCCTCCGGCTGTTCCGGGTGAACATCTCCTTGTAAATCCCCCGTGGTTTCTTGTGCACCCGTGAAATTTGGCTAGGTTATGCAGTTTGCATTGCTGCACAATTGTGCCTGCCTAGCTCGGCCGCGGTTACAAACATTCAGGCGTGGCAGCCAGATAGGCTGGTCCCCATAGGACACTGCCAGTAGACTGAGTATATCTGCTTCCCGTTCTTCTCACCTGAGAGCTACTGATTCCAGATTTGACGGCTACACTGTACTCAATCGGAGCAGTAAGTTGAACCTCAACTTACGGCACTTTGTGAAACTGTTGAGAACTAGAGCTCAGTTGTTTGACACGCCACCCCTGTCCATCCAGCACTATGGACGGAACTGCCTACATCTGGCTCTAATTAGTTCACGGTTGTGTTCAGCCGAATGGCCTCTGGCGGGAACACTTAGAATGAGGTTCTGAGTTATTGCAATATAGGAGCGTTTCACTGATTTCAAGGCTTCTCAGGAAGAATTCCGGAATCTTGCTGTGGGCCGGCCTTCCGCTGTTCCGGGTGAACATCTCCTTGTAAATCTCCCGTTGTTTCTTGTACACCCGTGAAATTCGGCCAGGTTATGCAGTTTGCATTGCTGCACAATTGCGTTGCCTAGCTCGGCCGAGGTTGCAAACATTCACGCGTGGCAGCCAGATAGGCTGGTCCCCATAGGACTCTGCCCACGGACTGGGTATATCTGCTTCCCGTTCTTCTCACCTGAGTGCTACTGGTTCCAGCTTTGACGGCTACACTCTACTCAACCGGAGCATTAAGTTGAACCTCAACTTATGGCACTTTGTGAAACTGTTGAGAACTAGAACTCAGTTGTTTGGCACGCCACCACTGTCCATCCAGCACTATGGACGGCACTGCCTACATCTGGCTCTAATTAGTCCACGGTTGTGTTCAGCCAAATGACCTCTGTCGGGAACACTCAGAATGAGGTTCTGAGTTATTGCAACATAGGAGCGTTTCACTGCTTTCAAGGCTTCTCAGGAAGAATTCCGGAATCTTGCTGCCGGCAGGCCTCCGGCTGTTCCGGGTGAACATCTCCTTGTAAATCCCCCGTGGTTTCTTGTACACCCGTGAAATATGGCCAGGTTATGCAGTTTGCCTTGCTGCACAATTGCGCCTGCCTAGCTCTGCCGCGGATGCAAACATTCAGGCGTATCAGCCAGATAGCTTGGTCCCCGTAGGACACTCCCAGCGGACTGGGTATATCTGCTTCCCGTTCTTCTCACCTGAGTACTACTGATTCCAGCTTTGACGGCCACACTCTACTCAACCGGAGCAGTAAGTTGAACCTCAACTTATGGCACTTTGTGAAACTGTTGAGAACTAGAGCTCAGTTGTTTGGAAGCCACCACTGTCCATCCATCCCTATGGACGGCACTGCCTACATCTGGCTCTAATTAGTCCACGGTTGTGTTCAGCCGAATGACCTCTGCCGGGAACACTCAGAATGAGGTTTTGAGTTATTGCAACATAGGAGCGTTTCACTGCTTTCAAGGCTTCTCAGGAAGAATTCCGGAATATTGCTGCCGGCAGGCCTCCAGCTGTTCCGGGTAAACATCTCCTGGTAAATCCCCCGTGGTTTCTTGTACACCCGTGAAATTTGGACAGGTTATGCAGTTTGCATTGCTGCACAATTGCGCCTGCCTAGTTCGGCCGCGGTTGCAAACATTCAGGCGTGGCAGCCATATAGGCTGGTCCCCGTAGGACTCTGCCAGCGGACTGGGTATATCTGCTTCCCGTTCTTCTCACCTGAGTGCTACTGATTCCAGCTTTGACAGCTACACTCTACTCAACCGGAGCAGTAAGTTGAACCTCAACTCATGGCACTTTCTTAAAATGTTGAGAACTAGAGCTCAGTTGTTTGGCACGCCACCACTGTCCATCCAGCACTATGGACGGCACTGCCTACTTCTGGCTCTAATTAGTCCACGATTGTGTTCAGCCGAATGACCTCTGCCGGGAACACTCAGAATGAGGTTCTGAGTTATTGCAACATAGGAGCGTTTCACTGCTTTCAAGGCTTTTCAGGAAGAATTCCGGAATCTTGCTGCCGGCATGCATCCGGCTATTCCGGGTGAACATGTCCTTGTAAATCCCCCGTGGTTTCTTGTACACCCGTGAAATTTGGCCAGCTTATGCAGTTTGCATTGCTGCACAATTGCGCCTGACTAGCTCAGCCTCGGTTGCAAACATTCAGGCGTGGCAGCCAGATAGAATGGCCCCCGTAGGACACTGCCAGCATACTGGGTATATCTGCTTCCCGTTCTTCTCACCTGAGTATTACTGATTCCAGCTTTGACGGCTACACTCTACTCAACCGGAGCATTAAGTTGCACCTCAACTTATGGCACTTTGTGAAACTGTTGAGAATTAGAGCTCAGTTGTTTGGCACGCCACCACTGTCCATCCAGCATTATGGACGGCAGTGCCTACATCTGGCTCTAATTAGTCCACGATTGTGTTCAGCCGAATGACCTCTGCCGGGAACAATCAGAATGAGGTTCTGAGTTATTGCAACATAGGAGCTTTTCACTGCTTTCAAGGATTCTCAGGAAGAATTCCGGAATCTTGCTGCCGGCAGGCCTCCGGCTGTTCCGGGTGAACATCTCCTTGTAAATCCCCCGTGGTTTCTTGTGCACCCGTGAAATTTGGACAAGTTATGCAGTTTGAATTGCTGCACAATTGCGCCTACATAGCTCGGCCGCGGTTGCAAACATTCAGGCGTGGCAGCCATATAGGCTGGTCCCCTAGGACTCTGCCAGCGAACTGGGTATATCTGCTTCCCGTTCTTCTCACCTGAGTGCTACTGATTCCAGATTTGACAGCTACACTCTACTCAACCGGAGCAGTAAGTTGAACCTCAACTTATGGCAATTTGTGAAAATGTTGAGAACTAGAGTTCAGTTGTTTGGCACGCCACCACTGTCCATCCAGCACTATGGCCGGCACTGCCTACATCTGGCTCTAATTAGTCCACGATTGTGTTCAGCCGAATGACCTCTGCCGGCAACACTCAGAATGAGGTTCTGAGTTATTGCAACATAGGAGCGTTTCACTGCTTTCAAAGCTTCTCAGGAAGAATTCCGGAATCTTGTTGCCGGCAGGCCTCCGGCTCTTCCGGGTGAACATCTCCTTGTAAATCCCCATTGGTTTCTTGTACACCCGTGAAATTTGGACAGGTTATGCAGTTTGCATTGCTGCACAATTGCGCCTGCCTAGCTCGGCCTCGGTTACAAACATTCAGGCGTGGCAGCCCGATAGGCTGGTCCCCGTAGGACACTGCCAGCGGACTGGGTATATCTGCTTCCCGTTCTTCTCACCTGAGTGCTACTGATTCCAGCTATTAGGACTACACTCTACTCAACCGGAGCAAGAAGTTGAACCTCAACTTATGGCACTTTAAGAAACTGTTGAGAACTAGAGCTCAGTTGTTTGGCACGCCACCACTGTCCATCCAGCACTATGGACGGCACTGCCTACATCTGGCTCTAATTAGTCCACGGTTGTGTTCAGCCGAATGATCTCTGCCGGCAACACTCACAATGAGGTTCTGAGTTATTGCAACATAGGAGCGTTTCACTGCTTTCAAGGCTTCTCAGGAAGAATTCCGGAATCTTGCTGCCGGCAGGCCTCCGGCTGTTCCGGGTGAACATCTCCTTGTAAATCCCCATTTGTTTCTTGTACACCCGTGAAATTTGGCCTGGTTATGCAGTTTGCATTGCTGCACAATTGCTCCTGCCGAGCTCGGCCTCGGTTGCAAACATTCAGGCGTGGCAGCCAGATAGTCTGGCCCCCGTAGGACTCTGCCAGCGGACTGGGTATATCTGCTTCCCGTTCTTCTCACCTGAGTGCTACTGATTCCAGCTTTGACGGCTACACTCTACTCAACCGGAGCAGTAAGTTGAACCTCAACTTACGGCACTTTGTGAAACTGTTGAGAACTAGAGCTCAGTTGTTTGACACGCCACCCCTGTCCATCCAGCACTATGGACGGAACTGCCTACATCTGGCTCTAATTAGTTCACGGTTGTGTTCAGCCGAATGGCCTTTGGCGGGAACACTTAGAATGAGGTTCTGAGTTATTGCAATATAGGAGCGTTTCACTGATTTCAAGGCTTCTCAGGAAGAATTCCGGAATCTTGCTGCGGGCAGGCCTCCGGCTGTTCCGGGTGAACATCTCCTTGTAAATCTCCCGTTGTTTCTTGTACACCCGTGAAATTCGGCCAGGTTATGCAGTTTGCATTGCTGCACAATTGAGTTGCCTAGCTCGGCCGAGGTTGCAAACATTCACGCGTCGCAGCCAGATAGGCTGGTCCCCATAGGACTCTGCCCACGGACTGGGTATATCTGCTTCCCGTTCTTCTCACCTGAGTGCTACTGGTTCCAGCTTTGACGGCTACACTCTACTCAACCGGAGCATTAAGTTGAACCTCAACTTATGGCACTTTGTGAAACTGTTGAGAACTAGAACTCAGTTGTTTGGCACGCCACCACTGTCCATCCAGCACTATGGACGGCACTGCCTACATCTGGCTCTAATTAGTCCACGGTTGTGTTCAGCCGAATGACCTCTGCCGGGAACACTCAGAATGAGGTTTTGAGTTATTGCAACATAGGAGCGTTTCACTGCTTTCAAGGCTTCTCAGGAAGAATTCCGGAATATTGCTGCCGGCAGGCCTCCAGCTGTTCCGGGTAAACATCTCCTGGTAAATCCCCCGTGGTTTCTTGTACACCCGTGAAATTTGGACAGGTTATGCAGTTTGCATTGCTGCACAATTGCGCCTGCCTAGTTCGGCCGCGGTTGCAAACATTCAGGCGTGGCAGCCATATAGGCTGGTCCCCGTAGGACTCTGCCAGCGGACTGGGTATATCTGCTTCCCGTTCTTCTCACCTGAGTATTACTGATTCCAGCTTTGACAGCTACACTCTACTCAACCGGAGCAGTAAGTTGAACCTCAACTTATGGCACTTTGTGAAAATGTTGAGAACTAGAGCTCAGTTGTTTGGCACGCCACCACTGTCCATCCAGCACTATGGACGGCACTGCCTACTTCTGGCTCTAATTAGTCCACGGTTGTGTTCAGCCGAATGACCTCTGCCGGGAACACTCAGAATGAGGTTCTGAGTTATTGCAACATAGGAGCGTTTCACTGCTTTCAAGGCTTTTCAGGAAGAATTCCGGAATCTTGCTGCCGGCATGCATCCGGCTATTCCGGGTGAACATGTCCTTGTAAATCCCCCGTGGTTTCTTGTACACCCGTGAAATTTGGCCAGCTTATGCAGTTTGCATTGCTGCACAATTGCGCCTGACTAGCTCAGCCTCGGTTGCAAACATTCAGGCGTGGCAGCCAGATAGAATGGCCCCCGTAGGACACTGCCAGCATACTGGGTATATCTGCTTCCCGTTCTTCTCACCTGAGTATTACTGATTCCAGCTTTGACGGCTACACTCTACTCAACCGGAGCATTAAGTTGCACCTCAACTTATGGCACTTTGTGAAACTGTTGAGAATTAGAGCTCAGTTGTTTGGCACGCCACCACTGTCCATCCAGCATTATGGACGGCACTGCCTACATCTGGCTCTAATTAGTCCACGATTGTGTTCAGCCAAATGACCTCTGCCGGGAACAATCAGAATGAGGTTCTGAGTTATTGCAACATAGGAGCTTTTCACTGCTTTCAAGGATTCTCAGGAAGAATTCCGGAATCTTGCTGCCGGCAGGCCTCCGGCTGTTCCGGGTGAACATCTCCTTGTAAATCCCCCGTGGTTTCTTGTGCACCCGTGAAATTTGGCCAAGTTATGCAGTTTGCATTGCTGCACAATTGTGCCTGCCTAGCTCGGCCGCGGTTACAAACATTCAGGCGTGGCAGCCAGATAGGCTGGTCCCCATAGGACACTGCCAGCAGACTGAGTATATCTGCTTCCCGTTCTTCTCACCTGAGTGCTACTGATTCCAGATTTGACGGCTACACTGTACTCAATCGGAGCAGTAAGTTGAACCTCAACTTACGGCACTTTGTGAAACTGTTGAGAACTAGAGCTCAGTTGTTTGACACTCCACCCCTGTCCATCCAGCACTATGGACGGAACTGCCTACATCTGGCTCTAATTAGTTCACGGTTGTGTTCAGCCGAATGGCCTCTGGCGGGAACACTTAGAATGAGGTTCTGAGTTATTGCAATATAGGAGCGTTTCACTGATTTCAAGGCTTCTCAGGAAGAATTCCGGAATCTTGCTGCGGGCAGGCCTCTGGCTGTTCCGGGTGAACATCTCCTTGTAAATCTCCCGTTGTTTCTTGTACACCCGTGAAATTCGGCCAGGTTATGCAGTTTGCATTGCTGCACAATTGCGTTGCCTAGCTCGGCCGAGGTTGCAAACATTCACGCGTGGCAGCCAGATAGGCTGGTCCCCATAGGACTCTGCCCACGGACTGGGTATATCTGCTTCCCGTTCTTCTCACCTGAGTGCTACTGGTTCCAGCTTTGACGGCTACACTCTACTCAACCGGAGCATTAAGTTGAACCTCAACTTATGGCACTTTGTGAAACTGTTGAGAACTAGAACTCAGTTGTTTGGCACGCCACCACTGTCCATCCAGCACTATGGACGGCACTGCCTACATCTGGCTCTAATTAGTCCACGGTTGTGTTCAGCCAAATGACCTCTGTCGGGAACACTCAGAATGAGGTTCTGAGTTATTGCAACATAGGAGCGTTTCACTGCTTTCAAGGCTTCTCAGGAAGAATTCCGGAATCTTGCTGCCGGCAGGCCTCCGGCTGTTCCGGCTGAACATCTCCTTGTAAATCCCCCGTGGTTTCTTGTACACCCGTGAAATTTGGCCAGGTTATGCAGTTTGCCTTGCTGCACAATTGCGCCTGCCTAGCTCTGCTGCGGATGCAAACATTCAGGCGTATCAGCCAGATAGGTTGGTCCCCGTAGGACACTCCCAGCGGACTGGGTATATCTGCTTCCCGTTCTTCTCACCTGAGTACTACTGATTCCAGCTTTGACGGCCACACTCTACTCAACCGGAGCAGTAAGTTGAACCTCAACTTATGGCACTTTGTGAAACTGTTGAGAACTAGAGCTCAGTTGTTTGGAACGCCACCACTGTCCATCCAGCACTATGGACGGCACTGCCTACATCTGGCTCTAATTAGTCCACGGTTGTGTTCAGCCGAATGACCTCTGCCGGGAACACTCAGAATGAGGTTTTGAGTTATTGCAACATAGGAGCGTTACACTGCTTTCAAGGCTTCTCAGGAAGAATTCCGGAATATTGCTGCCGGCAGGCCTCCAGCTGTTCCGGGTAAACATCTCCTGGTAAATCCCCCGTGGTTTCTTGTACACCCGTGAAATTTGGACAGGTTATGCAGTTTGCATTGCTGCACAATTGCGCCTGCCTAGTTCGGCCGCGGTTGCAAACATTCAGGCGTGGCAGCCATATAGGCTGGTCCCCGTAGGACTCTGCCAGCGGACTGGGTATATCTGCTTCCCGTTCTTCTCACCTGAGTGCTACTGATTCCAGCTTTGACAGCTACACTCTACTCATCCGGAGCAGTAAGTTGAACCTCAACTTATGGCACTTTGTGAAAATGTTGAGAACTAGAGCTCAGTTGTTTGGCACGCCACCACTGTCCATCCAGCACTATGGACGGCACTGCCTACTTCTGGCTCTAATTAGTCCACGGTTGTGTTCAGCCGAATGACCTCTGCCGGGAACACTCAGAATGAGGTTCTGAGTTATTGCAACATAGGAGCGTTTCACTGCTTTCAAGGCTTTTCAGGAAGAATTCCGGAATCTTGCTGCCGGCATGCATCCGGCTATTCCGGGTGAACATGTCCTTGTAAATCCCCCGTGGTTTCTTGTACACCCGTGAAATTTGGCCAGCTTATGCAGTTTGCATTGCTGCACAATTGCGCCTGACTAGCTCAGCCTCGGTTGCAAACATTCAGGCGTGGCAGCCAGATAGAATGGCCCCCGTAGGACACTGCCAGCATACTGGGTATATCTGCTTCCCGTTCTTCTCACCTGAGTATTACTGATTCCAGCTTTGACGGCTACACTCTACTCAACCGGAGCATTAAGTTGCACCTCAACTTATGGCACTTTGTGAAACTGTTGAGAATTAGAGCTCAGTTGTTTGGCACGCCACCACTGTCCATCCAGCATTAGGGACGGCACTGCCTACATCTGGCTCTAATTAGTCCACGATTGTGTTCAGCCGAATGACCTCTGCCGGGAACACTCAGAATGAGTTTCTGAGTTATTGCAACACAGGAGCGTTTCACTGCTTTCAAGGCTTCTCAGGAAGAATTCCGGAATCTTGCTGCCGGCAGGCCTCCGGCTCTTCCGGGTGAACATCTCCTTGTAAATCCCCCGAGGTTTCTTGTACACCCGTGAAATTTGGACAGGTTATGCAGTTTGCATTGCTGCACAATTGCGCCTGCCTATCTCGGCCGCGGTTACAAACATTCAGGCGTGGCAGCCAGATAGGCTGGTCCCCGTAGGACACTGCCAGCGGACTGGGTATATCTGCTTCCCGTTCTTCTCACCTGAGTGCTACTGATTCCAGCTTGATGGCTACACTCTACTCAACCGGAGCAGTAAGTTGAACCTCAACTTATGGCACTTTGTGAAACTGTTGAGAACTAGAGCTCAGTTGTTTGTCACGCCACCACTGTCCATCCAGCACTATGGACGGCACTGCCTACATCTGGCTCTAATTAGTCCACGGTTGTGTTCAGCCGAATGACCTCTGTCGGGAACAATCAGAATGAGGTTTTGAGTTATTGCAACACAGGAGCGTTTCACTGCTTTCAAGGCTTCTCAGGAAGAATTCCGGAATCTTGCTGCCGGCAGGCCTCCGGCTGTTCCGGGTGAACATCTCCTTGTAAATCCCCCGAGGTTTCTTGTACACCCGTGAAATTTGGACAGGTTATGCAGTTTGCATTGCTGCACAATTGCGCCTACCTATCTCGGCCGCGGTTGCAAACATTCAGGCGTGGCAGCCAGATAGGCTGGTCCCCGTAGGACACTGCCAGCGGACTGGGTATATCTGCTTCCCGTTCTTCTCACCTGAGTGCTACTGATTCCAGCTTGAGGGCTACACTCTACTCAACCGGAGCAGTAAGTTGAACCTCAACTTATGGCACTTTGTGAAACTGTTGAGAACTAGAGCTCAGTTGTTTGGCACGCCACCACTGTCCATCCAGCACTATGGACGGCACTGCCTACATCTGGCTCTAATTAGTATACGGTTGTGTTCAGCCGAATGACCTCTGCCGGCAACACTCAGAATGAGGTTCTGAGTTATTGCAAGATAGGAGCGTTTCACTGCTTTCAAGGCTTCTCAGGTAGAATATTGGAATCTTGCTGCCGGCAGGCCTCCGGCTGTTTCGGGTGAACATCTCCTTGTAAATCCCCCGTGGTTTCTTGTACACCCGTGAAATTTGGCCAGGTTATGCAGTTTGCATTGCTGCACGATTGCGCCTGCCTAGCTCGGCCACGGTTACAAACATTCAGGCGTGGCAGCCAGATAGGCTGGTCCCCGTAGGACAATGCCAGCGGACTGGGTATATCTGCTTCCTGTTCTTCTCACCTGAGTGCTACTGATTCCAGCTTTGACGGCTACACTCTACTCAACCGGAGCAGTAAGTTGAACCTCAACTTATGGCACTTGGTGAAAGTGTTGAGAACTAGAGCTCAGTTGTTTGGCACGCCACCACTGTCCATCCAGCACTATGGACGGCACTGCCTACATCTGGCTCTAATTAGTCCACGGTTGTGTTCAGCCGAATGACCTCTGCCGGCAACACTCAGAATGAGGTTCTGATTTATTGCAACATAGGAGCGTTTCACTGCTTTCAAGGCTTCTCAGGAAGAATTCCGGAATCTTGCTGCCGGCAGGCCTCCGGCTGTTCCGGGTGAACATCTCCTTGTAAATCCCCATTGGTTTCTTGTACACCCGTGAAATTTGGCCAGGTTATGCAGTTTGCATTGCTGCACAATTGCGCCTGCCTAGCTCGGCCGCGGTTGCAAACTTTCAGGCGTGGCAGCCAGATAGGCTGGTCCCCGTAGTACTCTGCCAGCGGACTGGGTATATCTGCTTCCCGTTCTTCTCACCTGAGTGCTACTGATTCCAGCTTTGACAGCTACACTCAACCGGAGCAGTAAGTTGAACCTCAACTTATGGCACTTTGTGAAAATGTTGAGAACTAGAGCTCAGTTGTTTGGCACGCCACCACTGTCCATCCAGCACTATGGACGGCACTGCCTACTTCTGGCTCTAATTAGTCCACGATTCTGTTCAGCCGAAAGACCTCTGCCGGCAAAACTCAGAATGAGGTTCTGAGTTATTGCAACATAGGACCGTTTCAATGCTTTCAAGGCTTCTCAGGAAGAATTCCGGAATCTTGGTGCCGGCAGGATTCCGGCTGTTCCGGGTGAACATCTCCTTGTAAATCCCCCGTGGTTTCTTGTGCACCCGTGAAATTTGGCCAGGTTATGCAGTTTGCATTGCTGCACAATTGTGCCTGCCTAGCTCGGCCGCGGTTACAAACATTCAGGCGTGGCAGCCAGATAGGCTGGTCCCCAGAGGACACTGCCAGCAGACTGAGTATATCTGCTTCCCGTTCTTCTCACCTGAGTGCTACTGATTCCAGATTTGACGGCTACACTGTACTCAATCGGAGCAGTAGGTTGAACCTCAACTTACGGCACTTTGTGAAACTGTTGAGAACTAGAGCTCAGTTGTTTGGCACGCCACCACTGTCCATCCAGCACTATGGACGGCACTGCCTACATCTGGCTCTAATTAGTACTAGGTTGTGTTCAGCCGAATGACTTCTGCCGGGAACACTCAGAATGAGGTTCTGAGTTATTGCAACATAGGAGCGTTTCACTGCTTTCAAGGCTTCTCAGGAAGAATTCCGGAATCTTGCTGCCGGCAGGCCTCCGGCTGTTGCGGGTGATCATCTTCTTGAAATTCCCCCGTGGTTTCTTGTACACCCGTCAAATTTGGCCAGGTTATGCAGTTTGCATTGCTGCACAATTGCGCCTGCCAAGCTCGGCCGCGGTTACAAACATTCACGTGTGGCAGCCAGATAGGCTGGTCCCCGTACGACACTTCCTGCGGACTGGGTATATCTGCTTCCCGTTCTTCTCACCTGAGTGCTACTGATTCCAGCTATTACGGCTACACTCTACTCAACCGGAGGATTAAGTTGAACCTCAACTTATGGCACATTGTGAAAGTGTTGAGCACTAGAACTCAGTTGTTTGGCACGCCACCACTCTCCATCCAGCACTATGGACGGCACTGCCTACATCTGGCTCTAATTAGTCCACGGTTGTGTTCAGCCGAATGACCTCTGCCGGGAACACTCAGAATGAGGTTCTGAGTTATTGCAACATAGGTGCGTTTCCCTGCTTTCAAGTGTTCTCAGGAAGAATTCCGGAATCTTGCTGCCGGCAGGCCTCCGGCTGTTCCGGGTGAACATCTCCTTGTAAAACCCCGGTGGTTTCTTGTACACCCGTGAAATTTGGACAGGTTATGCAGTTTGCATTGCTGCACAATTGCGCCAGCCTAGCTCGGCCGCTGTTGCAAACATTCAGGCGTGGCAGCCAGATAGGCTGGTCCCCATAGGAGTCTGCCAGCGGACTGGGTATATCTGCTTCCCGTTCTTCTCACCTGAGTGCTACTGATTCCAGCTTTGACGGCTACACTCTACTCAACCGGAGCAGTAAGTTTAACCTCAACTTATGGCACTTTGTGAAACTGTTGAGAACTAGAGCTCAGTTGTTTGGCACGCCACCACTGTCCATCCAGCACTATGGACGGCACTGCCTACATCTGGCTCTAATTAGTCCACGGTTGTGTTCAGCCGAATGACCTCTGCCGGGAACACTCAGAATGAGGTTCTGAGTTATTGCAACACAGGAGCGTTTCACTGCTTTCAAGGCTTCTCAGGAAGAATTCCGGAATCTTGCTGCCGGCAGGCCTCCGGCTGTACCGGGTGAACATCTCCTTGTAAATCCCCCGAGGTTTCTTGTACACCCGTGAAATTTGGACAGGTTATGCAGTTTGCATTGCTGCACAATTGCGCCTGCCTATCTCGGCCGCGGTTACAAACATTCAGGCGTGGCAGCCAGATAGGCTGGTCCCCGTAGGACACTGCCAGCGGACTGGGTATATTTGCTTCCCGTTCTTCTCACCTGAGTGCTACTGATTCCAGCTTTGACGGCTACAGTATACTCAACCGGAGCATTAAGTTGAACCTCTACTTATGGCACTTTGTGAAACTGTTGAGAACTAGAGCTCAGTTGTTTGGCACGCCACCACTGTCCATCCAGCACTATGGACGGCACTGCCTACATTTGGCTCTAATTAGTCCACGGTTGTGTTCAGCCGAATGACCTCTGCCGGGAACACTCAGAATGAGGTTCTGAGTTATTGCAACATAGGAGCGTTTCACTGCTTTCAAGGCTTCTCAGGAAGAATTCCGGAATCTTGCTGCCGGCAGGCCTCCGGCTGTTCCGGGTGAACATCTCCTTGTAAAACCCCTGTGGTTTCTTGTACACCCGTGAAATTTGGACAGGTTATGCAGTTTGCATTGCTGCACAATTGCGCCTGCCTATCTCGGCCGCGGTTACAAACATTCAGGCGTGGCAGCCAGATAGGCTGCTCCCCGTAGGACACTGCCAGCGGACTGGGTATATCTGCTTCCCGTTCTTCTCACCTGAGTGCTACTGATTCCAGCTTGACGGCTACACTCTACTCAACCGGAGCAGTAAGTTGAACCTCAACTTATGGAACTTTGTGAAACTGTTGAGAACTAGAGCTCAGTTGTTTGTCACGCCACCACTGTCCATCCAGCACTATGGACGGCAATGCCTACATCTGGCTCTAATTAGTCCACGGTTGTGTTCAGCCGAATGACCTCTGTCGGGAACACTCAGAATGAGGTTCTGAGTTATTGCAACATAGGAACGTTTCACTGCTTTCAAGGCTTTTAGGAAGAATTCCGGAATCTTGCTGCCGGCAGGCCTCCGGCTGTTCCGGGTGAACATGTCCTTGTAAATCCCCCGTGGTTTCTTATACACCCGTGAAATTTGGCCAGGTTATGCAGTTTGCATTGCTGCACAATTGCGCCTGCCTAGCTCAGCCGCGGTTGCAAATATTCAGGCGTGGCAGCCAGATAGGCTGGTCCCCGTAGGACACTGCCAGCATACTGGGTATATCTGCTTCCCGTTCTTCTCACCTGAGTGCTACTGATTCCAGCTTTGACGGCTACACTCTACTCAACCGGAGCATTAAGTTGCACCTCAACTTATGGCACTTTGTGAAACTGTTGAGAATTAGAGCTCAGTTGTTTGGCACGCCACCACTGTCCATCCAGCACTATGGACGGCACTGCCTACATCTGGCTCTAATTAGTCCACGATTGTGTTCAGCCGAATGACCTCTGCCGGGAACAATCAGAATGAGGTTCTGAGTTATTGCAACATAGGAGCTTTTCACTGCTTTCAAGGATTCTCAGGAAGAATTCCGGAATCTTGCTGCCGGCAGGCCTCCGGCTGTTGCGGGTGATCATCTTCTTGAAAATCCCCCGTGGTTTCTTGTACACCCGTGAAATTTGGCCAGGTTATGCAGTTTGCATTGCTGCACAATTGTGCCTGCCTAGCTCGGCCGCGGTTAGAAACATTCAGGTGTGGCAGCCAGATAGGCTGGTCCCCGTACGACACTTCCTGCGGACTGGGTATATCTGCTTCCCGTTCTTCTCACCTGAGTGCTACTGATTCCAGCTATTACGGCTACACTCTACTCAACCGGAGGATTAAGTTGAACCTCAACTTATGGCACATTGTGAAAGTGTTGAGCACTAGAACTCAGTTGTTTGACACGCCACCACTGTCCATCCAGCACTATGGACCGCACTGCCTACATCTGGCTCTAATTAGTCCACGGTTGTGTTCAGCCGAATGAGCTCTGCCGGGAAAACTCAGAATGAGGTTCTGAGTTATTGCAACATACGTGCGTTTCCCTGCTTTCAAGTCTTCCCAGGAAGAATTCCGGAATCTTGCTGCCCGCAGGCCTCCGGCTGTTCCGGGTGAACATCTCCTTGTAAATCCCCCGTGGTTTCTTGTATACCCGTGAAATTTGGACAGGTTATGCAGTTTGAATTGCTGCACAATTGCGCCAGCCTAGCTCGGCCGCGGTTGCAAACATTCAGGCGTGGCAGCCAGATAGGCTGGTCCCCATAGGAGTCTGCCAGCGGACTAGGTATATCTGCTTCCCGTTCTTCTCACCTGAGTGCTACTGATTCCAGCTTTGACGGCTACACTCTACTCAACCGGAGCAGTAAGTTGAACCTCAACTTATGGCACTTTGTGAAACTGTCGAGAACTAGAGCTCAGTTGTTTGACACGCCACCACTGTCCATCCAGCACTATGGACGGCACTGCCTACATCTGGCTCTAATTAGTCCACGGTTGTGTTCAGCCGAATGACCTCTGCCGGGAACACTCAGAATGAGGTTCTGAGTTATTGCAACATAGGAGCGTTTCACTGCTTTCAAGGCTTCTCAGGAAGAATTCCGGAATCTTGCTGCCCGCAGGCCTCCGGCTGTTCCGGGTGAACATCTCCTTGTAAATCCCCCGTGGTTTCTTGTACACCCGTGAAATTTGGCCAGGTTATGCAGTTTGCATTACTGCACAATTGCGCCTGCCTAGCTCGGCTGCGGTTGCAAACATTCAGGCGTGGCAGCCAGATAGGCTGGTCCCCGTAGGACTCTGCCAGCCGACTGGGTATATCTGCTTCCCGTTCTTCTCACCTGAGTGCTACTGATTCCCGATTTGACGGCTACACTATACTCAACCGGAGCAGTAAGTTGAACCTCAACTTATGGCACTTTGTGAAACTATTGACAACTAGAGCTCAGTTGTTTGGCACGCCACCACTCTCCATCCAGCACTATGGACGGCACTCCCTACATATGGCTCTAATTAGTCCACGGTTGTGTGCAGCCGAATGACTTCTGCCGGGAACACTGAGAATGAGGTTCTGAGTTATTGCAACATAGGAGCGTTTCACTGCTTTCAAGGCTTCTCAGGAAGAATTCCGGAATCTTGCTGCCGGCAGGCCTCCGGCTGTTCCGGGTGAACATCTCCTTGTAAATCCCCCGTGGTTTCTTGTACAACCGAGAAATTTGGCCAGGTTATGCAGTTTGCATTAGTGCACAATTGCGCCTGCCTAGCTAGGCCGCGGTTGCAAACATTCAGGCATGGCAGCCAGATAGGCTGGTCCCCGTAGGACACTGCCAGCGGACAGGGTATATCTGCTTCCCGTTCTTCTCACCTGAGTGCTACTGATTCCCGATTTGACGGCTACACTCTACTCCACCGGAGCCGTAAGTTGAACCTCAACTTATGACACTTTGTGAAACTGTTGAGAACTAGAGCTCAGTTGTTTGGCACGCCACCCCTGTCCATCCAGCACTATGGACGGAACTGCCTACATCTGGCTCTAATTAGTTCACGGTTGTGTTCAGCCGAATGACCTCTGGCGGGAACACTTAGAATGAGGTTCTGAATTATTGCAATATAGGAGCGATTCACTGATTTCAAGGCTTCTCAGGAAGAATTCCGGAATCTTGCTGCCGGCAGGCCTCCGGCTGTTCCGGGTGAACATCTCCTTGTAAATCCCCCGTGGTTTCTTGTACACCCGTGAAATTTGGCCAGGTTATGCAGTTTGCATTGCTGCACAATTGCGTTGCCTAGCTCGGCCGCGGTTGCAAACATTCAGGCGTGGCAGCCAGATAGGCTGGTCCCCGTAGGACTCTGCCCACGGACTGGGTATATCTGCTTCCCGTTCTTCTCACCTGAGTGCTACTGGTTCCAGCTTTGACGGCTACACTCTACTCAACCGGAGCATTAAGTTGAACCTCAACTTATGGCACTTTGTGAAACTGTTGAGAACTAGATCTCAGTTGTTTGGCACGCCACCACTGTCCATCCAGCACTATGGACGGCACTGCCTACATCTGGCTCTAATTAGTCCACGGTTTTGTTCAGCCAAATGACCTCTGTCGGGAACACTCAGAATGAGGTTCTGAGTTATTGCAACATAGGAGCGTTTCACTGCTTTCAAGGCTTCTCAGGAAGAATTCCGGAATCTTGCTGCCGGCAGGCCTCTGGCTGTTCCGGGTGAACGTCTCCTTGTAAATCCCACGTGGTTTCTTGTACACCCGTGAAATTTGGCCAGGTTATGCAGTTTGCATTGCTGCACAATTGCGCCTGACTACCTCAGCCTCGGTTGCAAACATTCAGGCGTGGCAGCCAGATGGAATGGCCCCCGTAGGACACGGCCAGCATACTGGGTATATCTGCTTCCCGTTCTTCTCACCTGAGTGCTACTGATTCCAGCTTTGACGGCTACACTCTACTCAACCGGAGCATTAAGTTGAACCTCAACTTATGGCACTTTGTGAAAGTGTTGAGAATTAGAGCTCAGTTGTTTGGCACGCCACCACTGTCCATCCAGCACTATGGACGGCACTGCCTACATCTGGCTCTAGTTAGTCCACGATTGTGTTCAGCCGAATGACCTCTGCCGGGAAAAATCAGAATGAGGTTCTGAGTTATTGCAACATAGGAGCTTTTCACTGCTTTCAAGGATTCTCAGGAAGAATTCCGGAATCTTGCTGCCGGCAGGCCTCCGGCTGTTCCGGGTGAACATCTCCTTGTAAATCCCCCGTGGTTTCTTGTACACCCGTGAAATTTGGCCAGGTTATGCAGTTTGCATTGCTGCACAATTGTGCCTGCCTAGCTCGGCCGCGGTTACTAACATTCAGGCGTGGCAGCCAGATAGGCTGGTCCCCAGAGGACACTGCCAGCAGACTGAGTATATCTGCTTCCCGTTCTTCTCACCTGAGTGCTACTGATTCCAGATTTGACGGCTACACTATACTCAATCGGAGCAGTAAGTTGAACCTCAACTTACGGCACTTTGTGAAACTGTTGAGAACTAGAGCTCAGTTGTTTGGCACGCCACCACTGTCCATCCAGCACTATGGACGGCACTGCCTACATCTGGCTCTAATTAGTCCTCGGTTGTGTTCAGCCGAATGACTTCTGCCGGGAACACTCAGAATGAGGTTCTGAGTTATTGCAACATAGGAGCGTTTCACTGATTTCAAGGCTTCTCAGGAAGAATTCCGGAATCTTGCTGCCGGCAGGCCTCCGGCTGTTGCGGGTGATCATCTTCTTGAAAATCCCCCGTGGTTTCTTGTACACCCGTGAAATTTGGCCAAGTTATGCAGTTTGCATTGCTGCACAATTGCGCCTGCCTAGCTCGGCCGCGGTTACAAACATTCAGGCGTGGCAGCCAGATAGGCTGGTCCCCGTACGACACTTCCTGCGGACTGGGTATATCTGCTTCCCGTTCTTCTCACCTGAGTGCTACTGATTCCAGCTATTACGGCTACACTCTACTCAACCGGAGCATTAAGTCGAACCTCACCTTATGGCACATTGTGAAAGTGTTGAGCACTACAACTCAGTTGTTTGGCACGCCACCACTGTCCATCCAGCACTATGGACGGCACTGCATACATCTGGCTCTAATTAGTCCACGGTTGTGTTCAGCCGAATGACCTCTGCCGGGAACACTCAGAATGAGGTACTGAGTTATTGCAACATAGGAGCGTTTCACTGCTTTCAAGGCTTCTCAGGAAGAATTCCGGAATCTTGCTGCCGGCAGGCCTACAGCTGTTCCGGGTGAACATCTCCTTGTAAATCCCCCGTGGTTTCTTGTACATGCGTCAAATTTGGCCAGGTTATGCAGTTTGCATTGCTGCACAATTGCGCCTGCCTAGCTCGGCCGCGGTTGCAAAGATTCAGGCGTGGCAGCCAGATAGGCTGGTCCCCGTAGGACACTGCCAGCGGACTGGGTATATCTGCTTCCCGTTCTCCTCACCTGAGTGCTACTGATTCCAGCTTTGACGGCTACACACTACTCAACCGGAGCATTAAGTTGAACCTCAACTTATGGCACTTTGTGAAACTGTTCAGAACTAGAGGTCAGTTGTTTGGCTCGCCACCACTCTCCATCCAGCACTATGGACGGCACTGCCTACATCTGGCTCTAGTTAGTCCACGGTTGTGTTCAGCCGAATGACCTCTGCCGGGAACACTCAGAATGAGGTTCTGAGTTATTGCAACATAGGAGCGTTTCACTGGTTTCACGGCTTCTGAGGAAGAATTCCGGAATCTTGCTGCCGGCAGGCCTCCGGCTGTTCCGGGTGAACATCTCCTTGTAAATCCCCCGTGGTTTCTTGTACACCCCTTAAATTTGGACAGGTTATGCAGTTTGCATTGCTGCACAATTGCTCCAGCCTAGCTCGGCCGCGGTTGCAAACATTCAGGCGTGGCAGCCAGATAGGCTGGTCCCCGTAGGACGCTGCCAGCGGACTGGGTATATCTGCTTCCCGTTCTTCTCACCTGAGTGCTACTGATTCCAGCTTTGACGGCTACACTCTACTCAACCGGAGCAGTAAGTTGAACCTCAACTTATGGCACTTTGTGAAAGTGTTGAGCACTAGAACTCAGTTGTTTGGCACACCACCACTCTCCATCCAGCACTATGGACGGCACTGCCTACATCTGGCTCTAATTAGTCCACGGTTGTGTTCAGCCGAATGACCTCTGCGGGGAACACTCAGAATGAGGTTCTGAGTTATTGCAACATAGGAGCGTTTCACTGCTTTCAAGGCTTCTCAGGAAGAATTCCGGAATCTTCCTGCCGGCAGGCCTCCGGCTGTTCCGGCTGAACATCTCCTTGTAAATCCCCCGTGGTTTCTTGTACACCCGTGAAATTTGGACAAGTTATGCAGTTTGCATTGCTGCACAATTGCGCCTGCCTAGCTCGGCCGCGGTTGCAAACATTTAGGCGTGGCAGCCAGATAGGCTGGTCCCCGTAGGACACTGCCAGCGGACTGGGTATATCTGCTTCCCGTTCTTCTCACCTGAGTGCTACTGATTCCAGCTTTGACGGCTACACTCTACTCAACCGGAGCAGTAAGTTGAAACTCAACTTATGGCACTTTGTGAAAGTGTTGAGAACTAGAGCTCAGATGTTTGGCACGCCACCACTGTCCATCCAGTACTATGGACGACATTGCCTACATCTGGCTCTAATTAGTCCACGGTTGTGTTCAGCCGAATGACCTCTGCCGGGAACACTCAGAATGAGATTCTGAGTTATTGCAACATAGGAGCGTTTCACTGCTTTCAAGGCTTCTCAGGAAGATTTCCGGAATCTTGATGCCGGCAGGCCTCCGGCTGTTCCGGGTGAACATCTCCTTGTAAATCCCCCGTGGTTTCTTGTACACCCGTGAAATTTGGCCAGGTTATGCAGTTTGCATTGCTGAACAACTGCGCCTGCCTAGCTCGGCCGAGGTTGCAAACATTCAGGCGTGGCAGCCAGATAGGCTGGTCCCCGTAGGACTCTGCCAGCGGACTGGGTATATCTGCTTCCCGTTCTTCTCACTTGAGTGCTACTGATTCCAGCTATTACGGCTACACTCTACTCAACCGGAGCAGTAAGTTGAACCTCAACTTATGGCACATTGTGAAAGTGTTGAGCACTAGAACTCAGTTGTTTGGCACGCCACCACTCTCCATCCAGCACTATGGACGGCACTGCCTACATCTGGCTCTAATTTGTCCACGGTTGTGTTCAGCCGAATGACCTCTGCCGGGAACACTCAGAATGAGGTTCTGAGTTATTGCAACATAGGAGCGTTTCACTGCTTTCAAGGCTTCTCAGGAAGAATTCCGGAATCTTGCTGCCGGCAGGCCTCCGGCTGTTCCGGGTGAACATCTCCTTGTAAATCCCCCGTGGTTTCATGTACACCCGTGAAATTTGGACAGATTATGCAGTTTGCATTGCTGCACAATTGCGCCAGCCTAGCTCGGCCGCGGTTGCAAACATTCAGGCGTGGCAGCCAGATAGGCTGGGCCCCATAGGACTCTGCCAGCGGACTGGGTATATCTGCTTCCCGTTCTTCTCACCTGAGTGCTACTGATTCCAGCTTGACGGCTACACTCTACTCAACCGGAGCAGTAAGTTGAACCTCAACTTATGGCACTTTGTGAAAGTGTCGAGAACTAGAGCTCAGTTGTTTGGCACGCCACCACTGTCCATCCAGCACTATGGACGGCACTGCCTACATCTGGCTCTAATTAGTCCACGGTTGTGTTCAGCCGAATGACCTCTGTCGGGAACACTCAGAATGAGGTTCTGAGTTATTGCAACATAGGAGCGTTTCACTGCTTTCAAGGCTTTTAGGTAGAATTCCGGAATCTTGATGTCGGCAGGCCTACGGCTGTTCCGGGTGAACATCTCCTTGTAAATCCCCCGTGGTTTCTTGTACACTCGTGAAATTTGGACAGGTTATGCAGTTTGCATTGCTGCACAATTGCCCCTGCCTAGCTCGGCCGCGGTTGCAAACATTCAGGCGTGGCAGCCATATAGGCTGGTCCCCGTAGGACTCTGTCAGCGGAATGGGTATATCTGCTTCCCGTTCTTCTCACCTGAGTGCTACTGATTTCACCTTTGACGGCTGCATTCTACTCAAGCAGAGCAGTAAGTTGAACCTCAACTTATGGCACTTGGTGAAAGTGTTGAGAACTAGAGCTCAGTTGTTTGGCACGCCACCACTGTCCATCCAGCACTATGGACGGCACTGCCTACATCTGGCTCTAATTAGTCCACGGTTGTGTTTAGCCGAATGACCTCTGCTGGCAACACTCAGAATGAGGTTCTGAGTTATTGCAACATAGGAGCGTTTCACTGCTTTCAAGGCTTCTCAGGAAGAATTCCGGAATCTTCCTGCCGGCAGGCCTCCGGCTGTTCCGGGTGAACATCTCCTTGTAAATCCCCCGTGGTTTCTTGTACACCCGTGAAATTTGGACAAGTTATGCAGTTTGCATTGCTGCACAATTGCGCCTGCCTAGCTCGGCCGCGGTTGCAAACATTCAGGCGTGGCAGCCAGATAGTCTGGTCCCCGTAGGACACTGCCAGCGGACTGGGTATATCTGCTTCCCGTTCTTCTCACCTGAGTGCTACTGATTCCAGCTTTGACGGCTACACTCTACTCAACCGGAGCAGTAAGTTGAAACTCAACTTATGGCACTTTGTGAAAGTGTTGAGAACTAGAGCTCAGATGTTTGGCACGCCACCACTGTCCATCCAGTACTATGGACGACATTGCCTACATCTGGCTCTAATTAGTCCACGGTTGTGTTCAGCCGAATGACCTCTGCCGGGAACACTCAGAATGAGATTCTGAGTTATTGCAACATAGGAGCGTTTCACTGCTTTCAAGGCTTCTCAGGAAGATTTCCGGAATCTTGATGCCGGCAGGCCTCCGGCTGTTCCGGGTGAACATCTCCTTGTAAATTCCCCGTGGTTTCTTGTACACCCGTGAAATTTGGCCAGGTTATGCAGTTTGCATTGCTGAACAACTGCGCCTGCCTAGCTCGGCCGAGGTTGCAAACATTCAGGCGTGGCAGCCAGATAGGCTGGTCCCCGTAGGACTCTGCCAGCCGACTGGGTATATCTGCTTCCCGTTTTTCTCACCTGAGTGCTACTGTTTCCAGCAGTGACGGCTACACTCAACTCAACCGGAGCATTAAGTTGAACCTCAACTTAGGTACTTTGTGAAACTGTTGAGAACTAGAGCTCAGTTGTTTGGCACGCCACCACTCTCCATCCAGCACTATGGACGGAACGGCCTACATCTGGCTCTAATAAGTCCACGATTGTGTTCAGCCGAATGACCTCTGCTGGGATCACTCAGATTGAGGTTCTGAGTTATTGCAACATAGGAGCGTTTCACTGCTTTCAAGGCTTCTCAGGAGGAATTCTGTAATCTTCCTGTCGGCAGGCCTCCGGCTGTTCCGGGTGAACATCTCCTTGTAAATCCCCCGTGGTTTCTTGTACACCCGTGAAATTTGGCCAGGTTATGCAGTTTGCATTGCTGCACAATTGCGCCTGCCTAGATAGGCCGCGGTTGCAAACATTCAGGCATGGCAGCCTGATAGGCTGGTCCCCGTAGTACTCTGCCAGCGGACTGGGTATATCTGCTTCCCGTTCTTCTCACCTGAGTGCTACTGATTCCCGATTTGACGGCTACACTCTACTCAACCGGAGCCGTAAGTTGAACCTCAACTTATGGCACTTTGTGAAACTGTTGAGAACTAGAGCTCAGTTGTTTGGCACGCCACCCCTGTCCATCCAGCACTATGGACGGAACTGCCTACATCTGGCTCTAATTAGTTCACGGTTGTGTTCAGCCGAATGACCTCTGGCGGGAACACTTAGAATGAGGTTCTGAGTTATTGCAATATAGGAGCGTTTCACTGATTTCAAGGCTTCTCAGGAAGAATTCCGGAATCTTGCTGCCGGCAGGCCTCCGGCTGTTCCGGGTGAACATCTCCTTGTAAATCCCCCGTGGTTTCTTGTACACCCGTGAAATTTGGCCAGGTTATGCAGTTTGCCTTGCTGCACAATTGCATCTGCCTAGCTCTGCAGCGTATGCAAACATTCAGGCGTAGCAGCCAGATAGGTTGGTCCCGTAGGACACTCCCAGCGGACTGGGTATATCTGCTTCCCGTTCTTCTCACCTGAGTACTACTGATTCCAGATATGACGGCCACACTCTACTCAACCGGAGCATTAAGTTGAACCTCCACTTATGGCACTTTGTGAAACTGTTGAGAACTAGAGCTCAGTTGTTTGGAACGCCACCACTGTCCATCTAGCACCATGGACGGCACTGCCTACATCTGGCTCTAATTAGTCCACGGTTGTGTTCAGCCGAATGACCTCTGCCGGCAACACTCAGAATGAGGTTCTGAGTTATTGCAACATAGGAGCGTTTCACTGCTTTCAAGGCTTCTCAGGAAGATTTCCGGAATCTTGCTGCCGGCAGGCCTCCGGCTGTTCCGGGTGAACATCTCCTTGTAAATCCCCCGTGGTTTCTTGTCCATCCGTGAAATTTGGCCAGGTTATGCAGTTTGCATTGCTGCACAATTGCGCCTGCCTAGCTCGGCCGCGGTTGCAAACATTCAGGCGTGGCAGTCAGATAGACTGGTCCCCGTAGGACTCTGCCAGCGGACAGGGTATATCTGCTTCCCGTTCTTCTCACCTGAGTGCTACTGATTCCAGCTTTGACGGCTACACTCTACTCAACCGGAGCAGTAAGTTGAACCTCAACTTATGGCACTTTGTGAAAGTGTTGAGAACTAGACGTCAGTTGTTTGGCACGCCTACAGTGTCCATCCAGCACTATGGACGGCACTGCCTACATCTGGTTCTAATTAGTCAACGGTTGTGTTCAGCCGTATGACCTCTGCCGGGAACACTGAGAATGAGGTTTTGAGTTATTGCAACATAGGAGCGTTTCACTGCTTTCAAAGCTTCTCAGGAAGAATTCCGGAATCTTGTTGCCGGCAGGCCTCCGGCTCTTCCGGGTGAACATCTCCTTGTAAATCCCCATTGGTTTCTTGTACACCCGTGAAATTTGGACAGGTTTGCAGTTTGCATTGCTGCACAATTGCGCCTGCCTAGCTCGGCCTCGGTTACAAACATTCAGGCGTGGCAGCCCGAAAGGCTGGTCCCCGTAGTACTCTGCCAGCGGACTGGGTATATCTGCTTCCCGTTCTTCTCACCTGAGTGCTACTGATTCCAGCTATTAGGGCTACACTCTACTCAACCGGAGCAAGAAGTTGAACCTCAACTTATGGCACTTTAAGAAACTGTTGAGAACTAGAGCTCAGTTGTTTGGCACGCCACCACTGTCCATCCAGCACTATGGACGGCACTGCCTACATCTGGCTCTAATTAGTCCACGGTTGTGTTCAGCCGAATGACCTCTGCCGGCAACACTCAGAATGAGGTTCTGAGTTATTGCAACATAGGAGCGTTTCACTGCTTTCAAGGCTTCTCAGGAAGAATTCCGGAATCTTGCTGCCGGCAGGCCTCCGGCTGTTCCGGGTGAACATCTCCTTGTAAATCCCCATTTGTTTCTTGTACACCCGTGAAATTTGGCCAGGTTATGCAGTTTGCATTGCTGCACAATTGCTCCTTCCAAGCTCGGCCGCGGTTGCAAACATTCAGGCGTGGCAGCCAGATAGGCTGGCCCCCGTAGGACTCTGCCAGCGGACTGGGTATATCTGCTTCCCGATCTTCTCACCTGAGTGCTACTGATTCCAGCTTTGACGGCTACACTCTACTCAACCGGAGCAGTAAGTTGAACCTTAACTTATGTCACTTTGTGAAACTGTTGAGAACTAGAGCTCAGTTGTTTGACACGCCACCCCTGTCCTTCCAGCACTATGGACGGAACTGCCTACATCTGGCTCTAATTAGTTCACGGTTGTGTTCAGCCGAATGGCCTCTGGCGGGAACACTTAGAATGAGGTTCTGAGTTATTGCAATATAGGAGCGTATCACTGATTTCAAGGCTTCTCAGGAAGAATTCCGGAATCTTGCTGCGGGCAGGCCTCCGGCTGTTCCGGGTGAACATCTCCTTGTAAATCTCCCGTTGTTTCTTGTACACCCGTGAAATTCGGCCAGGTTATGCAGTTTGCATTGCTGCACAATTGCGTTGCCTAGCTCGGCCGAGGTTGCAAACATTCACGCGTGGCAGCCAGATAGGCTGGTCCCCATAGGACTCTGCCCACGGACTGGGTATATCTGCTTCCCGTTCTTCTCACCTGAGTGCTACTGGTTCCAGCTTTGACGGCTACACTCTACTCAACCGGAGCAGTAAGTTGAACCTCAACTTAGGGCACTTTGTGAAACTGTTGAGAACTAGAGCTCAGTTGTTTGGCACGCCACCACTGTCCATCCAGCACTATGGACGGCACTGCCTACATCTGGCTCTAATTAGTCCACGGTTGTGTTCAGCCAAATGACCTCTGTCGGGAACACTCAGAATGAGGTTCTGAGTTATTGCAACATAGGAGCGTTTCACTGCTTTCAAGGCTTCTCAGGAAGAATTCCGGAATCTTGCTGCCGGCAGGCCTCCGGCTGTTGCGGGTGATCATCTTCTTGAAAATCCCCCGTGGTTTCTTGTACACCCGTCAAATTTGGCCAGGTTATGCAGTTTGCATTGCTGCACAATTGCGCCTGCCAAGCTCGGCTGCGGTTACAAACATTCTGGTGTGGCAGCCAGATAGGCTGGTCCCCGTACGACACTTCCTGCGGACTGGGTATATCTGCTTCCCGTTCTTCTCACCTGAGTGCTACTGATTCCAGCTATTACGGCTACACTCTACTCAACCGGAGGATTAAGTTGAACCTCAACTTATGGCACATTGTGAAAGTGTTGAGCACTAGAACTCAGTTGTTTGGCACGCCACCACTCTCCATCCAGCACTATGGACGGCACTGCCTACATCTGGCTCTAATTAGTCCACGGTTGTGTTCAGCCGAATGACCTCTGTCGGGAACAATCAGAATGAGGTTCTGAGTTATTGCAACATAGGAGCGTTTCACTGCTTTCAAGGCTTCTCAGGAAGAATTCCGGAATCTTGCTGCCGGCAGGCCTCCGGCTGTTCCGGGTGAACATCTCCTTGTAAATCCCCATTGGTTTCTTGTACACCCGTGAAATTTGGCCAGGTTATGCAGTTTGCATTGCTGCACAATTGCGCCTGCCTAGCTCGGCCGCGGTTGCAAACTTTCAGGCGTGGCAGCCAGATAGGCTGGTCCCCGTAGTACTCTGCCAGCGGACTGGGTATATCTGCTTCCCGTTCTCCTCACCTGAGTGCTACTGATTCCCGATTTGACGGCTACACTCTACTCAACCGGAGCAGTAAGTTGAACCTCAACTTATGGCACTTTGTGAAACTATTGACAACTAGAGCTCAGTTGTTTGGCACGCCACCACTCTCCATCCAGCACTATGGACGGCACTCCCTACATATGGCTCTAATTAGTCCACGGTTGTGTGCAGCCGAATGACTTCTGCCGGGAACACTGAGAATGAGGTTCTGAGTTATTGCAACATAGGAGCGTTTCACTGCTTTCAAGGCTTCTCAGGAAGAATTCCGGAATCTTGCTGCCGGCAGGCCTCCGGCTGTTCCGGGTGAACATCTCCTTGTAAATCCCCCGTGGTTTCTTGTACAACCGAGAAATTTGGCCAGGTTATGCAGTTTGCATTAGTGCACAATTGCGCCTGCCTAGCTAGGTCGCGGTTGCAAACATTCAGGCGTGGCAGCCAGATAGGCTGGTCCCCGTAGGACACTGCCAGCGGACAGGGTATATCTGCTTCCCGTTCTTCTCACCTGAGTGCTACTGATTCCAGCTATTACGGCTACACTCTACTCAACCGGAGCCGTAAGTTGAACCTCAACTTATGGCACTTTGTGAAACTGTTGAGAACTAGAGCTCAGTTGTTTGGCACGCCACCACTCTCCATCCAGCACTATGGACGGAACGGCCTACCTCTGGCTCTAATAAGTCCACGATTGTGTTCATCCGAATGACCTCTGGTGGGATCACTCAGATTGAGGTTCTGAGTTATTGCAACATAGGAGCGTTTCACTGCTTTCAAGGCTTCTCAGGAGGAATTCTGGAATCTTGCTGCCAGCAGGCCTCCGGCTGTTCCGGGTGAACATCTCCTTGTAAATCCCCCGTGGTTTCTTGTACACCCGTGAAATTTGGCCAGGTTATGCAGTTTGCATTGCTGCACAATTGCGCCTGCCTAGATAGGCCGCGGTTGCAAACATTCAGGTGTGGCAGCCAGATAGGCTGGTCCCCAGAGGACACTGCCAGCAGACTGAGTATATCTGCTTCCCGTTCTTCTCACCTGAGTGCTACTGATTCCAGCTATTACGGCTACACTCTACTCAACCGGAGCAGTAAGTTGAACCTCAACTTATGGCACATTGTGAAAGTGTTGAGCACTAGAACTCAGTTGTTTGGCACGCCAGCACTCTCCATCCAGCACTATGGACGGCACTGCCTACATCTGGCTCTAATTAGTTCACGGTTGTGTTCAGCCGAATGACCTCTGCCGGGAACACTCAGAATGAGGTTCTGAGTTATTGCAACATAGGAGCGTTTCACTGCTTTCAAGGCTTCTCAGGAGGAATTCTGTAATCTTCCTGTCGGCAGGCCTCCGGCTGTTCCGGGTGAACATCTCCTTGTAAATCCCCCGTGGTTTCTTGTACACCCGTGAAATTTGGCCAGGTTATGCAGTTTGCATTGCTGCACAATTGCGCCTGCCTAGATAGGCCGCGGTTGCAAACATTCAGGCATGGCAGCCTGATAGGCTGGTCCCCGTAGTACTCTGCCAGCGGACTGGGTATATCTGCTTCCCGTTCTTCTCACCTGAGTGCTACTGATTCCCGATTTGACGGCTACACTCTACTCAACCGGAGCCGTAAGTTGAACCTCAACTTATGGCACTTTGTGAAACTGTTGAGAACTAGAGCTCAGTTGTTTGGCACGCCACCCCTGTCCATCCAGCACTATGGACGGAACTGCCTACATCTGGCTCTAATTAGTTCACGGTTGTGTTCAGCCGAATGACCTCTGGCGGGAACACTTAGAATGAGGTTCTGAGTTATTGCAATATAGGAGCGTTTCACTGATTTCAAGGCTTCTCAGGAAGAATTCCGGAATCTTGCTGCCGGCAGGCCTCCGGCTGTTCCGGGTGAACATCTCCTTGTAAATCCCCCGTGGTTTCTTGTACACCCGTGAAATTTGGCCAGGTTATGCAGTTTGCCTTGCTGCACAATTGCATCTGCCTAGCTCTGCAGCGTATGCAAACATTCAGGCGTAGCAGCCAGATAGGTTGGTCCCGTAGGACACTCCCAGCGGACTGGGTATATCTGCTTCCCGTTCTTCTCACCTGAGTACTACTGATTCCAGATATGACGGCCACACTCTACTCAACCGGAGCATTAAGTTGAACCTCCACTTATGGCACTTTGTGAAACTGTTGAGAACTAGAGCTCAGTTGTTTGGAACGCCACCACTGTCCATCTAGCACCATGGACGGCACTGCCTACATCTGGCTCTAATTAGTCCACGGTTGTGTTCAGCCGAATGACCTCTGCCGGCAACACTCAGAATGAGGTTCTGAGTTATTGCAACATAGGAGCGTTTCACTGCTTTCAAGGCTTCTCAGGAAGATTTCCGGAATCTTGCTGCCGGCAGGCCTCCGGCTGTTCCGGGTGAACATCTCCTTGTAAATCCCCCGTGGTTTCTTGTCCATCCGTGAAATTTGGCCAGGTTATGCAGTTTGCATTGCTGCACAATTGCGCCTGCCTAGCTCGGCCGCGGTTGCAAACATTCAGGCGTGGCAGTCAGATAGACTGGTCCCCGTAGGACTCTGCCAGCGGACAGGGTATATCTGCTTCCCGTTCTTCTCACCTGAGTGCTACTGATTCCAGCTTTGACGGCTACACTCTACTCAACCGGAGCAGTAAGTTGAACCTCAACTTATGGCACTTTGTGAAAGTGTTGAGAACTAGACGTCAGTTGTTTGGCACGCCTACAGTGTCCATCCAGCACTATGGACGGCACTGCCTACATCTGGTTCTAATTAGTCAACGGTTGTGTTCAGCCGTATGACCTCTGCCGGGAACACTGAGAATGAGGTTTTGAGTTATTGCAACATAGGAGCGTTTCACTGCTTTCAAAGCTTCTCAGGAAGAATTCCGGAATCTTGTTGCCGGCAGGCCTCCGGCTCTTCCGGGTGAACATCTCCTTGTAAATCCCCATTGGTTTCTTGTACACCCGTGAAATTTGGACAGGTTTGCAGTTTGCATTGCTGCACAATTGCGCCTGCCTAGCTCGGCCTCGGTTACAAACATTCAGGCGTGGCAGCCCGAAAGGCTGGTCCCCGTAGTACTCTGCCAGCGGACTGGGTATATCTGCTTCCCGTTCTTCTCACCTGAGTGCTACTGATTCCAGCTATTAGGGCTACACTCTACTCAACCGGAGCAAGAAGTTGAACCTCAACTTATGGCACTTTAAGAAACTGTTGAGAACTAGAGCTCAGTTGTTTGGCACGCCACCACTGTCCATCCAGCACTATGGACGGCACTGCCTACATCTGGCTCTAATTAGTCCACGGTTGTGTTCAGCCGAATGACCTCTGCCGGCAACACTCAGAATGAGGTTCTGAGTTATTGCAACATAGGAGCGTTTCACTGCTTTCAAGGCTTCTCAGGAAGAATTCCGGAATCTTGCTGCCGGCAGGCCTCCGGCTGTTCCGGGTGAACATCTCCTTGTAAATCCCCATTTGTTTCTTGTACACCCGTGAAATTTGGCCAGGTTATGCAGTTTGCATTGCTGCACAATTGCTCCTTCCAAGCTCGGCCGCGGTTGCAAACATTCAGGCGTGGCAGCCAGATAGGCTGGCCCCCGTAGGACTCTGCCAGCGGACTGGGTATATCTGCTTCCCGATCTTCTCACCTGAGTGCTACTGATTCCAGCTTTGACGGCTACACTCTACTCAACCGGAGCAGTAAGTTGAACCTTAACTTATGTCACTTTGTGAAACTGTTGAGAACTAGAGCTCAGTTGTTTGACACGCCACCCCTGTCCTTCCAGCACTATGGACGGAACTGCCTACATCTGGCTCTAATTAGTTCACGGTTGTGTTCAGCCGAATGGCCTCTGGCGGGAACACTTAGAATGAGGTTCTGAGTTATTGCAATATAGGAGCGTATCACTGATTTCAAGGCTTCTCAGGAAGAATTCCGGAATCTTGCTGCGGGCAGGCCTCCGGCTGTTCCGGGTGAACATCTCCTTGTAAATCTCCCGTTGTTTCTTGTACACCCGTGAAATTCGGCCAGGTTATGCAGTTTGCATTGCTGCACAATTGCGTTGCCTAGCTCGGCCGAGGTTGCAAACATTCACGCGTGGCAGCCAGATAGGCTGGTCCCCATAGGACTCTGCCCACGGACTGGGTATATCTGCTTCCCGTTCTTCTCACCTGAGTGCTACTGGTTCCAGCTTTGACGGCTACACTCTACTCAACCGGAGCAGTAAGTTGAACCTCAACTTAGGGCACTTTGTGAAACTGTTGAGAACTAGAGCTCAGTTGTTTGGCACGCCACCACTGTCCATCCAGCACTATGGACGGCACTGCCTACATCTGGCTCTAATTAGTCCACGGTTGTGTTCAGCCAAATGACCTCTGTCGGGAACACTCAGAATGAGGTTCTGAGTTATTGCAACATAGGAGCGTTTCACTGCTTTCAAGGCTTCTCAGGAAGAATTCCGGAATCTTGCTGCCGGCAGGCCTCCGGCTGTTGCGGGTGATCATCTTCTTGAAAATCCCCCGTGGTTTCTTGTACACCCGTCAAATTTGGCCAGGTTATGCAGTTTGCATTGCTGCACAATTGCGCCTGCCAAGCTCGGCTGCGGTTACAAACATTCTGGTGTGGCAGCCAGATAGGCTGGTCCCCGTACGACACTTCCTGCGGACTGGGTATATCTGCTTCCCGTTCTTCTCACCTGAGTGCTACTGATTCCAGCTATTACGGCTACACTCTACTCAACCGGAGGATTAAGTTGAACCTCAACTTATGGCACATTGTGAAAGTGTTGAGCACTAGAACTCAGTTGTTTGGCACGCCACCACTCTCCATCCAGCACTATGGACGGCACTGCCTACATCTGGCTCTAATTAGTCCACGGTTGTGTTCAGCCGAATGACCTCTGTCGGGAACAATCAGAATGAGGTTCTGAGTTATTGCAACATAGGAGCGTTTCACTGCTTTCAAGGCTTCTCAGGAAGAATTCCGGAATCTTGCTGCCGGCAGGCCTCCGGCTGTTCCGGGTGAACATCTCCTTGTAAATCCCCATTGGTTTCTTGTACACCCGTGAAATTTGGCCAGGTTATGCAGTTTGCATTGCTGCACAATTGCGCCTGCCTAGCTCGGCCGCGGTTGCAAACTTTCAGGCGTGGCAGCCAGATAGGCTGGTCCCCGTAGTACTCTGCCAGCGGACTGGGTATATCTGCTTCCCGTTCTCCTCACCTGAGTGCTACTGATTCCCGATTTGACGGCTACACTCTACTCAACCGGAGCAGTAAGTTGAACCTCAACTTATGGCACTTTGTGAAACTATTGACAACTAGAGCTCAGTTGTTTGGCACGCCACCACTCTCCATCCAGCACTATGGACGGCACTCCCTACATATGGCTCTAATTAGTCCACGGTTGTGTGCAGCCGAATGACTTCTGCCGGGAACACTGAGAATGAGGTTCTGAGTTATTGCAACATAGGAGCGTTTCACTGCTTTCAAGGCTTCTCAGGAAGAATTCCGGAATCTTGCTGCCGGCAGGCCTCCGGCTGTTCCGGGTGAACATCTCCTTGTAAATCCCCCGTGGTTTCTTGTACAACCGAGAAATTTGGCCAGGTTATGCAGTTTGCATTAGTGCACAATTGCGCCTGCCTAGCTAGGTCGCGGTTGCAAACATTCAGGCGTGGCAGCCAGATAGGCTGGTCCCCGTAGGACACTGCCAGCGGACAGGGTATATCTGCTTCCCGTTCTTCTCACCTGAGTGCTACTGATTCCCGATTTGACGGCTACACTCTACTCCACCGGAGCCGTAAGTTGAACCTCAACTTATGACACTTTGTGAAACTGTTGAGAACTAGAGCTCAGTTGTTTGGCACGCCACCCCTGTCCATCCAGCACTATGGACGGAACTGCCTACATCTGGCTCTAGTTAGTTCACGGTTGTGTTCAGCCGAATGACCTCTGCCGGGAACACTCAGAATGAGGTTCTGAGTTATTGCAACATAGGAGCGTTTCACTGGTTTCACGGCTTCTGAGGAAGAATTCCGGAATCTTGCTGCCGGCAGGCCTCCGGCTGTTCCGGGTGAACATCTCCTTGTAAATCCCCCGTGGTTTCTTGTACACCCCTTAAATTTGGACAGGTTATGCAGTTTGCATTGCTGCACAATTGCGTTGCCTAGCTCGGCCGCGGTTGCAAACATTCAGGCGTGGCAGCCAGATAGGCTGGTCCCCGTAGGACGCTGCCAGCGGACTGGGTATATCTGCTTCCCGTTCTTCTCACCTGAGTGCTACTGATTCCAGCTTTGACGGCTACACTCTACTCAACCGGAGCAGTAAGTTGAACCTCAACTTATGGCACTTTGTGAAAGTGTTGAGCACTAGAACTCAGTTGTTTGGCACACCACCACTCTCCATCCAGCACTATGGACGGCACTGCCTACATCTGGCTCTAATTAGTCCACGGTTGTGTTCAGCCGAATGACCTCTGCCGGGAACACTCAGAATGAGGTTCTGAGTTATTGCAACATAGGAGCGTTTCACTGCTTTCAAGGCTTCTCAGGAAGAATTCCGGAATCTTCCTGCCGGCAGGCCTCCGGCTCTTCCGGCTGAACATCTCCTTGTAAATCCCCCGTGGTTTCTTGTACACCCGTGAAATTTGGCCAGGTTATGCAGTTTGCATTGCTGAACAACTGCGCCTGCCTAGCTCGGCCGAGGTTGCAAACATTCAGGCGTGGCAGCCAGATAGGCTGGTCCCCGTAGGACTCTGCCAGCGGACTGGGTATATCTGCTTCCCGATCTTCTCACCTGAGTGCTACTGATTCCAGCTTTGACGGCTACACTCTACTCAACCGGAGCAGTAAGTTGAACCTTAACTTATGTCACTTTGTGAAACTGTTGAGAACTAGAGCTCAGTTGTTTGACACGCCACCCCTGTCCTTCCAGCACTATGGACGGAACTGCCTACATCTGGCTCTAATTAGTTCACGGTTGTGTTCAGCCGAATGGCCTCTGGCGGGAACACTTAGAATGAGGTTCTGAGTTATTGCAATATAGGAGCGTATCACTGATTTCAAGGCTTCTCAGGAAGAATTCCGGAATCTTGCTGCGGGCAGGCCTCCGGCTGTTCCGGGTGAACATCTCCTTGTAAATCTCCCGTTGTTTCTTGTACACCCGTGAAATTCGGCCAGGTTATGCAGTTTGCATTGCTGCACAATTGCTCCTTCCAAGCTCGGCCGCGGTTGCAAACATTCAGGCGTGGCAGCCAGATAGGCTGGCCCCCGTAGGACTCTGCCAGCGGACTGGGTATATCTGCTTCCCGATCTTCTCACCTGAGTGCTACTGATTCCAGCTTTGACGGCTACACTCTACTCAACCGGAGCAGTAAGTTGAACCTTAACTTATGTCACTTTGTGAAACTGTTGAGAACTAGAGCTCAGTTGTTTGACACGCCACCCCTGTCCTTCCAGCACTATGGACGGAACTGCCTACATCTGGCTCTAATTAGTTCACGGTTGTGTTCAGCCGAATGGCCTCTGGCGGGAACACTTAGAATGAGGTTCTGAGTTATTGCAATATAGGAGCGTATCACTGATTTCAAGGCTTCTCAGGAAGAATTCCGGAATCTTGCTGCGGGCAGGCCTCCGGCTGTTCCGGGTGAACATCTCCTTGTAAATCTCCCGTTGTTTCTTGTACACCCGTGAAATTCGGCCAGGTTATGCAGTTTGCATTGCTGCACAATTGCGTTGCCTAGCTCGGCCGAGGTTGCAAACATTCACGCGTGGCAGCCAGATAGGCTGGTCCCCATAGGACTCTGCCCACGGACTGGGTATATCTGCTTCCCGTTCTTCTCACCTGAGTGCTACTGGTTCCAGCTTTGACGGCTACACTCTACTCAACCGGAGCAGTAAGTTGAACCTCAACTTAGGGCACTTTGTGAAACTGTTGAGAACTAGAGCTCAGTTGTTTGGCACGCCACCACTGTCCATCCAGCACTATGGACGGCACTGCCTACATCTGGCTCTAATTAGTCCACGGTTGTGTTCAGCCAAATGACCTCTGTCGGGAACACTCAGAATGAGGTTCTGAGTTATTGCAACATAGAAGCGTTTCACTGCTTTCAAGGCTTCTCAGGAAGAATTCCGGAATCTTGCTGCCGGCAGGCCTCCGGCTGTTGCGGGTGATCATCTTCTTGAAAATCCCCCGTGGTTTCTTGTACACCCGTCAAATTTGGCCAGGTTATGCAGTTTGCATTGCTGCACAATTGCGCCTGCCAAGCTCGGCTGCGGTTACAAACATTCTGGTGTGGCAGCCAGATAGGCTGGTCCCCGTACGACACTTCCTGCGGACTGGGTATATCTGCTTCCCGTTCTTCTCACCTGAGTGCTACTGATTCCAGCTATTACGGCTACACTCTACTCAACCGGAGGATTAAGTTGAACCTCAACTTATGGCACATTGTGAAAGTGTTGAGCACTAGAACTCAGTTGTTTGGCACGCCACCACTCTCCATCCAGCACTATGGACGGCACTGTCTACATCTGGCTCTAATTAGTCCACGGTTGTGTTCAGCCGAATGACCTCTGTCGGGAACAATCAGAATGAGGTTCTGAGTTATTGCAACATAGGAGCGTTTCACTGCTTTCAAGGCTTCTCAGGAAGAATTCCGGAATCTTGCTGCCGGCAGGCCTCCGGCTGTTCCGGGTGAACATCTCCTTGTAAATCCCCATTGGTTTCTTGTACACCCGTGAAATTTGGCCAGGTTATGCAGTTTGCATTGCTGCACAATTGCGCCTGCCTAGCTCGGCCGCGGTTGCAAACTTTCAGGCGTGGCAGCCAGATAGGCTGGTCCCCGTAGTACTCTGCCAGCGGACTGGGTATATCTGCTTCCCGTTCTCCTCACCTGAGTGCTACTGATTCCCGATTTGACGGCTACACTCTACTCAACCGGAGCAGTAAGTTGAACCTCAACTTATGGCACTTTGTGAAACTATTGACAACTAGAGCTCAGTTGTTTGGCACGCCACCACTCTCCATCCAGCACTATGGACGGCACTCCCTACATATGGCTCTAATTAGTCCACGGTTGTGTGCAGCCGAATGACTTCTGCCGGGAACACTGAGAATGAGGTTCTGAGTTATTGCAACATAGGAGCGTTTCACTGCTTTCAAGGCTTCTCAGGAAGAATTCCGGAATCTTGCTGCCGGCAGGCCTCTGGCTGTTCCGGGTGAACGTCTCCTTGTAAATCCCCCGTGGTTTCTTGTACACCCGTGAAATTTGGCCAGGTTATGCAGTTTGCATTGCTGCACAATTGCGTTGCCTAGCTCGGCCGCGGTTGCAAACATTCAGGCGTGGCAGCCAGATAGGCTGGTCCCCGTAGGACTCTGCCCACGGACTGGGTATATCTGCTTCCCGTTCTTCTCACCTGAGTGCTACTGGTTCCAGCTTTGACGGCTACACTCTACTCAACCGGAGCATTAAGTTGAACCTCAACTTATGGCACTTTGTGAAACTGTTGAGAACTAGATCTCAGTTGTTTGGCACGCCACCACTGTCCATTCAGCACTATGGACGGCACTGCCTACATCTGGCTCTAATTAGTCCACGGTTTTGTTCAGCCAAATGACCTCTGTCGGGAACACTCAGAATGAGGTTCTGAGTTATTGCAACATAGGAGCGTTTCACTGCTTTCAAGGCTTCTCAGGAAGAATTCCGGAATCTTGCTGCCGGCAGGCCTCTGGCTGTTCCGGGTGAACGTCTCCTTGTAAATCCCACGTGGTTTCTTGTACACCCGTGAAATTTGGCCAGGTTATGCAGTTTGCATTGCTGCACAATTGCGCCTGACTACCTCAGCCTCGGTTGCAAACATTCAGGCGTGGCAGCCAGATGGAATGGCCCCCGTAGGACACGGCCAGCATACTGGGTATATCTGCTTCCCGTTCTTCTCACCTGAGTGCTACTGATTCCAGCTTTGACGGCTACACTCTACTCAACCGGAGCATTAAGTTGAACCTCAACTTATGGCACTTTGTGAAAGTGTTGAGAATTAGAGCTCAGTTGTTTGGCACGCCACCACTGTCCATCCAGCACTATGGACGGCACTGCCTACATCTGGCTCTAGTTAGTCCACGATTGTGTTCAGCCGAATGACCTCTGCCGGGAAAAATCAGAATGAGGTTCTGAGTTATTGCAACATAGGAGCTTTTCACTGCTTTCAAGGATTCTCAGGAAGAATTCCGGAATCTTGCTGCCGGCAGGCCTCCGGCTGTTCCGGGTGAACATCTCCTTGTAAATCCCCCGTGGTTTCTTGTACACCCGTGAAATTTGGCCAGGTTATGCAGTTTGCATTGCTGCACAATTGTGCCTGCCTAGCTCGGCCGCGGTTACTAACATTCAGGCGTGGCAGCCAGATAGGCTGGTCCCCAGAGGACACTGCCAGCAGACTGAGTATATCTGCTTCCCGTTCTTCTCACCTGAGTGCTACTGATTCCAGATTTGACGGCTACACTATACTCAATCGGAGCAGTAAGTTGAACCTCAACTTACGGCACTTTGTGAAACTGTTGAGAACTAGAGCTCAGTTGTTTGGCACGCCACCACTGTCCATCCAGCACTATGGACGGCACTGCCTACATCTGGCTCTAATTAGTCCTCGGTTGTGTTCAGCCGAATGACTTCTGCCGGGAACACTCAGAATGAGGTTCTGAGTTATTGCAACATAGGAGCGTTTCACTGATTTCAAGGCTTCTCAGGAAGAATTCCGGAATCTTGCTGCCGGCAGGCCTCCGGCTGTTGCGGGTGATCATCTTCTTGAAAATCCCCCGTGGTTTCTTGTACACCCGTGAAATTTGGCCAAGTTATGCAGTTTGCATTGCTGCACAATTGCGCCTGCCTAGCTCGGCCGCGGTTACAAACATTCAGGCGTGGCAGCCAGATAGGCTGGTCCCCGTACGACACTTCCTGCGGACTGGGTATATCTGCTTCCCGTTCTTCTCACCTGAGTGCTACTGATTCCAGCTATTACGGCTACACTCTACTCAACCGGAGCATTAAGTCGAACCTCACCTTATGGCACATTGTGAAAGTGTTGAGCACTACAACTCAGTTGTTTGGCACGCCACCACTGTCCATCCAGCACTATGGACGGCACTGCATACATCTGGCTCTAATTAGTCCACGGTTGTGTTCAGCCGAATGACCTCTGCCGGGAACACTCAGAATGAGGTACTGAGTTATTGCAACATAGGAGCGTTTCACTGCTTTCAAGGCTTCTCAGGAAGAATTCCGGAATCTTGCTGCCGGCAGGCCTACAGCTGTTCCGGGTGAACATCTCCTTGTAAATCCCCCGTGGTTTCTTGTACATGCGTCAAATTTGGCCAGGTTATGCAGTTTGCATTGCTGCACAATTGCGCCTGCCTAGCTCGGCCGCGGTTGCAAAGATTCAGGCGTGGCAGCCAGATAGGCTGGTCCCCGTAGGACACTGCCAGCGGACTGGGTATATCTGCTTCCCGTTCTCCTCACCTGAGTGCTACTGATTCCAGCTTTGACGGCTACACACTACTCAACCGGAGCATTAAGTTGAACCTCAACTTATGGCACTTTGTGAAACTGTTCAGAACTAGAGGTCAGTTGTTTGGCTCGCCACCACTCTCCATCCAGCACTATGGACGGCACTGCCTACATCTGGCTCTAGTTAGTCCACGGTTGTGTTCAGCCGAATGACCTCTGCCGGGAACACTCAGAATGAGGTTCTGAGTTATTGCAACATAGGAGCGTTTCACTGGTTTCACGGCTTCTGAGGAAGAATTCCGGAATCTTGCTGCCGGCAGGCCTCCGGCTGTTCCGGGTGAACATCTCCTTGTAAATCCCCCGTGGTTTCTTGTACACCCCTTAAATTTGGACAGGTTATGCAGTTTGCATTGCTGCACAATTGCTCCAGCCTAGCTCGGCCGCGGTTGCAAACATTCAGGCGTGGCAGCCAGATAGGCTGGTCCCCGTAGGACGCTGCCAGCGGACTGGGTATATCTGCTTCCCGTTCTTCTCACCTGAGTGCTACTGATTCCAGCTTTGACGGCTACACTCTACTCAACCGGAGCAGTAAGTTGAACCTCAACTTATGGCACTTTGTGAAAGTGTTGAGCACTAGAACTCAGTTGTT